>NC_139008.1:78018209-78618209 GCF_964374135.1 Grampus griseus | reverse complement strand
CTTCCAACAGCTCCCCAGGATCCGCCCCTCTTCTTGTTCGTAACTTTGAAAACTCAACGTATGAATTAAAAATCTGTAGCCATATCCTCAAAAGACACAAAGTCTTTAAAAAAAATCATTTGAATAGATTGGGTTCTCTTCGAAACGAGAGGTGCCAGCCCCTGATTTTTAACATAGGAAGTCAGTTTTTTAAAAACTTCTTTGAAAAACGAAGAGAAGAGGGAACTTTAAGAAGACAAGGGCTCTTAACCTTTAAGTAGGTGCGAAAACCCCTTTCGAAATCTGGAGGGTTGCCCTTTCATTCCCAGAAGAGCAGCGAAGCCCTGTTTTGTACCTTGCCTAGATGCTTCTGCTGGTTTCTTTCTTGATCTCTGTCTCTCTCCTTATCTCTCCATCTGTTTCTATTTCTGTACTGTACCATGGCTCACTTTTCCCCTCTCGATGATTCGTCCTCACCTTTCTCTTTTTTATTTGCCACACTATAAAACTTCACTTTTTTTTTTTGCATGCCTAGTGGTTTTATGCTCCTGTTTATATGAAAATAAAATGAGTACATGACCATTTCATTCTCTTTCTTTACATGTAAAATTTCATATCTTAAGCATATGCCGTGTTCAGCTGTTTTTCTTTCTTTTTGCTTTCCTGTCTCTTGAATGTCACTTGATCTTGGAAGAAAGTTTGTTCCAAACCTTAAATGCTTTTCAGATCTCATGACTCATTCATTCGGTGAACATTTTCTCAAGGGCTTGCTGTGTGCCAGGTGCTGTGCTAGGCGCCAGTAATGTAATGATGGGTGAGATGGACACAGTCCCTGCCCTGATGTAGTTCAAGGGGCACTGGATATGCCAAGTAGACCAGGATGGTTGGTGTGACCGTTGCTGAGATGTGGGCGTGTCAGGGAGGCCAGACGAGGGCCATCTGGGATGACATCTGGACTCCAAGGTAGAAAGTGACAGCTGATTAGGAGTTCATCTGTTGGATTCACAGCTTGGGGCGGGAGGTGGTGGTAAGCGCTTTGACAAAACAAACCATGTCAGGAAAGTACTACTTGGTCGACCTGCTTTAGAGAGGATCCCTCTGAGGAGGTGACTTACCAACTGGGGCCTGGAGCAGATGATTGAGCCAGCAAAGAAAGGAATGTTGCCCTTCCTCTGTCTGTCTCTTTTGGTGGTGGTGGGAGAGCGTTCCATGCACAAGGCACGGCACACACGGAGGTCCTGAGGCAGGGAAGAACTTGGTGTGTCTGTGGAGCTGAAGGAGGGCCAGTGTCACTTGAGTTTAGCTTGGAGGGTGATGGTTGGCAGGACTCATAAGCCAAGATGAGGAACTTGGGTTTTATTTCAGGTCAAGGGGAAGGGAGTGCTGAGTTTTGAGCAGAGGAGGAAGATGATTCCAATTTAATATTTTTGGGACCACTTGGGCTTCCCTCTAAGGAGTGGGCTTCTCTATGGGAGGAAGCAGGGAGGGGAATTTAATAGGCTGTGGCAGTGCCGGCTGGAAGGTCAAGGCGGTGAGGACTGGAGGGTGGCATTGGGAGAGGAGGGGATGGATTCCAAGGTGTGAGCTTCGGGACTTGGTGCTGGCTTAGGTGTGGGGGTGTGAAGGAGCGCCTGGGCAGAAAGTGTTGTCATATGCCACGTGGGAAGACCTGGGGAGGCAGTCATTTTCCTAGGGGAAGATTACGAGTTCAGTTTGGGGTGAGGGAATTAGGAAGGGCTTGTGGGGCGTCCAAGCAATGACGGCAAGTAGGCAGTTGGGTATATGAGTCTGGAGCTCAGAAGCAGAGTCCTAGACTTTCTAATGCTCAGGCCATCACTACAGGGCTTAGTGCATATCCACTTGTAAGGATTTATTTCCCATACCCTCAAGAACAAGCTGCATCTCTCTAGAAGCAGTGGACTAAGGAGAGAACCAAAGAAGTGATTGCAGAAACAAGATTACAAACTGAGCGCTCGTGGGAGCCAGACGACGGAAGGAAATGACTGCCTTGGCCAGGCAGGGAGCAATAGGGAGTGGTGGGGAGTAGGGCACAGCACAGTATGTACCTTATCTGAAGGAGGCAGCTGGTACTCAGCGCCCCTTGGTTATGCCCTGTGGGAACCAAAGTTGCCAGGTTTCACAGTTTTTATTAAGGGGAGCTAGGAACCTGAATTTTGATGTGAAATTTCTGATTTTTATATTTTGGCTACTAAATCAAAGTTTGAGTTAGATTTAGCTCAAGGCAAATATCCTCAAGTTCATAGCCTCTGGGGGTTAATAAGGACTGTGCTACGTTAAGGGTTATCAGTAGAAAGGGAGGTAGGAGAGAGGCTACGTTTATACGATTTCTAAGAATTGTTCAGTTAGGGAAGGAGCTCGGTTCGCAGCCAGACCCTGGACATTTCTCCTATAAAGCTCTAAATCCCGTGGGACTAGAGCAAGCTTATGGTTTTTTCTGAGGAGCCTGGGAATCTTAGTTCTTTGACGTGACTTTGACCTGTAGGGATCAGAGAAAGGGAACCACTTGATTCACCTTGAAAGAGCCACGTGCCTTTTGGTGGAACCCTGCCATCATTTCCTCGTTCTGTGTCAGGACAGGAAGCAGTGGTCCTTTGGTGGACAGAACTGCCATTCAAAGGCAGCTTTGCAAGGTTGGGCTTTAAGCGTTTCCGTAGCTCTTCAGCTTATGGGATCTCATAATACCCCAGCTGAGAGTTGCCTGTATAATGCCACTGTCATTTAATCCTTTCCCTGGCTGCTTCCAGACCCTTTAACCATAATCCTGCATAGAAATTCCCGGTAGAGGACACTTCATTATTTTCCTCATCCATCTTTGTGCCGGGGCTTTCAATAAACGTTATTCTTACCACTCTCTGGGACGTGTTTGCAACTGGCAGAAGGATTGGAAAGCCATCCTTTTCGTTATAAAGTAGTCAAAATCTAAGATTGTTTAACCACAGCACACACCTCCAAAGACAATACTCCTGATTCTTTCAAACAGATGTTCAGACATATGGCGAAAACATGGGCAGTTCCTTTAGGAGAAATTCCTTGCAGATGCAGAAACCTGATCTCGATTTCATCCTGGGGAACAGTAATGAGCTTCGCAGAGAGAAGAGTGGGGGGCCGGCGCGCACCTGTCCAGGGTACCGCCTTCCCATCCTGGAGGAGGCTAGTAAAGTCTCCGAGCTTTCATCTCGTAAAACAGATTACGGGACAGTGATTTTCATCCTGTTGGATTTTGGCGTTTGTACTCTCTGCGACTCACTTTAAATTATATCTAAGACAGGGGAGAAAGAAGCCAGATGGGGTTTCCTCCTGACCAGGCGAAACTGGAGTCGTGACGGGGAGCCGCGCTTCCCTGGCGTTGGCTGGGCGTGTTGGCTTCCACTGACTAATAAAACTTTGTGCTCGGTGAGCCTGGCTCCGTGAAACAGGTCTTGCAGATGCTACTTTGTCTTGATCACGGCTGCTGCGTTTGCTTAGAACTACAGAGGTTCGATGAGACCTTCTGCAGAAGGAAAGGAGAAGAGTGAAACAGTGATCCCCAAGCTTCAGAGGAGGGGCACGTGTTCTGAGGTCATCGGGGGTGCATTCTGCTCATTCATTCGTTTGTTCGAATTATTCACCCAGCGCCTCCTAGGTGCTCGGCACTCTTCCAGGTGCTGGGAATGCAGCCGTGAACAAAGCAGACAGAAATTCCTGCCCCCGTGGCGCTGACGTTCTGGCTGCAGTGAGATAAACAATAAATCTAATAAATAGGGAAGTTCAGTAGTACGTTGGAAGGTGATAAGTACTATGGGAAGGGCTGCCAGGGCGAGGGGAATTGGGTGTGGTCAGTTAGGCCTTCCTGAGAAGGTAGCATTGGGGCCAAGGAGGAGCTGAAGGACTAAAAGGTCCGGGTTTCTGGGGATGAGTGCTCACGGCGGCCTGGACAGCCAGGGCCACCCTGGGTGTGGTCTGGGAGCAGAGAGGGGGCCTGCGTGGGAAGGGCAGGCTGAGTCAGGGCAGAGGAGGAGGGGCTGCAGGCCCAGAGGAAAGAGGATGGGCGCGCTTGGGCCTTGGACTCGCAGGGAGGTGGGAGCCAGGAAGAGCGGGTCTGACCTAGGTTTCAGCAGGATCCCTCTGGCTGCCTTACAGATGAGGACAGGCCGTCGGGGGGCCGGGGGAAGGAGCACGGAGATGGGCTAGGAGCTGCTGCGGTGGTCCAGGCGAGACAGGACTGCGGCTGGACCAGGACTGGGGAGTGGAGGGCATGAGAAATGGTGGGACTCTGGGTATATTCTGAAAGTCAAGCAAACTGGATTTTTTGAGAGGTCAGTTATGGGCGGGAGGCACGTGGGTGGTTGTAGTCTTGGGGGAGGCCGGAGTGCCCAGGGTTGAGCAGCCCTGCCCGTCACACTGAGACTCTCCTGTTTTCAGAGGGAAGACATCTAGGGCTGGCTTGACCCAGCCTTTTCCTTTAAAGGTGAGGATGGGGTGGGGAGGGGATGCTGAGGCTGACCCAGCCTCACTACGGAGGAGGACCCAGCCTCACTACGCTCTCTTTGTCTATGCCAGTCTCTTGATGATAAAACTGGCCGTTAATTAAAACATCTTTTAAAAGAGTACAGTGCAGGGCTTCCCTGGTGGCGCAGTGGCTGAGAGTCCGCCTGCCAATGCAGGGGACACGGGTTCATGCCTCCGTCTGGGAAGATCCCACATGCCGCGGAGCGGCTGGGCCCGTGAGCCATGGCCGCTGAACCTGCGCATCTGGAGACTGTGCTCCGCAACGGGAGAGGCCACAGCAGTGAGAGGCCCGCGTACCGGAAAAAAAAAAAAAAGAATACAGTCCAAACCAAGTGCATCTGTGGGCCAGATGTAGCCCTGGCGTGTGACCTTGGCTGAGGCTGGAGTGGTCATGGAGGCCTTGTAAAAGCGTGGAGACGGGTGCTGGCCTCCAGGGGTGAGCCAGGTGCCGAAGAGAGGGTGTCTGGGGGGGTGGAGCCTGCACAGGTACAGGTGTGGAGGGATGAGGAAGTGCAGGGTTGGATGGTGCCGTGTGCTAACACATCTGCGTGTCAGAAACACACCGAGGGAAGCAAGAGGTGCTTTCAGCTCACATGAGAATATAAATGATCATGAATGAGTGTCAAACATTGCCCCCCGCTGCCCCCAGTGTAAGCAGAAAACAGAAAATTTCCAGAATCTTGAAGGAATAATTGTTCCAAAAAGAGAGATTAAGTCTGAGCCTTCAGTGTGTCTGGCACCAGTGGGAACATAGAGAGGAAACTTCATTTGTTCTATAAACAAATTTTTGGCCAGGCACTGTGATGTAACAATGACACAGGCACACTTACCCAGCATCTACCGTGTACTTTCCTTAGAGTGACCTACTTAATCTTTGCAGCGATGCTATGGAGTGCAGGTGGTAGAATTACTGACATTTTACAGACAAGGAAATTGGGACACAGAGAGGTTAAGCAACTTGGCTGATGTCACCCAGCTGGTGAGCGGTGGCTTTGATTCGGACATAGGAGGTTTAAAGCCAGAGCCCACACTGAACCATCAATCTGTGCCGCCTTTTGGTAGCAGAAAGAGCAGGTTGTTTGGAGCAAGGCCGTCCTAGCATTCATTAGCTTTGGCACTCTGGGTAACTGGCTGGCCTGCAGTTTCTTCACTTAGAAAAGAGTAAAGACCTACATCTTTCAGATTTTTTGTTTTGTTTTGTTAAGAGTTGTTAGGATTCTAAGCAAAAGTGCCCCGTGTGATCTTGGGTACAAAGTAGGCTTTTTTTTTTTTTTTTTAAGATTTTTTGTTGTTGTTGATGTGGACTATTTATTTATTTATTTATTTATTTATTTTTTTGATGTGGACTATTTTTAAAGTCTTTATTGAATTTGTTACAATATTGCTTCTGTTTTACGTTTTGGTTTTTTTGGCCCCATGGCATGCGGGATCTTAGCTCCCCAACCAGGGATCGAACCCACAACCCCTGCATTGGAAGGCGAAGTCTTAACCACCGGACCACCAGAGAAGTCCCACAAAGTGGTCTTTTAATCTGCTGATGTTCTTTGGTTGGGAGGGAAAGATTGACATGGATCTGGAGTATTTTAAGCTCTGATAGCCCACGATTAGGTCCTGGTGCCTGTTCAGGTTTTTTCTGGTTGAGTTAACCACATCTGAGACTAACTTAGGGTACTTCATTTACACATTGAGAGTTGTTTATTTACACATCGTTTGTTATATACGTGATACTAGTTCATCCTTGCAACCACTCAGTGAGTGGGTGCTATTATTACCCTTGTACAGATGGATAAAGAGGCAGGGGGGCAGCTAATGTCACTTACCTAAAGTCAGGCGGCCAGTAAGCACTGGAGCCCTGACTTTGGCTTTTAGCTTCTGGCTTCTCATCTTTCCAGGCACCTATTCAGTCGTCCATCACCTGCTCCCAGCCGGCTCTGCCTCAAGCCCCAGCACAGAGGGCTCCAGCTGGGGCGTAACATGAGGGTAAGATGGGACAGGGCTCACGAAAGGCTCCTCTATAGCATCTTCGGGCAGCACCCGGCTGGTGGTGTGATTTGAGCCCTGGACCCAGCGCTGGGCACCCAGGTCCCATCATGGCCTTCACTTTCTTCACTGAGGGACCCCGGGAGAAACAAAGACTGTCTCTGGTCCTGTTGAGACAGGAGGCATCTGCTAGAGGTGGATTGTAAGTACCTGCTAGCTCCAACATGGCCCGGGAGAGAGGGGATGCTCTCACACGGGCCCTGTTCCCTCTGTGAGAGCAGCAGAGCCGTTCTCTGGATCCTGGGAGAGAGCGTGGAGGTAAAAGCTGCTTGTTCTGAGCTTCCTGGAAAACTGTGGGCTGACTCTGCCCATAATTGCATCTGTTTATCGAGCGCTTACTATGTGACAAGCACGTCATATGGACTGACTCAGGCAGGCTTGCTGCCCCTGCTCTGTGAATGGGGCTCAGAGGTGTCGAGTGCCTTCCCCGGGGAGCACGTGGTCACTAGTGACCCTGACCAAGCTTCCCCTGTGTGCCAGTTGCAGGAGGTCATGGTGCTATTATTAACCCCATTTACAGATGAGGAAACTGAGGCTTAAGGTCACACCACTCAGCAGAGGGGACAATTCCTAGGGTCTTTGTAAAGATAAAAGACTTAAGACGGGAAAGTGCTTAGAACGGGGCCTGGCTTGCACCAAGCACTCCATGTACGCGCGTTGTCACTCTTTCCTGTTATTGTTTATTTTCCTCCGCACCATCCTGTTAGGATAAAAAAAGGGAGCCTTTGTTCTCACGTGGAAGTTTGGATTTCATGCTGTCATCCCAGAGCTGGGATGGACGTGAGCTAGATAATGATGATAGGATGATACAAGTGCCCATAATTTACTGACACGTGCCCTGGATGAGGTCAGAGGACTCGCTCAGGGTCATGTAGCCCACACGTGGTGGAGCTGAATTTAAAAGCACAGCTGTCAGCCTCCTTGGCCAAACTGTTTCCCCTGCTGTGTATGGTCCTCAGGCCCACTGCCTAGGGGTGGCTGATTCTGAACATTCTGACACAGGTTTGAAAAAGTTTGTGTGGATGTATATGTGTATATATATATAATATATATATATACACACACAGACTTGCATATATAGATTATATATATATATTAACATACATATATATGTAAATATACACATGCATATATATAGACACTATATATGTGTATCTGTGCATAAGATACATATATATGTAAATTTTATTCAGTTATTTTTCTTGTCTTAGTATGTATTCATTGTTTAAAAAATACAGAAAAATATAAGAAACCAAACAGCTCCCTTTGTCACCTGGAGAGAACTAGTGTCATTGCTTCAGCGTTTTCCTTTCAGTCTTTTCCTCATGCTTGCACACTTAAGCTCGTACCCAGCTCCTGCCCCCGCTTCCTTAGTTGAGTCTGTATCAGGTTATTTTCCTGACATTAGGGGGAAAGTAGCATTTACCAAGCTCCAAGTAAGGTTGGGAATTGCATTATGTGCCTTCCATGTATAAATGGATATAATACTATCTTGATTTCCAGGCAATACTTGGAGGCACAGAGAAGTTTAGTAACTTACCTAAGGTCACACAGGAAGTGGGTGAGCCATGAATTGACCTGGAGCATCTAGCTCCAAAGCCTGCACACTTAACTAGTTCGGCCACAAAGAAGAAGTAGAAATCTTTGATGATCCTAAGATAATTTTCCAGGTTGTGCCTAGGGGCTTCTGTTGTTGCTTAGGTATTTTGAAAAATTCAGGAAATAAATGTAGTCTATTTGAGCATCAAAGCAAATTCTTCCCTTGTCAGGGTGCTCAGGCTCATGTCGTCCATTGCTGTCTCCCTGCTCCCCTCTCCTCCACCTGCCTTCCTTCTCTCCCAGGGTTTGGCCACAGCAGCCAGCAGGCCCCTCCCAGGTGCAGAACAATAGCCGGCCTGCGGGGCTGTGCGACCTGGTGGGGGGCATGGACTGTGTGCCTCTGAGGACACTCCCGAGCATGTCCTGGTATGAGGCCTGGAGCCTAAGAGCCCAGGGAGGCCAGTGTAGCCTGCACTTGGGCTCTGGGACCTCAGCATCTCCAGAGGGTTTGGCTCCCAAATGCAAACCATGATCCCACCTGTGCTGAGCTGGTCATGGGACCTACCTGGCCATCCTTGTCCTTCAGCCTGAGTTGTTCTTATCACACTAGTGGTGTGACCTTGAACCAGGATCATCTGACCTCCTGGGGCCTCAAGGTCCCCCACGGCAAATTGTACAGAAAGTTACTTCTCTTTTAGGATCTAGGAGACGAGCATGTGTGTAAAAGACAGTGCTAAGTGCAGGCTGCTCTGGTTTCTTTTATAGTTTAACTTTGGGGAAGGAAGTGCATTCACATGATGCAGAATTTGAAAGATACAAGAGATGCACAGGGCAAGACCAGCCTCCCTCCTCATACCCCAGCGGCCACCTCCTCTCCCTGAGGCCCCAGTGTCACCAGTTCCTTGAGGGTTTGTGTCTGTCCTTGTGGTTGGATACATTGTTGTCATCGCCATCATCGTGGGCATCGTCATGGGCAGGATGCCCTGCACGTTTAGAATTCCCTGTAAATGGTCAAAGCAGTTATCACTGTGGAGCTTAAAAAGGCATCACGTTGTGATTTTCCAAATAGAAAGTGAAGCTGAGTTGATCTTCTTGGCATCATTTATTTAACCAAATTGACCTCTCCCCTTGAAACTTAGGTTTCTGTTAAAGGAATCCCATCTTCCTAATTTGACGTTTATTATAAAACTGTAAATACTGATCTAATGAATACAATGTTTGGAACCTGCCTCAAGTAAATGTTTGTTAAGCCTTGGCTTTACCTGACTCCGGGCGTAATGATGTAAAATAATCCATCAGCATACACTGGCTGTATCCCCCGCCTATGCCTGTATCCTTTCTCTCTCCATCAGAAAATGATACATTGAAGATAAAAGCAATGGATGGTATCAGCAAGGGCAGGATGCCATGGTTACAAAGTAGCAAGAAGAGTGTGGAGTAGGATTGAGTGGTTTTCTGCTTATCTCTTATTTATTCAACAAATACTGATTGTGCTTCCACCACATGCCAGGCCCTGTGCTGGGTGCTCCCCACTCACTTTGGTCCACAGGCTAGCAGCACAGACCTCCCCTGGGGGCTCGTTCAAAATGCAGAATCCCAGGCTTCACAGTCTGCCAAGTCAGAATCTGCCTTTTACAAGATGCCTTGTTGATTTGTGTGCCTATTGGAGTCTGGAGCACATTATTCTAGGACAGAGGTCAACAAACTATGCCATCCAAGTCCGGCCCACCACCTGCCTTTCTAAATAAAGTTTTATTGGAACAAAGCCACGCCATTTATTTACATATTGTCGGTGGCTGCCTTGGTGCTACGTTGGCAGAGTTGAGTCCTTGCGACAGACACTATGTGGCCTGCAAAGCCTAAAATGTTTACTGTCTTGTCCATTGTGGGAAAAGTTTGCTGACTGGAGACGGAGATAGAATAGTGAACAGAACAGACAAAATCCCATGTTCTCACGGAGATGGTGTTCCGGTGGAGGGAGATATACAACAAACCAGTAAACCTAGTGTTGGTAAAGAGCCATAAGAAGAAAAATAAGGCAGGATGGGAGGATGGAAGATGATTGTGAGGTGGTGAGGACGCCATTTAGGGAAGAACTTTCTGAAGAGATGACATTTAACCAGAATTTTGAGTGCAGTGAGAGAGTAAGCTGTATCACTGTCTTGAGGGAAAGTGCCGTAGGAGAGGGAATAGCTAATGCAAAGGCACTGAGGCGGGAGCTTTCCTGGTGTCCATTTTGGACATCAGTTCAGAGGTGGGTTCTGATTAGGAGTTAGGTATTGACAGTGAACATGTTTTTTTTTTCTCACATGACCTTTGCTGTGGCATTTCAGTGCCTTTTATATGACCATGGAATGTAGACAGAGGTCCTCAACTCGCAGCCCAGGGAAGTCTTCTGTGTGTCATTGGGTACAGTTGCACAGACAGTGCACTGCACAAGAGCACTGCATCTCATGAGGGCACCATTCACATTTGTATATTTATCAAGACAGTGTTCTGACACATGCCTTCTAAGGGTGTAGAGGAAGAGGTGTCTTCTCCTAATTTGTACAAAAGTGCCAGGCATCTTAGCAGTGGCCCTGGTGGTATAATTCTTAAAAAGAGAAAAAAATCTGAGTGTGAATGTCTTCAGGTTAGGGACATTCGTCTGTCTGCACTGGTTGCTCAGTTCATTTACATTACCCTGCCCTTTAAGCCATTTGAATTTAACTCTTGATGGCAAGAAGGGCATTTCTGCTAGTCTAAAAGACATCCCTACTCAATTATTTTCTTTCTCGCAGATGGGGTTCTTGTTGTTTTCTCCTTCCTACCCTCTAACCAACCAGACTGGCTGGGACGGCGTGGGGAGCCTTGTCAGCTTCCACCTCTGCCTTGGCCTGGCTGTGCGACCTCAGCCCACACACTTCTTCTCTCTGAGCTGTAGGAGCCTCAGCTCCAAAACAAGGGTGCTCCGTGTGCTCCTCCCACCACTAAACTTACACGATTCTGTGACTCAGATTAATAGGTATCACCTGAGTAGAAGCCTGCGTTTAGTTCTGTTGGCTTGGAGGTGGGAGTTCCAGCTTCTCTTCACCTTGGCCTGCCTTCACTTGCATCATTTCCTACCTCCAGGGTTGACTCATTCATGGACTTGAAGCTGGCTTGTTTAGAGCTTGGGGGTGATGGAGCTAGGAGACTTAGAAATCATCTAGCTGAATGACTGGTGTGTCGGATTCATGCCATCTTACTGAGGGCTTCGGTTACCATTTTATTGAGGGCTTCAGTTACTGTTTCACTGAGGGCCAGACTTTTTCCTAAGCCAGTGTCTCATTCAATCTCACGCTGAGGACTTGAGGTAGGTACCGTCATCATTGGTTTGCATTTCTCGGATGGAGGCTCAGAGAGATGATGTGAACTATAAAGCTGACACAGTGACTAAATTATGTGAATTATAAAGATTACACAGTGACTAAATTGGCTGAGCCACCACTCAGACTTAAAAGCAGAGGTTAGGGATGTATTTTTTATCAAGCGTGTACAACGTGCCAGACATTAAGTACCAGCTTGCATTACCCATGGTTACCCTATGAATTGGGTCCTGTTATAATGAGAAAACGGAGACCCCAAGAAATGTGTGGCTTGCCCAGGGCAAGGCTTACGCAGGCAGTAAGTGGAACCATTTCAGATTTCTGATCTTTTCCTCCTTCTCACGCACTTCTCTGCTTTGTGAACTTTTATGTGCATCCTGTTTACCTGTTGGCCTCTGTTACAGGTCTGTGTATCTGTGCCGGGGAGGGTGATGCTGATACTTGGGTGGCCTCTGGCTAAACCATATCTTACCATCTTCCCCTCTGCTTCCTGCAGCTGAGCTGTCATCTTCCCTTGTCTGAGCAGACAGCTATAGCTTCCTAACTGGTTTCCCTAGCTCCACTTGTGCCCCTTGCCCAGTCTGCTCCCCACACAGCAGCCAGAGGATCTGTTTGAGATGTGAATGGGTCCACAGCACTCCCTTGTTCTGATTCCTCCTGTGTCTCCCCTCTCACCCAGTACACACAGACTCCTTAGCATGGACTGCGAGGCCCTGCGTCATCTGGTCCCTGCCTGCCTCTCTGCTCGTCCTCACTCACTCCACTTTCACGCTACTGGCCTCTCACTGTTCTTCAAACTCTCCACGCAGGCTCCTGCCTCAGGGCCTTTGCACTTGCTATTCACATTCCCAGATATCCACACAGCGCTCTTCTCTGCTTCACTCAAGTCTCTCTTTAATTGTCACTGCGAGGAAGCGTTCCCTGATTCTTCTTTCAAAATAGCTACCCCTTCCTCTGCCATCCCCTCCCATGTTACTTACGGTGTTTTCTTTCATAGCCTGCTATATTCTTCCTTCCTCCCCTCCTTCCATCCCTCCCTCCCACTCAGCCCCCCATCAGCCCTCCGTTACTGCTGCATCCCAGTCCCAAGTACAGTGCCTGTCGCTTAGAGGCACTTGATCTGTGCGTGAACGTTGGCAGAGTGTCACCGCTGCTCCTTGCAGGTGTTAGTGAGCCCCGGTTTGCCTTGGCCCCTTGGATGAACAGTGCCCAGGGAGCTGGGGTGACGGGTGTGCTGACACGGGCGGCCCCTCGGTGGCTTTCCTGTGCTAAAGGAAATGAAGGAAGGAAGTACAACAATTAAGAAGGACCAATTCAGAGCGCTGGGACATGCCCAGGCTTCCGCGGCCCCTCGTCTCTTTGCCCAACGTGACTCGGCCTTGCCTGCGGCAAACAGCAGTCGTGACTTGATGGAATGGGCACAAGTTAGTTTTATAATGATTAAGAAGAAGAAAAGAAAAACCTTATTTTTCACTTTCCTTTTTTAATCAAGAAGTATGCCGTGGGTGTTTCCTTGTGGTTTTCAGTCAAAGAGAGGATTGTTGTTGAGCTCCGAGTTCCCCTGGGGGCTGCAGCTTTGCGTGTGTCTAACTTTAACTTTGAACTCATGCTTTTAGGGCTGCGCTGGGATCGGGGGTCCTGGGGTCCTGCTCTGAACAAGGCAACAGGCTTGTTTATTGTGTCCCAAGTGCCCTGTCCACACAGGCCGCCTCCCAGATCTCACCCCATCTTCTTCCTGTTCCGATATACCCTCCACAGCCCGTCCTGCCCCTGGAGCAACGGGGAGGAGGGCCAAGTGGGTGGAAGGAGCTGCAAGAACTGGGCTCGGAGTGATGCCCAATGGCGGGGGGAGGGGGGCGTCCGAACATGGGCTCCTGTGCGGGGGTTAAAGGTGGTTTCGTGCTCAGCCAGGCATCTCTACCAAGGGCTGGTTGTATAGAAACAGGCTCACCCCGAGTTCAGACGGTGTCCCCAGAGCAGCTGCCAGTGTGTGTCTAGAGACCCCACGTACTCTTGTTCTTTCTTCTACACGCATGTGCCCTGCTCCCACGCGTTCTTTTCTCGTGTGTTTATTTTTTGGTGGATGTGTTATGTTTCTTGACAGGGGAGCAGAAGAATTGGCTCCTTGACTTTGAATCCCTGGTTGGGGAGGAGGTTAGGGGGGCCCGTTGCTGCCCCCTTCTTGGGCCGAGGCACAACCTTGGAAAATGCATCTCCGGGTGGCAGGCGGACTTTGGGAGGCTGTGACCTGCTGGGGGCGTGGGTGCGAGTCCTGCCTTGTGGTCGGACCTGCGTCCCCTCTCAGGGCCAGGATGGGAGTGACGTTTTTCAATGGGAAGCTTTGTGTCACCTCTTGCGCCCATCTGCCACCCCCTGGCTGAGCTGCTGAGAACAAGGTACACCTGGATGCAGTGCACCTGGATGGTACCCTAACACTCGCCCCCAGAGCCTTTCAGGGGTATCTAGGAGGTCAGGTTGGGCAGCAGCCCTTCTTCAGTCAGCAAATATTTACCATGTGTCAGCTGTGCACCCTGGATGGAGAGAGAAATTGATCAGTCCCTGCCTCCGGGAAGCGCTCAGTCTACTGGGATAGGGAGAACCAGATATGGGAATAATTGAAGTCACGAGGGAGGCAGTTAAACAAAGAGGTTAATAGGAGGCGGTAATGGAGTCAGATGGCCTGGATTAGAATCCTGACTCTGCCACTTACTGGCTTGGCTGTGTGACACTGGGCAAGTTACTTAACCTCTCTGTGGCTATAAAGTAGGATGATGATGGTACTTGAAAAAGAGATGACGACTGTAAAGCATTAAGCAGAGTGCCTGGTAAAATGAGTCCCATAAATGTTAGTTTTTTTTGTTTGTTTGTTTTTTTAACTGAGATAAGGGTAACATCTATGAGGGATGTGATAGAGGGAGGGGATGGTGAAGGTCTGGGTTCAGCAGATCACTCTGCCTCAGAGAATCTGGGACAGCTTCTGGGAGGAGGTGACATTTGATTGGGGTGTTGAGAGATGTAAAGGAAGAATGTTCCAGGTTCCAGGAACAGCCTGGTAAGCATGCAGAGCTGACAGCACACTGTCTAAGAGCTCGAGGCCTGAGTCTGTCCACAGACGGTTTTAGCAGCTCAGGGCTTCAAACAACAGTTGACATTAGTTACCAGCATTTACAGATTAGGAGATTTCTCATAAAAAGTGGGATTTCTGGCTGATGTTAATAATCAGAAGATCTGGCAACACTGGGCCCACATCCTGCATGGTAATAGTGGTCAGGAGCTGGGGGCTGCCCTCCCTTTACACCAGGGCTGGAATCCCAGATCCCCCCCAGTTCTGACCAGGCCCAGTTTGCTCATTCAAGTCCTTACCTGGTCCCTCTGGGCACCTTGTTGGTGATCCTGGACAGGGGTTTGTTACCTGTTTTGGGAAATGTTTGGAGAAATGAACCCAGGTCTCACTGACTTTAATGTCTAAACATTTACCCAAAGTAATTTTTCTTAAATATAGAAGTGAGACTTTGAACAACAAAAGGTGACCTTCCCTTTCCCACATTATTGTCCTTCATTTCAGTAGAAGGAGGTAGGTGGGGGTCTGTTCTTTTGTTTGTTTTTTGCATGAATCAATATTTTATTCCTTTTATTGCCAAGTAAAATTCCATTGCATTGATGTATCAAAGTTTGTTTAAGGGGGTCTGTTCTGATCCACAGATTTTTCACAGGGAAAAAGGAGGGATAATTGAGACCTGAATTAAATTCCTCTTCAGGTGACACGCTGGGGTGTCGACCTGGCCAGCGGGGTTGATTTGAGCTGCTACACCTGGGAGTGGGGATGGGTGTGTTTGTCGTGGGCTTCGAGCTCAGAAAGGAAGGGAACTGAACCCCACGGATTGAGAACAGGGAGCCAGGTTGCTTCCCTCGGCCCCTCAAAATTCCACACTTGCTAAAAAAAATGAGCGCGGCAGATTCTATCTGCATTCTGCGAGTCAGCAGAGGGAATCCCAGCTCAGAACTGGATGAGGCTGAACCCCAGACAGGATACATATGGTACTGACACAGCACTCAGCTTCATCTCGGACATTTAAGATGGAATTTGTCTCTCCTCTCCCCTGAAAGGATGGAGAAGCCGCATTCTCTTTGAGCTGAGTATTAGGGTCACGCTCAAATCCCCGTCAGAAAGGAGGCTTTGGGGTAGCTGGGATTCTAGCCCCACAGAGTTGGGTGGAGGCTTACTTTGCCCATCTGGAGGTCAGCTCTGACAGCCCACTGACTGTCGGGTGGCTGGGTGTCCATTTAGGCCCCAGGCTGGCCTCCTTTCCAAGTGTGGGTGACTCGCAGGCAGCGGGCACAGCCATTTGCTGTCACGTTCGGTACAGTAAGTGGCCGTCCTCTCTGTCACCATCTCCCTCCGTTAACAGAGGACTTCACAGTTTGGGCGGCCACCCAGGCCTCTCTAATCCTTAAGGAGTTAGAGTGAGCGTTTCCTTCTTACAACAAACTTCACTTCCCTTTCCTTCCAAAAGTCCTTCTCGGCAAACTGGGGTTTCTCGACCTCTCACCTCCCTGCCGTGGGAGGTGAGAATCTCTCCCTCGCTGTGAGGTGACTGGGGCAGTGGTGCCTCACTGCTGCCAGCCGGGTTCCAGCCTCTCACACCCCACAGATCCCGAGTCTCAGGACTCGGATGGAGCCGTGTTCAACTCTTGGCCGGGGTAGGCTGCCGACGGAACGAACAGAGATCTGAAAATGGTAGCAAAGGAAAGGGCTTTGGGGCATGAAATAACAAACCTCTTAAGAGTGAAGTGTAAGAGAATCACTGATGTGTGCTGTGTTTCCACTCGAAAGTAAAAGGATGATTTTTTTTTTTTTTTTTTGCGGTACGCGGGCCTCTCACTGTTGTGGCCTCTCCCGTTGCGGAGCACAGGCTCCGGACGCGCAGGCTCAGCGGCCGTGGCTCACGGGCCCAGCCGCTCCGCGGCACGTGGGATCTTCCCGGACCGGGGCACGAACCCGTGTCCCCTGCATCGGCAGGTGGACTCTCAACCACTGCGCCACCAGGGAAGCCCCAAAAGGATGATTTTTAAACAAAGAGGAAATAGGAGGAGCAGGTGTAGCAGAAAAGCAACAGGCTGGGGAAGCCTCTGGACTTGCTTTTCGTTCCCAGTTGTAACCCTTCCGAGCTGGTCACCTTAGGCAGCTCACTTAGCCTCTCTGAGCTGTCGTCTGGAGGTGCAGTGCCTGGTTCCGGGCTTGGCATGGGCAGCAGCGTGGGCCCTGCCCTTCTTCTCTCTTCTAAGGAGGACTAATGAACCGAATTAATGAATGATGACACTGAGCTACCTTAGAGGAAGGTTTGAAATTAATGATGACGATGGTGCTGGTGATGATGGTAACTCTGACATTTATTGAGCACTTACTATGTGCCTGGTGCCGTTCTAAGCTCTTTACATGTATTATTTAATCCTCATGGCAGTGAGGACACACGAGGTGGGTACCTGTTATTATCCCCCTTGTACAGATGGGGGCCAGTGTTCTGACGAATCTTAGATCTGAGACACAGATGGGGCCTGAGAAAGCTGGTGGTCAGCGCCACCGTGTCCCGGGCCAGGCTCTTTGCTTGGTGTTTCTGCCCATTCCAGTGGGAGAGCATCATGCCCGGGGCCCTGGTGCTGACACTGGCACAGACGAGGGAACCGTGTGTGGACCGAGCTGGACTCTGTCCTGCCTCTGCTCCCTGGCCTCTCGGGGGATCAGCACAGCTGGATCTTTCTGGCGCGCTAGGCCAGGGGGCTGTTTCTGCAGAGCTGCCTCAGGTGGAGGAGCTGGCTTGTGTCCAGAGCCTGGCAAATGAGAATCACAGAAGGGGAGGGTCTCTCCCCGATGGAGGATAGTAGATTCACCATGTCCATCTGGGGCCATTCACCCTGTGAGTGGGAAGGTGAGTAGAATGGCCTGTAAGTCCAGAACGATTTCTCTGGTACATCATTGATTTCACATCATGCAGTTGTGACATGATGCCACCAAACCTCATTCCGTATCCACAACAGCCCCTTGAAAATCAAATGAAGATGATGGATAACGTTTATTGAGCACTTACTATGTGCTGTCACTGTTTTAAGAGTTGCGTATGTAATAACTCATTTCCTTCTCATGAGCCTATGACATAGGTAGGCGCTGTTTCCATTTTACACACGTAGAAGCATTTTTGGAGGGTCTGAGTGCCTGTCCGAGGTCGCCAGCCAGTGAGTTCAACAGCTGGGGCTTGAGCTTGGGTCTGCCAGCCCCCAGCCGCACCCCTCACCCCCCCAAGTCCACACCCCTGGCCTCTACTGCTTTGACATCTCTTCTTCTGGTTTCCTGATGACAAAACCAGGGCCCAGAGGCTTGGGTGACTTTGCGAATGTCACGTGGTAACCAGAGGCCCAGGCTTGCAGGTCAGTATCCTGTCCTCTTGGAGATGCGGGCCCCAAGCTGAGGACGCCAGCACCAATGCGGCAATTCTGTGTGCGCGCGGACACGGCGGTGACCGGGGGACGCAGGGCAACATGAAAGGAACATGCTTGGCCTTGACAGGGGCCCAGCCCCGGCGCTCACTGGAGGCAGTTGAAAGGAAAGCTCCCGATAAAGAGACGCTTTATCACGCCCCTTGACAGGCTGCGCTTCCTCCCTGCTGCTACGTGAGCCTTAAACCTCTAACAAGCCCCTGGCGTGGAGCTCCGCCGCCTCCAGCTCCCACCGCGGGCTCCGGCGGCGGGGGAGGCCATTAGCGGTGGGGGTGGGCCCGGGGGTGGGTGGGTGCCAACCCTTTGAAACCATCCGGGGGGGCCCACGCCGCTCTTATCTTGGCCTGTTGGTGTTTCCGGACCGGAAAAGGGAAGCGCAAAGAGGAAAGGCTTTCTCCTGCGACTTTTGTATTTGGCTCACATTAAGTGAGGCCGGGCCGGGGTTTTGTTGTTTGTTTTCCCACTTTTCAGCGCGAGGCTGATGGATGATTCTGTCGTTGCCGACGCCCGGTTCTCTGGGGGCGGCACGCCACACGCCCGGCCACACTCACGCACACCTGCTCCCGGCAGCAGTGCAGTCTCCCCTGTGGCTTTTGGACAAGCCCGGGCTGTGCCAGGTCCGAGCAGGGTCCTCTAGCCACCCTCCCCGCCCCCCGGGTTAGCCCCACGGAGCTCTGGCGAGAGCGTGGCCCCTCCAGGGTGTGGAGGGTTGCGTATTCATTCACCCCCGGGCCCCGCAGCCAGCGGCCTTGTCTAGACAGGAAGATGTGTGTGATTGGATTGAAAGACCAGGCTCTAGCTCCTGGTGGGGTGAGAAGGAGCCTGGAGCATCGGGACCGGGGATACGGTCGCTCCAGAGGAGCCCAGGCTGGTGTAGCAGGGGTGCGTCGGGGGAGGTGGGATGGGGGGGCGGGAGACTGGAGGAGGGGCAGCAGGGAGATGAGGGGAGGCCGAGTGGAGAGGGGGGCCAGACTGCAGAGAGATCCTTATGGTTTTCACGGAGCGTGGGCTGGGGGCAAGTGTGTGTATGCTCTCCATCAGTGGGAGAAGAGAGAGAAATGGACAGACGGATACATGAGCGGATGTGCACGAGCACAGACGTATGTAGAGACCCGCGTGTACCCAGGGGTGTGGCCCTGCCAGTTTGTACTGGCTCGTGGGAACGGATTGTTAAAATTTCAGGAGTTCTGCTACATTTTCCTATCATCTACGCCCCTGAGGTTATTTACATCCATTGTCTCTGTACAGGGGAAATAGTCCGTATGGTCCGCCATTGTACATCTCTTTCCAAATCCGGTGACATTGCATTGGTAGACTGGAATCAGCTATGGTGGGAGTATTTACACCACGGAAATTGGCAAACATTACAAATTGAGCTTTTTCCCGTGGAGAACTGGTTGTTAAACACTTAGCCCACCCCGGAGACCCTGCAGTTGCACACACAGAACAAGGAAGACGGACAAACAGGCAAGCAAGCCGTCACTTTTGGTTTCAGGAAAATGCATCGAAGTTTTATACATTGGTGGATTTTCTTTTTCCACTTCCTTCTCTGCACAAAGGACCCCTCTGCTAGCACGCGGGCAGGGCAGTGGTACTTTTTCTTCTTGTAGCTTCTCGGCTCTTTGAGCAAAAGGTTTCCTGAGCCTCTCCTGTGTCTGGGCGCTGACCCAGGTAGTTTTTTAACAAGTCCCTTGATGATCGCCTGGCTCCCAACCCTGGCTCTGCTCTTCCCCTAGCACTGCCTGTGACAGACTTATGTGTCAGTCAGTGTTCTTCAAACTGGGGTTTCCTGGGGTTCCCTGGTCAATGAATTCTGTGGTACTTAGCATTTTAAAAAACATTTATAATTATTTTCTTGGCACCGGTATTTTATTTATTTATTTATTTTTGCTGTACGCGGGCCTCTCACTGTTGTAGCCTCTCCCGTTGCGGAGCACAGGCTTCGGACGCGCAGGCTCAGCGGCCATGGCTCACGGGCCCAGCTGCTCCGCGGCATCTTCCCGGACCGGGGCACGAACCCGTGTCCCCTGCATCGGCAGGCGGACTCTCAACCACTGCACCACCAGGGAAGCCCTTTATTGTGTATTTATGTGCACCTTTGATTGCTGACTGATGATCTTGGGTTCCTATTTGAGGTAGTGACATAAAGTTTATTTTATTTATTTATATTCTTTAAAATTTTAATTATGGAAGATTTCACACATACATAAAATTAGAGAGAATGGTGCAGTGAACCCGCTATATACCCATCACTCAACAACTATCAACGTTTTGCCGGCATTGTTTATGGAAGATTTTTGAAGAGGGTTATTATTTATCCAAATATTTCTAGTAGCTTTAACTTGAATTTATTGATTTTTTAAACTTTTAAAATTGAGATATAGTTGATGTACAATATTATATAAGTTACAGGTGTACAACATAGTGATTCACAATTTTTAAAGTTTATACTCCACTCACAGTTATTATAAAATATTGGCTATATTCCCTGTGTTGTACAATAAATATATCCTTGTAGCTTATTTATTTTAATTTTTATTTATTTATTTATGGCTGTGTTGGCTCTTCGTTTCTGTGTAAGGGCTCTCTCTAGTTGTGGTGTGCGGGGCTCTCACTATTGTGGCCTCTCTTGTTACAGAGCACAGGCTCCAGACATGCAGGCTCAGTAATTGTGGCTCACGGGGCAGGCTGCTCCGCGGCATGTGGGATCTTCCCAGACCAAGGCTCGAACCCGTGTCCCCTGCATTGGCAGGCAGATTCTCAACCACTGCGTCACCAGGGAAGCCCTCTTATTTATTTTATACACAATAGTTTGTATAACTATTTATGGTATACATATAGTATACATTATATAAATATTTGTATTTATATATTATGCAAAAAATGTAAAATTATTTTAAAATAAGTTTCTGTAAGTAGAAATACAAGTTACCTTTTAAAGAGAAAGTTCAGTAACTAATGGTTCAGTAAAAGCTCAGGAACATGGCTAGAGAATGATCGAGGTTTGGGGACATTGTGTGGCCGCTTGTGGGTGTGCTGTCTCCCCCATTCTGAGTCAATAGGAGCAGAATATCATACCAGGGTCAGGAGAGTGAGCCCTGGAGCCCGACCTGCCTGCTTGGAACCCTGACTTCTCCCTTCCTGGCTGTGTGACTTTGAACAAATTGCCTAACCTCTCTGTGCCTCAATTTCCTCTTAAATAAAATAATAGTATCTGCCTCAGAAGGTTGCCATGAGGATTGAATGAGTTGGTAGATATTGGCACTTAGAACAATGCCCAATATTTAGCAAGCAATAATGCTCAATACATTATTAGCTGCTACTGTCGTTACTGTTATTATTATGATTAATTATAGCATCCCCCTTTTATACAGATTTTCCCTAGTGTGGCTTTTTTTTTGTGAATAGAGAGTGCTCCACAAATATTTGTTGACTTGAATTTTAAATTTTTAGAAAGCTGCCAGGCCTGGCACCTTTCAACCAGGAAAAAGCAATTCGGAAACCAGACAGAAAGTAAGCAGCAATTTTATTTCTAGCGAGCACCGTCGTCACCCCTGCATGTGTCAGACAGCCTTTCTAGACACTCATTCCAATTATGCATAAGAGGGAGAGCAGACTGACTTGGGTGTCGTTGCCTGAAATGGTTCTGAGCAGTTGGATCTTTGACTCTTTGGGTATGACAGTTCCTTTCAGATTCACATTCAGTACTGGCTCTTAAGAGAAATCGTTTTTTATGAAGTCTTTTGTAAAGCAGACTTGTGCACCAATACATCTACTCTTTGAATCTTGAGTCTTTTTTTTTTTTATTTTCAACTGAAGCTCACCTAAGCATGGTCATCTTATTCCCATTGAGATGCAGTTGAGGGGACATGAACGTATGGAGGAAATGATGAGATGGGTGATGGGATGACGGGTCTTTCAGTTAGACTTAGGTTTAGTTGCATCTATCAGAAACCCAAAGTAACAGTTGCTTTAAACACCCAAAAGCTTATTTTCTTATGGAGAGAGTCTAGAGATGGGTCATCTGAAGTACTATGAAGTTATCAGGAATCCAGTCCCCTCCTCTCTTCCTGTCCCGCTCAGGGTCACCTAATAGTCCAAAATAATTGCTGGAGTCACTGCCATCACATCCATATTCCAAGCAGTATAATTCCAAGGAAGAAAGAAGACAGAGCAAAATGGGCCCACTCCCCATCTGGGTTAGCTTCCTCTCAGGAACCTTTCTGCAAGTCCTCTCCACACTTTTGCCTACATCTCGTTGACTCAAACCTAGTAACGTGGCTGTGTTCATCTGCAAAGGGGCTAGGAAGTGTGGACTGTCAGCTGGACTCGTTGCCACCTAAGATAACTGGGATCCTGTTACTAAGGAAGGGAAAATGGGTAACAGATAGAGAGCAAGTGGGCTCTGCCACAACGGGTAACCTTGAAGAAAGATACTGTAACAGTTTTTATAATACAGTTTTAACGTTTTGAGAGCTGTGGTCCTTCATTTATTACCTGATCTTCCATAGCCTGTGGTCTAGAGAGGTGAATATTAAACTTGAAGATGTAGCAGGGTTTTAGGAGAGGTCCATGGAACATGCCAGCTGATGAGAGGGCAAGAAAGGTCTCCTATGAGGGATGGTCCCTGGGGACCTTTGGGATGCTCTTTTGAGGGCATGTCTGTACCCAAAAGTCAAAAACCTCCAGCCTTCCCTCCTGCTAGTCTGGTCTGTCTCAGTGCTGAGTTTCCAGTGCCTAGAACTCTGCGTGGCACATCATAGGCACTTTCTCTGTAGTCAGTAAAAGGGTACGTGAATCTGAGCCTTGGTTTCCTTATCTTGAAAATCCAGACGAGCGCACTGGCCCACTCGTCCTTCTGGCTTTCACAGGTGGAGCATATTCTAAGGAGCCATGGAGGTGTCAGGGGCCAAGGGCCTTGAAAGTCAGTGCTTGCGAGACTAGGCAAAGTGTGGCTATTATTACTTTTTAATAAGTTGTTTTTCTTATAACAAAGGTTATAAGTGAAGGAGAAAAATGAGGTGTTCATTCCAACGAGGAAACAGACATTGAACAGGTTAAACCATAAGTTGGGTCATTTCAGATTGTGATGACGTGTGTTCAGGGGAAAGAGTGGGTAATAGGAGAGAATACCTGGAGAGGTGGTTTACTTTATATTGGCATTGTCAGGGGATTCCTCTCCAGGCATGGGTTCATTTAAGTTGATGTTTGAATGACAGTAAGCAGTCAGTCGGATGAGAACCAGAGACAGAGCCTTCCCTATAGAGCGAACAGCATGTGCAAAGGCCCTGAGGCAGGAGAGCTTGGGTGTCTGAGGACTGACAAGGAGGCCTGTGTGGCTGCCTGTAGTGGACGAGGGAAGGAGCAGTAGGAGTTAAAGCTGGAGAGAGAAGAAGGAATTGGATGATGCAGGACCTTGCGGGGCGTGGAATTTGAACTTTATTCTTTATGCACCGGGAAACCATTGGTGGGTTTTAAGTAGAGCAGTGATGTGATCTGATTTGCTTTAAAAAGATCCCTCTGGCTGCTTGTACAGAAAGTATTTAGGATGGTGTGGTAGGAGGAGGGCAAGAGAAAGGCAGGGAGATTATCAAGGGGGTGGGTGCAGTGGTCTGGGCAAGAGATGGTGGTGTTGGGACCCAGGGAAGGTGGAAGAGAAGGTGAGAGATTGAAGGATTAGAGGTGCCCTTTGAAGATTCTGCCAATTGCACTTTCTGATGGACTGCGGATAGGGTTCCAATACAGATTTTCTGCAGAAAAAGGCCCTTCCCCACAAATGTCAGTGTAATTGAAGAATGGTCCTAAGTGGGGTGATTTTGTCCCTCAGAGGGCGTTTGACAATGTCCAGAGACATTTCTGATCAACACAACTGGGTTGGGCGGGGGAGCAGTTTACTGGCATCTTGTGGGTAGAGACCAGAGACCCTGCTAAACACCCTCCAGTGCACAGGACAGGCCCCCACAGAGCATGAGCTGGCCCCCAAATCAACCTTAGGCAACAGTGCTGAGGCTGAAAAATCCTGATTCACTAGTTTTGGTTTTGTTTTTTTACCCCACATCTTAAACAAATTGTGAGATAACGATAATCCCAGGTGTCACCATCCATCCAGAGAGGTACCCGATTCTTCACCCAGGGGATGCGTAGTCATTGTTGTGAGAACAGCTTTCAGTTTAGCGACCCTTCCCTGAGAGGCCCTCTGCTCAATGAATGAATAAATGAATAAACGAATGAGTGAATGAGCGCGGAGCTGCCTCCAGAAAGAGGTGAGTCAGATCGGATCGGCCCACATGCTTCCATCATGTTATGAAAGCCGCCCCCGAGCGGCTCCGCACAAGAACGGGCTCCTTGTTCCTGGATGATGCGACTTGCCGCTCTGCCAAAGGGGCCCCGCCTCTCCCCAGGTCACCGGCAGAGGCCTGTCTCCGCGCTGTCTCGCCTGTGCACGGTACAAAAGTTATGCAGAACCCTCCAAAAACCCACCCTTTGAAACGAAAGAAATTGGATATTAAAATCCCAAAATAGCGTGCGGAAAGGTACACATCACGTCTGCCTTCTCCTTTTTTTCCCCTTTGTGGCAAAAGTGACTCAGAATTTTTGGTCTGGATCCAGAGAGACCTGCGTGGCCTTTGGGGTGGGGGGGGGAGAGGTGTGTCATTTGATTGGGAATAACTCAGCTTTTGAAGGCCTTGACTGGCTCAGCTGGCTGTCTTGCATTTCACAAGTCCTGGCTTTTCCCTCTTCACCATCTCTGGGTTCTTTTTCAGCTTTTGGCCCAAGGGAAGGAGGAAGGGCCAAAGTTTATGCCTCGCCCAGATGACCCTGTCTTTGGTGGAACATTTATGTGAGGCTGAGCTGCAGTTTCTTTGGGATGTTTTATCCAAGTGTTCAGAGGTGCTGCTGTTGGAGCCGGCTGTGGGATTCTCATCCCAGCATCCTTGGGTGTTCACACTGCCATGTTGGGTACCACTGGTCAGGGTCAGATAGGTGCACCAGGTTTTCATGAGCTGCCTTCAGTCCTCAATTGCTCCCTCCAGGGGGACTCAGTTTCTCCCCTCTTCCCTTCTTCTCCCAGAGACCAGGTCCCATGCAGACATCAGACGCTTTGTTCCTCAGTATCAGGTTGGGGCCCTGAGCGAGAGACTCGTGGAGAAATGTTTTTGAAGCATAGTCTCTCCTGTTGTCTGGTCTTTGGGTGAACGCACAGGTGGCAGAGGGCGTTGCCCGTGCCTCACCTTTCCTCACCACCTCCAAGAGGCTGCCGAGTCATTGTACTTTCGACTCAGTCTCTCCCTGTGTCCATTCCTAAATGCTGCTAGAGAAGAGATTGTACACTTCATTGTTCCAGCCTGAGCTTGTGTCCTCTTTGACTTCCAATGGAATTAGCCTGGTATAATATGTCTCTTTCACGGTGAGACACATTCCTGCAGACTGGCTCAAGTGGTAGTGAATTCATGCAGACTCCAAACATGGGGATTCTCTTCTAGACATGAATAAGCCTCCTTTCTCAGGGTCACTGGAGGATGAATCACTTGGCAGTATGCTGAGCCACATAGGAACCTGAAAATTAATCTGTTCATTTATTTACTCAGCAAATATTTGTTGGACATCTGCTATATGCCAGGTACTATTCAAGGTGCTGGGACGCGGTGATGAATAAGCTTTCATTCTAGCAGGGGCTGGGGTGGGGAGGACAGACAGTCAGCGATGAGCAAATGTATAAGATAACGCTTCTCGAAGGAAATCAGCAGGAATGATGGCGCGACAGTGGGGAGCCTAGCCTCTGCTTTAGCCAGGCTGCTCAAAGAAGGCCCTGAATTTAGGCTAAGACCTAAAGAATCAGGGGATTACCAGCCATGGGAAGACCTGAGGGAAGAGTGTTCTAGGCTGGGGGAGCGCAAGTGCAAAGGCCCTGTGGTAGGGGCAAACTCAGCCTGTTTAAGGAGCAGCAAGGGGGCCCGTGTGGCTGGACCAGGGTCGGGGAGATGAAGTTGGTGACGTGGGCAAGGGCCAGATCATGCAGGGTTTTGTAGACTGTGATGAGGCATTTGGATTTTCTAAATGCACCTGAAGAGTATCACACGTTAGAGCCGAAAGATAACCTTCAAGATGATTTCCTCCAAGAACTTAGACTAGAGGGAGGAATTTCATTGTCCAGAGTCACCAGCCATAGGTGAAAGAATGTTTGTGAAAGTTGATATTGATCGAACGCCTACAACCTGCTTTGTGTGTCACTCACTTGATCCTCCCAGCAACCCAGTGAGGGGACGTTGTCATTAGTCCCATATACAGATGAAGAAACTGAGGCCCGGAGAGGTAAACTAACTTCCCTACCACGACAGAGTCAGTGCCGTGCCAGGATGTAACCCCAGATGGTCTGGCTTCTCCAGGGCCCATGCTCTTAATCTCCGTGTTACATTGGTTCTACCCAAGGCATGGGACAGAGAGAAGATGTGAAAAGTATTCGTTTGGCTTCTTAAAGCAACAAAAAACCAAAACTCCTTCCAAAGGTCCACTCCGAGAAGGCTCGCATATTTCAGTCCAGCACTTCCAGACTCATCTCCTCTATGACTCAGTCACTCCTTGGCCTGGAGAGATAGTTGGTCGGGATGGGGATGCTGGTGGGGAGCTGACATTTCTTTTTTTTCTTTTTTTTCCTGACATTTCTGTTGAGTGGACCCGAAGCAGGGGGCTGAGAGTACAGTGGGGCAGGTGGGACCGGAGAAGGGAAAGTTGGTGTCTCCAGGAGGGAGGGGGCAAAGTGATCCAGTTTCTTTGTTCAGAGACCCCTGGGGGGCGGTGCTGTGGGGAGAGTAGAATGCAGTACAGCACTGGGTCCTGAATCCCATTAGGCTAATGTGCCTGTCTCTGATCTCGCCACTCTGTTTTCTATGGCTTCCTTGGGGTTTCAAATGTGGACATGGTAATTGGAAACAAATTTAGCATGTTTCAGGCCATCAAGCCTCTCTCTTCAGTCATCGTGCTTGCTCTGCGGTAGATATGTCTGTTTTTAATTTCCAGTGATGTGAGAAATATAGAATGACTTGATTCTTAATTTAGAATACTGAGAGAGACTGACTTGTTTTGTTTTCGAGCCCGTGCAAAGTGTCTCATTCTCTTTTTATGGCTCGCCATGTGATTTTTAAAACGTGGCCCTGTGGAAGCGGGCAGGCGCAAGACAGGGGTAGGGGAGATTAAGAGGTACAAACTACTAGGTATAAAATAAACAAGCTACAGGGATATATTGTACAACACAGGGAACAGAGCCAATATTTTATAATAACTATAAATGGAAGACAACCTTTAAAAATTGTGAATCACTATGTTGTACACTTGAAACTTGAATATTATACATCAACTCTACCTCAAGTTAAATAAAAAATAAAATACAATAATAAAATAGAATGTGACGCTAGCAGAGAGGCGTCTGGTCACAGAGGTCTCCCTGCGAGGCTGAAGACATATCCGGCCAGCGGGATCCCCGCTTGGGTGAGAAAGCAGACGTGGGGCCCCTCTTCCATCACACCCTGGAGATGCTGTCACCTCTCCTTGGAGCAGGGGAGTCCCGGTGTCGGTTGTCTCACCAGCCGAGTCCTGTGCACGCTGAGCAGGACACAGTGTTCGCTGTGGGCCTGGAAGCTAGCTGCCGTGGGCAGCACAACCGCCCTTCGTCATGGCGGAGGGGAGGGTCCGGAGGGATGATAGCCACTCAGACCCCGCTGGTGGGGCTCCCCTCCCTCCTAGGGTCGCTCACGTGTTGAGCACCTGCGTGGTGTTCTAGGCACTGCACATGCCTCTGTGAGCCAGACAGGTAAGCTGCTGCTGCTCTAGTCAGGGAGGGACCGGAGAAGGGAAAAAAATCAAATAAATATATCACGCAACAGCAGGCTACGGTAAATGGCTGTTGCAGCATAAAGCAGGGTGGGTAGGTGAAGAGTGAGATGGGCGTTGGGGGCCGTGTTGGGATGAGTGGTCGGGGAAGGGCTCTCTGATACGGGATCGTTTGGGGAGAGGTTTGAGCGACAAGGAGGATGAGCCCTGGGAGGATGCGGCATGAGTGCACCAAGCACAGGGAGCGCTTCGTGCTGAGACCCTGAGGCTGGAGCGTGCCTGGTGTGCGTGGCTTGTCTGAGGACAACGGGGCCGGTGTGGCTGCAGTGGAGGGAGTGGGGAGGGAGGGTTGGAGATGGAGGAGACGGTTCAGATCCTATAGGATCTTCTGAGTCACGTTAAAGACATTGGCTTTTTGATCCGAAAAAGATGTTTGCTGTGGGCTTCCCAGGTGGCGCAGTGGTTGAGAGTCCGCCTGCCGATGCAGGGGACACAGGTTCGTGCCCCGGTCCGGGAGGATCCCACGTGCCGCGGAGCGGCTGGGCCCGTGAGCCATGGCCGCTGAGCCTGTGCATCCGGAGCCTGTGCTCCGCAACGGGAGAGGCCACAACAGTGAGAGGACCGCGTACCGCCAAAAAAAAAAAAAAAAAAAAAAGATGTTTGCTGTGGCGGGGTGGGTGGGAGCGGTGGTTGAGTAGAGGAGCAACAAGATCTAATGTACAGTCTTAAAGATCATTCTAGCTGCTGTGTGCAGAAGGTCATGTGGAGCGGGGAGGAGAAGAGGTGGGCAAGGATGGAAGCAGGGAGACCCTGGAAGGAGGTTACTGCAATGGTCCAGGCAAGAGATGATGGTAGCTGAGACCCTAGTGGTGGTAATCGGGCTTGCGAGAAGCAGATTCTCGCTGGATTTCAAACGCTGAGCCACCAAGACTTGCTGCTCCAGTGGATGTGGTGTGCGGTTTGCTTCTCTGTTGGTGTGGGCCCCATACCCTTAACTCGAAGGGACCCTGCTGGCACCTCTGCCTGCCTCTTCCTTTGCTGAAGGCCTCCACCTTGGACTCCTGCTCTTGACGTTTCTGTGGGTGGGTCCTGGGTCTTGACTTTTCTTACAGGATGGGATGGGACGTTGCACATGCATTTGTACCTTCATCCCTTTAGTTTACCTTCTTTGTGTTCCTTAAAAGAAATGTCAAGGTTTACAAAGAGAAAAGCAGACCGGGGGGGGGGGGTGTCTCTTTCTTTGAATGAATATTTTGGCTTTATTTTTGTGGTATACATTCATTTGAGTTGAATTTTAACCAATATATTGGGTTTAGGGGAGCTACAACCATGGAGTCATGGGACAACAGAGCTCCTTACTGGGAATGATCAAAGTCCAGTGGGCATTTTAAAACAAGACCTGGTTTCTTTTCTACTTTTATTTTGGACACACACACACACACACACACACACATACATCCCTTCTCCACCTTAAAAACACATACATTTGTTCTCACGGTTATGGTGTATTTTGGAGATTATTCTATATTGCTATATAAAAAGCTTCCTTAGGGTGCCCCATGTGGTTGCCCAGATTGTGCAGTGCACAACTCCAGGGGTTGCCATTCATATTCACTGTCATGCTGGTCCCCAGCATACTCGTTCTTTTTTTTTTTTAAGAACAGTATTATACTCTGTAATATCCCAATACTGATTTAACCAGTACTCTTTTCATGGACCTTAGGTCGTTTCCAATATTTTGCTGTTTTAAAGAGCGCTGCATTGAATAACCTTGTCATTAGTTTTTCTCTGCACATCTGCCAGGGCATCCATGGGATAACCCACTTACCAGTAGTGGAATTACTACAGCAAAGGGAGTGTACATTTGTAATTTTGAAAAATAACTGCAAAATTGTCTATCACAGGTTTGGGTACACCCTGTTTCTGTGGGCTCTGCTCTTAGGTTTACATATTTCAACCAGGTCAGGTTTTACCTGGTTGGCACCCTTGTTCTGTCATTTGCATCAGTCGCACATAGAGCAGATGAAGGAAATATTTCTCCTGGCGTCAGAGCTGGGTTCAAATCCCTGCACTGCTGCTTGCTTGGTTGGGGACCTCATGTCTCTGAGCCTCCGTTTCCTCTTCTGTAAAAGGGCAGTTGAGTTGTTGATGGAACTTTAGGAGGATGGAAAGGGGACAGGCACGCCACAATTAATTGGACACCTAATTATGTCTTGCAATTATGAGAAATATAACAAAGAAGACTATTGCTGGGAGGCCCCGCCTTGTCCGGGGAGCAAGGAAAGACTTTTTTTGGGAAATAGTATTTGAGTCACATTCTGTGGTATGACTAGGAATTACCTAGGGCAGAGGTGGTGGAGACGGTGACTGGGGGATTGTTTCTGAAAGATCAGACACAGAGAACCCCTGGTAAGGGGGTCGGGGTGTGATGTGAGGTGGGGTCAGATCGCACATGGTGGTGTCGTCAGTGGGAGCTGGGAGTTCATAAAAGGTCATTCTGGCCACAGGGTAGAAAGTCGTGGGTGGGGACCGGAGGGGATGCAGGGAAACTCTTTAGGAGAGAAATAGTCGTAGTTTGGACTAGGGTGGAAGTGATGGATGTGGAAATGGTGATGGATTTGAGTGCACTGTAGGAAATCAAATTGACAGGACTCTGAGGTGGATCCGATATGGAGGTGAGGCGGAGGGAGTTATCATGAATTAGGGTTTTTAATGATGTTGTTAATATGTGCCCATTAGATGGATATGTAATGCTGAGATAAGAGTAAAATCATGGAGTAGTTTTCCTGGTGTGTGTGTGTGTGTGTGTGTGTGTGTGTGCGCGCGTGTGTGTGTGTGTGTGTGTGTGTGTGAGAGAGAGAGAGAGAGAGAGAGAGAGAGTGAGATGGGAGTGGGCTTGGGGTAGCAGCTATGTTCTGCAATTTTTGCATCCAAAAGTAAAGGCAGAATTTGAGATCCACGTGTATTTGTAAAAAACTTTCTCCCTGCGTGCTGTGTGGCAGTTGGGAATTACAATAAAACATCCCCATGGGCTTTTCCCTTCTTTCACAATGTAATATTTGAGGACGATACCAATTTCCTAATATTCCAGATTCAACAAAAAAATGCTACTTAACATTGTTAAAGTTTGATTTTAGTAAAATTCAAAACAGTTTCCTTGGCCTGTTGCCATTTTGAAAATCAATCCCACGTTTCAGATTTGATGGCAGCCCCATCCATCTGAGAGTATTTAAAAACTCTGAACAGAGTTGATAGAAAAATTGTTTTCAAGGAAGTGTCATTTATGGGTTCTCATTGCAACATTATATAATGGGGAATGTTTGAACAACCTAAATGCCCAACTGTAGAGGTTAAGCTGTGAGTCCAAACATAGGATGGAAACAAGGGATGCAGGGCAGGGCAAAATTTAAGGTAGCACTCACTTTCAGGTACTCAGATAACATTTGCACAGCCCTGAGAGCCGGTGCCTCCTTAAACCATGTGCCCGGGGAACCTCACTTGCCTTGTGCCAGTCTAAGCCCAGGGAGATACTATGCAGTTATTTGAGATTGTCCCAGTGGACAACATTTAATGACAAAGGGCAATGGTCACATTATATTGTTAAGTGGAAACAATATCTGAAATAGAATCCCAGATATGTTTCTCGAAGTGCCTAGAAGAAGCGTCTGGAAGGATGTACACTAAAGTGCTTATTTATTTTGAGAGAGTATTTTCTCTATAATATATATATTTTTATATTGTCTATTTTTTCTGCAATGAATGATGAACCCTTATAACTTTTATAACAAGACGAAGGGAAAGCAAGTATCCACATGTACCTGTGCCTCAGGACAGTTCAGTTGCTGCTAAGAGGGGGCAGAGCTTGAATTTGGGGGCAGGCGTGGTTCTGATGCGCTTTCTCTGGGAAACGGGGGGTCTCTGAGATGTGGAGACCATTTCAAGTCTGGGTTCTTTTGGCTGAGCTGGTGGGATGGACCTGCCTGTCGTAATATATATAGTCCAGCATCTGGGAGCGTCAGGAGGCAGCTGCGACACCGGGGAAGCAAATCTGGCCACATCCCTGAGCTTCCACTCGATGGCTTTGGAGCTTAGGGTCATGAGCAAGTCACTTAACCCCGCTGAGCCTTGGCTTTCTCACCCAGAAAAGGGATCACCTTGCTTTTCCTTCCGTGTGTTGCTGTGCAGATTAAATCAGCTCTGACACCCCCTAGCTGTGCGGCAGGCCCTCATGATGTGCCCCAGAAGCACCCCTTCTTCCTGGAATCTTGTAGACTGCTTGGGAAATTTTCTGCGAAAAGCAGAAGACTTTTGCTCTCACCCTGGCTGCAGGAGGTGGAGCCTCTTGTGCTTTGGAGGTTGGCTGACCTTGAGCTTCTAGGTTCCAATGTGTGGGCAGGCGGGAGTCTGCTATGGCTGGGAGGCCACCCTGCTTGCCATGCTCCTGAGATGACCTTATCTTTGAAGAAGCCTGGAAAGAGGCCTCGAGACCCAGGTCTTCCTAAAATGGGGGCAATGGGGCATTTGAGACCTTGAGGGCAGGTCATGCCATCCCAAGGCATCAGGTTCTGTTTGCGAGACCCAAATCACTCAGTTTTTGGAGAGGCAAGTAAATAGCCATAGGGTCTTATCAAACCTCCGGAGAGCTGGCAAGCCTCCTCCAGAATGCACACGCTCTGGTCATCTTCTGCCACCTTCAGGGAAGGGGAGGGTGGGGATCGGAGGGGAAGTGTTTTTTTCACGCTAGATGGTGTGGTTTCTTCCCCCACCCCCCTCCTCCCAGCCCTCCACGTCAGGGGCTCTTCAGCTGCCCACAGAGATGAGGGAATGAGTGCCTGGGTTTCACCACACATCAGGATGTTTGGGGTTGTTTTTCACCTCGTGGGTATTTCACATTCATTCTTCACTTCTCCATTCAGTTCCGTCCTATCACCTCCGTGTTTTGATTTGCATCAGCCTCCGATGACAAGGAGAATCCTCGTTTCATGGGTACCTCCTGTGTGCTGGGCTTTGGGGCCCTATAAAGGTCATCTTCTTTAGCCTTCAAAGAGCCCTGGGCAGTGGGAAGTGATGTCCCTGTTTTATAGGAGCAAATGGAGGCTCAGAGAGGTGGAGTCACTGCTCTGAGGTCACACAGCTGCTGATAAGAAGCAGGGCCTGGACTGAGAGCTGGGTACGTCTGACCAAACGTGAAATCCTTTCTCCTTCCTGCTCTACCACGCCCTCTGACAGCAGAGACCTGTCTTACGTGGGAGGGGGCACTCACGAGGGTGAGGTGGGTTCCATCTGCTCACATGGCATCAGCTAGTCCAGCTCAACTAGGGGCTGCTCAGCCCGGGACACACAAAGTTCCCGCTTAAAGAAGTGGGTTCTTCTCTTGAGGGGCAGCGTTGTTTATCTTGGTTGCTGTTGCCTGTTTCTCTGGCTCCCTCCATCTCCCTTCCTCCTCCCCTGCCCCCGCCCCTTCTTGTTCAGCAGGAAGAGCACTCTTGATCTTATAATTTCGCACTTGCTCGTGTTTCCTTTGAGAACGTAATCTGCACTTTCTGAGCTGTAGTTGTAGATCAGAGAGCAGCTGTGAGTCTGTCAGACGCCAAGGGCACAGACAGCACGCTGGGAATGGACTTAGAGCCTGAAGGCCCGGAGTCCGCATCCTGGCCCTGCCCTGTACTAACAGTGTCCACTGGGGCAAGTTGCCAGGACTTTGCCAGCCTCAGTTTTCTCATCTATAAAATGGGCCCCTCCTACCTAGAATTGTTGTGATACATGTAAAACGTTGAGTGTGGTGCTTGGCCTGGGGACGGTGTACACTTAGCTGCTGCCCGGTTGTTGCTGGTGACCATTGATTCCACATGCTTATTGATCACACCGAACAAAACAAACACGCTTTCTCCTACCATGGACTTCCTGTTCAAGTGGAAAAGAGAGATACTAAGCAAATTAACAACTAACAAGAAAATTCCAGATGGTAACGAAGTAACTATTCCTGTGGTGTGTCAGTGAATGTTTAACATCTGCTTCTCTAGAAAAAGCCCCGATTTGTAGCATTTAGCACTTTTTGTGGTGTAAATATTCTCATCGTGGCTAATTTCAGGCTATCAAAGTAATGTCTAATGGCTCTTAAAATTCCTGAAAATTTAAGCAACTACAAGGGTGGAATAGCTGGCTCCGGCACTGGGTGTATGTAACTAATGTGGTTTGGGAAAGACCTGAAGATCTGAGAGCTAAATGTACCAGTGGAAGAGTATGCCAGCAGAGAAGATGGCTGTGCAAAGGCCCTGAGGTCGGAGAGAGCTTGGTGTGCTCAGGGAACAGAAGGATGGCTGGTGCTGGCAGGAGCCTAATGGGGTGGAAGGGCTGGAAGACAGAGGCTGGGCTGTTGGAAGCCTCATAGACCATGGTACCAAGTTTGGATTTTATTCGCCGGCCACAGGAAGTCTTTGGAGGGTTGTAAGCAGGGGAACGTCTGGGTCTGCTTTGCATTTTTTAAAGATCAGAGGGCTATTCTGTGAAAGACCAGCAAGAGGTCAGTTAGGGAGCAGTGGTGGTCACTCCAGGGAGAGGCAGTAGCGGCTTGGACTAGTGTACCATCAGGGGAGGGGACTAGAGGTGGCTGGACTCCTTTGGGATGTGACGGATTTTATCCCCAGGTGTTCTCTGGCTGTTTACCCTGAGTACATGCAGCCTGCAATTTCTGCTCTTAGATCCCGGGAAGGAGGAAGGAACCTCAGACCATTAGGGTCACTCTCTATCCTACCTGCTCTTCTCCTTGATTCTGATGATACTGTGTTTACCACCTCCTGATAAATCCAGGACAGGAGGTGAGGAAAGATATGTATCTTGGGTCCAAATGCAAAGCAAGAACAACAAAAACAGAATCTGTCCTCGAAGCTGCCCTTCCTCCTTTGATTTTTCTCAAGAACAGTACCTGTTCTTCAGTTTGCATGGGGGAGAAAGATAACAGACTGACTTCACTTCCACCTTTGCCCCAGGGTGCCTCTCCGGTGTGTATCAGACGCTTATGTAAATGTTGTAGGTGTCAGCCTGGCAGGTTATGAAGAAGGTTGCCATCTGGCTCTGCTCCACCCTTAGCTCGCCTCTTGGTCCAGTGTTTAGAGGGGCACAAGAGAACACCATCTTTCTGGACCAGCATCGTCTGAAAGACCTTTTCTCGATGATGGAAACGTCCTGTATCTGTGCCGTTCATTATGGCACCAGCCATTTGTGGCCATTGAGCGCTTGGAAGGTGCGGCTCATGTGACTGAGAAACTGACCTTTCAATTAAATTTTTGTATTGCTTGCTATACTGGGCAGTGCAGTTCTAGACCATGTGTGATTATCTATTGCCCTGGAGCCTTTGGTTCTGGGCATTTGACTGGAGATCCTACTGAAATTTTGTAGAACTCTGTGGAAGGGTGGGGTCTCAGTGAGTTGTCACTTGTCATAACCCCGCTTCCGCCCTGTTTGCAGAGGAAGGAGCAGAGGCGCAGAAGGATTACATGATTTGCCCAGCATTTCTCAGCTGGGGAGTGGCAAGACAGGAACCCACCTTCTGACTCTTAGCTCAACATCCGTTTTTCTTTTCTTATGTATAATTTTCAAAACCAATGTTAAATTCCACAAGTTTCCAGGCAGCTCTTCTGCCTGTAACTTTGTGGATGAAGTTAATTCCTCTTTGATCACCTTCTCAACCTTGATCTCCTGCATCCCTAGAAGTGATCATGATGTGGTCAGTCTGGAGCGCATCCTTCCACACCTTTTCCTATTGCATTTACATGAGTATAAATGAATGGATCGAAACATTCAGCATTAAAAAAAATAAGTTGTATCCTGCTATCCATGTTTTTTTTTACGAATTGCTTTTCTTTTTTAATAGTATGTCTTAGATCTTCCGGGTGAAGTTCATGGATCTTTACCATACTGGTTTTTTAACTGTTGTAGTCTTTCATAGCCTGGACATGTATTACTCATAAGCCTGATGGATGAAACTAATTGTTCATTTTTCTCTGCGTGTTAGTAAACATTTTTGTGCATATCTCCTGCATGCACAGCATTTCATCTGGGGTCCATACTGAGAAGTGGATTTATTAGGTCATAGGGAATATGTATTTTTAATATTAATAACTGCTACTCCAAAAATAGTTATACCAGTTTATGTTCCTATCAGCTATGGGAGAGTGTCTGTGTCCTCACAGCCTCCAAAACACTTGATATGATCAAATATCTACATGGGTGCCCATCTAATGGGCAAAAAATGATATCTCATAGTTGTTTAATTTGTATTTTCCTGTTTACAAGGCAAGTTGAACATCTTTTCTATGCTTTTCTTTGTTTTTCTGTGAATTGCCTGTTCAAATCTCTTGTCCAATTTTCTGTTGAAAAATTCATTATTGATTCATTCAGCAGATACGTACTAGAATGCCTACTGTGTGCCAAAAATTATTCTAGATGCTAGGGATTCTGTGGCAAGTTAAATAAATAGACATCCCTGCCCTCAATGAGGTGATAGTCTAGTTGTAGAAGAAAGACCCAAGCAAAAGGAATTGAGAAAATATATAGTATATTTTATGGGATTAAAAAGAAGGGAAAGGAGCTAGGGACAGCCATGGGGGTAGGACTCGATTTTCAATAGGATGGCCAGGAGTCTTGTCCTTCGCGTATTCACTTGTAGGCACTCTTTATGTATTGTATGCATTAATCCTTTGCATGTTATACATTACACATATTTTCTTCCAGTCTTTAATTTTCTATCAGTTTAGATGACGGTACTTTTGTCTTGCTCTTTCTTTTTTAAAATGATAAAATCTAACTTGTTAATTGGAATATAGTCATATAAAAACTGAAAGTTCCTTCTTTCTAGGCAACTCATTGTCAAGAGCTCTGGTTTATCGTTTCCACTTATTTTCTCTTCTCACTGCCACCCCCTGACCCCCGGTCACCAATTAAGCACAGTTTCTGCTGTTTCTCCATAAATGCAATCTGATCTATCACAGTCTTTCTCAGGGCTGCTTAATATTCCATTTTAAAGAGGATCCCTATAATTTATCCAAGCAGCCCCCTCTGGCTGGACATGCAAGTTGCTTCCAATTCTCCATGGCTCTAGACATTGCAGCAATTCTGTGTTCTTTCTGCTGCTCATGAGCTTCTTTGATGTTTTTGTTTGTTGGACTGTAGCCACCATACCCTGTATGTTAATGGTGCTGTAATAATTTGGTTTTGTTTTCTCCCCCTCAGCTCCATGGCTACATGGAAAACAAGCCGCTGGGGCTTCAGATCTTCATTGGGACGGCCGACGAGCGGATCCTTAAGCCCCATGCCTTCTACCAGGTACACCGGATCACGGGGAAAACCGTCACCACCACCAGCTACGAGAAGATCGTGGGCAACACCAAAGTCCTGGAGATTCCACTGGAGCCAAAAAACAACATGAGGGCAACGTAAGGGCTGGGGGCTGAGGGCTGAGGGCTGAGGGCAGTGGGTCTTCATGGGGAAGTGATGGGGCCAAGTGGCGGGGATTTGGGAGGAGGATGGAGTTGATGGAAGCAACCGTAGACAGTGGTTCCCAATTTGTGAAGGACCCACAGAGGTTTCTGTTTTAAAAGTCTCCATTTTAAAAGTTCTAGACCTGGATGTTTTTCATGTGTATTGAGAGGAAGAATACTTATGCATCTTTGGTTTATGTTGCTTGGGATGAGGCTAAATTTATTTACATTTATAAATTTGTTTGACTTAAAATTATTAAACAACTATGCAGATAGGTCTAACCTCACAGAGCGGATATGCATATGGCTAAACTGTGGGAAACATTGCACCCGTGTGTCGGAGTTTAAAAAACTTTATTAGAGAATAATCTCAAACATGAAAACTGCGAGAATTGTACAAAGAACTCCTGTTACACTGTTCGCTCAGGTTTACCAATTGTTAACATTTTCCACATTTGCTTTATTACTGTTTTTCTCCCCCCTCTTTATTTTTTCCTGAACCGGTCGCGAGTTAGTTGCAGACATCATGCCTTTTTACTTTTAAATGCTTAAGCGTGCATTTCCTAAGAGCAAGCATGCTCTCTTACGGGACCACAGTACATTTATCAAATCAAGGTATTTAATGTCCATATGACTACTCTTACTATTGCATAGTCCATAATCAATTTTTCCCAGTTGCGTCTTTGAGTTTTTCAGGTACTTTTGAGAGTAGAAAAGTAAGCATGCAGAATCTCCCTAGAGAGGTAATTTCCACTGGGGGATTTTGCTAATTACTTTGCGTTTTACCCCCATTTTGGTTTAAATTCCTGGCTGAAAAATGTATCCGTGTATTGCAATGCCCCGCCCCCCTTGCGGGTGACCTTTCCTGCTCCCCGAGATGGTCAGTTGTCAGTGGGGTTCTTGACTTTCCGGCAGCATTGACTGTGCGGGGATCCTGAAGCTTCGGAACGCGGACATTGAGCTGCGGAAAGGCGAGACGGACATCGGGAGGAAGAACACGCGGGTGAGGCTGGTGTTCCGGGTGCACATTCCAGAGTCCAGCGGAAGGATCGTCTCCTTGCAGATAGCATCTAACCCCATCGAGTGCTGTAAGTTGGGTTCTGGGCAGGGTCGGTTTTTGGCAAGTGCAGTGTATGTGACCCTGGGCAGTGTAGCCTGGGCAAGGTGCCCAGCAAGAATGTGTGACCCGCAGGGGTCAGCGGTGGCCCCAGATGACCAAAGGGGCCAGAGACAGAGCACATTTCAGGGTTTCTCTCTGCTTCTCTTTACGTGTGGAGGGTTTACTGTCAAAACTAATGATGGCTGATAAGTAGTCTACAGCTTAGTTGAGAAGATTTGAAATGTATAAGTGTTGTGCTGGTCTCAAAAAGGGTAGATGCAGTTGGAGTGAGTTCACTGTACTTAGTGCCCCCTTTGTTTTTTTTAGATTTATTTGTTTGGTTGCTCTGGGTCTTAGTTGCGGCAGGCGGTCTCCTTAGTTGTGGCATGCGAACTCCCAGTTGCGGCATGCATGTGGAATCTAGTTCCCTGACCAGGGATCGGAGCCGGGCCCCTTGCATTGGGAGCGCAGAGTCCCATCAACTGTGCCACCAGGGAAGTCCCTTTTTCCTCTTCTCTTTCAGTAGAATAATAATAGTACCACAGTGGCTCTCGCTTACCGCACTGTGACTCCACTGGTCACTAGGCTAAGTGCTTAGTGTGTAGTACTCTTTAAATACTCACAGCAGTCCTGGGCAATGGCTGGTGTCACGATGCCCATTTTAGAGAAGAGGAGGGAGAGAGGTGAGGGGCAGTGTAACGTGTCTCAGCAGGGCTGGGATTTGAGCAGGAGCTTTGGCATGCAGGAGCCACACGTCCCCATCGCCCTCAGCACAGCCCATCCCCCTCAGCCCATCCCTGGGTGTTTACTGAGAATCTGCTCAGTGTCTGGTGCTGTGCTGGGGGCCTGCAGATGAGCAAGATGTTTTCTCTGTCGTCAGTGAGCTTACAGTCTGGTGTAAGCTAACCCACACAAAGATGCAGAAGATTTTCAGAATCCAGTACAGAGTGGCCAAGATCTGCTGTTCGGAAGGTCTCTGAGCAGAGACCTGGCCCAGCTACGTTAGGCTTCAAAAGAAGAAATCACTTTGAGATCATTCTTAGGTACTTTGGGCAAGTTTGTTGTTGGATTTTGTAGTTAGATGTGACAAAGCTTATTGTCTGCTCAGCTTTTGAGAGTTGAGAAGTCATTTTTAAAAGCATAAAGAAAGAAGTCAGCATTGTTCCAGAAACAAAAGCTGTTTTTATTAGTTTTAAAAAGTCTCGTTCTTCTAAGAATATTTTTGTGCTCTTACAGTAATGTTCCATATTCAATTATGTTTCAGGGTTTTTTTCCCCCCTTTTTACTGGACATTTTACCATAATTAGGTGTCACAGAATCAGCTGCCTGCAGAGACGAGGGAGGTCGTGGACATGAGTGGAGTGGGTTGGGTGGGTAGTAGTGGTAGAGACTGGGGGCCAGGGTGGCACATTCCCCACCTAAATGGGTTGCTGTTACCCAAATCCAGCCAGTGTTTCCATGTGGGAGTGTCGACTCAGTGTGGCCAAATCTGATTTTTTTTTTTTTTTTTTTTTTTTCGGTACGCGGGCCTCTCACTGTTGTGGCCTCTCCCGTTGCGGAGCACAGGCTCCGGACGCGCAGGCTCGGCGGCCATGGCTCACGGGCCCAGCCGCTCTGCGGCATGTGAGATCTTCCCGGACCGGGGCACGAACCCACGTCCCCTGCATCGGCAGGCGGACTCTCAACCACTGCGCCACCAGGGAAGCCCCTGATTTTGTTTTTAAGATAAACCAATAATCTCCTGATTTTCAAGAAAAGCGACAACAAAGTCAAAATACTCTGTAGGTCAGCTGAGAACTGCACGTGGCTTGGTTTCATCAGAGGTAGTCTTAATTAGACACTAATTAGGAAAGGGAAAGTATGAATATTTTATGCAGAAAGCATTGAGGAAGACTGGCCTTCAGCCAGCAAGAGGAGAGGGCGGACCCTCTTTGGTAGAGAAACCAGAACTTGGTCTTGATTGGTCTTTGGAAAAGGATGAGGGAGGCCTGTGATCTCTTCCAGGCTGGTGAGTCAGGATGGGGGACCAGGCTGAATGTGGTGGTGAGTTTGTGCTCTGAAGTTAGAGGAGAAAGACCCAACAGCAGACAACAGAGGAGAACAAGCGTTTGAAAAACATCATCACAGAAACAGTGGAGGAATTCCCCTCCTCTGCCCAGCAGACCCCACCCCTGTCCCCCAAGTGCTAGTCGTGGTGACTGCCCCACCCTGGTCTTGGTTTTGAACATCTCAAGACATTTGGGGAAGGAAACTCAGGCTCTTCCTCAGTGATTTGGGGGATTTTGAGAAGATAAGGTCTTGCCTTTCTGGCAAATGACTCAGTCTCCAGGATGGGGCTGTGGTTTGTAGCAAGGTGGGGATCAGGAGGCCTCAGGAGGGACCGTTGATAGGAGCTCCTGTTCTCTCCATCTTTGGGTCCTTCAAGTCATTCTATCTCCTGTCAATCTGAGACTTTAAGCGTCATCACTGGTTGCACGCACCTCCAGCAAGATCCTCAGGGTGTTAAAAGTTGCGTGAACTTTGAACATAGCAGTTTTTTGCTTTCCTATTCTTATAAAGACGTGTTTGGCCGATTGAACTACTGTGCTTTGACAGATAAGGAAACTGAGACTTTCTTGGTAAGGTGATTTCTTGTTAAGGTGATTTACTCATTTTTACTCGGTAGGGAGCAGAGGCAGAGTCTCCAACTTTCTAGTTCTGTGAAATAGCTTCTTTTGGTTTCGGCACCAGCAGCCTCTCTGGCAATACCAAGTGGAGCTACCGATGGGCCACCCTCCCTCTCGCGGAGAGAAGGCAGAGCCTTCTGTCATTTTTATCTCCTTCTTTGTTCTGTCTGGCAGTTCTATCAGCATTTATGGACTAATTGAATGACTGTTTGATCCTTAGGGAGATATTCAGTATTTGTTGACAAATTAGTCTGTGACACGTATCAACACAGTACGTGTACAGTAAATATGTGTTGACTCATTGACTTCATGTCCACCCCTTGGGGAAGGTAGGTGGGTAAGAAAAACACTCAGTGGGCTGGTGCTCATTTGCAAGCCTAACTTATTTACTTTGGAGGTGTCTTTTACGTGACGTCTCAGGGATCAAGGTTGAGTTCTCAGAATCTAGTAGAAAAGTCTGGAACAAGCTACTGGAGGCCACTCTTTGGAAAGTGGAGTTACTTGCTAGAAAGGCAGATCTCTTCTATTTATTATAGGCCTGTGTGCCCAAGGGCACATCTCACCTGTGCACAGAGGGACACCCCATGTTTCTAGCTTTCTGTTTCCAGCGGATCTTCAGTGTTGCCAGGGAGGTCCTTTGAGTTCCCTCCCCTATTCTCAGCGGAGACTCTTTCGAACCTTCTCTGTCTCCCAAGCTCTGGAGACTGCCCCACCCTCCTCCCACCTGGAGGAGAACGTGGAAGAGGTCAGGAAGCAACACCCTTGTCTTGCCCAACAGAAACCCTGCACACGGTCCCAGCTGTGGGCAGCCTTTCCTCGTCTGGGACCCTTGGAATAGGACAGTTCGCCTTACCCCCTGGGTTCCTGAGAGCTCTCAGCTTCAACTCCAAGTTCCCTTGTGCTGGTGGAACCCTTGCTTCCCTCTTGTGCGAGTTCCCAGGGCTGGCGAAGACAATTACCACCACCTGGGAGCCTTCCAGCCACAGAAATTGATTCTCCCACAGATCTGAAAGCCAGAAGCCCTAAATCAAGGTGTCATCAGGACTGGTTCCTTCTTGGAGGCTCTGAGGGAGGGAGAGTCTGTTCCAGGCCCCTCTCCTCCGGTGGTGGCCGGCGATCACCAGCGTTCCTTGGCTTGTAGACACATCACTCCAATCTCTACCTCCATCTTCACGTGGCCTTCTCTGTGTGCCCTTTTTTCTCTCTCCTAAGGACACTCTCATGGGGTTTAGGACCCCGCAATCCAGGATGATTTCATCTTCAACCTTATTCACATCATTGAAGACCCTGTTTCCAAATGAGGTCACATTCTGAGGTTCTGGGTGGGCAGGAAGTCCTGATGGCGCTCAGTTCAACCCACGACACCTCCTCAGCTGCATTTCTCGGCTTCACTCTTCTCTCTGCTCTGCAATTCCCAAATGCACGGGCATCTTCCTCTGGCGCCTAGGCTTCTGCCTATGCTGTCACCTCCATCCAGAGCAATCTTAGCTGCCTGTTGGAATCACCTGGGGACTTCTAAGAAAAAATAGGATGCCTGAATCCCACCCCAGAAACTCTGATTCAGTTGGTCTGCGTTGAGCCCTGAACCCGGAGACTTTGAGAGATGCCTAGTGATTCTGACGTGCGGCAAAGTTAGAGACCTACTGCTGGGAGGTGGGGTTCCCGCATCCTTCTGTTGCTTAGTTAACCTCTCCTTATCCAAGGCCCCAGTTTAGATGGCCCCTCGAGGAGGAAGCTTGCCCTCACCCCACAGGGTATAGGGTCCCCTCTCTGTGCACTGACACCCAATTTACTTATCAATCTCTCTTAGGTAAGGTTAGGGACCAGTGGGTGTTAGCCAGGGCCTGGCCCATAGCAACTGTCTCTAGAATGTTTGTTGAAAAAAATGAAAGTGTGAAAACAGTGTCCCCAGGCTGCCCAGCAGGAGAGAGAGGCAGCCATGAGACAGAGTGGATGTGTCCCCAGGGGCAGATGCCTTCTCTCGGAGGACTTCCCTTGGGTTTTCTCCTTGCCCTGCAAAGGGGCCTCTCTGTGCATCACACTTCAGGAAACACCTAAAGCAATTTCCCCCCGGGCCCTGCCTGCTCAGAGCACAGAGTGTAAATTCACTTTGCTCGTTTTGCAGGAACTGGGGGCATGGGTATGAGGTGTGGACTAGAAAATGGCTTTTCTCACGTGGTGTTTTCAGTCTCTCCCTTTTCATGACATAATTGTGTTTTACCAAGGTATAATTAAGATACTAAATTGCACAGACCGTAAATCTTCTGTTCAGTGGTTTTGACAATCGTATACACCAGTGTGACCACCACTCCAAACAAGATACAGGGCGTTTTCCTTCGTTCCTGAAAGTTTCCTCCTACCCCTCAGCCAGTGCCCCCTCCCCAGCCCCATACACAGGCAAGCACTGTTCTGGTTTCTATAACCATAGATGCGCTTTCCCCATTCTAGAACTTCATGTAATGGGAGAGTACAGTATGGACTGTCTTGTGTCTGGTTGTTTTACTTATAGCATGATGTTTTTGAGATCCGTCACTGTCACTGCGTGATTTGCTGGTTCATTCTTATTTTTTTTTTATTGCTGAACAGTATTCAATTGTATGAATATAACGATTGTTTATTTACCACTGATAGACATTTGGCTTGTTTCTGGGGTTTGGGGATCATGAATAAGGCTGCTATGAACGTTCCCCTTCAAGGCCTTTGTGGACAGATGCTTTCATTTCTTTTGGGTAAATACCCAGTAATGGAATTGCTGGGTCACGGGGAAAAAAAACCATATGTTCCAATGTATGTATTTTCCAAATCGTTTTACACTCCGTACAAGAGTGTCTGAGAATTCCACCTGCTCACTAATATTTGGCTTTGCCAGTCTTTCTAATTGTAGCCATTACAGTGAGTAAAATGGTATCTCATTGTGCATAACCCATAATTTGCATTTCCCTAAAGACTGATGACGCTGAGCCCTAATCTGTGTGCTTATTGGCTGTCCTGTGTCTTCTTTGGTGAAGTGTTTGTTCAGAGCTTTTGCCCATTTTTTATTGGGTGACTCATATTTTTATTGTTAATATACAGTAGTTCCTTTTGCACCGGGTATGAACCTGTTGTCAGATTTATGTATTATGAATATTTTGCCCCGGTCTGTGGCTTGCCTATTTCTTTTCTCAATTGTGTCTTATTAAGAGCATCAGTATTTTATTTTGATGAAGTCTAGTATATTCTTTTCTTTTCTTTTGGGATTATTACTCATTATATTCTCCCAAGAAATCGCCACCTATCTGAAGGTAGCAGACATCTTCTCTTCTGTTTTCTTCTAGAAGGTTTTTGATTCTGGCTTTTAGGTTTAGGGATACAAACCATATCAGGTTAATTTTTGTGTATGGTGTGAGATAGGGTTCAGTTGCGTTGTTTTCCGTATGGAAATTCAGTCGTTTTGTATGCCTTTTTCTGAAAGTGAGAGCTTAGACAACCGAAGACTGTTGCCTCCCTCACCACCTCCCCTTTACTCCTCCACTACACGCTCCTAAGTCTGACGTGGAAGATGGGGGATCACACAGCAGTGCTGTATGGAAATCCTTAGAATTAGTGAGATCAGACAGGCAAATTGATTTTGCTTTGCTTCATAAATCAGAGATGCTCTCTTGCCCATCTGCTCCTTCCAGAAGCCAAAACGACCCACATGATTCTTATAGGCCCCTTAACATTATTCTTTTAATTAAAAATATATTTGGAGTGCATCATATAGTACTAGGAACTGGGGATGCAGCGGTGACCAAACCAGAGTCGTGGCCATCATGGAGGCCACATTCTAGTGGGGAAAACCCACAGTCAGCAAGCAGGCAGAGACATCATTTCAAACAGAGCTAACTGTCATGGTGAAAATAACAAAGATCATGTGTTAGTGACTTGGGGGTGGGGGAGCAGCAACCTTAGTCATTCTGACCAGGGAAGACCTCTCTGAACAGGTGGCTTGTTAACCTGGACCTGAGTGACGGGGGAGCATGGCCCAGCTGGAGGGTAGAGCAGGTGCAAAGCCCTAAGGCAGGGATAAGCTTGCCATCGTCAGGGAACAGAAAGGCAGCCGGGGAGGCAGTGTGGAGTGACGGGTAGGGAGAGGTGTAGGAGGTGAGGTCTGAGAGGAAGCAGGGGACTTTGGATTTTATTCTAAGTGAAACGGGAAGCCTTGAGTTCTACATAAGGGACTGGCATGATGTGATTTATATTTTAAAACTCGTTTAGCACAGTGCCTGGCACAGAGTAGATGCTAATAAATACTTGAAGACCAAATGAAGGAAGGTAGGACGTGAGGGGGACATGAAGGGGAAGAGGTAAAGGACAAGGAACTATTATCAGTCACCTACTGTATGTCGAGCACTTTCTCTGTTGCTGCTAAATCATTGGGAGGACAGCAGGAACTCAGCATCTGTTCCAATTTCATAGATGGAAAAACTGAAGCACAGAGAGGTTAAACTAATTGCCTGTGGTCACACAGCTAGTAAGGGACCAAGCCAACTGTGACGACCATGTCCTGCTGGATCCCAGGACACCAAGGTTGAGCTACATCACGAGTGACAGACTAATTTGGGCCAGAACTCCAAAGGGTGACGTCATCTCATATAAACTGGAGACCAGATCAGCGACCCTTAGGGAACTGTGGCCACCCTCCCACCACTCTGCAGTGGACTGTCTCCCTCGAGACCCTGTAGCAGTAAATCTTGGGTGAAATTTGGGCAGAGGGCAGGTAGGCCAGGCCTTTGTCTGCCCCGGCTCTCTAAGGTGGCTTTTAAGCAATGACTGAGGGATCACATTCAGAAGCATCAGAAAACCAACATGTTGGGAGGAAGCAGTGTTAGGGTGATGGTTAGGACTGTGGGTCTGGGTTCACATCCTGCCTCTGCCACTTACTAGCTGTTTAGTCCCGGGGAAGTTACTTAGCACTCTGTGCCTCAGTTGTCTCATCTGTAAAATGGGGATGGTAGTAGTACCTATCTCAGTACAGTAGAATAACCCCAATGCCTCTCTTCTGGTATGTCTCACATTTTCCCACTTGCAGCCCTCCCTGTAGCTCTGCAAGGCAGATGTGACATACCTCTGGTTGTCACTCTGTCACTGCCGAGAGCCCACAGCCCAGGCAGCAGTAGGTGTGGGAGTTTAACAAACACTAATTGTTTCAGGTGAGCTGGCAGCTAGCCGCAAGCCCTGCTGCTGAGAGGAGCTTAGATGATTATCTGTCTGGTGCTGTGGGTTGGCTGGGTGGTGATTACAGGAAAGCTGGGTTTTTGGGGAGCCCAGGATTGGGGTGGCTTCTCCACTGATTGATATGGTTACCTGACCCTGCGATTATGGCCTTTTACTGAGCTAGTTTGGCGGGGCTGGGGAGGCAAAACTCCCCTTTATTGAAGAGCTGCCACCTGCCCCCAGCTGTCACATCTATTAACTTGTTTCTACCCTCATCGTAGCCTGGGAAGACTCAGAGACTCTGAGCTTATATCTAGCGGGCTGAGGTTCAGAAGGGCTGACTGATCTGAGAGTCACGTGGCTGGCGAGGGAAGGGGCAAGAACTGGGGGTTAAAAACCCATGTCCTTTTCTCTGTCTGGGCTGCCTGGGTCCGCCAGTGACCAGGGAGCTCATTAGTCAAATGGAGATTCATGGAGCCCCCTGTAAGGGTCTTGGTTACTGGAGATATGTGGGAATATTCTGCGGGGGCTCCTTGTTAATGTGTTGGAATGGAGAAGAATAAGAGCCCCTCCTATGGACCCAGCACTGTGGGGATTGGACGAGAGGTACCAGTCTTTCAGGGCCGCTGTTTGTGCTCCTTTTTCCGTATGAGGAAGCTGAGACCCCCTGAGGTCAGAACGGGCAGGTGGTCTCATGCACTGCAGACCCCCTGCATTTGCAGACACCGCGCCCCAGTCCCGTGCCGTGAATGCTGACAGGTCCCTGCCAAAGGTGAACCCCATACTCGGGGAGAATTGGGTTCCTCTGCCCCAGGGTCCCGCTTCCCAGGGAAGACCCATCAGTGGCCAGGGCGGGGTCTGAGGGAGCCTGAGGGGCCGGTCTGCCAGCCCTGCTCCCGGCCCCTCCCCGGCGAGGCCTGAGTCAGCACCATGTTCTGGGCCAGGCCCGGCTCAGCCGGGCCAGGCTCACAGCCAAGGACAGGGCCTGATGTACAGACAGGAAGCGTTTACAGCAGCTGGGATGAGGGGTGGTCAGTGCTTGGGCCAGAGTGAGACTGAAGGGGGCCCTCCTCCTGGTCTGGGCTGGCTGGCGGCTTTCCCAGTGCGTCCTTCTCCATTTTACTAAAAAGAGGTCCCTCTGGGTAGGGGAATCCCACAGTCTGTGTTCAAGTTCTGCCTGTCCGCCTTACGTAGCTGTGAGCTCTCAGGCATGTGACTTCTCCTTTGGGAGACTCAGCGCCCTCACCTCCAAAATGGGAATCATTCCTGCTTGTGGTCTCATGAAGTTTAGCAATAAAAATAAACATAACAGACATTCATTGAGCCCCAATGAGGCGCCACACACTTCCTGTGCGTTAGCTCATTTAATCTGCAAACCGCTCTCTGAGGTTGGCCCTATGATGAGTCCCATTTTATAGATGAGAAAACAGAGGCACAGAGAGATTAAATGACTTGCCCAAGGTCCCAAAGCTTGGATGTCACCGAGCTGGGCTTCGAACTCAGGCTGTCACGTGGCAGCATCCTTACTTTGACCCATGACCGTAAATTGCTTCTTCATGTGTGTGCTTTATAATATAAACAAAAACATATATAAAAAGTGCTGGAATCCAAGGCACTCTCTATGGCAGCTGTAATTATTCACTGTTAGCAGAACCCACCCACTCTGCACAACCAAATTTCCCTGACCAGCTTCTCCCGCCTCTCTCCTGGGGTTCTTGGGTAGACCATCATTCTTGGCCAGGCAGCCCCCTGTCCAGGCTGACCTGGAGGACCCCCGCCCGGTGTGAATTTCCCTCTCTGAGCCTTTACCGCCAGCTGTGCTCCCAATCAGCCGCTGTTGCTAGCGAAAGTAAACACCCAAACTGGCTAAACCAACAGCGCCCTGTTGATTCAGAGCTCATAAAACAGAGGAGCCCCAAGCCACTTTATGACGCGCGAGAATCCAGGGGCAGGAGGGAAGCCTGAGGTAGTCTCCTGGCTTCGAGGGCCACCTTGACGCTTAAGCCAGAGCTGAGCGTCTAGCCTCCACCCACAGGTGAGACCTGGGCCGTGGGCTTGGCTTTAAGCTGGTGGCCCCCTGTTTGGTTAGAACACTGCCGGGTTTGGGGTTTGGACGGTCTGGAATCTCCAGTGGTCGAAGAGCCGAATGGGACTCGGTGGGGACGGCTGCGGGTGGTGGTTCAGGCCTGGGGGGCCCAGTGGGCTTGCAGAGAGCCCTCCCATAGGCCCTGGACCGTGTCACCCCAATTAGTAGCCCTAGGTGTTGGAGGCTGCGTCAGAGAGGGAGAAGGAAGTGGACCCCAGGAGGGTGGTTTTGGTTGCTGTCTGCCTGTCTTCAGTTCCTCTTTCAGGGGCTAATTGGATTCATTCGCTTTGCCTCTGGGCTCTCTGAGGATGCGGGGGGCCTCCCCTGGAGGAGGTCTTCTCGTCCTCAGGTGGCGTCTTAAGTGTGAGACCTGGCTGTCAAACAGAATGTGTGTAACAAGTCGCCTGGAAAGATTGTTTAAATGCAAATGTCCAGGCTCCTCTAGGAGATTCTGGGGCGGGGGGCGGGGGGTTGGGGGTGTGGCCTGGGGAAGCTGCATTTTTATTAAGCACCTCCCCCAACCAGGTGATTAGGCTGCAGGTGACCCGGGAAGCTCCCTTTGAAAAATGCTGGGATTCAGGGCCAAGAAGGCTGGGTTTGGGGTCGGGATCCACCAAGAACAGCAGTGAAGAGAGCAGTACCGTGTGTAACCACGTGGACACGGTCCGTACTTACTTGGTGAAATAGCTAAGACAAGACAGCAGTGGTTCCCGGCGCTGAGCACAGGGCAGCTGCTCAGGGAGCTACAGCTCTTCCTGTTCGCCATACTGGCCGGTGTTTACTGAGCCAAGTACGCTTTCTGTGAATTCTCCCATTTAACCCTCACAACAGCCTGTGAGATGGGTCTGCTAACAGCCCCATTTTTCAGATGGGAAAAGTGAGGTTTAGAGCTGGGAAGCCCTGTGCAAGGATCACCTGGTGGGGACTTGCGCTGGAACTGAGGACCCTCCAACACGACAGCCTCACCCAGGCAGGAGCTGCCTCTCCGTGAAGCGAGTTCTGAGCGTCTGTCTTTCTGTCTGTAAAATGGTAGAATTAGGGCCAGGGGGTCATTATTGGTTCAACTCCCCAGCTGATTCTAATGTGTAGCCAGCACTAAGCAGTTCTTCTCAGACTTGATAGCTCATAAGAATCACCTGGATTCCTTGTTAAGCTGCAGATGTGGGTTCAGTAGGTCTGGGGTGGGGCACGAGGTTCTGCACCTCTAATAATACCGCCCCCCCCTTCCCTTGATGCTGATGTGCTCGGCCCACACTTCGAGTTGCAAGACTGGAGTCCAGATAAGAGCTCACAGGAAGCCGGACTGGACTCTTTAAATTTTCATTAGAAAAGATAGTTTTCCTTCAGTAAGGGGAAGGAGCAGGAAATGCAGACTTGGCAAAGGGAGAATCAGTTAGTTGCTTGAAACTGTGAGGCTGTGGAGGGAGAAGCAATGAGTTTGCTTCAGGAAATAGCAGAGTTGTGTTCACAGCAATGCACAGTGATTCACGGAGCAGCCGTCTGGCCCAGCCTCCCGCCCACTGCTGAGAGCTCATGGCCACGTCCAGGCCCCGGCCTCGCTGGCTTGGGAGCCCTTGGCCGGCTTGCCCAGGAGCCATGACTCAGGCTTTCCACCTGCAAAATGGGAAGGATGGCTCTTGCCGCCTCCCCACCCATCCCTGGGACCAAAAGCCCCCACTGGCCCCCTGAATGCATCAAAGGCAGATCTTAAAAGCTGGGACCTGCTCTTCTAGGCGGTGTGGCTGCTGCTTTCACTGCTAGTAAATCCCCATTGGTGGCAGCTCAATTAGGAAGTCATACAGAACTCCTCTGTTGAAAGAAAGGCTTAATAACCTGGCCCATGTGGGAGAAATTAGCAGCTTCTGCAGAGAGGCCTTTTTAATACGTACTCTTAACTGGCAGCCCCTTAGAACCGCGCTGGCTGGTGGGCCCCTGGGAACAGAGAGCCTGGGCCGAGCCTGGGATGGGAAGATACCGGCAGGGCCATCACTGAGAGTCATCCGGCTGCATTTTCAGTGTAAAGTGTCTGGGAGCGTCTGGCCCGCAGCAGACTCCTTAAATGTCACCAAGTGTGTGGCGGCTCCTGAAGGGACTGATTTCAACGTGGCTCTGGGGCCGAAGGGAGGGGGGTGCTGGACCTGGAGGCCCAGGCCAGCCAGGAGGACAGGGTTGGGTCTGAGCCTCGGGCCTCACGTGGCTGCGTCCCCGGCTCCCGGATGGGGAGGTCCGCAGGCCCCTGGCACGGAAAGGGCTGGCCCTCTGCCCAGTTCTTGGGCTCTGGGAGGAACGCCAGGAGCTCAGGCTGACTCACCCAGGGAGGGCCGGCCTCTTCGGCCCACGCTGCCAAGGCGAGGCCGAGGAGATGGTCCCTCATGCTGGATGGGACCCATTTCTCACCCTGCCCAGGGAAGGCATCTGGAGAGGGTCTTCATTCTTTCCTGCATCCTACCTTCAGAAGAATTGGTTGGCTGGAGGGGCTAGGAGATGGGGGTCTGGAGCTGGACAAACCAGTTCTGGAGGGGTCAGATCTAAGCGTCACCCCATCTGACTTCTCCTAGGCTTTCGTTTGCTCCCCAAAGGTGAATAATTTTAGTACTTCTTTTCTTAGAAGGTTACTGTGAGCATTCAAATATGTCATTGTGGTTAAACACTCAACCTGTGCCATTCCTCATTGTAGATACAGATGAAGATGTAGGTGCAGATGTGTAGAGATATCGATATGTATATGTGTGTCAAGATATATTGAGACACATCTGTATCCATACATATCTCCATCCATCCATCAACCCTTCCTCCCTCCCTCCCTCTCTCTCTCTTTCTTTCTTTCCTCCCTTCCTCCCTTCCTTCCATCTATCAGTACTTGCATCCATCCATCTCAGGCATCCCCTGCTAAGTCCTAGGAACTGTCCCCAGCCCTGGGCTCACAGCATGCCCAAAGCGACGCTCCTCCCTCCTGGGCTCACGTTCTCGTGGGGAAGAGACGAAAGACAGATTAACCAATAAAGCTACATGTAGTGCGTCTGAAAGTGGAAAGTTCTTTGGAAATGATTAAGCAGGATAAAGGGGAAAGAGGGAGAGACACAGCCAGACAGATGGAGAGAGGATGGGTACTGCTGTTTTAACTCTGAGGGGGAGAATGGAAGGGTAGGGGTAAGGAAGCTGCCCTGAGAAGGTGACATCTGAGGAGAAACCTGCAAGAAGTAAGGAAGGTAGCCATGCGGGTAATCAGGGAAGAACCTTCCAGAGAGAAAGACTTGAAGGGGCAGACATTGAAAGATAGGAGCATGCGATGTATGTTTGAGAGATGGTGAGAACATTCTAGAAGTGTGACTGGAGCAGAGTGAGCAAGGGGGAGTTCTAGGAAGTGTGGTCAGAGAAGTGATGGGGGCAAATCATGTTCAGGATGGCAAACGAATTCCAAGGCCAAGGCATCTGAACCTTTAGGAATCAGGTTCTGAAGTTTACATCCGTGAGCCCTTCGTGTGTTGCTGACATCAAGTGCAGGAGAAGAGAGTACGTTCTAGCAAAGGAAATCTCTTACAAAAAAGTTGATTTGCCCATCCTTTTATTAAAAAAAAAAAATCAAATTCTTACTCTCCTTTCCTCCCTCAAAGGAGAACAGGCATCTGTCTCTCGATTCACGAAAATGAAAAGTGTTGTTAGGAGAAAATTAGCCGAAATTACTTGGGGCATTTTGACAAGAACATAACATTTGCATAGTCACTGGTTGCCAGGGGTGAGGCTTCCATGTTTGCAATGACAACAAGTGACCAAGGTGGGCAGAGTGCATTGTGTCCCGTTCCCGTGAAATCACTGGACGATTCTGCATGGGCATCTCCTGTCATCACACTGTCTTCTTTTTCTCCCGCCCGCAGCCCAGCGATCCGCCCATGAGCTGCCCATGGTGGAAAGACAAGACATCGACAGCTGCCTGGTCTACGGGGGCCAGCAGATGATCCTCACGGGACAGAACTTCACGGCCGAGTCCAAAGTCGTGTTTACCGAGAAGACCACAGGTCAGGGGGCCTTCTGAGTGCCATACAAAATTGACCATCTTTTTCTTTCCAATGACATTGATTTGGGGGATAGATCCCATTGTGTAGTTTCCTGTCCTGCTCTCCTTACCATGAGAAATTTCCCTTGTCTCCAGTGATCTTGATATCGACACGGTTCACCATTGCATGAGCGTGTTATAATGTATTTTAACTCATCCTTGCTTGTTTTGTTGGATGATAAAGTTTTGCCCACCCTTAACTTTTTTTTTTTTTTTTTTTGCGGTACGTGGGCCTCTCACTGTTGTGGCCTCTCCCGTTGCGGAGCACAGGCTCCGGACGCGCAGGCTCAGTGGCCATGGCTCACGGGCCCAGCTGCTCCGTGGCATGTGGGATCTTCCCGGACTGGGGCACGAACCCGCGTCCCCTGCATCGGCAGGCGGACTCTCAACCACTGAGCCACCAGGGAAGCCCCCCACCCCTAACGTTTTTTAAAAAAATTATATTTTCACATCAGGAGACACATTCTTTTAAGTTTTTTACTGTTATCAAGAAGGGAGGGCTAGCAACACAATGATTAATCGTGCATGCTCTGGCCCTGGGTATCCTGGGTTCAGATCCTGCCTTTGCTACTTGCTTGCTCTGTGATCTTAGGCAAATCACCTGACCTTTCTGTGCCTCCATTTCTTTATGTATAGAATGATAATAGCAAGAGTTATCACCCCATAGGGTTGTCGCGAGGATTAAATGAGTTAATACATGTCAGGTGATTATAATGGCACCAGGTATATTGTTAGTCAACAAATACTGGCTGCTTGTATTTTTATTATAAATAGTACTGCAGTTAATCTTGTTATACTTGGAGGATTAATTAATCTTCTTATACATGAATCTCCATGTGTATCTTTTTTGTTTATTTAGGGTTTATTCCAGAGTACAGTTTTGGATAATCATTTCGAGAGCTTGACATACATATTGCTTCTAGAATTCAAATTACCTTCCAGAAACATACAAATGGGAAACTTCCACCAATACTGTGTCAGTGATGGTTTCACCCCATCCCAGAAGTGCCGTGTTTTTTAATTTAAAAAAATATTTGCTGAACTGGTACTGTTTTGACTTGGCGCTCCTTTGCTATGAGAGGTTTAATGTTTCTGTTTATTGGACCTGTGTATTCTTTCTTATATGGACTGTCTGTTAATGTGATTACCAGTGAGGACATGGTAGAAAGACAGCGATCAAAAGTAGGAAAAATATCAGGTTATATAATTTATTTGATAGTTATCGATGCTAAGCCAAGCTTTTTTTTTTTTTTTTCTTCCTATGACATGATTTCCAGTTAATTCAAAGGGGTGTTTGTCTGTTTGTTTACTGCCCTGAGGAGGATCCACAGACTGTCACAGGCAGGTTGTCCACTTGTGGGGATTCTGCGCTGCATGAGGGTACCTCCTCTGGGGGCTGCTATTCAAACTGGATACATCCTGGAGCTGTGTGTTACTAAACTTCTGATGGGAGGAAGCGGAATGTCTTAGAGAAGGGGTGCTTCTTCCCAATTCACACAAAGCCTCCTCGTGAGATGGGCTGGCCCTGTGACTAGGGTGTGACAACTGCTTCCTTACACTTTGGAAGCGTGATAGAAGGCAGGTGGTTTTAAAGAAGTTTGATGAAGCCGTTGCCAAAAAACCCCCACAAAAAACGGGCATCAAGTCAGGCTGTGGCAGTGGGGAGACGGACAGGTGGGTTTGAGTGGTTCAGAAGGCATGTGGTCAGTCCCTGCGGGTTTGAGGGGCTGTGGTGGCGCCGTGAGGGGAGAGGAACGCAGATGTGTAAGTGGGTGCATTGCATCTGTCATATGGTTGTCCAGTACTTTATTTAACCATTCTCCCTTTATTGGATGTTAGGCTGCTTCCAACTCTGTGCTATTGTAAGTAACTCAGTGATGAACATCCTCGATATTCCTTTGGTCAGCTAGGTAAGGACTCATGTTCTCCAGCCAGTCTGCTTGTGTTCGAAGCCCAGGTCTACTGCTTTCTAGCTGAGGGACCTTGGGCAAGTTACTTAACCTCTCTGGGCAACAGTTTCCTTCTCTGTATAAAGAGAATGGTGGCAGTTCTACCTCATAGGGTGGTCCTACGATTAAGAGTTCATAAATGCTTGGTACAGTTGTCGCTCAGTATCTGCAAGAGATTGGCGCCAGGATCCCCGTGGATACCAAACTCTGCAAATGCTCAAGTCCTTTGTATAGAGTGGTGTAGTATTTGCATAGAACCTATGCACATCCTCTCATACACTTTAAATCACTCTAGATTACTTATAAGACCTAATACCAGGTAAATGCTATGTAAATAGTTGCCAGTGAATGGCAAATTCGAGTTTTGCTTTTTGGAACTTTCTGGAATTTTTGGGGGGGATATTTTTATCTGTGGTTGGTTGAATCCATGGATGTGGAACCTGTGGATTCGGAGGGCCAAGTGCTTGATATGTATTAGCTAACGCTGTTTGTTACTGTTATTGCCTAGGGTTGAGGCCTCCATGTGGTGTAGTGCGTTCAAGGGGCATGCACACTTTTAAGTGTCTTGATACATTTTGGAGGAGACTTTGTCAGGCGGTGGAACAGCAGTCTCGCGGCAAGAAGGTACTAGGCTCTCATGAGACAGAGAGCAAACCTGTGTGGCTGGAGTAGAGGCTGGTTATCACCAGGACGTGCTTTGATGAGCAGGCGAAGCCCAGAGCAGAGAGGTCTCCTGATGCCAGGTAGAGACATGGCTTTGGTTTAGTCTGCACGTGAGTAAGGTAATAGGGAGTCATGGTGGGTTCTTGAGCAGGAGAGTGGCATGAAATGTAAATGGCCAAGTAAACATTACCTGATGGATCTCCAGGACCAGGAAATCATCCTGCTGGCCGTCTGCTGACTTTCACAAGAAGTGTGTGGCTTCAAGGCACCTTATCGGCAGAGGGGAAATGCTAGTAATATACAGACATCTTGTTCTCTGTGTCCAGGTTGGCAGTCTCTTTGAGGGGCTGCTGGAAGTGTGCAGGGATGGCCTGGAGGCCAGGTGCTACCAAGTTCCTTGTGGAATTAGGAGCCAGACAGCTTTAAACTGTCTAGAGAGCTTGTGAGGTCTACTCAAGGGCCTCCAGTAGGTATTTGCTGGCTGGCTGGCTGGATGGAAGGCATTTACTCTCTAGCTTTCCTTCTCTTGGTTTCAGAAGAAATTTCAGTTTACCTCTTGAAGGGAGGAAAACCCAGAGTCTGTTTCAACTTTGAAAAATTGCATGTTAATAAGAAGAGGAATGATAATAGTTTTCTCTGATTGAAGCCTGTCTGTGGGCGGGCCCTTTGCCTGCTGCGTTCCGCATCTTGTCTCATCGAACCGGACACCTGCGGGAGGCAGGTGGCTAAGCCTGGAGAAGTTAGCGGACTCACCTGCAGATTATCCAGCGTCGTTCTGTTGTTCAGTTTCCCTGGACCTCAGATTCCAGTGAGCGAGTTAATGACGGTCTTGCCCTCCCAGAGTTAAACGCATAAGCAAGCAGCGGGCACTCAGCACGTCGGGCGTGCTTGTGGAGTGTTCGTTGTTATTTTTACGGTTTCTCCAGTATTCTCATTGCTTAGGCCATAGACATCGTTTATTGGACACACACTGCCCCAGTGCGGGCCTGGCAGGCAGACTTTGGGAGGCTGTAAGCTGCACTGGTTACCAGCATAGCTCTGAGGTCAGACGGCCTGGGTTTGAACCCATGATCTGTGTTCGGTAGCTTTGTCATCCTGGGTAAGTCATGTCACCTCTCTGAGCCAATATTTCCTCTTTTGTAAAATACAGATGATTTACTTCACTTGAGAGACAAGATTAAATGAGATGATACAGTTTAGGCTCTTTGCATAGAGCTTAGCACCTTACAGATGCTCATTAAATGTCAGCTTTTATTATTATTCTCATCATCATCATCATATCTTGGCTGTGGAAGGACAAGGATGGGTACGATTTTATCTCATGGAACCAAGAGACATTGAAAAACAAGAATAAGTAATAATGAACTATGTGCCAGGCCTTGTTCTAAGCACTTTATATGTAGTAACAATCTGATTCCTCGTGGCAGCCCTACAAGATAGCTATTTTCTGATGAGAAACTGAACACAGAGAGGTTAAATAACTTATTGAAGATCCCACAGTTGGTAAATGGCAGTGCTGGGTTGGCCCCTAGGAAGCCTGGCTCTACAATCTGTATCCTTGATCATTTAGCTTTTCTACTTTGAAAAAGTTCAGAACCAGGTTAATTTGTCTGAAGATCCTTTAGCTGCTCTGAGCCACTGACTTGAACCATTTTGTGGTGAGCTGGACTCTTGAATTCTGCAGCAAGTCACCGAGGCCAGGTAGGTCCATTTAGGACTGTGGCATGCCTCACGTATGAGAACCTGGGGTGAATACGGTCCCTGGATCGATGCCAACAGACAAGCCGGGGTGTCTGAGGTGTCCCTGGGCCCTCAGAGAAGTGGTGGGCTTCTCTCGTGGGACGTCTGGCTCCGGGTGGCTCTGACAGACAGAGTGGGGAGTTGTCTTGTGTTTGCAGGGAGCCAGCCCTGCTCTTTTGACCCCAAGAACTTGCCTCCCAGCCCAGGACTGCCTTCTGCAGGGGGAATCCCTGTTGCTCAACTTCTTTTTTCCAAAACGCAGCCCCGTTCCCATCTCCATGGACAGTTTGGCCAGCAGGGCCGCTGCGAGGTGGGGCGGAGTGGAACAGTTGAAGTTTTCCAAGGAAGGGGAACCCCAGCTGGTTCTCACATTAAGGAAAGGTGGACAGCCTCCTGGGCTAATCTTAGCCCCCCTGTTGGGTCATCGGCACCACCAGCTCCAAAGTTCTTTTTATAGCCGTCGACTGAGATGGAATTGGCAGTTCCACTCCAGCAGGATGACAAATTGGAGGACGGTGGAAACACAGTAGGAGAGGGGTAGCGTGGTGTTTCTTAAGTTAGAAAAGCTCGGTGTTTTGGAAAATGGCATCTTATTTATAGCAGCAGTAATAGTAATGATTATTATATTGTTTTTATTACCATTTTTAATCATTTGCATGACTTCCAGGAGACCGTATGTGCTGGCCCTTGCCCGTCTCTCTGATTTCAGCTTTTTTGACTCACCCTCTTGCTCCTTTGGCCGTAGCCACACCGTCTTCGTTCTGTCCTCAAACACCCCACACTCCTTTCTGTCACAGGACCTTTGCTTTTGCTGTTTCCTCATGGGTTGTGGCCTCCTTCTCCTACAAGTCTCAGCTCAGGGCGACTTTCTTAAGGAGCCCCTCCTTGACCAACTGCTCTGAAGTTGTTCAACCTCTGCCACAGCCCTGTCCCTCTCTGTCCCATTGCCCTGCGCTGTTTTCCCAGTAGTAGTTAGCTCTGCTGGAATCATCTTGTCTCTGATGTCTCTCACGTCAGAGCTCCTTGAGGACGGGGATGTGGTGTTTGCTGCTGTATGTGCAGCATCTAGAACAGCCCCTGGCACTTAGTAGGTGCTTATACATGTTGTTGAATGAATGTGTCCTCTCCTTTAATAGTCATACTGGCCCCGAGAGGCAGGTGCGTTACCCCCATTTTACAGATGAGACAACTGAGGCTCACAGAGGTCAAGCCATGGGCCCCAGGTCAGCTCACAGCAGGTAACAGAGCTGGAATCCCAGGCAACATTTATCATCAATCCCCAAGGAATCTCTCTAGGCACATCCAAGAGGACAAAGAGGAACCCAGCAGAACGATCAGCGTCTTTCCTATTTACCATTTTCAGTCATTGCTGAAAAGCCTTTATATATTCTGTGAAATTTAAAAAATGTGTAATCTTCTAGGCGAAGGTCACGCCGGGAAGTCCAGGCTGTTCCTGACTTCAGCTGGTAACCCTGGCGCCCGGCCACCCGGGCCTCAGGCGGAGTCGGGGGTCCCAGCAAAACATTGCAAAACAGGAAAAAATCTAAGGACACAAAAATAAAAGTGATGTGGCAGCGGAAACCGGGTTGCCATGGCTTTGAGCGACTCGCTGCGCCTGGGTGGGATCCAATGTTTTGGAAGGTTCCTCCACATGACACAGGGTTTTGGAATTTTTCAGCTGGTAAATCTTTCTTAATTCAGGCCCCCGGCCCCAGCCAAGTAGCTCCCTGGCTCTCTGTGTCCCGCGGGGGCGTAGGTTGGAAACCTGCCCGCGTCGGATTACTCAGCTTTGAAACTTAAATTGTTTGAAGAGAGCTTGTGTTTTGTTTTGTTGGACGATTTTCTGGACCACTCTGATGGCAGAGGCTCCTATCACCTGTTGAGAGGGCAAATTGATTTTTTAGAAAGGAGGCGTGGGTGGTGGAATTCCCTCTTTCCCACTGAGTCATCATATCCTAATGTGAGTCACTTTATGACTTGGAGGTTCCCAAAGGTTGTATTTTGAGCTTTGTTTAATAAATACAAATGCATATGCTTAAAATAAAAATTTTTTGCTAAATTAAGTACTTTTCCATGAATTAGTGCCCTGGAAACATTGGAACTCGCTTAGAGAAGACACCTCCTCTTCCCACCTGTTTTTCTCCGTGGGTTGGGCTTCACCCGGTCTGGTGTCTTCTGAAAAAGTGACCTGGTCTGGGAGTCCCTCTGCTTTGGTCTTCCCACTGGGAGAGGTCAGACTCCAAGCTGGGCTTGCCCATGACTAAGGCTCTGTAGACCTTTGCCCTCGGTGACTCACGTCCATGGTGTCACTGGCCCCTGGAGCTGGAGCCCACCCCTTAACACACAGCTGGCTGGGACACAGAGCTTTCCTCCAAAGAGGCCAGATCGCCACTCGGGAGCCCCACTGGAGGTAGAGAAAATGGTCTTATTTTCAGAGGGCTGAGTATTTGCCCAAACTTCAGTCCTCTTGCATGCGAGAACAGACTTTGGAGTGAAAGGATCCTTCTGTTTAAATGCCTGAAAAAGAGGACACAGAGAAATGTTTTCTAATTAACTCGGGTCCTAGTGTTTCCACCATCAGAAATTGTTCTTGGCGCCAACAGACGTTCTGTAATTTGCAATTAGCAGGCTGGAATTTCCACCTCCATCGAGAAAATCATGATATCTTTTATTAATGAACGGCCTGACACCCTCTTGTGTTATATTTTTTTTTTCCCCTACAGTTGTGGTTGCATACTTTTTTTTTTTTAAGTAAAAATTGTGTGTATTTAAGGGGTCGGCAGGCTGGATTTGGGATCACCCAGCAGATTTGGCTTGAAGCCTGGATAGGCCTCATATTATGTGCTTTGGGACTTAGTTTCCCCATCTCTAAAATGGTGTTGGTGGTATTTCAGCAATAAAAGGAGATCAAGGATCTGAAAGTGTCGGGCCATAGGAGGTGCCCAGAAAATGTCAGCTGACCTTCCATGTGTCCTCTGGGAGCTCGGTTTACTTAACAGGGAGTGGGGAAGGCAGGCCTGTGTTGGTTTCTTGTCTGGGAGAAGAATCCTTCCTGGCACGGGTGCGTCTCTCCCCTCCTCTCAGCCTTGACCCTTCAGACTCTTGCTGTCACACCCGATACAGTGGAGGCAACATGACTAATGGCCCGCCCCCTGGCCCCATCTTACAGATGGGAAGCCAACTCACTGAGGGAGATTGGCAGACTTCCTTGAGGTGACAGGGCACATCAGAGGAAGGCGGGTTCCCAAACTCCCACTTCCCAGTTCCCAGGGTGACTGTGTGAGCTGGCGTGGGACATCTAGAGATGACAGCCCATCGCTGAGAAGAGGTGCCCCTGGAGGCATGAAAGATGAGCTGAAATCCGGCCTCTATGTAAATGACCTGTTGTTGCTCTTTTAGCCTCACTCCTCTGCTCACTCAGCCCCCAGGACTGCCTTAGTTGCTCCCCAGATGTTTATTAAACCCCTACTGTGTGCAGGTTCTATGCCAGGCACTGGGGGCACATGACATACGAGATCCCTGCTCTCAGCGGGTGGACAGTCTCAAACTTGTTTATAAGCAGGTCACTTTGAGACAGGGCGAGTGCTGTGAAGACAGGGAAACCAGTCCTAGGAGCAAGAGCAAAGGGGCTGGAAGTTAAGAGAAAAATATAGGATGCTAAGTTAATTTCGAATCTCAAGCAGTACATTTCTTTAGTATGAGTATGTCCTGTGCAGTGGCACAGAGCTTGGGACAAACTGGTAGTTAAAAGAGTATTCATCATTTTCTGAAATTCAAATTTAACTGAACGGTCTGTATTTTTATTTATTAAATCTGGCAACCATGGACAGTGCAGTCAGGGAGGGCTTCCCTGAAGAGGTGGCTTTGAGCAGAGCCCTAAAGGCAGGAAAGAGGGAGCCATGTGGATGGTCAGAAGAGTGTCCAGGGCAGAAGGAACTGCCCCGTGCCAGGGTCTCAGCATGGGGATGAGCTTGGGGTGTTTGGGGAACTGAAAGCAGACCCAGGTGGCTGGTGCAGGGTGAGAGTGAGCGGGAGTGTGACACCAGTCAAGCCTGGAGAGGTCGCCAGGGAGGGGGGGGGTCAGGTCATGCTGGGCCATGTAGGCGTGGCAAGGAGTTTGGATTTCATTCCAAAAGCGAGTAGCTCTTGGAGGCTTTTAAGCATGGGGGTGTCATGATCTCATTTACATTTTTACCTTTTTTTTTTTTTTTTTGGCGGTACGCGGGCCTCTCACTGTCGTGGCCTCTCCCGTTGCGGAGCACAGGCTCCGGACGCACAGGCTCAGCGGCCATGGCTCACGGGCCCAGCCGCTCCGCGGCACGTGGGATCTTCCCGGACCGGGGCATGAACCTGTGTCCCCTGCATCGGCAGGTGGACTCAGCCACTGCGCCACCAGGGAAGCCCTCATTTACATTTTTAAGGTTGCTCTGGCAATCTGGATGGAGAATGGTCTTTGGGGGTTGGGTGCAGGGACAAGTGGAAGCTGGGAGGTGACTGAGCAGCGGCTGCAGTTGTGGGACAGGGCAGGTAAGCCCACCAGGAAGTGGCGGGGCAGGAGGAGAGTGGGAGGTGTGGGAATCAAGGCACTCCTCTCCAGCTCTCAGGAAATACACAGGGGCAGTGGTACCATTTTGGGTGGGGGAAATCCTAACTAAGGGGCCACTCCCAGTCCCCCCATCTGCTGGGCTCGTTAAGCCCGTGCATCCAGGGAGCATGCGTTTTCCTGCTAGTTAGCAGTCGTAAAGAGCAGACTGAAATGACTTCAACCATCTTCATCTAGCTAATTTGAAAAAGCAGGGCCAGGCCTGGGAAGCGTCACACACAGTTTCCTAACCCAAGCAGACACTTTGATTTCCTCTCCGTTTGCCTCGAGCCCGGTGGCATGCTCACGGCCCCAGTGAGGACGGATTGCTTTCCTCCTCCTGAAAGCGTGCGCGTTTCTGCTGTGAGTGCTGACACGAGCCCGTTGCTGACACGAGGCTGACTGCTAAGGCTGTAGCCCGGATCCAGCGCCAGCCCTGCTGCTTCCTGCTGCTCTGCTCCATCGTAGGGTTCAAGAGCTGCCTGCAAAGAGAATCCACTCAGCAAACCCAAGTACAGGGGCCCTCCGTCCACAGACGCACTGGCCATTGAGGCATTGTTCCCCCGGCACCGCGGCCAAGTTAAAACAAAGGCTGTGGTGTTACTTGGGCCATGCGCTTCCTCCCACCCCATTTTTTTTCTCTTGCAGAGTCTCGCTAAGTCTTCTCTAGACCCAACCTCTTTGCCCAAAGAAATTGGCTCTTTTCTCTTCGCCTCTGAGTAAAGACTTGGAAGAGCCTGTTTTGTGCTGGCTGCCAGCCCGTGTTAATTTAGGACAGGGGAAGTTTGCCCGAACATCTGCTTGAAAGACCGAAGTCCTTTATTTCATCTCAGCCAGAGCAGGAGAAGCAGACTTGGTCTTCTTGAGCCTCTTCTGTCCTGGGCAGGTTTTCCAAGTCCCAGACCTGGGGTAGGATCCGGAGGTGGGTCATCTCGAACTCGGGCTGAGCGGCTCTGGTTGAGTTTCATTCCTTGTCTGCATCTGTACTCCAGGCTCATTCCTCCTCAGTCCGTTCACAGAAAGGACTCTTCTACAAGGGTTCGGTGATTTCTCTTTGTGGGGTCTTTTTGCTGGAGAGGCCAGTAGTCAGACACTTCCTGAGCTCTGGCTGTGGGCTGAGCGCTTGGGAATATGAGGTCAGTTTGTTCATTTAGTCCACCATTGTTTTTTTTTTTTTTTTTTTGCGGTACGCGGGCCTCTCACTGCTGTGGCCTCTCCCGTTGCGGAGCACAGGCTCCGGACACGCAGGCTCAGCGGCCATGGCTCACGGGCCCAGCCGCTCTGCGGCATGTGGGATCTTCCTGGACCGGGGCACGAACCCGCGTCCCTTGCATCGGCAGGTGGACTCTCAACCATTGTGCCACCAGGGAAGCCCCACCATTGTTTATTGAGCATCTATTAAGGGCCAGACACGTAGTGCTGGGGAGAAAGCCAAGAGCAAGACCGCCATGTGGCCCTGCTCTCCGGGAGCCCCCAGCCTAGCAGGAGAGAGAGATGGAAAACCAGTGGGCTGATAAAATGATGTCAGAGAGTGGAAGGTAGGAGAAGAAACTGACAGAGGATGGGGGGACCTCCCTGAGCCAGACCTGAAGGATGGGGAGGAACTGGTCCTGGTGAGGTATGGAGAAGGGCAGGCATGATTGTTGGAGGGATAGAGGAGGCCAGTGTATCCGGAGCTGAGTCGGGGGTCAGAAGCTGAGGAAGGAGGCAGTGTCCCCATCCCAGCAGAGGTGAGGAACCTTGAATCCATTTCTCTTTTGAGCTCCGGTGGGACCCAGGGCCCTGCCTCCTTGTCTGGGGGCCATTGAGGGCAAGAGGGCATGTGTGGCTTGTGTCAAGTCCCCAGCAGCCTGCAGGGGGCCTGCTGTGCCGTAGGAGCTTAATCCACACTGGGGGTCCATGCCCAGCCTCCCTCTAAGATCGTGGCCCCAGGGGGCTCCTGGGAGACAGACAAATCAACAGGCAGTTGCAATATACTTTTTTCTTAAGAGAAAAACTTTATTTTAAAAATGCACATCAATTAAAATCGCCCATAATTCTACCATGTTTCTTAAATCATGTGAAGGAAGATGTGAAGGTCTCACCCCATCCATCCAGTCCCAGGCGTGGGGTTGTGACTCTCCAGGCAGCTTGGGGCACAGGTTCCTTAAGCATGAGCAGAGATGTTTATAGACTCACAAAGTGATGTCATGCCTCATGTACTAGTCTGCTACACTTTAAAAATTCTGCTTTTAGGACTTCCCTGATTAAGAATCTTCCCAAGGGTTAAGAATCTGCCTGCCAGTGCAGGGGACATGGGTTCAGTCCTTGGTCCGGGAAGATCCCACATGCCACGGAGCAACTAAGTCTGTGCGCCACTACTACTGAAGCCCGCGTGCCCTAGGGCCAGTGTGCCACAACTACTGAGCCCACGTGCCTCAACTACTGAAGCCTGCATGCCTAGAGCCTGTGCTCCACAACAGGAGAAGCCACCGCAATGAGAAGCCCACGCACTGCAACAAAGAGTAGCCCCTGCTCACTGCAACTAGAGAAAGCCCGCGTGCAGCAATGGAGACCCAACACAGCCAAAAAAAAAGAAATAAGAAAAAAAAATTCTGCTTTTTAATATAGCAGGGATGCATTTCTAGGTCAGAAAACATGACCGTCCTTATTTGAAGATATTTCTGTACCATACCAAGTATGGATGGCCCATGATCGATTCAATCTGTCCCTATCAATGAATACTTTCTATGGCCATTTTATTTATTTGCAATGAGAAGTGTAGTGCAAAGAACTGAAACGAGAAGCTGTGGTACCCACCAGAATACTGGGGTCGAGATGGCCAGCCAATTCTTTCTCCTTAAAGTTGGGCCTAAGATACCAAATTCTAAAATAATAATAGTGATAACAGTGCTCACTGTGGGCTGGGCATTTTGCTAAGGATTTTACGTACAATTTCTATTTGAATTCTTACCACAGCTCTTTGAAGTCAAGAAATTAAGTTTATTTTCTGGCCTATGAGGAAACTGAGGCACAGAGGTTAAGATACCATTCAAGGGCCACACAGCAAGTACATGGCAGTGATGGGACTTGAACCCAGTCAGAGTGACATCAGGCTGAGAGAGTCCTGCCAGCGTTTACTGTGAATTCCACTGCCTCCTGGAAGGTCCATTCAGAGGATGGGATTAGTATGTTCTCTTGGTGAAACCCAGGACCTATGAGTTGGGATTTCATGTGGGCTGGGGGGATGGAAGAAGAGCCCGGGAATGGCCTTGAGGTATTTTGTAAGGCGCATGCTCCCCTTAGAGACCAGCCCCCTTGGTGTGTCTTCCATATGCTATGTAGCATCAAGGACGCAACGGCAGCTGTCACTTCCCGTTGAGGGTTGGTTTGTTCAGAACGGAGTAGAACGGAGTGCAGGGACGGGAGAGGCACAGCCAGGCTAGATGCCTGAAACTGCCCTTGGGGCTTTTAAAAAGTTGAGATAATGGTGTAAACACCCATTTTTGAAAGGAAAGAAACTCAGGCACCGTGCCACCTGTCTCCTGTAACAGACATTGTCCTTTTGTAAATTCCCTCCAGCCCATGCCTGCAGGCAAATGTATTTATAACTGCAATCAGAGAATGTTTTTTTATTATTTTCTGATTGAAAAATGCTTGTGTTTTTTTTCAATCGTGGAACAAATGCAAAAAAATGATAAAGGAGCCAATATTTATATCATCTGTTGCTGCTAGCCCTGCTGCTAATGCTTGCCAATGTCTGTTGAATGTTTATACTCTGTCTGGGTCTCTTCTCTTGGAATGAACCTGTGATGTGTAGGTGCTCTGATTATCCCCGTATTTTGGATAAGAGACAAAGAGAGGTAGAGTATCTTATCCCAGCTCACACAGCTAATTGGGGGCAACACAAGGAGGGATTCAAAGCTGGGTCTGTGCGCTCCGGAGTTTGGGGTATGTAGGATAAAATGGAGAGCATTCTGGTGACCCATAGAGGGGAAGTCTGTTCCGGCAACGGAACACGCCCAAGAACGCTGGGGGCTCCAGTACACGTGTCGCTGGAGGACGCTGGGTGAGTAGGCATTTCCTCCGAAACCCCACAGGCTGCTTTCCTGGGCAGACATCTGGAGCTTGGGGTGTGGCCGCCTGGCTGCCAGGCTGGGGCTCGGGGGATGGCGGTGGGAGGGCTTCTCACTGAGTGGGTGGAGGGATGACCCTCTGCGGCCCACGCTGGGAGCCCCGTGTCGACACACCGGGGCCCTTGTTGGGCTTTGTGGTGGCCAAGGGCCTCCTGGGCACGTGGTTCTGGTTTTGAAGCAAAGAGAAGGTCAGGTCCTTGGAGCAAGGGGCCTGTGGTCCAGGAGGAAGGGAAGCGAGTTTTCCTGTCCTGACAGATAGGAAAGGGCTGGGGGTCTTTCTTTGTTTTTTTTTTTTTGGGGGGGGTGGCGGTATACAGGAGCAGAGTGGGACGCTGCCTGAGATGATATTGGGCGGTGGCTTCTTCTGGCCAAAATGTCGTACAGTCCTGAGAAAACCTCAGGCACATCCCAGTGGAGGGCCTTTCTGCAGAGCCCTGACAAGTTCCCCTCGTCACGGTGTGGGGAGAGGTACCTGTCTCTCAAAGGTCCACTAAGGTAGGGCCTGGAAGGTAGATGGGAGATGTGCGGGCCAGGGCAGGGGGCTGTGGTGAGGTGGCACCTGCAGCACCATCCGGAGAGGCCGCCGTGGTCCAGTTCCTGTCGGGGGTGCCCAGAGCGGCCAGACCATCTGAATTTTCTTTTTTTTTTTTTTTCAGGAGCAAAAACGTCATTTTCTGGTGAAATCTCATTTTGAAATGGCAGCAGCTAATTAAAAAGCCGCTAAGCCACACTATAGGCCACAAAACAAGCCAGAGCTCTGGGGTGAGGCCAATTGGCTTTTAAAGAAAGTAGTAGGAGGGGTGAGAATGGTGCCCCAAGAGGCTGGAACGGAGGCAGGAGCAAGGTGGGGCAGGGCCTTCAAGGCCGCCGTGGGATTTTAGATGGTATTTCTGGAGGCACAGGGGAAGCAGGGAAAGGTTTGAGAAGATGTGCGTGAACCTATGCGGTGGATGCGACATAAAAAGATCGTCCCTATGTAGGACCTTTCTCCAGCCTCCCAGGAAGCTGGCATCTTCTCTCTGCTTAGTAACCTTCAGCTTCTTTCCTTGAAAGCATTCCCTTTGTTATTGGACCGTGCCAGTTGTTGGTTTAATAACTGTCTACCGCATGTCTTTGGACAACCCCCCTTCCTTCTCTGGGCCTCAGTTTCCCTATCTGATGGTGTTCGGCTGGCTAATTTTTAAGGCTACTGTCTAGCACCTGTACCCTAGAATTCTATGGCTGTTGCTGGGTGGCGTTTTGTGTATTATGTACGCTCACCGGAGATGGAGACAAGTGTGAAATTTGGGGAGAAGGGCTCCTTTCCATTTCTCTCGGGTCCTTAGACCAGGGGAAGGGACTTTGAGGACTCTCCTCACGGTGACACCCTTTTCATCGCACCGTCATTTTGTATTTTCTATGCTTCATCTCCCGCTTATTGACGTGAGTCAAGGAAGAGAGCTGGGTGGCAGCTTTATGGACCCAGCTCAATACTTCCCAGTCACGTTTCTGGGTACTTCTCGCTCTCTCCTCCCAATTTTGAGACATGAAAATGGGCCTTTCTTTTCTAAGTGAGTGACGCTCATACATGGTAATGAACCAAACCCAGAGAGCCATGGTACCATCAGTGGCAGAACTCAGTTCAGCCACTGAGAGGCTAGGGGGAGGTTGACACACCAGACGTCGACATGCTGTTCATTTGCTCAGTTAATTTATTACTTGATCTTCTAACTTAGAGCTTGCACTGCAGTTAGTGAATAGAGACGTGGGATTTTTTTGTTTGTTTGTTTTTTGCAGTACGCGGGCCTCTCACTGTTGTGGCCTCTCCCGTTGCGGAGCACAGGCTCCGGACGCGCAGGCTCAGCGGCCATGGCTCACGGGCCCAGCCGCTCCGCAGCATGTGGGATCTTCCTGGACCGGGGCACGAACCCGTGTCCCCTGCATCGGCAGGCGGGCTCTCAACCACTGCACCACCAGGGAAGCCCAAGACGTGGTTTTTTGATGAGGACCCGTGCCTAGCTCGTACTGTCTCTGTTGGATGACCTTTGACCTGTCTTTGATAAAGAAATGAAGATTTTCTCTGAAGAGTTCTGTCCCGGGCTTTACACACTGGAAATACCCTATTTTGATGACTGAACTTCAAATTCCTTGACATCTATCCGTCTATCCTTTCTTGCTTCCTTCTGAGCAGTGGCTGGTGTCAGCTCCTGGCTTCATCCTGGCCCCATGAGCAGCCTTTGGAGCTGCTGACACTTTTGTATGCTCAGACGTGAGATGTTTACTCGGCACCTACAGTATGTTGGGTGTTGGGGAGACCGTGGCAGCTATAACCTGGTCCCTCCCTCAGGGATCTCACACCATAGCGAGAGTTCGTACACTAACCATGTTTTCCTCTTCCCTTTGGACGTAAAGCTGTGTCTTCCTTAGTCATTTCAGGGATTGCAGTGAGTAGAACTGTAAGGCCAAGACTTGCAGACTGACTTGTTGGGGAAGGCTCCAACTGGCTCAGCGCTTGTTCTTTCTTCAGATCATCTAGATTGCATTAGCTCTGGTAGCAATCACAAGATCTTTTATTAGTTATTATTTGGGGAAATATGTCCTATACAAGTTCAAATAATGCTTAGAAACCCGATTTTTTTGGGTGACGCTTAAGAGCCGAGACTATATGGGTTCAAATCTAACCTGTCACAGAGGCTGCTAATAGTGCTTACAAAGAGGCGGGACGCTTTGGCTAAGTGTCAGGACATGATGCATACCCAGCCCACCTTGGAGAGTTAATGCTGCACCTGAGCAGATTAAAGGCTCTGAGAAATCCTGCAGTAAAGAAACCCACTTGACTCTGACTCCGCCTTCTCCAAATTCTTACTAGCTGGTAGAACTTGCTTCCCTTTGTCATAAACCCATTTAATATTCTTCAGAGCGAGTGTTCCACAAAACACCCTGGAAACACTTGTGGAAATGATTTGTTTCAGCTGAAAACTGCCACTGGCCGATGTAGGTGGTCAGCAAAAAAAATCTATTATTTGCAAATGCAGAGTTTTGTTTGGCCCAACTTGTTGGCCCCGAACTGGGGAACCAGTGCCCTGCTCCAGGGGAGGAGGGTTTACCCCTGAGCAAACCTCTCAGCGCCTGTTGTAATGAGTCACATGAGAGCCAGGCTCTCTGTTGACTGAAAGGTGAAGGGTGGGTGCCTGTGTTTCCACTCACTCCAAGGCCTCACGAGCCAGGACATTGTTTAAGCCTCTTAGGACAGAATATGTGAGCCACCTGTGTTCTCAGACAATGAAGAAGTCATGTCTGGGACAGCCAGGGATCTGTAATGGGGCCCCTGTGACAGTCTTGGCATATGCAGAGTGTTTTGGAAATAGTCTTTGGTTGAACAAAGCGTATTAGCAAGTAAAGCGTATAACAATACTTGGTTTTTTTTAAAAGAAAGAAAGATATGTAGACATTCAAATATAGAGAAAAAAGATAGCGGTATTGGGACGATGGGCAATTTCTATTTTTTCCCTTATCTTGTATTGTTGCCCAGTTTTCTGTTGTCAAGGTGCCTTCTCTTTGCAAAAACAAATATGCATTTATAGAAATAAAAATACATATATGTACATATATGCATCCATAATGCAAACACACAGGTGTACTTTACTGAAATCATCTAACACGTAAGCCAAGATATATATAAGTTGGTGAGTTTTTGTCTTAAATTCTCAGTTGCTTATAGTTCCTTTAAAGTCTGTCATTTTAAAATTTTTCCAGATGGGCAGCAGATTTGGGAGATGGAGGCCACGGTGGATAAAGACAAGAGCCAGCCTGTAAGCACGCGGACGCGACAACCGGACGCCCTGTCCTCCCCTCCCCCACCTCCCTCGTGCTCTCTTTCCCTCTTCTTTCCCCTTCCTTCATCAAAGTCCCAGTGCTTTGGACCTAAAAGGCACTCAGTGGGTATTGAATTGATGAATGAATTACACGTTTATTGAGCACCACGCCCTTTTGATTTGTAGCAGTGACATCTTCATATACCTTGATAGAGTAAGTGGTAAGTCTTTCTTCGCTGCAGCTGAAAAGTCAACTTCCCCTTAATTAGAATTTTGCCTGTAAATGTACGGAACGTGTCACGAGTCCTTTTACTTATTTCTTTATTTTTATTGAAGTATAATTGATTTAAAATATCATGTGTGTTTCCATTGTACAACAAAGTGACTCGGTTACGTATATGTATATATCAATATTCTTCTTTTAAAAATTCTTTTCCATTATAGGTTATTACAAGATATTGAATATAGTTCCCTGGGCTATACAGTAATTCCTTGTTGTTTATCTGTTTTATACTGAATATGTGGTAGTGTGCATCTGTTAATCCCATACTCCCAATTTATCCCCCCCACCACGAGTCCTTCTAGATGGGCTGGTTCACGGTGCTTAGGACCTTGGATGGCAACTTAGATGTGGTTGCAGTTAAATTATTGACAACTCCTTTCTTTCAGAACATGCTTTTCGTTGAGATCCCTGAGTATCGGAACAAGCACATTCGGACATCAGTGAAGGTGAACTTCTATGTCATTAACGGGAAAAGAAAACGAAGTCAGCCTCAGCACTTTACCTACCATCCAGGTAAGAAGTTCTCTCCGCAGGCCCCCTGTGTGTGGAGAGGCAGCATCGGCCTCTGGGTGAGGATGCACGCGATCTGCTAGGTGACCTAGGGCAGGTGACTCAACCTCTCTGAGCCTCAGTTTCCTCATCTGTCATATGGCACCTTCCTTATAAGAGTTATATAAATCAAATGCACATAAAGTGCTCAGGATGGCGCACATCAACAATATTAACTATTGTTGTTATTAATATTTTCTTGCGAGGGCAGAATAATAATGGGGCACATGTAGACTTGTTCACCAGAAGGTGGCAAAACTGATGACTCCTATCCCTGGTTTAGATTTGATCACAATAGGGGTAGAAGGTGAATATGCCCTAAAATGTGGACTCTTAGGGACCCCACAGCAGGTGGTCACCTGGTGGCCAAATGGAGTTGCCGGGCGGATAACCAGGCCAGGAGGCCTCATTCTTACAAAGCACTACAGTCCTAAGAAGGGCGACGAGAGCCATTTTGCATTCATTCATTTGTCCAGAAAATATCAGAGTGTCAGGCACTGTTTTAGCTTGGAGACACAAGAGTGAACACAACAAAAATCCCTGCCCTCCTGGAGCCGATGTTCTAACAGGGGATGCAGATGAAAGATAATACTGATGGAAGGGGATTCAGATCATAAGTAATACTGATATTACTGATATGTTGGGTTGTGGTTAGGGCTGCAGAAAGAGGCTACAAACTTCCCAAGGCTGAGACAGGCCTGCCAGCAGCCTTTCCAGGAAGTCTACAATCTGAGAATGTCAGCCAGGGTGTAATTTCCAACCTGTGACAGTTTCACATGGAGCCTCTGGGCTGCCGGCAGCACAAAAGTGAGGGCCTGGCTTGGGTGGAATGCGTGCGTCCACAGGTTTGTGTGGCACGGTGAGTGTTCCATTGTCCCACGACTGGTGTACCATGCCGTGAGTGGCAAAGGCCTAATGGGACCCAGAACTGGGGGAGAATCTCTGGGAGGGCTCTAGACCGCAGTTCAACGATCCTTTGTAACAGAGGTTTTCAATTATGTGTCACGTGCTGTCGCCCCTCCTGCGTGGCGATGAGGCCTGTCTGGGTCTGGGCATCAGCACTCACCTGCCTGAACTTGGCTCGAGTGAGAACTCGAGGCCCAGGTACCTGGAGACGGTCTTTGAGTGGCTTCCTGAGAAGTTGGAGTCAAAGCTGCGTTTTTGCTGTAGATGCTGAAACTCCTTTGCCCCCTCCAGCCCCCAGCATTTGGGAGCTCCCCCCACAATTTTATTATGGTCCTGTCACCAATTCATTTACTCCAGTGAAAAGAAAACTGATTCCTCAGTTCCTGGGCCTGGTGATGCTTTGGTAAAGGATGTCGGAGAAGTACGAATTCTGGTGACTGTCCTGGGCGGGGAGAGAGGAACGGTGACCTCACCAACACTCACAGTAGTAATAGTGATAGTAGCAACAACAGCAAACATTGAGCACTTACTGTATGCAGTCACTGTGCATACATATCTCGTTTAATCTTGCCCACAACCCCATGGGGTAGGTATGATTGTTCCTGCCAGCTAACAGATGGGGAGACTGAGGCCCAGGCCAGCAGGCCTCATTCCCCCAAAGTACTACGAAACTAAGGAGGCCGACAGTCACCGTTTGGTCATTCCTTTGTCCAGAAAATATCTGAGTGCCGATTAAGTGCCAGGTACGGTTTTAGGCGCCGGGGATCCAGCACTGAAAAAAAATCCTCCCTTTGAGGAGCTGACATTCTAGTGGGGGGTTTCAGATAATGAGTGAGCACGTAAAGTGCACAGATACTTCAGCTGGCGGTAAGTATGATGAAGGACAGCAAGCAGGGGAGGGGCTGCAGCTGCCAGAGCAGGAGGAGGCGGCGGAGGCATAAGTTTACATCAAGCATTCTTCCCCGAGCTCTCCCCCTGGGCAAAAAGGCTGCACAAGGGCTGACACAGACCCACCAGCCACTTTTCCACTGTCAGAAAGACCTATAGTTCAAGATCATCACCCAGGGTAAAATTTCTAACCTAAGACAATTGCACAGGGAGCCTCTTGCCCAAGGCTAATAAGTGACAGAGCCTAGATCTTTGATCCCACCCTTGTGGACTCCTAAGGCCGTGTTCCTAACCGCTGTCTTCTAATCCTCTATGCACCCCTGTGGCACTAAGAATGGTGCACCCCGTGTGCTTTTCTCTTCTCTCAGTCCCAGCCATCAAGACGGAGCCCACTGATGAATACGACCCCACCTTGATCTGCAGCCCTGCCCACGGGGGCCTGGGGAGCCAGCCTTACTACCCACAGCACCCAATGGTGGCCGAGTCCCCCTCCTGCCTCGTGGCCACCATGGCTCCCTGCCAGCAATTCCGCTCAGGGCTCTCATCCCCCGACGCCCGCTACCAGCAGCAGAACCCAGCGGCCGTCCTCTACCAGCGGAGCAAGAGCCTGAGCCCCAGCCTGCTGGGCTACCAGCAGCCGGCCCTCATGGCCGCCCCCCTGTCCCTCGCGGATGCCCACCGCTCCGTGCTAGTGCACGCTGGCTCCCAGGGCCAGAGCTCGGCCCTGCTCCACTCCAGTCCAGCCAACCAGCAGGCCTCACCGGTGATCCACTACTCGCCCACCAACCAGCAGCTGCGCTGCGGAAGCCACCAGGAGTTCCAGCACATCGTGTACTGCGAGAACTTCGCGCCCGGCACCACCAGGCCCGGCCCACCCCCTGTCAGTCAAGGTCAGAGGCTGAGCCCGGGCTCCTACCCGACGGTCATTCAGCAGCAGAATGCCACAAGCCAAAGAGCCGCCAAAAACGGACCTCCGGTCAGTGACCAAAAGGAAGTATTACCCGCGGGCGTGACCATTAAACAGGAGCAGAACTTGGACCAGACCTACCTGGATGACGGTAAGATGCTTGTTTTTCTCACGGCCCGTGAGTTCGGTGCCCCGAAGCATCTCCCCAGCAAGTTTACTGCACGGCCTGGGTATCTTCCTTCACCTGTTTGGGCCTCAGTGTCCCCCTCCTTAATCTGAGGGAGTTGAATAAGATAACCTTTAAGGCCTCACCCAACTCTGTGCGAGAATCACCTCCAAGCAGGAGTTCTGGGCTGGGTGGTAGGAGCTTTCGTTGCTCCCCTACAACCATTGCAACAGAAAGAGCAAAGGAGGGCACTTCCGGCCCTAGGGGTGTCCCCCGGGTCACGAACTGGGTCAGTTTAACTGCTTCCACTCTTTCCACTTGCCACATTTAGACCAAGGATAGGGAAACAGAAAGGAAGGAAAGCTAACCTTTTATTCCCGGAAAGAAAAAAAAAAAATCCCACTTTATAGCCCTCTTGTGTGTGTTTGGGGGAGGGGGAGGGGGCCGGGGGAAGGAGAAGTCTCGTTGAAAAGTGGCTCTCTCGGAAGGGAGCATGAATGGAGGCTTGCGGGCAGGCTGCGGGCGTATCTCTGCCCTGTGCCAGTGGAACAGAGCCGCACATTGATGGGAGGGAAGCAGCGGGCTTCCGTTGTGGTGAGCCCAGCTGATGGGGTGGCTGGACCAATGAAAAGAGGCAGAGGCAGCTTCGTGTGTCTGTAGGCGCCTGAGTCTGTTGGCGGGGGCCCAGCTGGACGGTAGTCTTGTTGGAGTGGCCATGTGTGTGACATTGGTCTGTGATCGCAGGGAGGAAGGGCCAGTTGTGTTGGCAGGACTCACCTGGGGTCAGCCAGGTGCGGGTGAAGGACAGAGAGGGCGGGGCAGGCAGAGCAGCCTTCCCCTGGGGGCGCCAGAAGAAGGAAGACAGGTGGTTTGAATTTCTGAATGGGAGAAGGAAAGCCTATACGGCTGGCGGCCATCCACAGCTCCGGCCTCCCACTCTACCGGCAGTAGCATCTGATATACCCTGAAACCTCAATTATTTAGGAAAATGTCCTCTCAGGAACCCAGCCAAGAAGTAGGAAGTAAGGCAGAAAGCTTCAGAATAGCCACAGTAGTTATCACAAAGACCAGGTGCTGGTTATCAGACACTCCAGCGGCAGGAATCCTTTGGTGCTCACTTGGAGACCATTGACTTTTCCTTTATGCAAAGTTTTGACGATCCGGGTTATCTGGGGGTTCAGTGACTTCTTGTAGTTTCCATGTCCTCTCTCTAGTAAAACAGTCTTTCAAAAACTTCCCCCAAATGCATCCAGCAAAGATGCTTAGAGCCACTTAGTATAGGGTCAGACTGCCCCGCGTGCCTTACAGGGCTGACCTCAAGGTATTGCTGAGTTAATAATTGATCTGTCCTGAATAATCAAACACAGGTTGAGTTCGGGGCGCTGTGCTCCATTTTAAAAGAGAGACCAAGGTGTCATCCACTTTTGAACAATTTACACCCAAAATGGTGAAGATAAAGTTTTGGTGCTTACCTGAAAGGGGGCTATCATGTAGAAAATTCAACTAATGCAGAATGCCTTACCCGAGTGAGAGGGTAAATGGAATGCGGCTGTAACTGGAACCTCTCTCCACGTGTGCGCTCAGGGGCTGGAGCAGGGCAGAGGTGCTTCATAAATAAATGATGGCAGAGCAGGGACTGGCACTCTCCCCCGTGGACTCTGTCCGGCGCTGGTTTAGTGTCTAGAGTAAGAAATGTGCCAGTCCCTCCCGCTCACCCTGTCCATCATCCCACATAGTAGACCAGTGGTGAGCATCTCGGGTGGAGAGTGGGAGTCCATCCCTGGTTCTCCGTGGTACATCAGATTCCAAGTGGGCCTCACATGGTCATGAGTAACCTTTAAGTATCTGTGGTAGCCCCAGACAGAAGTTTGTGTTACGGAGAAAGCAGCGGAGAATGGAGACCCTTTGGGGCCTCCTAAGTGTCTTTCTGAACACAGGCAGGTTCAAGGTCGTGGTGAGGGCGATCTCCCAGAGGGTCAGTAACACGAGTCAGCTCTAAGGCTGTCTTTGAGAACCGAGATAGTGAAATTGCTTCTACTGGTGGAGGCTTTTCTTAAGTACGTTCTCCATAAGCCCAGTTCCCTGGGATTTTAGGAGGTATTCTCTGCAATGCGGGTTCTGTGGCTGAGAAAGCAAAAAATACTTGATAAAACCAAGTTTTTAAAAACCTTGTTTACTATAGGACTTCTCAGAGCCTTTACTGAGCTAGTGGACATTCTCAATCTCTGAAACGAGGGGGAGGTAGCACTTGCCAGAATTACTTGATCACCCTGACAACTCCAGGGGGCGCTGTTCACATTGTATTTGATTGTACCCTCTGTGAACGGGGGCCCTTGGAGTTATACAGCGTGGCAGGCCTGGGACCCGTCTCCCCTGATGTGCGGGAGAAATGACATGAAGGAATCTGAGAATTCAGAACAAGCACCGCCCCGTCCCATGTGCTGTATGCAGTCTTCTCAATTTGGGGGCTTCACGTTCCTGGGCCCAGAGCATGACAGGGCAGGGGAATAATCTCCACCCATGTGGTCCCCAAAAGGCAGCAATGTGGCTGCTGGTTAGATGTTCCGTGCTTGACTGGAATTGTCCCCAAGGCTCTGCCCAGCCCAGGTCCCTCTGCTGGGGAGGTGCTCATGTGGCCTGATGGCCAGCGGTGAGCCCCAAACTGCACCACCGCTGTAGCCGCCAGGAAGAGGGGTGCAGCATTGTCTCCTAGCTGCTGGGGTTTCAGATCCCTCTCACAGACGCCGTCTGGCCTGTGCACTCACGAAACATTCTCAGACTCCACTGTTGGCTTTGTGAATGTGGGACGCAGACTTCTCAGCTCTGGCATTTCTGACAGGTAAACTGGAAATCCCTGGGTCATTTCTCTAGTCTGTTTGGGAGGCATCCTAGGTCGTTTTCCATCCCTTTCGTCAATTCCCCAAAGGAGGTCTCCCCACAAAATACAGCTCTGGCTGCCCAAGCTCCAGCGGGACGTGCTTCCCAGGTGGGGGCTATTTCTCACCTGCCGTTCATTTGCCTTTTGGGATTTATGGCAAACTGGACTTTGCTTGGAAGCTTTGTGAGAGCTGGGCTTAAGTGCTTTGAGGGTCAAAGGGAGGTTCTGCAGCTGCAAAGAGAAGAGTCACCAGAGGACATGGGTCCGAATGCAAACACGTCGTCTTAGAAGTGAACCACGCTGCTCACCTGTGATCCCGGAAGCCCCAGTGTTTGGTTATCTTTCCCCGACCCTTTGCTAATGATCAGATCGATCCATTGTCTGGTCTGGGCATCCTACCTGGCTCCACCTCTCTTCCTCCCCAGCTGCATTCCTGCACACAGACGCTGCCGTCTGTCTTGGCCCCCTTTGTTCCTGGAACTCCAAAATGCAGCTTCTGCTTTCTCCACTCCAAAGACTTGAGACGTTTTCCAAAAGTCTCTTTTTTTCTGTGGTACGCGGGCCTCTCACTGTTGTGGCCTCTCCTGTTGCGGAGCACAGGCTCCAGACGCGCAGGCTCAGCGGCCATGGCTCACGGGCCCAGCCGCTCCGCGGCATGTGGGATCTTCCTGGACCGGGGCACGAACCCGTGTCCCCTGCATTGGCAGGCAGACTCTCTTCCCTGTGCCACCAGGGAAGCCCCAAAAGTCTCTTTTTGAGCTAACAAAATAAGTGATATTTCAGGGCAAAATATACCCTCACTCCTCTCCTCGTGTTCCTCTGCCCGCCCCAACTCAGGCGCACTCTTGAGAAATGCATGCTTTGCACGCACACTCACTGTTTTTCTCTCTGTCCCCTTGTCTCCTCTGTAACCAGTTTCTTGTTCTCAAGCCCCGGGTCGTACCTGGCAAATACCCTCAGCTCCTAGCAGTAGCCCGATCCTGTGAACTGTGAGCCCTCCTCTCCATCCCTCCTCCACCAGCCTCCCTCCCTCTCACCCAAAGGCATCAACTGGTTGTCTTTTCTGTGCCAGTCCCTCTGGGACTAAGGGGGTACGCTGGTGAGCGAGTCAAAAGTCCTTGCTCTTGTGGGGTGTTTTTTTGGGGAAACGAGGCAGACGTTAGCATGTGAGGTAATAAACCAGCTTATTTCAGGTGGTGATAAAAAGCCACGAGGGAGGGCTTCCCTGGTGGCGCAGTGGTTGAGAGTCCGCCTGCCGATGCAGGGGACACGGGTTCGTGCCCCGGTCCGGGAAGATCCCACATGCCGCGGAGCAGCTGGGCCCGTGAGCCATGGCCGCTGAGCCCGCGCGCCCGGAGCCTGTGCTCCGCAACGGGAGAGGCCACAACCGTGAGAGGCCCACGTACCGCCAAAAAAAAAAAAAAAAAGCCACAAGGGAAAGCACACAAGGTCAGGAGCCAGAGTGTGGCCGGGTGGAGGTGGTGTTGGCCCCCTGAGACCGAGTGCACAGCGAGGCCGGCTCTGAGGGAGTGGGGCTTCGGGGAGCATCGGAGGGAAGGGTGTTTGGGGAGCAGCAGAGGCTGTGAGGTCAGAGGCTGGGCCAGTGTCGGTGGGTTTCTGGCAGCAGGGCAGCGCGATTCGATTTACCTTCTGAAGAGATCGCTGGCCGCATTTGGAAAATGGACACTAGGGAGGCAGAGGTGAAAAACAAAGGGTTTACCTCGCTTTAGACACATCCAGGTACTAGACTGTGAGTCCCGCGGCGGGAATGTTGGGGGCGGGGCAGGGGAGGCACAATTTAAAAGGTTGCCTTGTGCCTCCGTCCACTAGTGTGGTTATTGGAAACCTAACTGGAAGAGCCAAAATGTGATGAGTTCACAAGGAATTCTGATCCCCTCCCCTGCCTAGAACTGAAGGGCGGCTCCACTTTCTACCGCCCAGGGCGCCTGCGTGGAGCAGGTACCAGCGTTCGTGCAGTGCCGGGATGGGGCGGGGTGGGGGGCAGGCAGGCCAGAGAGGCACTGGGGAACTGGGACCCGGAGGGCACTCCTGCCGGGTGCCTCAGGTGACGCGTTCTCGGAAGAGCTGGGGGTTCTCAGGTCATCAGGCCATCTCACCATGGGCTCTGGGGTAGTGAGCCTACGCCGGCAGCCTCGAGACTCAGCCACGGACAAGCACACCCAGGGACAGGGATGAGGCCTGGGACTCAAAGGAGATCCTCCATCCCTTTCTGGAAATGTCTTAGGGAGAAGGATGAGGTCTCAGTGATTGGCCAGAGCCTCTGCCAGTGGCTTGTAAGGATGGCAGCAGGTGTGTGTGTGTGTGTGTGTGTGTGTGTGTGTGTGTGTGTGTGTGTGTGTGTGTGTGTGTGTGTGTGTGTGTGTGTTTATACACGTAGGAAGAGCACAAACCAGTTTGTTTTTCAATCTGCTTTCCCATTCTTCATACTTGAAAATCATTTATTGAAATACATTGAATAAATTTGAATGTTTCTATATATTTAAATATTGAAATATAGGCACACTTAGAAATCAATAGTGTATTCTGCATTTCACCAGGTGGACCACCCAGGTAATCACCACCCAGACCATGCATGACATGGAATCTTGTTAGCACCCCAGGAGCACCCTGGCGTGTAATCTTCTGCCTTCTCCACAAAGGTGGCCATGACCCTGCTTTCTAAGCCCCAGAGGTTCAGTTTGCCTTCCTGTAGAAACAAGTCGCAGAGCTGTGCCCTTTGTGTCTGGCTTCCTTCTGTCAGCCACTAGCTTGTGAGACCCGGCAATGTTGTTGGCTGTAGTTGTTCATTCGTTTTGTTGTCATGGATTATTCCACTGGGGAAACATTCTACCATCTCTGTGTCCATGTTCCTGTTGATGGACACTGGGGTTGTTTCCAATTTTATGAAGAAGCCTTCCATGAACACTCTTTTTTTTTTTTTCGCGGTACGTGGGCCTCTCACTGTTGTGGCCTCTCCCGTTGCGGAGCACAGGCTCCGGACGCGCAGGCTCAGCGGCCATGGCTCACGGGCCCAGCCTCTCCGCGGCACGTGGGATCTTCCTGGACCGGGCCACGAACCTGTATCCCCTGCATCGGCAGGCGGACTCTCAACCACTGCGCCACCAGGGAAGCCCCATGAACACTCTTGAACTCTTCTTTTGCTGCACACACAGGTCAGGAGTGGAGCCCTTGCCAGATGGTTTTCCAAAGTGGTTGTACCCGTTTATACACCCACAGCAGGGCAGGGGGTCCTACAAAGCGGTTTTAAGTTTAGTTCACTTTGTATCTTCTCACCTTGGGACCTGCCCTCAGTTCTAATGAAGGTGCCTAGTTATGGGGGTTCCAGGCTGCAGACCCAGGGGGCTGCAAGCTGTTTGGTTATCAGCTGCTCTGACCCCTGCTTGGACCGGTTACTTAAACTCTCTGGGCCTCTGTTTTCTTACCCATGAAGACTACACCTCCTGTTCAGATACTCAAACTGCCAAGCATGCATTAAGATCTGCACTTGGAAATAAGGCTCCTAAAAGACGTTCAACGATTAATATTCGCTCCATTAATAGTAATGGTGATGATTGTAATAACCTTGCTTCCCTTGAAGTTTCTTGTGGTGCCTTTTCCAGCCTTGCCTTTATTTTGGCCACTTGAATACTTTGACCTTTTTTGTTAGATGAGAATACTCCACATGGAAAAAAGGTAGGGAAAAGCCCCAGAGAACGCACTGATCTGTGGCTCACAGAGGCTGCCTTTCAGGCTACAGAGAAGTGGAGTGTACATGTGCTGTTCACGTCGGGGCCCAGACATGGCCCAATTTCAATTCCCTGCTGCCTGCTCTCCTCCGCCCCAGGAGTGAACACGGCAGGTTGGAATGAACCCCAAACTCGCCCATGGAGGTTAGGCGGCCGGCAAGAGCTTGCCCTTGACCCTCGGAAGCCACTCGGGTGCACCGGGAGGAGCTGGCCACACCTTGTGCATTCCTCCATGGGGTGGTCTCCTGGGGCTGCCAGGCGGTGGAGCCAAAGGTGCTGCCCCGCCGCATAAAATGTGTGCAGGGTAGTGGCCTGCCCGTGGGCATTCTCTTTCCTCGGTTGGGCCTAGTTTGAATCTTCCCCTTGCCTTGTTCCCGGTTCTCAGGACTTACTTGCCATGTCTCTGTAAGACATGTTGAATGGAGCTTTGAATATCAGCGTTCGTGCTTCCCTGTGGCCTTGGGCAAGTGACTAGCCTTGCCGTGCCTCGGTTTGCCCATCCACAGAATGGACACGATCCCAGCTCTTCCCTCACGAGGCTGTGGTGAGAAAGTATTGAGTTAATGCGCATCGTACTTTTAGAACAGGGCGTGGCCCAAAGTACTTCCCGATAAACGTTAGCTGCTGTTTTTCTTCGTGAATTTAATTGACTGCTTGTAGGACGTGGTTCAAATTTTTTACGATATATCTGCATAGGAGAATAGAAAATGGGCTATTCTGGTCTTTGGCGATGAGGACCACTTGCCTGTGTGCCCCATCTCTTCCATGTGAGCCAAAGTAGGGGACAAAGCCCCCAGGGCACTGGCTCAAGGTTTCCTTCCCAAGCTTCTTTCAGGGACCTCGGGACATTTACCTGCACACGGGGACGATGCCCCGGGCCCAGGGACAGCTGGGAAGTCCAGTTAGCGTGTCCCCTGCTATGCATCCTCGGTGGAGCATAGCAGGGCCCAACCGCAGGCCCAAGTTTTGCTAGTTGTGCCATCGGCAGAGGGTCCCAGGGTGTCCTTTTAAAAAGCTCTTTACCCAGAGGCTGGATGTGCCGGAGTGTGAGAACAGGCCAGGGAAGAATGGACAGAGGGCCACACCCTCCAATGTGCAGGAAGTGGGAGAGGAATCGAGGGTGGAAGAGCCATCTGTGACTGGCCTGGCTTTGTTCAGCAGGTCAGGGATCTGTAATTGGGGCCGGTCCATGCCTCCGGCAAAGCCTGTGACAAAGCAGCTCCTGTCTGGAGAGGCGTGCAAAGCCCACGGACGGCCTGGCTGCTGCTGACAGCGGCCATGTGCCTGGCCGCCGTGTTGGCCCAGGAGGGCTCGGCTTCTGGCGGCCACCCTGGCAGCGGTGGTGCTGATGGAGGGTGACATGCAGGGATTCTCTGTTCTGATGAGAACCAAGCAAAGTGGTTGCCTGGCTTCTGGCACCGTGGAGAGCCCGAGTCAGGTGTTGTAGTGCAGGGCTGTGCGGGGCACCAGAAACTGCCAGAAACCACCAGCGCCAAGTTTAATTCACACGGCCACCTTTAGCTGGGCACCAATAGAGTCCAGGCTTCCTTTGAGGGCTTTGGTCAGCATTCTTTTTAAAGACCACATAAAAATATCTGTATTTTACAGAGGCACTATGTTTACATGCTTGAACAAACAAAACAATATAAAAAGAGATCCAGCAAAGTCTCACTCCCATTTTTGCTCTGCTCCCTGAGACTAGTTTTCTTGAGCCTTCTGGAGTAGTATTTCTTAGTCTTTTGATCACTATTGCCACCTTTTCTACTCAGGCTCCTTTCTAGATAATTTTTTCCTAATCGCCACCCCCATGAACTGTCAATCCCATAGATGCACTATATACCTGTTTAGGTACCGGGGCCCTTTGCAGGGTCACCAACCATTGTAATAGAACCAACTTTCACCCCTTTGGGGTGGTATCCTTCCCATTGGGAATGCACGTTAGAGTATCTGTATGTAATCGTGAGCACACGCAAACGTATCTTCTCATTTTCCCCTTTTAGTCTGTAAGAGGTAGTAACGTATACACACAGGTCCCCTGTGGGTGGGGAATTGGGTATCTCTGGCCACCACAGGCAGCACTTATACATCTGTCACTCAGTGAATGGGCGGTTATGTCAGGGGACCGTTCTCTGGAATGGGATGTCTGGTCCGAGGGTCCAGCCTCGATTCAGGGCCTGCTGGGTGTAGAGTTTCTGGAGTTGTCCTGCCTGGCTTTCAGTCTGGCCTCACCACTTCACTCTTTTGTGACCTCAGGTAAGCCACTTATGATAATGGCCCCCAGTTCTCAGGGTTATTGCATGCATGGAAATGGGAGCATCCTTTGTAAGGAAAGCGCTTTGACCAGTACCCGGTGTGCATGGTGGGTGCTCCAGTAGTTGTTCATATACTCTTCTGCCACCACCACTACCGCCAATATCATCGTCATCATCATCACTTCTGGGCCATTGCTATAGTCTGAATGTTTGTGTCTCCCACAGCTTATACGTTGAAACCTATCCCCCAATGTGATGGTATTAGGAAGTGGGGCCTTTGGGAGATGCTTAGGTCCTGAGGATGGAGCCCCCTGAATGGGATTAGTGCCCTTTTAAGAGAGACCCCACCAAGCTCCCTAGTCCCCTTCCACCGTGTGAGGTTATGCTGAGAAAGCAGCCATCTGTGAAGAAGCGGGCCATATCTGCCGGCATTTTAATCTTGGACTTCTCAGCCTCTGAAACTGTGAGAAACAAATGTTTGTTGTTTATAAGCCATCAAGTGGCTTTTTTGTTATAGCCTCCTAACTAGACTAAGACAGCCGGCAGGTAGTGGGGGCAGAGCTGGGCTTTGAAGAAGAGCCCTGAGGCTGACTCTTAGCCCTTGTCCTTATTACCCTGCTGGGCTACTTCTTGTTAATTCAGCAAAGAATATTTAGAGTCTCAGTGGAAAATGCCAAAGTCCAGAAAACTGCTTGCCTAGAGACAAGCCCACAAAATTTGCAGGAGCTCCTGGTTGAAGATTGCTTCACGGAGCCAGTAGAAGGTCTGCATCCCTCTCCCAGGAAAATAAACCTCATGTAGGTGTCTGTTCCAGGGGCATCTTTATTTTGCCCCTCTTGATGTTTCCCCACCTTCTAAGAACCTCAGATTTCTAGCTGTGACACTTCGTTGTCCTTTCATCCCAAATCATGTGTACTTTGTGTTGCTGGCTTATGTAAATGTAAGGAACCACCTTCCAGCTGACTCCAGGCCCAGAAGTGCTCAGCCATCTTTTTGAAATTCTGCAAAGCAGCTGTTTTCAAAGGAATGTGTTCTTGCATTTCGAGGTCAGAAGCTACCAAACCAGAAGATAGTCCGTTCTCAGACTTGCTGTCCACTCAGCCCGTATTCCAGAGTAGCCTCTGACCCACAAAGAGCAGACAGGACCCAAGAAAGAGGACCAAGGAGACATCATTTGGTGTCATCCGATGGCCCCAGAGTCAGCCACCAAACCCCAACTTTTAAGGATTCGGAGTCATTTGGACTGTGTTTATTTTCCACTTCCAAAATGAGGTTATTGTCTGGGGGAAACAAGTAAATATCCTGGTGAAGGAATAAGGTGATCAGTTAAGATGTATGGGGAGGTCAGCATCCTTTTTTTCCAAGGCCCTTCTAGACTTTCATTCTTACTAGCACTTACTGCAGAAGTGCTGGGACTGACTTCCCCGCTTAGTGGATGTGCCAGACACGCTGGAAACATGGCTTGTTTCAGGATGATGCAGCAACTGGGTGATTATTGTGAACGCCATTCCATGCAGGACTGTACTTGTGATGGCCTTCACTCGTCCCAGGCCATCACCTAACATAATCCAGAATGTGTGTATTTAAAAATGTGTATTAAAAAATGCATAACTCCCCAATATCAGCTCGAGCTGTAATTTGTTTCTCTCTAGAGAAGTTAGAACTTGAAAAGCAGTTTAGTTATTTGAGGCTATGAATTAGATGGGGGGGGCAGTTAATCAAAATCTTATTTTAATACTGAATTTCTTCCTGTACTCCCTACCTTCTCCTCCATCAATCAGCCCTAACCCATTTCAGATAAATAGTAAAGTTTATTTTCCGGAAAAAGGAAAAATAAACGTTTAATGAAATAGCCCTAGTTTTATTCCTTTCTGTAGAGTTGAGATTTGGGTGCATTTTGTCTTTTGTTGCCCCCGAGTATAGTTCTGGATTCTTTTTTTGCCCTGGACCTATTCAACTTTAGTTTAGCACCATTTTCTTTTACTTTTCATCCGGGAAGGGCTTTGTTCTTGGGAAGTGATGAAACCATTTCTCTGGCTCTTCTCCACTGCATTCCCGACACCTCTTTAATTTGTTATTGACCCCGGGATCTGGCTAGCTGAGACTGTGACTCTGAAGGCAGGACTGGGGCCTGTTTTGCCCATCTCCGATGTCCACAGTCTGTCTCTAGGTGAAGTCAAAGGCAAACCGAGGGTCGAATTTGAAGAGAGAGTCTGTTCAGGTCCTCAGCAACCAATCCTGCCACTTTCAGGTGTCAGGATGACATTGGCCTCATCCCTTTCAACTGCCATGAAATCAGATCTCCGGCCAGGCAAGTGAAGCAGAGTGCACCGTGGTCGTTTTACAACGAGGGCCGAGTATCCCAACTCGATTTTGCGGCGGGCTTGTCTGCTGCAAGTGGTTTGGACTTAAGTCCCAGGCGTTCTGCAAACCAACAAATGGGTTTCAGCTGAAGCCTGTTAGTTCCACCATCCCGGGAAAGTTGAAAGGCCACTCCCTGGTTGTTAGTTTCCAAAACTCTGGACAGAGTGGCTGTTCTGTTGCATAAGCCGACTGCGTGGGGAACGCCTTTGAAATGTTCCGCAGCCGGTTCTTATAGATTTCTGGAAGTCGATGCAGTCTTTTGAATTCTCAGCTTTATTGGAAGCCTAAAAAAGAATTGACCCAAAATTGATGAATGCACCCTTTCCACTTCTTACAGATGGATTGAGTTGTGGTCTGCTTCAGGACTTGGCATGCGGGCGGCCAACTAGTGTTCCATGGGCTGCATTGAGCCTGCAGATATTTTGTTTGGCCCACACAGTATTTAAAAAAATATTTGGATTAGATGCCAACGTTTAAAAACCAGGAGATTGCACATAAAAATACAGATTTCCGGCTTTCCTTGGAAAATCCAAGCATCTGGCCACCCTGGGCCCCATATTCTGCACGGCGGCTACCTGGAGTCACAGTCAAGGCTGGTCCTGAGTAGAGACCACCTCCTTTATTCAGACAGAGCATGTACTTGTCCGTGGTGCTCCCCCTCCCCCTCTGTCTCCTGAAGATGGATGGAGTGTCCGTTGTTATTTACCAGCACGCTGGTACTGTTGTTCCTTTTATACTTGGCCGACCTCACTCAGTCAAGGTTTCCATCCAGACCCGTTCGGCATCTGCATTTGTTAGCGCTCTTCTGGAAGTGGCTCTTCCGTGGCCACCTAACCCAGCACCTGGTGCACAGTGGGGACTCTGGAGGTGTCAGCTCCCTCTTTCTTCCGTCTCCCTCCTTGTGGCCAGGGGTAAGATTTAAAAACACCTTTTTGGATGAAACGCTGTAAATATATATAAACATAGAGTAGCACAGTGTACCCACTTACCCACCACTCAGCTCCAACTGTGGTCAACTCGTGGCCAGTCGGGTTTCTTTTACGCCTCTGTCTTCTACCACCTCGATTTCACAATAATAGTTTGAAGCAAATCCTACACATCAAAACTCCTAGATACCAAAACCATATCATTTTGTGTGTGAATATTCAGTATGTATCTCTAAAAGAAAAGGTTTCTGAAAATACTCATAACACACATGAAACTTAATGAAAATTCTGTAAAATCATGAAATATCTGGTGTTTAAACTTCCAGTCTTCTCACACATAACATAAAGGTTTCCTCCTTCTTTGTTTTGTTTTTATTATTTGATAGTCTGAATCAGGATTCAGACCAGGCCCACACACTGCACGTGGATGCCTTGGGGTCTAAGACTGTTGTCATCCAGAGGTTCCCCCTCTAGATTAAATAACAGAACCCTTTTTTGGTTTTATCATCATCATTATTGTTATTTTGCAATTTATTTGTTGAAAAAACCAGATTGTTCATCCTATAAAATTTCTCACAGTCTGGTTTTTACCAATTATGTCCCCATGGTGAGGTTTAGCATCTTCCTGTAAATTGGCAGTCAGTTCTAGTGGTTTCATGGATTCAGGTTTAACTGGGCAAGACTGCTTCATAGGTGGGCGCATCTTTCTGTCAGGCAGCACGTGCTGTCAGGCTGTCCCCTTCTTGGTGATGTTACCAGCTACTGATGGTCAGTGCCGAAACTCCATTAATTCAGTGGTGCATTGATTGCAAAATGGTGATATTCTGTTCTAATTCTGTCTTCCCTTCCTCTTCTGTTAGCTGGAAAACTTCTATAAAGAGAAACTTTCCTTCATCAACAATGGTAGGATTCATATAGGAAAAGCAGGATGAATGCTTGATTCTTTCCCTTTATTTACCAGTTTTTAAAATAATGGGTTGTTCATTAACATCGTCCAGTGGTGATCAATTAAGGGTTTTTTTTTTTTTGGTACCGTTATGAACTCATAGATTTAAGCATAACTGATGTTTTAAGATTCTAATGGGCTCTTTTGCTTGCTCCTTTTGTCTTTATCATTTGAGGGATCTAAATAATATGACTTTCTCTCCTTTTTTCACCTGGCTTAGCAATATGCTCAGATACATATTTTTTAAAATAAATTTATTTATTTATTTTTGGCTGTGTTGGGTCTTCAGTGCTTCGTGTGGGCTTTCTCTAGTTGCTGTGAGCGGGGGCTACTCTTCGTTGCGGTGCGCGGGCTTCTCGTTGTTGTGGCCTCTCCTGTTGAGGAGCACAGGCTCTAGAGCGCAGGCTCAGCAGTTGTGGCGCACGGGCCTAGCTGCCCCGCGGCACGTGGGATCCTCCCGGGCCAGGACCCGAACCCGTGTCCCCTGCATTGGCAGGCAGACTCCCAACCACTGTGCCACCAGGGAAGCCCCAATGCTCAGATATTTTGAGACATCAGGAAGGAAAGAACCCTATACGCAGACTAAGGGTTGTGTTCCCTACATGTGTGAAGGGGAAATCATAAAATAGCTCTTGAGTGCCATCTGGCTCAGAGATCCCTCGCAGCATTGACGAGTCTTTAAGAGTGGTTTAAGAACAGAGTTTACAGGGCAGGGGAAAGTTATGTATTGATGCGGATGTAGAGGGCACCCAAAGTAACAGCAGCTTAAACAAGATAGATGATTGATTTCTCATGTAACAGCACAGGCATAAGCAGTCCAGTGCTGGTATACTGGTCCCATGGTGCCAAGACTAGGCTCTTTCTGTCTTATCACCCTGCCATTCTTAGGGTGGTACCCTCATCTGCACTAAGATGGCTCCTGGATGCAGGAGACGGTGGAGGAAAAGAGGAAGAAAGGCATGCCCCTTCTCTTTAAGGGCATAACCTGGAAATCTCATATATCCCAGCATCTGATACCTCATTGGCCAGAACTTTGTCATGTGACCAGAGTGAGCTGCAGGGGAGTCTGGGAAATGTAGTTTTTATATTTACCCAACCATGTGCAGAGCTAAAGCCTATTACTGTGGAAGACAGGAAGAATGGGTTCTGGGTCTCTGCACAAGAAGCATGATCATAATGGGAAAATAGCTCCAAAAGGAGGTTGGATATTTTGTATTGTTTAATATTCTTAGGAGTTTCTTCATCTATTCCACAAATATTTATTGAATGCTTCCTATGTGCCAAGTGCAATTTTAGGTCCTGGGGACACAGAAATGCATTAAACAGGTCCCTGCTTTCATGAAGCTTACCTCCTAGTTAGGGAACCAAACAGCTAAACAAATATGTAGTTGTCTCTCTGCATCTACAGGGAATTAGTCCCAGGATCCCCTGCAGATACCAAAATCCATGGGTGCTCAAGTCTTTTATATAAAATTGTGTAGTGTTTGCATATAACCTACATGTATCCTCATGTATACTTTAAATGATCTCCAGATTAATCGTAATACCTGATGCAAGGTAAATGCTATGTAAACAGTTGTCAAGCTTTTGGAACTGTCTGGAATTATTTTTTCTGAACATTTCAATCCACAGTTGGTTGAATCTGTGGATGTGGTTATAGTCTATGGAGAAAGTCTAAAACAGAAGAGGGAAGAGCCCTTACATGTCCAGTTATTGCTGACTCTCCCCATGGAAGGAAGAATTGCCACCAGTTGAGAACCACTAGTCGGAAAGGTTTGTGCCTGATTCTAATGGAAACAACAGCTTTGTAATGTTGAGTGTTGACTGTAAAGGCCTGTTTCATAGACTGGAGAACTCTTGGCTCTCTCTGGGTGTGAGAAGCCACTAGGAACTTCTTTCTTGCTGTGTTCAGTGTATTCCCTGCTGAGCGCCTGGGACAGTGGCTTCAGGGTCAGAGATGTTGATGAGTAGTTGTTATCAAAGGAAGCTTGACTTGGAGCCCCACTTTGCCTCCTTACTTGTGGCCTTGGGCGAGGCATGTGTGAAAAGCGATTTATAGACTGGCATGTGCCCCACAGATACTGGGGAGGGCCTCTTCTAGCGTGGGGTTAGCAGGCTGCTGCCTCAGGAGACTGCCAGGAGGCATCTCGTTTGGGCATTTGCTTTCTTGGTTTGCCTTTAATCTGCTGGTGCCCATTCATTCATTCCTTCTTTGAATGGATATTCGCTGGGTACCTACTGTCTTCTGGGCTTTGTGCCAGGGGCTGGGACACAGCAGTGAGTGCAATGGACCGAGGCCCTCGCCTCATCTGACCAAGTCTCTAGGGGAGATGTTAATCCATGAGTAATGCGAATTTCAGATGGGGTTCAGTGCTCTGATGAAAACAAACAGGTGAAGGTAGGGGAGGGCATAACTTCTGACCGGGCAGTCAGGGCCAGCCTCTTAGAGGAGGCGACCTTGAGCTGAGACCTGAGGGAGGAGGCGGGGAAAGGGAATCCCAGGCAGAGGGAACAGCACGTCTAAGTGCTGGTTTGTGTGGAGGACAGAAAGGTCTGGGGTCGTTGAGATTCATGCCCAGGAGATGAGCGTTTGAGGGCAGGCCAGACCACGGAGGGCCTCAGGGGCCACAGCGAGAGGTTTGGATTTGATTCGTGGAGGGAAGGGAAGCTGCTGGCAGGTAGAAGGTTGCCGTTTGGGGGGTGTGTTGGCCAGGCTGGCAAGTACAGTTAATAATCATAACAATAATCCCTCCCCCTTAATGAGCACCTTTGGAAGGCAGAGACTATCATCTCCGAATCAAGGCTGTGAGACCAGGCTGAGGAGCGAGGCAGTGATCTGTCTCGGGTCACAGAGCTCAAGGCCCAGGGGATGAGCTGTTGGAGGCATGTGTGTGAGAGAATGATCTAGATTCAATTCATAAACAGAATGGAGCATTTATCTTGGGCCTTTCACTCCGTGTATCTGATGAGACGCCAGAAAATTGCTTTCCCTCCAGACCCGCTGATCTGACTGCTTCCTGGACACCTCTGCGTGGTCACCCTGCAGGAATGCCAGACTCAACCGGTGCTAAAATGCTCTCATACCCGACCCTTCTCTATTCCTATCTCCCCTCCCCTACCTGTCCTGAGGAATTTGGGGTGTGGCCTTAGGCGAGTGACTTCATGTCTGTGACCTCAGTTTCCCCATCTGTAAAATGGGGCTAATAGCAGTGCTTCAGGTTTAAATGAAGTGATATATGAAAGTGCGTATAGCAAGGTCAGTCACATGGCAGGCGCTCCCTAGCGTAACTGTCAGCTTCATCATCTTCCTCTGTCCAGGGTTGTGGAAATGTCTTAGTCTCTGCATCTGGGACGTGCCAACCCTTCTTTAATATCTTCTCACCACTTCCGGGTCGAGGCCATCTGCTCAGGCCCCACAGTGAGCCTCGTCAGGGACGCTGGCCCGGGCCCTCCGGACACCCTGCTGCGTGTGGGGTGCGGGAGGTCGACTGTAGCCTCGTTCGTACCAGCAGGCGGCCGGAAGCAACCTGAATGTCTGTTAATAAGAGCCAGTCACACAAGGGGGTACTGGGCAGCTGGGGATGGGAGTAGGAGGGGGGGACCTTTTCCTGTCTGTATGTTTATGCTTTGGGATTCTTCTCGCCTTTGCCATATGCATGTATTTACTTTAAAAAAAAACTAAGGGGAAAACAAAGATGAAGGGATGCAGTTCAGGCCCTAGCAATGACCCTAGAAGCTAATATAAAACAGTGGGGATTAAGACATAGGAAGCTTCTAGTCCCGGTCAGGGGCGCGTCTCCCACCATTTGGAGGCGTAATTGTCCTTGTGCACCCTTCTGGGCTTTGAGTGGAGGAGGACGCGCAGCTGTGCTGAGATTTTCTTGCCTCTGGACCTGCGGCCACGCCGTAACCTCCGCCTGGAATGTCCCACCCCTCCCTCTGGTGCCTTCTGAAATCTGACCAGCGTTTGGAGGCTCTGACAAGCTCTCTTCTCCCTGCAGCCATAGGGTTTCTCTCTTCCTCTGAGCACTGGAGCCACACCTGGTCCCTTGCAGTTGCTGTTTATTCCATGTTCCTTTCAGGTGCTTTTGTGTATTCCCCACCCCCCACCTCAAGTCCAAGTCTCCGGCTGGTAAGGACTGATGTCTCTGGCTTGTCTGTACCCCGGCTGCGCCTGGGCTGACTTTGCTTAGAGTACGTAAGCCCTTAATAACATTTTCTAATGTCGCCTTTGTGCAGTCTAGCCCCGCGCCCTGCACATAAGATGCTCACCATATATTTGTGGAACTGCATGAATATCCCAGAATGAAATGGAGATCATATACTGCCTGGGTTTTTTGTTTGTTTTTAAAATTTATTTATTTCATTTATTATTTTTGGCTGCGTTGGGTCTTTGTTGCTACTCTTCGTTGCGCTGCACAGGCTTCTCATTGCAGTGCCTTCTCTTGTTGCGGAGCACAGGCTCTAGGTATGTGGGTTCAGTAGTTGTGGCTCGCAGGCTCTAGAGCGCAGGCTCAGTAGTTGTGGCGCACGGGCTTAGTTGCTCCATGGTATGTGGGATCTTCCAGGACCAGGGCTCGAACCTGTGTCCCCTGCATTGGCAGGCGGATTCTTAACCACTGTGCCACCAGGGAAGCCCACTGCCTGGGTTTTAAATGATTGAAAACTATTCATCATAAAACCACAACAATAATACGTCTTTTTAATAATAATAGCAGCTAATACTTAGATGTCATTTATTGCATACCAGGCACTCTTCTAAGACATCATTATTTTAACGTATTTAATCTTCACAACAGCCCCAGGAGGCAAGGACTATAATTATTCCCATTTTATAAATGAGGAACCTAGTCCAGAGAGGTTCAGTAACTGGCCCAAGGTCACACAGCGAGTGAGTAAGTATGTAGATGTTCCTTATCTAGGTTTTTGGGGAGGAAAGATGCCATGCATTTCTTTGGGAGTTCAGGAGTACAAATCCAAAAAAACTCTGGAGCAGCTGCTTGCAAGGTGTGACAGCATATAAAACCTAGGGAGATGACCTGTGTCCTGGTCCTAGAATCAGGCCTCACGACAGCTTTGGAAGCAAGGGCTGTGAGCTTTTCAAAAGGCCTGAAGAAAAGTTTGAGAGACCTAGGGGGCTGGAGTGGAGGAATAAACTCCATCCGAAAAGAGAAGCACAGAATTGAAGTGACAAATGTTCAGTGAACTGCCTGTAAACATAAGATGTCAGCCAGTCACCTTCAACCTTTGCAGCAATATTTAAATTGTATTTATTGTGAGCAGTGGGGGCATTTTACTCGCTCGGCATCGTAGGGCCAGCCTGGAGTTTTCAAAAGTAACAGTGCCGGGGCCCTCGAATGTCCTGCTGGTTCTCTGTGGGGTGGCAGTCAGGGGGGCACAGGGAACAGCGCGGGGAGGCTCCAGCGGGCCCCTGGTCTGCCCCTCGATGCCACGCTCTCCTGGCCTCAGACTGCCCAGTGGACTTGAGTCCCAGAGGCAGAGTCCGAAGACCAGGCCGGGGCAGGCCTTCAAAAATGTGCTGGCTGCTGGGCCCACCAGAAAATCCATTTCTTGCTTCCAGCCGGCAGCCCTGCCCAGCCCCGGGCCATCCTGGGGTTGTTGTGACAGCAAAACGAAGTGCCATGGAAACGCCTGTGCAACCCCGGGCTGCCTGGAGAGCAGGGCAGCTGCTCTCAGCTGGGACGGGGCAGCTTCCATCTGCCCTCCTCCCATTCCCCTTGGTATCCTGTTGTGCTTGGCCTGGGCTGGCTTTGGACTCAGAAGCGCTTCTTTTGCAGGGAGACCCGCGAGCTCGCTCCCCCTTTTCACGCCAAGAGGCAGCCCAGCTGGCTCTCACGCCCCGATTCCGGCTGCCGCCTTCCAGCCCCCTGTTCCTCCCGAAGGTGCGTCCCTGTGGGCCCAGCTGGCGGCCGGGGACGCCCGGGAGTGAGCATCTCAGCTGGCCCGGGGCTTCCCTCTGTAAACAGCGCAGTGTTTGCATCCCAGGCCTGGTCAGGGCTCTCCCGGCCAGTGGGGCCTCCCTCCCGCTGTGGTTCCAGGCATGTCTGGGGGCAGAAAACAGAAACCAGCCCTGTGTTTTCCAGGCTGCCAGGCTTCTGAGAAGTTCATGCCTCAGCCCAGAAATTCCCTGCTTCCGCTCACCCCCGGCCCCTTTCAGAGAAGAGGGTACCTGCTCCCCACAAGCTGGCTTCCTGTCTCTTCCGATGAAGGGCAAGTTTCTGGGAAGGTCTTTGGCCCCATTCGCAGTGGCCCTATCTCTCTGGTCACGGGACCCTCTCCCACCCCAGTCCCGCAGCTGTTTGATGTCAGAGCACAGGTCATGGGGACCCTGCCGTGGGCTCTTGCCACCTGACTGTGGCCAGGATCACCCTGGAAAGAGTTTCCTAAGTTCAAACTCTAGATCACAGCCCTGGGGCAACTGCTGTCCTGAGGGAGCTGCTAGGCGTTTGGGGTTCCCTCTGTGGGGCTGGTGTTGGGGGCTGGCAGGAAGGAAAGCAATCCATTGAAAGTAATTCCTGCTGAAATAGGAGTGACTGATAAGGTTAGGGCCCCCTCCTGTGGGTGCCTCCAATTCCCACGGGGGCTCATTCATGCTGATGGGTCTCAGGGAGAAATGGGCTGGGATGTTTTCATGCAGAGGTTGCCATCTCTAGTTTCTGTGTCGGAAGGTTTGGCATCCTAACCCAAAGTCTTGCAATTTAGTCAGTTCTACTCCACACTTTTGCTGAGGACCTACCTACTATGTGCCAGGCAGAGAACAAGTCAAAGGGCATTGATTTGCTAACTCGCACCGTGGTTTGTAATATGGCCACGTGGAGAGAGAGAGAGAGAGAGAGAGAGAGAGAGAGAGAGAGAGAGTGTGTGTGTGTGTGTGTGTGTGTGTGTGTGTGTGTGTGTGTGTGTTTGCGTGCACGTGCCCAAAATCAGGCATGCAAAGGAACAGCCCAAGAGCTTGATCATTTTAGGTCTGAACAAAAAGCTTCTGTCTTTACCATTAAACCAACGTTTCTTGGCGAGGCAGGAAGGCAGGGTAGAGTGGTTTCGAGTTTGCGCCCTGGAATCCCGCCTGCATTTAAATCCTGGCTCGGCCACCTGCTGGCTGTGTCACTCTGAGCAAGTCCCTTCAGCTCTCTGAGTCTTGGTTTACTGGACTGCAAAATGGGGATAATAATAATACCACCTACTCAGGGGGCCTTGTGAACACCGAATGGTTAATGCATGTAGATTTCTTAGACCAGAACCTGGCACAGAGCAAGTGCTCAGAACGTGCCAGCCTCCTGCACGATTTCTTTTTTTTTTTCCTGAATGAATCAAACCGTTTCTTTCCGATTTGCGCCATAGGAATTATCCAAAGCTCCTTCTCCCCACCATCGATACCAAGACAGACCATCTTGTGGATCCCATTCAGCTGTGTGGTGAATCCCCACGCAGCACGATTTCTTGACACCTGAGGCCAGCCAGGTCAATTGGCAGGTGCTGGGTGAATGAGGGGCGGTCCCTGCCCTGTGGATCTTACAGTCTCACGGGGAAGAAGGATAATAAATACAACAGAGAAACGTATTTCAGATGGTGAGACATGCTATGAAGGAGAGAAACAGGTGCTGTGAAAGGAGACCCTGGACAGGGTCTCTCAGAGGAGGTGACCTTCTCCTGCCCCAAGTGTGCCAGAAGGCCCCCTCCCCCAGTCCCCACGGGCACCCTGCTGTTGTTCCCCAGCCGAGTTCATGTGTGGTAGGCACAAGGTAGTCTGTCTCAGTTTGTCTACCTTCCCTCCATTTCCTTCCCCACCTCCTTCCTTCCTTCCTTCTCCCTCCCTCCCTCCTTCTCTCTCCGTTTCTTCCTTCTTTCCTTCCCTCCTTTCTTTAACTGCCAAATGACTTTCATTAAATATACATAAGATAGGGCTTCCCTGGTGGCGCAGTGGTTGAGAGTCCGCCTGCTGATGCAGGGGACACAGGTTCGTGCCCCGGTCCGGGAAGATCCCACATACTGCGGAGTGGCTGGGCCCGTGAGCCATGGCCGCTGAGCCTGCGCGTCTGGAGCCTGTGCTCCACAACGGGAGAGGCCACAACAGTGAGAGGCCGGTGTACCACAAAAAAAAAAAAAATATATATATATATATATATATACACACATAAGATATAAAAAATGATAACAATACAAATACCGTGTGCCTACCCCGAGTTTAAAGAAAAAGAATATAACCATTACCTTTGCACTCTTGTGCCTTCTAAAATCATTTTTTATTTGCAAATCTTTCGGTTATGTTTCTCTACAAGAGCACTCGTCAAAAATTTTTCTCTGATTTTCATTCTCACAGTGAAACTAATTCTTTTTTGGGGTCTAACTTTTTTAAATTGAAGTACAGTTCATTTACAATATTGTATTAGTTTCAGGTATATGACAAAGTGATTTAATTACACATATGTGTGTGTGTGTGTGTGTGTGTATATATATGACACACAGATCTATATATATTCCTTATTTAGATTCTTTTCCATTATAGGTTATTGCAAGATAGTGAATAATATAGGTCCCTGTGCTATACAGTAAACCCTTATTGTTTATCTACTTTATATATAGTAGTGTGTTAAAATAATTCTTTAATATCAAACTCAATGCTCAAATTTCCAGCTGCCTCATAAATGCCCTAATTTTTTCCCCACGGCTCGTCTTGACTCTGGATCCAAGGCAGGCCCACACGGTGTGGTTGTTTGAAATGTACTTTCCATTTCTTTCATCTGTGCAGGCCCCCTTTATCTTTTTCCCCTCTGCCATCTTTGCGTTGAAGAAGCCAGGTGGTTTGCATGTAGGCTGGGTGTTGCTGGTTGCAGCCCCAAGGTGCCATCAGTCGTTGCTTTGTCCTCAGCATTTCCCGTAAATCAGTAGTGAGATGAGTGGCTGGATCAGATTGAGTTTGATGTTTTGAGTGAGGCTCCCTCATACGTGGTGTGTTCCTCCAGCAGAGGTGTCTGGGGTCTGTCTCTGTTCAGCAGTGTTCACAGCCATGATGTTCCACGCCTGGACTGAGCATGGAATTTTGAGTGTATTTTCTTCCCTCCCACCTTAGACTAGTTGCTATCCTCAATTTTGTGTTTGTCACTCTCCTTTTTTTAAAAAAATAGTTTTACCACTTGTTTGATTCTCTAAACAACACACTGCGTTTTCCATGCTCGTGAACTTTACATAAATGCAGTCATTCTGTAGTAGTTTTCCGCAACTTGCTTCTTCCTTCAACATTACGTTCTTGGCATTCATAGGGTGTCATTTTTGTAGCTGTAATTCTTTCCTTTTCTCTGCCGTGTAATAGTCCATCGTAGAGCTCATTTATCCTTTCTGCTGATGGTGGACATTTGGTCATTTCCAGGTTTTTTTCCCTATGCTGGTACAAACAGTGCTTTCCAAAATGTTCTTTCTCTGCACACAGAGGTGTTTCTGTCGGGTTGTACTTACAAGTAGAACTGCTTGGTCATTGGGCGTACACATCTGCCACATCAGTAGACAATACCAAATTGTCTTCCAAAGCGGTTGTGCCAGTTTATACTCCCATCAGCAACACAGAAGTAAGTACATGGCTCTACGTCCTCCCAACGTTTGATACTGTAAGATTGCTGAAGTGTTTGCAAAACTCCTGTGGTTGAGATGGTATCTTTCAATGAACAGAAACTTTTAATGTCGTTAAATTTATTTTTGGAAAGGTTAATGAGCTTTTTGAATGTCATTTGGGACGGTGCTACCGAAAATGTGTCATTGGACTGGCAACAGGCGTGTCACGTGGAAGCTTGTTAGAAATGCAGATTCTCAGGCCCCGCCCACCCAGAGCTGCTGAATCAGAAACACTAGGGTTGGGCCCAGCAACCTGAGCTTTTACGAGCCCTCCAGTGATTCCTCAAGTCTGAAGAACTGGTTTAGGAAATCCCTTTCTACCCCTATGTCATAAAGAGAGCTTCTCCTGTATCATCTTCCAAACATGTTACAGTTTTATCTTTCACACTTAAGTTTGTTTTTGTGTCCAGTATGAAGTGAATTTCTAATTTCATCGTTTTCTGTGTGGATAAGTAGTGGCCCCCGACCATCTATTGAGAAGTCTGTCCTCTCCCCACGGGCCTGTAATCCATCCATGTTGTAAATATCGTTTCCATGTAAGGGCAGGCCCCTTCCTGCTCTCTCGGCTTTGTTCCATAGGAGAGTTTGTCCCCAGTTCTTAATTACAGCCGCTTTGTAGATATTCTGGACTGCTGGCAGGTTTAGTCCCCAGCTTGTTGTTCCCCAGAAGTGTCTTTTTGCTTTTCTGCAGACACGTTGGAGAGTCAGCCTGTCAGGCTCCACAACATGGCATTGAATCTTTGTGTCAACTTTAGATTGTGGAATCCTTGGCTCAAATGGGGGAAAGTGGACATTGTACAGTACTGAGTGTTTGTGGGGTCCTTCTAAAACCTGCTCAAGGTCATCTTTTATAACAGAAGTAAAGCTAGAGCCGCTTCTCACAGGGGCTTGCTGTCATTCTGGCCACCAGCCCTGCGGCATGGGCTAGGCTGCATCTCACAAGCCCATCATGGTGGTCCCTAAACCCACCGCCCCCCTCGAAGCTTAGTGGCCTCAGTGGATGCATCCTCAGGGTTGAGATGACAGAGGGCTATAGTTGGAAAGGCTGACCCACCCCTCTCTAAGTGTCTCCAGTTCCCTGAGGATATGCTACTCTTAAAACCTGCCTCCTGCTAAGGTCTTTTCATGGGCAATTTCTAGCCACATCCCAGTTGGCGTATGAAATGGGCGCAGGATAGAGATGTTCACAAATGGAGAAACAGTTTCTCCTCCTTGAAGTTGGACTGAGTGGAAAACAAAGGTTGAGGGTTCCAGATTCCACAGTCTTGTCTTAAGCCCATTTGCGGCATGGTTTAATACGCCAGCTGTGTACCACCCTCGGTGCTAGGTGCTCTGTGGGTGGTGTGGGCCTTGTGGAACTTTGGAGCCAGGATTTCACTAGTCAGATAAGGAGCCAGGCAGGGGACAGCATGATCCAAAACTCAGAAGTCCTGGCTTCTCCCTTATGACAGCAAAGCATGATTTCTCTTGGAATCTGCTCTACTGAGACGGATGTTACAATACCCCACATTTGGCCATGATGAGGTCAACACTGGGGACACTGAAGGGAACACAAAGGCTCAAAGTTCCTGCCCTCTTTGAGCTCACAGTCTAAACATAAACGATAACACCAGCTAGAATAAGTGCTATGGAAAAAGGTAAAGCAGGGTGGAGGGGAATAGAGAGTGGTGTGTGGCATAGGGGGCCTGCTGTTCCATAAGGGAAGCATCCCAGAGGAGGTGACATTTGAGCAGAGATCTTGCTGATAGAACCTTGCAAATATCTAAGGAAAGAGCACCCTGGGTAGAGGGAATAGCAAGTGCAAAGGCCCTGGGGTGGAAGTATACTTGGCGCATGCAAAGTGTAGAAGGAAGGCTGGGGGGACTAGAGGAGAGTGAGGAAGAGAAATGCATACTCTTTGATCTCAAAGGAATGGCCTTTCCCAAGGCCAAGTGGGGTCCCTGGGTCCCAGCAGTGGGTTGGTGCTGGCTGGTGAGTCCATCCAAATGCAATCTTGACTAGTGTCCAGCTGCGGATAGTTGCAGATAGAGGCAGCCACTCACCTCTGTCACCTTCTGGGATAACCTGGATTTCCCATTAGCTAGGCCCCTGACTGTGGAGGCTAAGATGGTTATACTTTCTTTGGAGAGAGGGTGACTTATATGCCATCAGAGCCCAAAGCCAGAATCAGATTGACACCATGGGAAGGCTTGGTTTCCTTAGATCTAGAAACCCAGCTTGCTGGTGGTTTTGTGAGGCGTGAGCTTCAACTTTCCTCTTCTGCAGGAGAATACTGCCAGCTGAAGCGCGCTGGGGTGGCCCCAGTCACAACCGGGAAGCTGCCGTCTCTCTCTGAACCCCGGGCCTTGGCTCTACTTTAAGTCTTAGGAAAATCTAGCACCATCTCACCTTTTAGATATGTACCGCGGGCGTGGCATCGTGGTCCCAAAGGGGCCAAGTCACTCTTTGCTTCTTAAATCTCATCCCCCAGATTAACTACAGCAAACATATATGTTAGCTCACCCCCATTTTTCCTTGAATACTATATGGGTGACTTCTACTGGGTAACCCTGATAAAAGTTGGGGTCTCCCACGGACCAGTCTTTGTTCAGAGTTGCACTCAAAGAAGCAAATTCTGACTGCCAGATGATAATTACAAAAGAATTCCCATCTTCAATAGCTTGAGCCAGACTGGGTAGGTTTGAATCCTGGCTCTGTGACTTAGTAGCTGTATGAGCTGGGTATGTTCCTTAATCGCTCTGTGCCTCAGTTTCACCATCTGTAAAATGGGGACAGTTAGTACCTACTCCGTGGGATTACTGTGAGGATTAAATATATGTGAAGTGCTTTGTAGAAAGTGCTATATAAATTAATAAAATAATGGTAATTATTATTCTACTATATGTATCAGGATATCTCATCTATAACTAATAAAACAGCTGGCCAGCAACCTTCCTACTAGAGTTTCAGACCAGCTCCTGGAGACTGTCAAAAACCAGACTCAACTGGGCAAATTCTGGTTAAATCCAGATCAATTCGGAGTTTGTGTTTCATTCATTCATTCATTCAACCATCTCTCCAGGAAAATTAACTGAGTACCTACTATGTGCTGGGCTCTGTCCTGGGTGCTGGGGTCATGGCAGTGAATGAGAGAAGAGGTCCCTGCCCTCATGGGGTGATGACAACCCCACGAGGGGTTGACGCTTCCACGTCTTGAGCTTCAAGATACAGGGTCCTTATAGCCTGAGCCATGCTAACTGCCCGCCCCAAAACCAGGATCCAGCACCATGGTAACCATGTGCAAGGGAAAGGCGGGGTTCACCCTGATGCAGCTAATGCTGAGCTTCTGTGAACACTGGTTTGTGCCCACAGAACTGTCGGTGGCCATAAATGAGATGACATATGTGAAAGCTGGGGTCCTGCATAGAAGGTGCCACTAAGTGTTGCTTCGTCAGCCCGTGCACACGTGGTCCTTTAGAAAGTGTGGAGATGAATGTGGCCACCTGCCCACCCCCTCCCCCCAAGGTCTTTCCAAATGGCCAGGCTCCCCTGTCAATGCCTGGGGAGCAGCTCAGGCACCGCGCTCTCTCGGCCTTGATGGAGTCGTGTTGCACGTGGATTTAGAGTTCTGCATTGTGAAGTCTGATTTGAGTGGAGGGTGGGCCTGAGGGTGGATGCTGGCATGAAGGCCCCAAGAAGCTGTGCTGGGAGGTGGGGCCTGTCTCATGTTGCTGGACCAGAGCAGGATGAGTGCATCTCCCTGGAGGCTGGCTCAGGGCAGGGGACCTCCTCCCACCCCTCAGGGCTTGGCATCTTCTTGGCTGTAGCTGATCTGCCCTCCTCCCAGTTAGCACCTAGGCTTCTTACTCGAAACGGGAGCCTCAGAACTGCCATGTTTACTCATCCTGAGAGCTGAGGACCGTTTGGGACGAGGTGCGGCATTTTTCTCGTAAGCCCCAAGGTCTTGCTGGTAAGATGTCGGTGGCTGGGGGCTGTGCGGGCCTGCTGCCAGGGCTGGCTTCCGGAGGCCTCTGGTTTGCAGAACGTTGGTGACTCAGAGGCTGTTGTGTGTGTCACTAGCCCAGTGCAGCCAGCGCACCGTGTGGGGTGGCCTGGGAGGGGGCCCCCCCTTGGCAGGATGTAAAAATGCACCTCTAGGAGCCGGGCTGACCTCAGACCCACCCACTCTGAAAATTCAGAAATAGCTTCCAAGGTGAAGGTGCTTTGTTGAGAGAAGGTGGCCTGGTCACCAGTCAATTCAGTGTGTTAACCACATGTTCTCTGTGGGGTGGACTAATAAGGTACTAACAATGTTAGTAGGAACAGCTGCTAACATGGGTTTTTTTTTTGTTAACTTGGCATCGTTCCAACCGTATGCATTGCCCGACGTCCTTCTGGGATGCACATTATTATTCCCATTTTACAGATGAGGAAACTGAGGCCCAAGAAGTGAAACGATTGACTCACATTCCGTTAGTGAATGTGGGGTACTTACAACGTGTCGGACGCTGTTTACAGCACCTGTCATGTGTCTACTCAATGGATTCCCTCTGAAGTTGTTAAGAACCGTCATTGCCCGTTTTTGGCACGGCAGGTTCAGAGGGGGTCAGGGCTTGCCTCAAATCCATGGCAGGGCATGGCAGGCTGGACATGGACCCCAGCAGTCTGGCTCCCACCTGTGTGTTTCCCTGTGGCTCTGCCTTGGTGTGAGCCCCTCACCGCTGTGCTCAGCCCCTGCACTGGGCCATCTGTGGCCACCACCCTCAGACACGTACCACCTTACCAGACACAGAAAGGCTGAATCCGTGAGGTCAGTGGAGGGCAGGGAAGGGAGAAGGGGCTGTTGGCCAGAGGATCCCGGGCAGCAGTTGAGGCTGGATGGCGGCAGAGAAGTGGGATTTGGATGCAAGGGGGGCTTTGCCGGCACAGAGCCACATGGCACGAAGGTGTGTGTGTTTAGGGGTGTGGAGGACACTGGGGCCACAGCAGCTCCTGCTCCTTGTTCAAACCCTGCCTCGGAGTGTGGCCTTGGGCAAATCACTGAACCTCAGCTGCTTCGCCAGCAGATGCCTGCCCCGTGAGCACGCCTTGAGATATTAGAGAGGAACGGTCTTGGGTAGAGCAGCGCTTACAGGACTGTCTTCGCTCAGGCCGCCATAACGGAATTCCACTGACTGGGTGGCTTAAACAGCAGAAGTTATCCTCTCATAGTTCTGGAGGCCAGAAGCCTGAAATCAGGGTGCCCATATGATCGGGTGCTGGTGAGCCTGCATGCCTTCTCTCTGGGCCCAGTGAGTGAGCAAACAAGCTCTCTGGTCTTTCTTCTTACAGGGCACTGATCCCATCCTGAGGGCCCCATCCTCGTGGTCTCATCTAACCCAAATCACCTCCCAAAGGCCCACCTCCAAATACCATCACACTGGGGGTTAGGGCTTCAACATGGCAATTTGCGGGACACAGTTCAGTCCACAGCAAGGACTGTACAGGTGAAGGTTTGATCGAGGGGAGTGTGTCAGGAGTTAGGGTTCTGTCTGCATGTCCTGGGAGAGTTAAGGTATCTTAGGGACACCTGGTGTAATGTCACACACACACACATAGTCCTTGCTGGTCACTCCAGGCAGCCTTTGAATTGGCCATCTGTGCCAGGCCTGGACCTGTGAATCTCACTTAGAGAAATTTCGCACTGGGTCTGGTCCTGGCTTGGACCTGGTGGAATTTCTTTCCAGGCAGCTAGTGACTTCTTGGGCCTGGAAGGGGGTGGGCTGTGGAGCCCAGGGGTCCCAGGTTTATCTCACTGTCACTCAGGCACTTGGCCCTGCACCATCGTCCTCTGTCTCCCTCTGCAGGCTGGTGCGGGTGGGCTATCAGGTGGGTCCTGTAGTTAGGGCTTGCCGAGTGCACGTGGGGACGGCCTGCAGGTCAGTCAGTTCTCACACCAGACTGGGCTGAGGGAGTTGAGAGGGAGACAGGACAAAATGCATAAGACTGATGGCAGCGTGAAGTGGGTCAGGCTGCCTCCTTACGGCACGTGGGCTTATGTCGGGCTTTGGAAACATGTGGATGTATGTACGGGTACCCTTCTTGATTGTGGGGAGGGGGGTGGTGGTGCCGTGCTGTGAGCTGGTCGTGACACATGGGAGGACATAGAATGATCTGGAAGGTGAATTTATGGAAGGATAAGGTGCAGACTAGGCTAGAAGATTCCATAAATATCCCACGAATCTGTTGCAAGCAGCAGGGGCTGTGCTGGTTTTCGAAGGAAAGTTCACTTGAGGCAGGCCTGGGATTTTGGACCTCTTCTCAAAGGCCTCGGGGAACTTCTGTGAGATTCTGTGACATGAGGAAGGTAGCTCAGGATGGAGATGTTTCTTCCTGCTCCACGCTCCCCCCCTTAACCCACCTGGCGTGTCTGAGCCGCCTTCAGTTCTCTCTGCCGCATACGCAAGGCTAAGGAAACGCAAATGTCTCCACAAAAATGTCTGGTTAATTCCGCCAACCTCCAAAGAGAAAGATGGCTTCCCAAACAATTAGGTATTTATTTTCTCATCTCATTTGTGGTTGCAGGCTGAGCTGAACTGTGGCTTTGGGTCACTGTTTCTTTCCCGAATCTCAACTGGCCGTAGTAACAAGTGCCTTTCTTTTTGCTTCTGTTTTAGTTCTGAAAGGCAGCAGCCCATGTTGCAGTGCTTGCTTTGTGGCTGCCGCCTCTCAGCAGAGCTTTGGGGCCGAGGCTGTGAGGAAGCTTCAGGAGGACCAGGGGGCAAGCCGTGGTTTGTTTAGAATGCTTTCCTGTCTGTGGTTGCTGCCTTAGAAGCCATGTGGTTGCTTGATAGGAGAGGTGCCTCTTGGCTGCATGTAGTCGGAAGAAATTCTGCTGAATCGGAGAAAAGGACCGGGCAGAGCAGCTCAGCTCAACTCAGGTCTGAGTTCATACAGTTGTCTCGTCCTCCCTCGCAGGGCAGCTTAGCTTAGAGAATGTCTGAGTTGTTTCTCCCTAGCTTGTAAAGTTGACGCGTAATCATGGAAAAAGCGGAGGATGGAGAAGATGGTAGCGCGTTCTACACAGGTTGGGAGGGACCCTGGTGTTTTCATTAAAGAACCATTAAACTGAACGTACCCTAGAGCAGTCTAACCCCTGCGATGCAGATGCACACAGGTTTTCTCCTCTGATGCCATCCATTTAGAGATGTGCCTGTGCTCTCAGGAGGGTGGAAGCTAGTTGTAGAATTTGTCAGGGTGACAAATTGAGTATTTTCGTATTTTATCTGTTGACACCTTGCACTTTCATGTTAATTATTCGTGTTGATTAATCAGTGAACCATTTCCAATCCATATCCTAAGTCATCACCTAACCCATGAGACTAGCAGGACAATTCACTGATTTATGCGAGGACTGTAAAAATGTACCATCACTATATAGGTCTTCAGTGGTAGTCTCATAAAAGACCACAACAATGGGGCAGTGATTCTGGGACCAGAGGCCTCTCTCCCTGTCTTTGGGCGTGTTTCTAGGTGTCACCTAGGTAACATATCCTAAGTCGAGATGCTGCCTTCTCCCTCGATGTCTACCTCCATGTTACTAACAGCTGATCAACGGAACAGACGACTTCTTTAAACATGTAGGGAAATAGCATTGTATTCTTGGTTAGTGGAAGAGGATTGGATTGGACTGGTCTGTCTCCTTCCACATCTTCTCTCTCATTCTTCCATCTTCTCTATGGGTCCGTATTGCAGAGTAAGTAAACATCTGTCTGTGAATAAGCCAGCTACATCATCTCCTTCAATCCTGAGAGCAGTCTCTCCAGGAGGTATTCTGATCCGTTTTGTGGGAAAACTGAGGCTCAGAGAGAGGTCGTGAGACTTACACGGGTGTATTGACAGCGCTTTTGTGTCGAGCCCTTCTGAGGCAAAACTGCATCTTAACTCAGCCCCCAGGGGAGCTTGATGACCTTACACATGTGGAAGCCCTGACCTGGGACTAGCACCCACCGAGCTGGGGCCGTTCCTGGAAGGATCACTCCATCTTTCTCTGCCTCAGTAACTTGACCTGAGAAATGGGCATCGTAGCCCCAACCCCCAGAGATGGCTGTGAGGATTAAATAGGGCACGTGAACAGCACCCTACAGAGCAGGGCGGCTCGGGGTGGGGTAAAGGTCTTAGTTGAATTTAAAACAGGTCCTTCCTCGGGCTCCTGGTACCTGCCTCCCACCAGGAAATAGACGATTAAAGTGTCTGCTTCATGACTAAACAGGAAACTGCACCTCAGAAGTCTGCAGACAAACCTATCAGTTTGAGGCTTTATAAATTCTCTGAACTCTTGACAAGGGAGCAGGCGTGGGCTTCCCAGGGAACGGCCCCTACTATTAAAAGCCGGGTGCCTGGGGTTCGGCCTCGATTCAAAGGTGCCGTTCCAAGGGTGTGACCTTGGACACGTCCATGGCACCTGGTCCCCCCCAAGTGCTACCTGCATGCGTACAGAGGGATACAGTGCAAACATCTTGACTATTTTAGCGCCTTGGAACTGTTTTTTCCAGTGCAGTGAGGTGATACTTGGAACTATTTTTTCCAGTGCAGTGAGGTGACAGAGGCTCTTAGTTTCTGGATGTTATTTTGAGGGTAAATCCAGAAGCATTTGCATATGGAGGGGATGTGGGCTGTGACCAAGATTGACCTGAACCACCGGAAATGGGGAGTGTCTGTTTCCTATGATGGGACGAGTGGAGCAGGGCGGCGATGATTGTGGCCATCAGGAGATGGGTTTGGACCGTGTTAAGTGTGAGATGCCCGACCGGTAGTTCGATATCTAAGTCTGAAGTTCAGGGGTGAGGTCCAGGCTGAAAACATTAATTATTTGGCCACTGTCAGGATAGAGGCTTTTTTTTTTAAGGCCCTGAGGGAGTGGTCAGACAAGCCTCTGCTCTTGGGTTTAGAACCAGCCAGTGTGGAGTAGAGACAGGCAAGTGTGATGAGGGAGCTGCCTTCGGGCCACGGGCACCTGGCTTTGCCAGTGGGCCTTTTTGCTTCAAGAGATGGCCTGAAATGCATGGTCCAGACTGTGTTCAGAGCCACTACTGAGGAGGTGGTTATTTTGTCCTGGGCGGCAGCAGCCCGTGACGAACGCCATCCAGTCCCAATCAAACCAGCCCTATTGGAGCCCAACATGTAGGAGTCTAGGCCTGCAACTGAAGAACTGCAGAAAAGATCTCATTATTGGGTGTTCTCTGCCTTGAAGATGAGAGTTCAGAGAGCTCATGACTTTTGAGACTATTCTGGTTTACCTAAGGATGCAAGTATAGCGACATCTAGCAAAAGGTGGGATTACTCCCTGAAAGAAATTAATCCCAGAAAATATTTCTATCTCAAGCACTCAGAATGGACTCTGGCCTTCTAATTTGGCCATTGAAAAGGAATTGAGAAAAGAAAAGGGATTATTTAAAATTGAAGAGAAAATGAATGCCTGTAAAATATATAGCTCCTGTCTCCTTTCTAAGCACCTTCAGTGCTCTGACTGGGCAGGGGCTATAAAAATAGTAACTTGCCAACCAGAGAAAAACAGGAAGAAAGTGTACAGTCTTATGAATTTGCATGCCCACTGAGGTTGTATCACTCGTAAGAAGGAAGCAGGGGTCAAATGAGGGAGAATTCCATTTGAGTAGCTCCATCATGAAATTCTGATTTTCTGATGTGCTCTGCCACAGATGCCAGTGTTATTTTATCTCCTTGGTTGGCCGTGATTTGAAACTGCATGATATGCCAGCAACTGAGCCATTTTGTCTTGCTTTAAAAAAAAAAAAAAAAAAACCCAAACCACCATAATCTTGCTGATGAACTTTGATTTCAGAGATCCCTATTTCTTTGTACAAAGGCCCTCATCTCAGTGATTAGTACCCTGGTTTGGGGTTAATTCTGGCACAAATGTTAAGACGATATAGAATTGGGGCTTAAACTACAGCCAGAGGGTTGAGTTCTATCCTGGGTTCTCAGCGGCCCTGGGTGAAGAGCTACTCATTAAATGATGATATTAGCATGAGTTGGAAGCATAAGAGTTCGAAGGTGATTTTTTTTTTTTCTTCTCAAAAATGGTTTTGCAAATCTTTTTCAGAGCTGATAGACACACACCTTAGCTGGATACAAAACATATTATGAAACAGAATGACTGTGATCTTTGATCCAAGAAATCAAAGTTAAAGGTAATATCTTCTGCCTTTTTCCTTTTGTTTTCCAGCTGTGTGTTTCCTTAACTTGAATTTTTTTTTGTTTTTTTGAGTAAGAGAAAACTTTACAACCTGAAGGCCCTTTCTCATTTTCCAACATTTCCTACTCTTAAGGGCTAGACCCCACCGCTCTGTGAGGGGGAACCCCCAGGGGACATACCTGAGATTCTCGGTTGGGGAGGGGTGTAGGGGTGGCGATGAGGCTCTGGGGATCTGCATGCTCTCCCAGTGGCCCCATCACCCTCTTCCAGGGAGAAGGCAGCAGCGCCAGGTTCCAGCCTTCGGCAGCTCTGCTCCTGCCCTGAGCCAGCTCCCTTTTGGTTTTGTACACTTTGCTTGGTGTTTTCCAGTTAAGGAAGGCTCTCCGTCAACGGCAGGGCATTGGGGAATGAGAGAGGGGGCAGGTGGGTCAGGAACCTCTGGAAGTGCCCTGTGCTTAGGTAATTTCCAGTCTTGATCTCATCAACTCAAAGCTCCACCACCGCCCCCCCAACCCCCAGGGGCCTTCTTGTGCCCTTTGGAAGGGGTTAACCATCCCCTTGCCCCGCACTTTCTGGATGTGAAACCAGGCTCTGGACCTGGGCTAGAGCTGGGTGTGGTTTTCCCACTGAGCTCAGTGGGGCCCCTGGCCTTAGCTGTAGATCCCCTCTATCGACTTTGGGTCTTGGGCCTGCGCAGAACTGTGCAGGGAGCCGGAGGCTCGGGGTAGAGAGGCCACGTGGGACAGTGAGGATGTCGCTTTACCTTTCTGTGCCTCAGCTGTTTAGATGCCGCTGCTGTTATTTAATTCTCTGCACAATGATTGGAATCAGGTAGCACGTGGTGAGCGCTTGCCAGGAACCATCCAGCATCGGTATTGCTGGCTTACGTGCCTCCTGCTGTCCCGCTGGGCCTTGGCTCTCGGATTGTCTGTCTGTTGGTGAAAGTGGGTTTGCTGCATCATAGGCCACAGCCCGAGTCCTCTGCAGCATCGCAATGACGGCTCACTCTGAAAACCCAGTTAGAACAACCATCAGCTTTCACGTCCATTAGCACACACAGCGGAGGGAGCTGACGTCCCAAACCTGCTTTCCCAGAGGGTGGGGCCTGCGGGGAAGTACCCAAACTTCCCAACAGCAGCATGAACCTTAGCAGGGGGAGGGTTTCCCTGGCACATTCTCCACCAGTGACTCTCAGACACCATCAACAGGCAACAGTAACACTCAGCGAAACTTGGCTGGATACCCACCCGGAGCCAGAGTCCCTCCCGAGAACTTTGCATCCGGCGAATCGGGGTGACAAAAATGCAGCTGAAATATCAGCGCTGAGACTCAGCCACTTCGTCAAAGGGCCTTTTTAGTGTGCTTCTTCCCTCCCCGATGTTAGGACTTGGCAACGCTCTGACCTTGCAGGGGCCTGTGAACTCTGGCAAGCTGGCTCTGATCTGCCTGGCCTCAGAGGGGATTTACCATCCTGTAACGCTTCAGACCCCACCCACAGCTTTGGGCTACAGGCCTATCAAGGCGTTTTTGTCCTTTTCACTGAGCCGCTGAAGCCTGGCCCTTCTAGAAAGCTCTTCTTCCGTTCCCAAGTGCCTCCAGAGCGTGTGGGGATGGCTGGGAGGGGAGAAAAGGCTGGGGAGTCGCTTAGCAAGTGAGAGCATGGTGATACCCAAGTCACCGGGGACGCCGAGGCCAATGGCCACCTTTCCTTCTTAGCTCCTTCCCACGTGCTTGTGGGGAAGACAGGCCTGGTGCTCAGGGCACAGAGTTCACTCTTGGCCTTCAGAGTAGCTTTCCCTGAGAGCGGTTAGGACAGAATGTAGAAGCATCCAGAGAGCACTTCACATGCTTTCTGGTTCAGCCACCCTTGTGTCTAGCCACCTCTTGCCCCGGCACAGGTCCCAGGACTGACCGGGGCAAGGTAGCGCAGGAGAAGGGCGGCGGGTGGGACTTGCGCCTGTGTTAACTCTCAGATTCTTTCTTTTGGCCTCCAGAACACTGCCTTCCTGGTTCAGGAGCGACTCTCTGGCCGACCCCAGGCTCTCGAGGGCCCTCACACAGTCTAACCAGACTTCAGAAAACAAGCTTGAGGTTTGGGAGAGAAATAAGATGGGGCCTGTCCTCTCTTTCCTGTTGCTTCTTTCTCAAGGGATTAAGTTCCAAAGTCAGCAGTTATAGAAAGTTCCCTGGAAAGTCTTAAATTGCATCTCAAGTCTATCTGTGTGGCCTTCTGTGTGTAACCCTGAGTGGCCATTCTTCTGCAAACTGAACTTTGGGGACCTCCGAGCTCAGCTAAAAAAGTCAGCACGCAGGTGTCCGGGCCCGCAAGTGAACCAGAAAATTCCTGGGGCAGAGTGGGATGCCAGCAGAAATCAGTTTTAAGAAATTTACCACAAACAACCCAGAGTTGTTGGATGAACAATAATAGTAAAAGGCACTGGCTTCCCCGGATTGCCGTCCCCGAAAAGTAGGGGAAGAAAACACACTTTGCTATCTTTTTCTTCTTTGCCATTGGCGTATATACTAGAGACTGGCAAATCTCAGGCCAAATGTGGCCCCTGGCCCGTTTCGTTAAACAAAGTTTTATTGGCACACAGCCATACCCATTTGCTCACATATTGTCTGTGACTGCTTTCATGTTTAAAAAAAAAAAAAGCAGAGTTGAGTAAAGGGCTATATAGCTCACAGGGCTGAAAATATTTTTATCTGGCCCTTTATAGAAAAAGTTTATTGACCCCTGGTATATTCTCTCTTTATGTCTGTAGCCATTTTTATTAGACGTTATTGATTTGTAACACCTCTTTATATATGGATGACCTTTGTCATACTGAATATACTACAGATTTCTTTTTTGGAGTTTTAAAGAAAAATGTATAATTTTTATACACTTACATGCATCTGTCTTTTCTTTCTTTCTTTCTGGTTTCAGCCTTAGGTGTCAGGCTTAGAAATCACGCTGAGGCTGTAGCCATGTTCAACATCTGTGTTTTCATCACGGTGTCTCTCTGTAAGGGTAACAAAAGGTCGGGGGTGCTTGTGGCAGACTGAACACCACTGGCCTCAATTCTGTTCCAAGAAAGTGATGCTCAGTGACCACCTTAACCACTCAGCACACAGCCTTGTCTGCTCATTAACTTCGCAGAGGCTGCTCTGGCCTTTTCCTGACACACAAAAGATGCTGAGGATTCCGGGGCCCCAGCAGAAAGGTGATGGCTAGCAAACCTCATAGCACCATCTCTTTACCTATATGGTGGAGCCATATAATGTACAGGTTAATAAAATGGGGCTATAGATTCAAATCCTGATCCCTCCCCTTCACCTGCTGTGCCAAGTGACTGCCCGTCTCTCTTTCTCCATCTATAAAACGAGGATGAATGTATTACTGGGTTTGGTGTGAGAAGTACTCAGTGCTTGGTTCAGCACCTGGCACATTTTTATCCCTGAAAAAATGTGAATGGCTTATATTCTTTTGTGGAGAAAAAGCTCCAGGCAAACAACAGACCGAAAACCCCTTTGTCAATTGGATAACAGAAAAATCAGCTTCCCTAAACTAAGGGACCTAGGCTGACAGTGTGGGGTCCTCGTGGTGGGCTAAGATGCATGCATTAGGCACCTGCTGTATGCACGCTGCTATGCATGGTACAGTGGGCATACAACCAACTCAAATAACATGGCACAGGGGGGCAAGCGAAGCATTTTGAGAACTCAGTGTTTGCTTCTGGAGGGAGTCAGGACCCCATGTAGGAATGTGAGAAGGCTTCTGGGAAAAAGGTGATACTCAGGAAAGGGGGCAGGAGGGAAGGCAGGATTTGGACAGGAGAGGAACCATTTGGAGAACTGCCCATGGCCCGATGTGGGAAGAGGTGGGAGAAGAGGTGCAGAAATTGGCGTAGGATAGATGCTCAAAACATTTATCGGATGAATGAAATACTGATGGCAGTGACCTAGAAGGGCGGGTTTCAACACTCAGACCTGAGAGTCAGACCTGGGGCCAAATCCCAGAGCAGACAGTGTGACCTGAGGCCACTTAGTCCCTTGCTAAGCTTCTGCTTTCTCAGTAATACATGTTATTGAGAGCTTCCTCTGTACCAAGGCTCTCTTCAAAAGCCAGGGATACGGTGGGGGAACAAGAAAACTAAAGCACTAGAACAGTGAACTGCCAGGAACCGGTATATGAAGGCGATTAGGAGACCAAGCACAACTGGGTGGCGGCACGTGGCACTGCCGACTGTCCCCAGAGCCTGGGGCCGAGGAGACTGAGCAGAGCCTCGAAAGAAGTGAGGGAGAAAAGCATTAGAAGAGGCGAGGGGACCTGCAAGGGCAGAGGCTTGGAGGCATGAGTGCAGCCTGGGGAGCACGTAGAACGGAAGCCAGTGTGGTTCGCTGCAGGGGGGGAGGGGGAAGGGGGAGGGCAGTAGGAGGCGAGGTCACAGCGGGAACCAGATCGGGGCAAGACAAGCCCAGAGCAGGGTTTTTGGATAAAGGAGACCTTAAGCACGGAGGGGGCCAGAGTGAGGAGACTAAAGGTGTGACGGAGAGGAGGTGGCAGGGCTGCTGAGCGGGCAGACCACCTTTCCTTCCCAGGGAGAGGTTCCATGGTGACGTCGGGAAGTTGATTCAAAGAAAGGGCAGCACGATGCCCCCTTTTCCCTTCCACCCAAAGACGCGAGGCTGCAGAGGCGGGACCTCTTGAGTCGGGGTGAAGTGATTGGGCAGAGACCCTTTCGGGGAACTTAGAGCCCACGTTTGCAGACCCATGTGGCTGCACTGCTGTGGCCGCCCCCCAGCTGGCGCTTCTGCCCTAGAGCTTTCTCCCTGTCTACAGCCAGGGGCACGAGCTCTGAGGTTTCAGAAAGAAAAGGTTCCTCTCCCCCAGGGAGGTTGCAGTGGGCGCGAGTGGGCCTCGCTTTGGGGCGCGACTGGGCGGCCGGCCGCCTCCGTACCCCGACCGCGAGGGGGTCCGATGCAGAGCGTTCCCCGAGTTTTCTAGATTCGACTGTGGCTTTCAGAAAGCCAGAGTGGTTTCCATCCAAAGGGAGGGGGAAGCTAGACCGTCTCCCACCCAGCCCCTAACCTGGCCCCGAGCTCCGAGAAGGGAAACGACCCTTTGGCGAGGGCGGTGGTGCTAGTGGCTCTGCCCAGCAGTTATTTTTAGAAAGCCGAGGCCGTGGAACGTTTCCATTGAGGATTGACTCCTCTCGTTTCCTAGGTTGAGAAAACAGGAAACCCTTCAGAATCCGGGCTTTGAAAAGCTTCGCGTGAAGCCGCACCGACCCCGCCTCCCCCCTGGCCACGTGCTTTCACTCCTGCCTGGCTGTCCTCACTGAGGGCCCCCCGGGCCGCCCAGCCCTGCACACTTCCCAGCGGCCGGGGCTGCAGAGGCGAGGGGTCCTGCTTCCTCCAGCTCCGGGAGTCAGCTGGTATCTGCTACACAGTCAGGGCCCAGTTAGAGCTGGTTAGCCGAACACACGAATTCATCCCCGGAGTTCCTATCAGTGGATCCACTCCCACACTTTGCAGCCGGTTGTTACTCTGATACATACATTCTCATCCATTAACATCCAGAGATACTGTGTCATGTGCTCGTACATATATACATATGCACGTACCAGTCTCTGAACCAACATCTGCTCTACGCCGGGGACTGTGATAATTTTCTCACTGTGTCATCTCATCTAAGCTCCTCAACAACTGTAGAAGGAAGGTCATATTTTCATACACAGTTTACAGATGGGGAAACTGAGGCACAGAGCAGTTACATCACTAGGGCGAGATTCAGCACGCAAGGAAGCAGCAGAGGTGGGATTCCAGCCCCGGCCACCCGGCTCTAGAACCTGAACTCTCGAGTGCCCCTTGCACCTGCTTTCAGCACACATCTGAAGAACAGTGAGCGACGCCTGATTGGTTTCTGCCACAAAACAGAGCCCGCTGGTGTAAAGCACTAGGTTTAGAGTCCAACACAAAGCGTGGGGTATCACTACCCATCACACAACTGACAGCTACACGACACTGGTTACCTGGCCTCCTGCTAGGAGCTTGTATATACATCAATGCCCAGCATCCTCACAGCAGCCCCAAAAGGGACACATGATGACGATTCTCACTCTACAAATGAGAGAGCCGAGGCACAGAGGGGTGAGGTCACACGGCCCGTTTAGTGAGGGAGCCAGGAGTCAGACCAGCACATTCAGCCCCAGAGCAGTGTGTTTTTGCTCTCTGCTTATTCTGGGAGTTGCAGACTCATCCAAGCAGGGGTTTTCCAGGGAAAAGCACCCCGGACCTAGGCGAGCTCAGGGTGGAGGGAGTCTGAGCCCATCGACAGTTCACCCTCACTGTTCATCTTCCACCTCTGTAACCTGAGGATGAGGCTGAGATGAGAAAACAGAGGCGGCGGCTGTGGGAGGAACTTAGTGCAAGCACCAGGAGAGCGGGAGGTTCATCTCCCTTTTATGGGACCCCAGAGGGGTCCTGCCTCCTCTGCCGCTCCCGGACCCAGTCCACACGATCCAGCTGTGAAACCAAAAGTGCACACACACACGCTTTAGGGCAGGTGCACACCCCCGCCTGGTGTCTGGGCAGCCTTTGAAGGCAGCTTTTCCCCAAGAACATTGAAGGAAGCCTTTTGGCAAGAGCCGCTATTCTAAGAGCTTACTGCCTTGATCCCAGGACCTGGTGCCTCAGATAAGTGGCCAGAGTGGGAGAGCAGGGCTAGCTCCTGATGCCGCTGGCTGGCACTGCATTCCTGGTTCCCTGCTAAATTCCATGCAGCTTTCTGGGGCGGGGGGTGATGGAACACTCCAGAGCCCCTTGAGGACACTGGGTACTTGAGAAGACTCAGAGCGCGATCCTTCAGTAGTGAGGAGGGGTGAGGGGGGGCTGTGCTGAAAGGGATGAAGATTATGTTTACACTGATGGCTAGGCTTTGGGGTGGTCCCACCCACTCTCTTTTTAAAGGCCCCTCTTGCGAGTCGTTAAGTTTTGTGGGTCAAGGAACTGTCTTTTAGTCACGGAGTGGGTATTTTCTGGACGTTGTAATAACAGACAGAGTTTGGTATACAGTAGAGCACCTCGAGTGCATTCAATAACAAGAAGGAGAAAGTGTTCCTTAAATCATGCCCTGTGGCCCAGCTCCATTTCTGCCACAGCAATTTTTAAAAGTTACCATTTGGGCAATTTTCACTAACAAACCCATACCACAAAATAGCATCATGGGGGGTGAGGAAGAATCATGATGTGGGAAGGCATTTCTTATGTTAAAGATTGTCAGATGTATTACTGCAAAGACAAAAACATGTTTTAAAAAAACAGCCCGGTCGTATTAGGTTCTAGAAAGCTAACCTGATCCCTGTTTTGGGTGCCCTCTCACTCGCGCTTACTCTCTCTCTCTTTTCTTTCGTAGTTAATGAAATTATCAGGAAGGAGTTTTCAGGACCTCCTGCCCGAAATCAGACGTAGAAGAAAGCCATTAGCAAGACACCATCCACATTGCTAACGCCGGAGCCTCCCACCGTCCTCCCCGGTGCCCACCCCACCCGGAGGCTGAGCACGGGACCACGTACCGGCCGAAAGCTACCCCTCTATTCCGGAGCTCGCCTCCTCTCTGTGCATTCTGAGTCTTGTTCTGAATCCCAAAGAGCATCTCGATTGACTTTCAGGTGTCCCATCCAAACCTTAAGTGCCTGCTGACCCCAAATACATCCTGAACCAGACCACCCGCTGGAATGCGCCTGAGAGCTGAGAGCCTGCAGCCGGGGACTCGGGGGACGGAAGATGGGGATGCAGTTAAACCCCAGCCCTTGCCTTCACTCTTCTGGGTCACAGATACAGCTCTTGTACCTTTTGAAGGAAAGGAGCTCTCCAACAGCAACCAAAGGAACGTGACCCAGCTTACGTCACTGGGCTGAAGAAAAACAAAGAAGCTGGTCCATCTTCCCTAGGGATTGCCCGTCCACACCAGGGATGGGCCACAGCTCAAGCTTGATTTTTAAATGTTCTGCTTCTGAATCAAAAACAGTCTGGCTCATACAAGATCACCTGTTAAAGCTTCTCGGCATTATGACATGTGTACACTTTTTTCTTCTCCGCTTTCAAAAAGCTGGCCGGGGGGCGGAGGGGGGCCCTCTTGGCTAGCTGCCCTTCCCCCCTGCAGCACACGGTCACGGACAAGAGGAGGTCACCCAGGCTGCCGGGTGAGCACGCATCCGCTGCAGCCGGACAAGCTTCGCGGCTTTTTGATGTTCCCGCTTTCTTTCCTCTAACAGCCCAAGTGCTTTTCCAGAAAGTACAGTAGTTAAGAAGAATCTCAAGCATGTGCATTGAATTTTGAGAAGGAACGGCAGAAGGGCTAAAGCAACGAAAAAAAAAAAAAAAGAAGAAAAAAGTGCAGGTATTTTTGTTAAGTAGAACGGTTGCAAAGTATAGCAGCTGGCAGGCCTAAGTGCTTCGGTGGGTGGGCGCCCCCACGATCGAGGAAAAAGGCTGAATTCCCTCTCTGGCCTAGACACAAAGTGGGTACTCAAGCTCACGATTCGGCCCCGAAGTTCACTGGTTATTTTTAACTGAACCCATTGAAACCCGCCCCCCGCCCCAGTCCCCAAGACGCCTCTGCATTAGCTGCTTCATCCAGCACAAATGTGATCTGAATAGAAGCAGATCCTCTCCCACACAGCCCTTAGTTTGAATGTGCTCCGCTCAGACCACTCGCATGGAGTGTGCAGCTTAGCCCTGAGTGTCTCTCTCCTCTGGGCGCACCCACGGTCCGCCAAAGTCTTCCTCCTTTGGGGCAATTTTTGCAAACAAATAAAACCCTCCAAGTTCTTGGCAGGTGGGCTGTTAATCACACAGATGTGTTTGTTTACATTCATTGCAGACACCCCAGGACAAACTGGGGATTCCTTTTCGGCCATTTAATTGCTTCCCTGTAATCAAACACAGAGTGTAAATGTTCCTGGCACTCTTCAAAAGGCTGTACTCAGGCCTTCTGCCTAGCAGAGTTGATTGAAAAAAATCACTCTACGAAGAGAATCGTGGCAGTTAAGAGCCCACTGTGGGTTTTCTAAGTCCTGGCTTTGTCATCAAAACCTTTCTGAGAGCTGGGGCCAGGAACTCCAGACCTGTGACCCCGGCCTGGTGTGTTTGGGGCTCCAGAGAGAGGACAGAATGCAGCACATGTCTGTACCCTTTTGGTCAGGACCTAGCATTTCTTCCCTCCCACCCCACCAAGGACAGGGGACTTTTCCACCCAGCCCAAGCAGAGTTTAGCAAAATTCTTTTCAACAAACAGAATACCAGTAAGAAGTTGACCGCCATCGCAAAGCTTCTGGGATGCAAAATTCTTCCTCATTAATAAAGTGTTCCTTATCCAAGCAGCTTTACCTAAAGGACTTTCTCTCCAGCAATATTGACTTCACGGGGGAAGGGTTCAAGCATTTGGTGAGCGATTTGTTCTCACTTGACCTGGCTGGGAGCCATTTTTTGCACATGGGGGAATTTGGCCTTTCCTCAGTTATCTGAATGTTTTACCCAAGTGCCTTCCTGCTATTGTAGCAGTCGCTCAGCTGCATTGTGCATGGGGTGAAAAAGGACTAATGCGTTTTCCATCACTATTCTAACCATGTTAGTGCAAAGGGCCTCCTAGTAGTTCAGATTCCCGTGTGTATAGATGTACGTGTGTGTGTGTATAAGACACTCACAAACTCTTTTTCTAAGACATCCTAGCTGGGTATTATAGGAAGCACTTTCATAAACAACTATACCAAATAGCAAAGGAAGGAAACAAAAGCATTAGTTTTGAGACATAAACAGGCGAGAGAATGTGTAGTAAGACTCGACAGCAGTCGGGAAAGTTTTGTCAGATACAGATGCCAGGAGGAAGTTTTGCCAAGAGTAAACTGCTCATGAAATATTTTCAGTATGGGGAGAGGCAATAGGTCCTCGAAGAGAAAGAAAAAGGATGTCTAAACTGTCAAGATGGGTGTGTTGCACGTGTGTTAGAAGGATCTGTTAGGTAGAGGTTTGTACTTGCTACAACCGAGGTAATGTAAATATATAGCACTTCCAACAGCAATCTGCCCTGTTGCTGAATGTAGTATATTTCCAAAGTTTGAGTCTTCCTGTATTGTACAAAAATACTGCTGCTTGATAATATATAATAGCAACCCAAATTAATAAGTATGGTATTAAATTTTATTTTCTTATCTGTATTTTTATGCTTTTTATCTGTCCTCAAGATATCGCATCCTTGTTGGAATTAGAAAATATTTATAAGTGGTCAGAAATCTTTTTCAAGTGTCTCTTTTTTCGTATACATTGAGGATTTTTTTTCCCCTAAGAGAAAGGATGTATTCTTGAAGATTTGTTAATCATTCCAGGAAAAAAAAAAAACACCCAAAACAAAAGCCCACCTCAGAGCCTGTTAGTCACCTGTCTGCTAGAAGAAACCGTCTCCGGAGAAAGGAGGGGGAGTGGCTCCGTGGAAGGAGGAAGCACCTGTTTGTTGCTTGAGGACACTGCTGACTTCAGCTCTGAGCCGCCATCTTGCCACTGAGAACTGGAAAGTGTTTAGATCCCTCCAATAAGGGACCTAGTAGGTGATTTTGATGTAACAAAACTAACTGTGTTGTAATGGGGAGTCTAAAAAAGACACAGGAGTAATGGGGAGTTCCTAGAACAGAAGTGCAGGCTAATGTTTACAGAGCTCACTGAATCCTGGTAGATAAACCCCCGTACACGTTACCCAAAGGACGTTCAGAGTTTTCCAGCAAAGACACAGACTAGACGAATCAAGTCGATTCTTTCTAAGAACTGGGAAGCACTGATGTAGCCTTTCTTGTTTACATCCAGTGGCCAAGCCATCCCTCTCAGGAAGCCAGCCTTGGCCAGTGCGGGAGCTGTCATGTGTAGACAGATTGGAAGCTGATGTGTTCTCATTTCTCACTCTGGACCAAAGGGGAGGCTTGAGTTTATTTTCACGTCAAACCCTTTCCAAGACCTTCTTATTTGTTCAGAATTGAAAGAATGTCAGGGGTCTGGTTAACAACTTTGTTTGCTTTACGTTTACAAGTGGCACAGGGGTTGTGACATTCTTGACGAGTCGGGGTAAACCTTCCTGAACTCACTTTTGGAGGGCCAGGCCCTTAGCAGCTACCCAACATATCTTAACCTTGGATCTCCCAAGCTTGGGTCTCGGGCATTAAATGTCATGGAGCCACACCAGCCAATGCAAGTGGTTTTCGTGCATTCCAGCTAAATGCTTACGAACAAGAAGCGTCACGTGAAACTGATCACAGACATCAATTTCTCTCAGCTTTCATGAGTGCCTTGAGTTATAGCCAACATCACTGTCTTAACTCAGTTTGTTTAGAAACAAATGTTTCTGGTGATTGTTGAGCTAGCAGTGGCTCCGTAAGCCAGCCCTTCCGAAAGTGAACTGGCGTGTTGGGTGCTGGAAGAAAGGTTTAGCACCCTGCCTTTATGCAGCTGTTGGCCAGTTAGAATAAACTCCACCTGCCTAGTTCAGGCTTTGGATGCAAATGATGCTGTTCTATTAGCAGGTGCTTTCAGCACTCTGATTGACCCGAACGGATGGACGCTGTGGTTGGGACAAGCTTAGCATCCTGACACACCTTGTCAAAGAAGCTTACTCACCCCTGTTGCCTCTACAGCCCTCAGAGGGGAGAAAATGTTGAGAATGTCCTCGCTAATTCTCCAACAAATAGAAGTCTCTCCCACGGGGTGGTACTGGAAGGCTTAGGTTTTGAAAATCTTGACTGTTAAAAGGAGTTTGAATACATCACATTCCTATGCAAAACGTTTTTAACCTTCAGTTTAATGTAGTTTATTTTTGCTATATGTAAAGTATTTTTATACGGCTTGTATCATGATAGTTTAGCAATAAAACAGTTGAAAGCAATGGCTACTTTGGGCGTATCTTTTCTTCTCTAGAGATGCTGTTCAGATACCCTTTACATTTTGAGTTCGTACATCAAGGACCCTTTGTGTGCACATCCACGTGTGGGTTTATCACTCCTCTCAGCCCTGTGAGGTCGGGACTGTCCATTTTACATCTAACCTCCGATATTTGCATCTTACATCAGAAGCCCAAGGTGACAGAGTCATGAGCTCAACCTGGATTTGTCTGATTCTCTCTCTGCTCCCTCCACTGCAGCTCTGCTATAATCTGTGTCTCTAGACCTCTTTAGGAGTAGCATCCAGGTAAACACATTTATAATGTCCGCTTTGGGTCTGCTCGCAGAGGGTCCCAGAGCATTTACAGGGAACTGGGCAGAGCAAAACAGTCACTCGCAGAGCAAAACAGTCTCTGCTTGAATATCTTACAAAATTCCAAAGTTCCCTCCAAATTATCTTTTACCATCAAACCCTCAAACAGAATTAGATATTATAAATACTAGAATTTTCCAGCTGGCTTCCTCCTTATAGCAGCTTTTTCTCCTTATAGCTAAAGCATCTACGAGGTTTGGAAAAAAATTTCTATTTAAAGTCTTAATGTAATACGGTTCAAATGTCATCCCACTCTTCAACACTACCCTTAAACCCTAGGGAAGCAGGGTCTCAGCCCCAGGCCCTGTACTTCAGGGACCACTTCACCCCACCATAACTCTACGCTGAGGATACCTTCCTGGGGATTTCCCAAGCCCCCTTCCAGTGCCTGGAACCAGCAGTACCATGTGGGGTAGGGTGTCCCAAGCATATCAGGGTCCTGTATGAGTTGTGGCTTGAGATGCCCCTGGTCCCCCTCAGATGGGGCCAGCTCGTTCCCATTTATTTCCTTTGGGGCACAAGGTCAACAGGACACAAGATGCCCCAAAGAGCTCCAGGACCTGCACCTACAGGGTCCCAGCCAGTTGCCAGAAGAGCTTCCTGGTGAGCAGATTGCTCCTTAATGGCCAGCACAGGTTTTTTATTTTTTGTGGGATCAGGCGAGATTGGACCACCAGAATGGTGCTGAAACATTGATTTGAGGATGACTCAAATCGCTCATAAAGACAGGAGCCCCACAAAAAATATTTCCCCAGGCCCGCCTGCTCACCCATCCACCCTAGGGGCAAATCTGCCCCTCATGATTTTTTGCTGTAGCTGTATACAACCAGTTCTCTTTAAATTCACTCACTTTCTGAAAACCTTATGTTGCTTTTCCCAAATAGAACCCGGAATCATCTTAAGCAGAAAACAAAATACAAATATAAAACTATACAGATAAAACTATAGTCATTAAAAAAATAAGTCTGTGTCCTACATTTGTGTGAGCTACACTTGGTACGTACCACAAAATTCAGCCTGGGCCTCAGTTTCCCCAAATGTAAAATGAAGATCATAGTCCCCACCTCACAGTCAGTACGTGCTTAATAAATGTTAGCTATATCAATACAACCTCCCATCATTTAACTAATAGATTTAAGATTCACCCAGGGCTGGACCTCATTTTCCAATATCTGGAAGGAAGCATTCAGAGCTTTGACAACAGGTCTTCAATTTTTCTAACTAGATAATTAACTAGCTACCTAATTAGTTAACTAGATAGTTAAAGCCCCAAACTCGAGCTTATCCAGTTTTCAAATCCTGAAATGAAAAGGAAACACACACTGGGGCGTCCAGCCTCTCCTTCTTGGGGAGACTTTGCAAGTCTGTCAATGTCCCTTGCTACCTGCAGCAGCAGGGTGTACTTTTGTACCAAGGAGCAGATATATAACACTGGCTTAGTAACAAGTGGGAAATGAAGAAGTTACAAGACTTCCAGGAGCAAACAAAATGCTGACTCCTACACAGGCTTTTCAGGTTCATAAATGGAAAGGAAACTGGTTTCTTGGCAAGAGCAGGTTGAATATGAAATAACCCCGTGAAGGAAGCACAGACCACAGGGACCATTAAGAAATGAAAGCAAAGTCATTTCTTTTGTTTGAGGAGCTCTGGGAGCTGTGATGAGCTGCACCAAGCTTTCTCCAAAAAGGGCTTCCACTCGAAACTGTCTCTGCCTTCACCCTCCCAGTAAAATTCAGCAGTCCAGCTTGGTAAATGGCCCAATGTGGAGTTATCACCAAAGAGATGGAAACCCCTGCCCAATCCCAGGATTTCCAGGAATTCTTGGTTTACTAGAAATTTTAAACTCAAATTCTGCACTGAACTCCAGACACAAAGCACTATGACAATTGGATCTTAGCTTTTTTTTTTTTTTAAGCAGGGAGGGAGCAGCTCAGGGCTTTCTATGAGCTACTGATGGGGCTCCCCAAGAAAGACCCCCAGATCACATGGCTGCTGATCAAGAGCCCTCTGTAATTAATACCATTAGGACAGCTCTTGAGGAAAAGCATTCACAGGACAATCTTGGCACCAGATTTTAAGTACACCTTCTCATGCACACTCCAGACTCATGCACCTGCCTGTGTGACATCTCCACTCTGATACCCAGGAGGCATCTCTAGCTCAACATGCCCCCGATCTTCCTAATTCCCAATCTCCTCTTCCCACCCACAACCCTCTAGTACACCCTGTCCTCCCCATCGGTTTACGGCAACACCATCTAAGCAGCTGCATAGTCAAAAACCTGGGAGCGACCCTGGATCCCTCACTGTCCCCGGGCCCCACACGTCAGCAACGTTTGGTGGATCCATCTCTGAAATCACACCTTTTTGCTTCACGCCCATTGGACCATCTTTATCTTCTGCCTGGACGACAGAGCGGCCTCTTGACTGCCCTGGTTCACGCCTACCCTCACTGCCTGCACAGTGGGCAGAACATACCACACCTGCTCTTAAAGCCTTCCAATAACTGCCCTTTGCATTTACTTTTTTTTCCCCCAAATTTATCAACAAATCGACAAAGTGTGTATATTTAAGATATACAATGTAGTATCTTGATATATGTTAAAAATTGTGAATTGGTTACCAAAATTAAGCTCTTTAATGCATACATCACCTCACACAGTTACCTTCTTTTTGGTGGTGAGGACATTTGAGATCTACACTCTTAGCAAGTTTCAAGTATACACTTTTATCAACTCTAGTCACCATGATGTACATTCAGCTTCCACAACTTATTGATCTCAGAAGTTAAAGTTTGCCCCCTTTGACAGAATCTCCCTGATTCCACAACCCCCATCCACGGTAAGCACTATTTTACTCTGTTACAGTAAGTCCCCTGCATACCAATGAGTTCCATTCTGAGAGCTCATTCGTAAGTCCCATTTGTTCATAAGTCCAACAAAGTTAGCCTAGGTACCTAACTAACACAATCGGTTATATTGTACTGTATTGTAATAGGTTTATAATACTTTTCACACAAATAATACATAAAAAACAAAAAATAAAACATTTTTAATCTTACAGTACAGCACCTTGAAAAGTACAAGAGTACAATACAACAGCTGATGCTTCTTAGCAGTACCGGCTACATCACTGCTGCTTTCACGTTTGCTTCTGGACATCCTGGGCTTGAAATAAATATACTATACTACTGTACTGTATACAATACTGTAAAGTACACAAAAACACAACTACCTGTAGAGGATGCACGCACGTGAAAATGTACGCCAGACACGTGAACTAACTTAATGTGACTGGACACGTGAACGCATGTTTGCATCTGTGAAAGTTTGCAACTTGAAGGTTCATATGTAGGGCACTTACTGGACTATGAGTTCAACTTTTTTCAATTCCACATTTAAGTGGGATCATACAGTATTTGTCTCTGTCTGGTATATTTCACTTAGCATAATGCCCTCCAGTTTCATCCGTGTTGTCTCAAACAGTGGGATGTCCTTCTTATGGCTGAATAATATTCCAGTGTGTGTGTACATATATATATGCCACATCTTCTTTATTCATTCACCCATTGACAAGATACTTAGGCTGCTTCCACATCTTGGCTATTGTGAATAATGCTGCAATGAATGTGGGAGTGCAGATCTCTTCAAGATCCTGTTTTCAATTCCTTCGGATATATACCCAAAAGTGGGATAGCTGGACCACGTGGTAGTTTATCTTTAATTTTTTGAGGAACCTCCATACTGTGTTCCATAATGGCTGTACCAATTTACATTCCCATCAACAGTGTATAGTGGTTCCCTTTTCTTTTCTTTTTTTTAGGGGTTCCCTTTTCTCTACAACCTCACCAACACTTACTTTGACATTTTGATAATGGCAATCCTAACAGCTGTGGGGTGATATCCCATTGTGGTTTTCATTTGCATTTCCCTGATTAGTGATGCTGAGCATTTTTTCATATACCTGTTGGTCATTTGTATGTCTTCTTTGGGAAATTCAGGTCCTTTGCCCATTTTAATTAGACTTTTTTTTTTTTTTTGCTATTGGGTTGTATGAGTTCCTTATATATTTTGAATATTAAATCCTTACAGAATATATGACTTGCAAATATTTTCTCCCATTCTGTAGGTTGCCTTTTCATTTTGTTGATGGTTTCCTTTGCTGTGTATAAGCTTCTTAGTTTGATGTAGTCCCACTTACTGATTTTTGCTTTTTTTTTTTTTGGCTTGTGCGTTTGGTACCAAATTCAGGAAATCATTACCAAGACTAGTGTCAAAAAGGTTTTCCCCCATGTTTTCTTCTAGGAGTCTCATGGTTTCAGGTTTTACATTCAAGTCTAAGACATTTTGGGTTGGTTTTTGTGTATGGTGTGAGATAAGGGTCCATTTTATTCTTTTGCATGTACCTATCCAGCTTTCTAACACTACCATTTATTGAAGAGACTACTTTTTCCCCATTGTGTAATCTTAGTGAATTTGAAGATTAGTTGACTATATATGCATGGGTTTATTCTGGGCTCTCTTTTCTGTTCCATTAATCTGTGTGTCTCTTTATGCCAATACCATACCATTTTATCACTATAGCTTTGTAATGTAATTTGAAATCACAAAGTGTGATGCCTCCAGCTTTGTTCTTCTTGCTCAAAATGGCTTTGGCTATGTGGGGACTTTTGTAGTTAAATACAGATTTTAGGAAAAAAAATCCTGTTCCTCTGAAAAATGCCATTGGAATTTTGATAGGGTTTACATTGAATCTGTAGATCACTTTATGTAGTATAGACATTTAAACAATATTAATTCTTCAAATCCTTGAGCATGCGATATTTCTATTTATTTGTGTCTTCAGTTTCTCTGATCAATGTTTTATAATTTTCAGTGTATAGATCTTTACACTCCTTGGTTAAATTTATTCCTAAGTTTTTTTTTAATGCTATTGTAAATGGGATCATTTTAATTTGTTTTATGGATGGTTGATTGTTAGTATATAGAAATACAACTGATTTTGTATCCTGCGACTTTACTGAATTCATTACTCTAACAGATTTGTTGGTAGTCTTCAGAGATTTCTAAATAGATCATTTCATCTGCAAAGCAGGCAATTTTGATTACTGATTCAATCTCCTTACTAGTAATTAGTCTTTTCAGATTTTCTCTTCCTTCACAATTGTTTTAGCAGGTTGTAAGTTTCTAGGAATTTCTTCTAGGTTATCCAATATGTTGGTGTATAACTGTTCACAGTAGTCCTTTATATTTCTATAGAATCAGTCCTTTATATTTCTATAGACTCATCCTCTATTTGCAGATGATATGATATTCAAAACTCTAAAGATTCCACCAAAAAGCTATTAGAACAAATTCAGTAAAGTTGTAGGATACAAAAGTCAATAAACAAAAATCAGTTGCATTTCTGTATACTAACAAACTATCTGAAAGAGAAATTAATCCCATTTATAATAAAGAGGAATAAATTTAACTAAGGAGGTGAAAGATCTGTACACTGAAAACTGTAAGTTATCGATGAAAGAAAATGAAGATGACACAAATATATGGAAAGATATCCTGTGTCCATTCCACTCAAAGCAATCTGCAGATTCAATGCAAACCCTATCAAAGTTCCAATGGTACTTTTCCACAGTGATAGAATAAACAATCTTAAAATTTGTATAGAACCACAAAAGACCCCAGATAACCAAAGCAATCTTGAGCAAGAAGAACAAAGCCAGAGGCATCACACTTCCTGATTTTAAATTACATTACAAAGCCATAGTAATAAAAAAAAGTATGGTACTGGCATAAAAACAGACACAGATCAATGGAACAGAATAGAGCGGTGCTCAACATCACTAATCATCAGGGAAATGCAAATCAACATCACAATGGGATATCAATTCATACCTGTTAGGATGGCCATTATCAAAAAGTCAAAGATATTAGGTATTGGTCAGGATGTGTAAAAAAGGGAACCCTTATACACTGTCGGTGGGAATGTAAATTGGTAAAATCACTGTGGAAAACAGTATGAAGGTTTCTCAAAAAAATTAAAGATTGGATTGGAAGAGTTAATATTGTTAAAATACTACCCAAAGAAATCTACAGATTTAATGTGATTCCTATCAAATTATCCATGACATTTTTCACAGAACAAGAATAATCCTAAAATTTATATGGAGCCATAGAAGACCCAGAATTGCCAAAGCAATCCTGAGGAAAGAGAACAAAGCAGGAGGCGTAACCCTCCCAGACTTCAGACAATTCTACAAAGCTACAGTAATCAAAATGGCATAGTATTGGCACAAAAACAGACATATGGATCAATGGAACAGGATAGAGGGCCCAGAAATAAACCCACACACCTACGGTAAATTAATCTTCAACAAAGGAGGCAAGAATATACAATGGGGAAAAGAGTCTCTTTAGCAAGGGGTGTTGGGAAAGTTGGACAGCTGCATGTAAATCAATGAACTTAGAACACAGCCTCACACCATACACAAGAATAAACTCAAAATGGCTTAAAGACTTAAACATAAGACATGACACCATAAAACTCCTAGAAGAGAACATAGGCAAAACGTTCTCTGACATAAATCATACCAATGTTTTCTTAGATCAGTCTCCCAAGGCAACAGAAATAAAAGCAAAAATAAACAAATGGGACCTAATCAAACTTACAAGCTTTTGCACAGCAAAGGAAACCATAAACAAAATGAAAAAACAACCTACAGAATGGGAGAAAATATTTGCAAATGATGCAGCCGACAAGGGATTAATCTTCAAGGGATTAATCTTCAAAATATAAACAGTTCATACAATTCAACAACAAAAAACAAACCCAACCGAAGAATGGGCAGAATAGACATTTTTCCAAAGAAACCATACAGATGACCAATAGGCAGATGAAGAAATGCTCATCAGCACTAATTATCAGAGAAATGCAAATCAAAACTACAATGAGGTACCATCTCACCCTGGTCAGAATGGCCATCAAAAAAATCTACATAAATACTGGAGAGGATATGGAGAAAAGGGAACCTTCCTACGCTGTTGGTGGAATGTAAGTTGGTACAATCACTATGGAAAACAGTAAGGCTGTTCCTCAAGAAACTAAAAATAGAGTTGCCATACGATCCAGCAATCCAATTCCTAGACATATATCCAGAAAAACTATAATTCAAAAAGATACATGCACCCCTATGTTCATAGCGGCATTATTTGCAATTACCAAGACAAGGAAACAGCCTAAGTGTCCACCAACAGATGAATAGAGAAGATGTGGTACATATAAACAATGGAGTATTACTCAGTCATAAAAAAGAATGAAATAAGGCCATCTGCAGCAACATGGATGGACCTAGAGATTATCATACTAAGTCAGAAAGAGAAAGACAAATATCATATGGTATCGCTTATATGTGGAATCTAAAATATGACACAAATGAACTTATCTACAAAACAGAAGCAGACTCACAGACACAGAGAACAGACTTGTGGTTGCCAAGAGGGAGGGAGGGTGCCGGAGGGATGGAGTGGGAGTTTGGGGTTAGCAGATGCAAACTATTATATACAGAATGGATAAACAGCAAGGTCCTACTGTATAGCACAGGGAATTATATTCAATATCCTGTGATAAACCATAATGGAAAAGAATATGAAAAAGAATGTATATATATATATATATGTATAACTGAATCACTTTGCTGTACAGCAGAAATTAACACATTGTAAATCAACTGTACTTCAATAAAAAAAATTAAAGATAGAAACTACCATATGATCCAGTCATCCCACTTTTGGGTATATATCCAAGGGAAATGAAAACAGGGTCCCAAAGGTAGATCTGCGCTCGCATGTTCCCTACTGTGGCATTATTCACAATAGCCAGATAGGGAAACAATCTAAGTATCTGTCAACGGATAAAGAAGATGTGGTAGGTATATGTATAAACACACACACACAATGAAATATCATTCAGCCATGAGAAAGAAAGATATCCTGCTGTTTGTGACAACACAGATGAAACTAAAGGACATTATGTTAAGTGAAATACGCCAGACACAGAGACACAAATACCGCCTGGTTTCACTTATATGTGGAATCTAGGAAAGAACAAAGTCAAACTCATAGAAACAGAAAACAGTGGTTTCTGGGGGCTGGGCAAAATATGGAGAGGTTGGTAAAAGGGTACAAAGTTTCAGCTGTAAGATAAATAAGTTCTGAGGATCTGAGGTAGAACATGGTGCCTGTAACTGACATTGCTATTGTGTAATTGAAATTTGCTAACAGTACAATTGGAAGGTTTTCACACTCAGAAAAAGATCAATATGTGAAGTAATGGATGTGTTAATTAATTAGATGGGGGAATCCTTTCACAGTTTTTATCATCTCATCATGATGTACACTTTAAATACCTTACAACTTCATTTGTCACACCTCAATAAAGCTGAAAAAGAAATCAATGTTCTGTGGGAGAATGATGGTAGAAGCCTCCTATTCTGCCATCTTGCTGCTATCACTTTAATTTCAAAAACACAGGCAGTTTAGTCACTCAGGTCTGAGACAGTGCAAGAGCCTCAGTAACCCACCAGCTACAGGACTGAGACCTTCCCTTTGCATTTAGAATGATCCAGATTTCTGCCAAGACTTTCGACAATCTTCTCCACCTACCACTTCTCCAGACTCAGCTCTGTTCCTCCATGTCAGCCTCTCTTCTGTTCCTTGCCTAATCCTAACCCTGTCCCACCTCTGCCTCAGTTTTCCCAAGACTTGAAACGCTCTGACCCCTGAGGCTCATGGAACTGCTCTCCCTCATCCCTCAGGTCCCCAGATCAAACCCTCTCATCCTCGGAAGACCTCCCAGACAACATGGAATGTGGGATCTACCTCCACCCTGCCCACAAATACACCCACCACGACATATACAGGATTCTCCTGTTTGCAGACCCGTTTGCTGGTTTACAATCTGTCTCTTACACCTGTAAATCCCATGTGAGCATGGATAGTCTTTGTTCGGGTTCAATGCCACATGCCCAGACCCTGGCCTCAGTAGGCCCTCTGGAACTACGTGCTGAATGAACAAACGTGTCCAAGTTTCACACATGCAAGTGACATTGGGAACAATGGATTCATCCGGAATGCATGGAAAATTAATCCTTTCCTAATATTTAACACATTTTTAAAACCTAAACATCTGACTCAAGAGAGACCTTTCTTCTGTCCTATATGGCTCAGTTCATTCATTTTTTTTTTTTTTTTTTTTTTTTTTTTTTTTTGCGGTACGGGGGCCTCTCACTGTTGCGGCCTCTCCCGTTGCGGAGCACAGGCTCTGGACGCGCAGGCTCAGCGGCCATGGCTCACGGGCCCAGCCGCTCCGCGGTACGTGGGATCCTCCCGGACCGGGGCACGAACCTGCGCCACCTGCATCGGCAGGCGGACTCTCAACCACTGCGCCACCAGGGAAGCCCCATTCACTTCTAATTACACATCTGTGGACTCCAGGCTGGCTTCTAGAAAGAACCAGTTCCCTTTGCTGCAGACAGCAATAAAGACCATCGCTCCCTCGGAGCCTGAGCCTGCCAGGCTCTTATCTGCCTCCTGGCTTCCTGCCGTCACCCGTGGCCCTCCCGCCTGTAAAATGCTGGCTGCCGTGGCTCAACGGCTCCTCGGGGACAGGTAAGAGCAGGGCGGCCGGCCAGCTGCCGTTTACAAGCCGAATGTGAACCGCGACCTCCCCGGGGAGTCTGTTTGACAAGGTAACGGGAACCTGCAGCAGGCGAGGCACTCCTGCTCAACGAGTTATACTGTTAACGCGTTTTGGCGGCGGCTCTCCTCCATCTGGTCCTCCCCAGACACACCTGCAGCCCCGCTGCTCCCGAGCCAACCTTCTCATTTATCCTCCAGGTGATGCAAAGGAGCCGGGGCACCCTGGAGGCACTGCCGCCTCCCATGCTGGGCTTTGCAGAGTCATTCCGACGTCCACCACTGCTGCCCCGACGGGGACCCACGCTCTCAGAACAGGTCCGGGCCCCTCTGAGAATCGGAAAGTGGGGATCCCAGACGCCGCCGCTTCCCATCACCCAGCGCCCATGTCCTCACCCTCAGGGCTAATCGTTTCGTTCTTTAGACCTGTTGGTGTCAGGCTCTCAAGCAGTCCCGCTTCTCCCACTCACTAGCCCCTCCTAAGCTCTGCAAGCCCACCTTCTGCCCCCGCCCCCCAACTCCCAAAACACAGTCGCAGCGTCTTTGCCCTCCACATCTCACGGCCCACCGTAAACAAAAGCCCACGTTCTCAGTTTTTTCCTCCCAAGTGCGCCTGGTGTTTTTGCTCTGAAACCCACCACCCTCCTGAGGCCCCCGCTTCCCTCGCAGACGTCTACGGTACATTATCACAAACATAGAGGTTTAAGGCGGTTCAAATTCATTACCTTACGGTTCTGGAGGTCAGAAATCCAAAATGGTCTCACTGGGCTAAACTCAAGGTGTCCGCAGGGCCGTGTCCCTTCCGGAGGCTCGAGGGGAGAATCCGCTTCCTGGCCGGTGGGCCTCCCTCCATCTTCCAAGCCAGCAACCGCATCACCCCGACCGCTGCCCCCTCGTGCCGCGTACTCCTCCGCCTGACTCTCCGGCCTCCTCTTATAGGGACGCTTGTGATTACATTGGGCCCACCTGGATAATCCGGGCTACTCGTTCCATCTTGAGATTAGTAATCACACCTGCCAAGTCCCCGCTGCCGTGTAAGGTAACATATGCACAAGTGCCAGGGAAGAGTGGACATCTTTGGGGGGCCGTTGTCCTGCCCGCTATGCCCCGCAGAGGGGCTGCTATCTCCCACAGCCCTTATATCACTGGGCTCTGGGATAGGTGTCCTCCTTACTGTTTTCTGCCACTTCTAGACTATTCTCCACCTGGCCATTGTCCTCATTTCTTGGTGATTTTAGCTCCTGGGTCCGGGCACTTTCTTCAGGTGTACCCCCTTTTTTTAAAAAAATTTTGGCCGTACCCCACAGCATGTGGGCTCTTAGCTCCCCGACCAGGGATCCAACCCACACCCCTTGCATTGGAAGGCAGAATCTTAACCACTGGACCACCGGGGAAGTCTCTGTACCCCTGTCTTAATTTTCAGCAATTTCATGCTCCTTAAAGAATCCTTTTCCTTTCCCGACCTCTCAATTTCTTAAATTCTTCTGGTCCTGTAGATGCTTGTCTTCCTCCTTCAGCCATTCTACTCTAGGGCAGTGGTTCCCAAGCCTTCGTGCATATCAGGAAGCCTGCGGGGAGAGGCGGGAGTTCATGAGAACACAAATTGCTGGCTCCACCCCCGGAGATTCTGACTCAGTAGGTCTGGGGTGAGGCCAGAGAACCTGCATTTCCCGGCGAAGTCCCAGGTGATGCTTGCTCCTAGGACAGCACTGAGAACCATGGCTGCAGACCTTGAAATTACCAATAACTGTAGCCCCTCCCCCCATCATCTCGGTCTCAAGCACAACCTCTTTTTTTTTTTTTTTGCGGTACGCGGGCCTCTCACTGCTGTGGCCTCTCCCGTTTTGGAGCACAGGCTCAGCGGCCATGGCTCACGGGCCCAGCCACTCCACATCCCAGCATGTGGGATCCTCCCGGACCAGGGCACGAACCCATGTCCCCTGCATTGGCAGGCGGACTCTCAACCACTGCGCCACCAGGGAAGCCCTAAGCACCCCCCTCCCCCACCCTTTGACACTGGCTTCTCTCTCCAGCACCTGACTCCAATAATCCCACATCCCACCTGCCACCTATAATCCTTTTGCCCTTCGACCTTTTTTTTCACTCTTGTCTCTCTCTTGATGTGCTCCCTCCTCCCCTTTCCCAGCTTAAATCCCATGGTGAAGCGTCATGCACCCTCCCAAGCTGGTTAAATCCAATGCTCAGTTTCCTCTGTGCCCGTGAACTTGGCTACAGAAAAACATAAACGTACTGCATACCCGTGACCGCCAGTGATGCATGGGCTTCCGTCACTGCCAGGACACCAGCGTCCATTTCTCCTGTCCTCCACTCTTGACTCTCCTGGATGACTCGTTCACATCTTCTCTCTCTCTTTAAACTCCCAGCACCTCCTCCCGCTGCTCTCCCTCTCTTCTCCCGGCCTTGCTTCCTATTTCGGGAGGAACATGGAAGCAGGTGGAAAGAGCTGCCGTGAGCTCCTACCACCGCACCTGCCCCACCAGCATCAGGGCCCCTGTGCTCGTTTGGCTTTGCCTCGTGATACTTCAAAAACCGTCCTGTTCCTAACTTAGACCACCCCCCTCTGTCCCCTCTCACCTTCTCAAGACATGGCCCAGCCTCCTTCTCTACTAGATAATTCCGATCAGAAAAGAAACATGCAATTATTTCCCCTACCTTAAAAATAATTGTGTTAGCATACAGTATTTGTTTTTCTCTTTCTGACTTACTTCACTCTGTATGACAGACTCTAGGTCCATCCACCTCAATACAAATAACTCAATTTCGTTTCTTTTTATGGCTGAGTAATATTTCATTGTATACATGTGCCACATCTTCTTTATCCATTCATCCAATGATGGATACTTAGGTTGCTTCCATGTCCTGGCTATTGTAAATAGAGCTGCAGTGAACATTTTGGTACATGACTCTTTTTGAATTATGGTTTTCTCAGGGTATATGCCCAGTAGTGGGATTGCTGGGTCATATGGTAGTTCTATTTTTAGTTTTTTAAGGAACCTCCATACTGTTCTCCATAGTGGCTGTATCAATTTACATTCCCACCAACAGTGCAAGAGGGTTCCCTTATCTCCACACCCTCTCCAGCATTTATTGTTTATAGATTTTTTGATAATGGCCATTCTATATGGAATCTAAAAAAAAAATGGTACTGATGAACGTAGTTGCAGAGCAGGAATAAAGAGGTAGACATAGAGAATGGACTTGAGGACATGGGATGGGAAGGAGAAGCTAGGGCGAAGTGAGAGTAGCATCGACATATATACACTGCCGATCGTAAAACAGTTGGCTGGTGGGAAGAAGCAGCCACATAGCACAGGGAGATCAGCTCGGTGCTTTGTGCCCACCTAGAGGGGTGGGATAGGGAGGTTGGGAGGGAGGCTCAAGAGGGAGGGGATATGGGGACATGTGTATGTATGTGCCTGATTCGCTCTGCTGTGCAACAGAAACTAACACAGTATTGTGAAGCTATTATACTCCAATAAAGATCTGTTAAAAAAAATAATTGTGGATCCTACAATTCCCCTTCAACTATTGTCTTATTTCTCTGTTTTCCTTTACAGCAAAACTCCTTGAAATACTGCATGTATCCACTCTCTCCCATGCCTCTCCCCTACCATTCCCTCTTGAACTCCTTCCCATCAGCTTTCACACCCACTGACACCACCTTGTCAAAGTGACCAGCGACCCCAGGTTGTTGTTACATACGCAGTCAGTTGTCCATGGTCGTCTCACTGGACTGGTCAGCAGAATCGGCGGTTAAACCTGATGTGCTTCTTTCACGCGGCTTCCACTGGGTCTTCTTCTTTTCCACTGGCCTCTCCTTACCATCTATTGCTGGTTCCCCATCATCTCCCCAATACTGGGATGCCCCCAGGCTCAGCCCTTGGACGTGTTTTCTATCTGCACCTGTTTCCTTGGTGACCTCAACCGATTGCATGGTTTTAAATACCATCTACGTGCCTAGGACTCCCACATTTATATCTCCTGCCTGGACCCTTCTCCTGAATTCCAGACTCAATTATCCACCTCCCTACTTGACAAACTCCATTTGGAACTCAAGGTGGCTTCTGGCTTCAGACAGTGAGGAAATGAGGGCCTCAGTTAACAGCCCAGGGAGAACTGAATCCTGCCAACAGCCACTGACTTTGCCTGGAAGTGGGTCCTCCCCAGTCATGCCTTGAGCAGACTCGGGCCTCTGCCACTTCCTCGATCACAGCCCCACGAGTAACCCCAAGCATAGGGCCCCAGTTAAGCGGCTCCTGGCTTCCCAACTCACAGGGACTCTAAGATACTAAACGGGTGTTGTTTTCAGTTGCTAAGTTTTGAGGTAGTCTATTATACAGCTACAAGCAACTAAAACACACAGAGAGGTCAAGTAACCAGCCCGAGGTCACACAGCTTGTTGGAAGGGAGTCAGGATCCAAACCCAGTCTATCCCCTAGATCTTGTGTTTTTAAACTTCCAAGAATACCACCTCCCAAAATATTCTGCATCTTGAGTTATGAGGTGCATTTCCACCAGCACCTCCACGAAGGAGATGGACACTTGGGAGCCCTGTCCCTAACAGGTTGATGGGCCTCTTCCACCCATTCACTCAGCTGCCAGATGTTGGTTCTCAGGCTCCAATCGGACCGCATCACTCGTAGATTTAAAGCCCCATGGTGACCTGCCCATCCCTGCACGGTCCAGAGCCAGTGCCCACGTGTTTGCTGCACACACCTCCTGCCCCCAGCCCACAGGCCTCCCGCACTGGTTCCTTCCTCCCAGATGGCTGTCCCACCCCCTCTTTGGAATTCTGGAGGAGCCTCCTTCCGCCCGCTTCGCACCTTGGTCAACCCCTCCCCTTCATCTTCACCTCCCCCTCTCCTGGCTCCCAGCCATCAGCATTTAAACAAGCCAGGTGTCCCCTGCCTGAATAAACCAGAAATAAAGATGGAAAAAGCCATCACCCCCACGGCCACCTCCAGCCACTGGCCTGACTCCTCCGTACTTCCTGGCCAAGGAAAGAGCTGTGCACGCGTCTTGTCCCAGCTTCCTCTACTCCTGCTCACCGCTCCGCCGCTGCTTTGCAGCTTCTGCCCCCGGCACACGGCCGCAACAGAGGCCACTGGGGCCCTCCTCCAGCTGAGCCAAATGGATTCTTCTCGAGTCTTCCCTTCCCGGGCTTCTCTGCAGCGTTTGGCCCTGTTGACTGCTCTCCACCTCGTGAGCCTCTTCCTTCGCTCTTGGCTTTCTGGGCACTTGTGCACCTGTCTCTCTGCTTTCACCCATCAGCTCCTCGTCCTTTGCAGCCCAAACGGAGGCTCCCCAGGCGTCGGCCCCAGGTCCTCTTGTCTTCTCCTCCATGGGGAACCCACCCCGAGGTGAACAATGCCCACGTTCATTAGCTCCAGCTCAGACATTCCCTCACCCACTGACATCCCATGTTAGATGGACCTTGGGCCCATCACACTGTCATACCCAGGACGGAACTCATCACCTCCCCACAGGCCTGCAAAAAGTTGCTCTCCTCCTGTGAACCCCTCTCTGAAGATAACATCTCCATCAACCCCGTTGCCAAACCCAGAATCTGAGGATTCAGCCTCCGTGGCCCTCCCCCTCACCAGCCCCATATGGCAAACTGGGCACACCTCCACCATCCTCCATCTTCATACCCTGCTGTTTTGTTTCTGATCTGGTGCCTATTATGTGATCTCTCCCCGACTGTCCTTCTTCCCCATGAGAAGTCAGCTCCCTGAGGGCAGGGCCCGGTCTGTCCAGTCCACACCTGTGCCTGCAGCACCAAGAGAGACCAGGCATTCGGCAGGCACTCCAATATTTGATGAATGAAGGGATACAGTTTGCAGTCAGTCTTCTCTGGAATCTTTGGCTGCAGCCTGCCTTCTAAAATGCTCTTCCACTGCAACCTGCATGGCCTGGGGGTGATGGTCTGAGAGGGATGGGGGATGTCTGCAGAGACGCAAACTTTCTCCTGCACTTGACTCAACCAGAAGCCCAGGTTAGAACTAAATCACTCCTTTGGTGTCCAGCCTGGAGCAAAGGAGAGAGAGAATGCACTGTAGCAGGAGGAACGCAGGGCCAGCAAAGGAGGCATCCTGGGCGTGGTCAGCTCAATAGTGGTCCCCAAAGATGTCCACATCCTATCCCTGGGGCCTGGGAATATGTCACCTTACAAGGCAGAAGGGACTTTGCAGCTGTGATGAAGAACCTTGAGATTGGGAAGTTACCCTGAATTATCCAGGGGGACCCACTGTAGTCACAGAGTTCCTTATAGGAGGGAGGCAGGAGGGTCAGATTCAGAAGACGTAATGACAGAAGCAGAGGTCAGAGTGGTGTGAGCCCAGGAACAACAGCAGCTTCTAGAAGCTGGACAAAGCAAACAGATTCTGCTCTAGAGCCTCCAGAAGGAACCAGCCCTGCTGACATCTTGATTTTAGGACTACTGACCTCCAGAAATGTAAGATAATACATTTGTGTTGTAAGCCTGTAAGTCTGTGGTGACTTGTTGTGGCAACAATGGGAAACGAATACAAGTAGTACCTACTCTTGCCTAACTACCTACCAGGTGGGTGCTGGCCACTTCAACGGCCACTTCCTTGCTTATGGACTGAAAACTCAAGTTAAAAGCCTAGCTGCCAATGTGATGGTATTAGGAGGTACCTAATTAGGGGTAATTAGGTCTTGAGGGTGGAACCCTCATGGGTGGAATTAGTGCCCTTACATAAGAGGCTCCAGAGAGCTCTCTTTCCACCCCATGAGGACGCAGGGAGAAATGGATAGTCTGCAATCCAGAAGAGGGCCCTCACCAGGACCTGCCCATGCTGGCATCCTGGGCTCAGACTCCCAGCCTCTGGAACTGTGAGAAATAAATTTCTGTTGTTTACAAGTCCTCCAGCCTATGGTACTTTGTTATAGCAGCCCCAACGGACGGAGACAGCTATCCATGGTGTTCTGCAAAGCAGGCCCTCTTGTCTGCATTTTATCCATCAGGAATCAGAGGCTCTGAGAGGTGATGTGACTTGCCCAGGGCCGTGTGGCTGGTTGAAGCTGCACTGCTTCTCCAGGGCACCTCCACCTGTTTGGGCTTCAGTTTCTCCATTTGTCTCATGAACTGATTTGAGTAGATCAGCCCATCCACCAAACACAAGCTTGGTTGAGTTGTTAGTACAGGTTCTGGGGGGAAGGCTTGGAGGAAGAAGGTTTATGCTACAGTATCTTTGGAAGTGCTGAGTGGAAGTTAGAAAACCTTTCTTGCTTTTTGCTGCAGGGCTTCTCAGAGCCTCTCAGAGATAAAAGAGTACTGTGGCTGCTTGAAAGCCAGACAGTGTAGGCAGCATTTCCTAACCGACGGACCCATGGGACCATTATGAACAGAACATCGCTCGGGACTAATCTGGGGGACATCCCGCTCTGAAATGCGGACCTAGATGATCTTGACGGTCTCTTCTCACTTACAAAGGGCCAGGGTTCCACTAGATTTAACCCCGTCAGCAGGTCTGAGGCTGATCCTCATTCTGCCACGTTCTGCTCCTGAGAGGGAGGCCGGGTGGAGGCTGCCATGACGCAGCCCTCCTGTGAGTTTCCTATAACTGCACTAACAAACTACCACAAACTTATGCCTTAAGACAACAGAGAGTCACCATCTCACAGTCTGGGAGGTCAGAAGCCTCTGCGCCACAATCAGTGTGTTGGCAGGGCTGCATTCCTTCTGCAAACTCCAGGGTTCTTCTGCCTTTTCTAGCTTCTGGTGGCCACTCACATGCCGTGGCTCATGGCCCCTTCCTCCGTCTTCAGCGCCAGCAGTGGCAGGTCCAGTCCTCTCTCGCTGCCTCCCTCTTCCACTTTTAAGGGCTCTTGTGGTTCCACGGGACCCACCTGGATCCCCCAGGCTAGTCTCCTGATCATAAGGTCAGCCGATTAGCAAGACTAATTCCATCTGCAACCTTAATCCCCCCTCTCGAGGTAGCATCCATTCACAGGTTCCAGGGATCAGGGCGTGGATGTCTCTGAGGGGCCGTTCCTCTGCTTCCCTCAACTCTTTTGCTCGACTCTGAATTCAGCACAGTAACGGTTCTCATTCCTGCGCTGGTTATTCTCTCATCACAGCTCTCAGAGCGGCGGGCTCCCATCACCCCACCTGACAGGAAACCGAGGCTCAGAGGTGTGAAGTCACCTGCCGAGGCCACCCAGCCAAGAGCAGTCAGGCTGGGACTCACGTCCGCATCCACCCGTGTGCCCTTGCTCTTGGCCACCACGGGTGAGGGTCTGTCACCCGCCATGGACCAGCTCCTCCCCCAGTGAGAGCCCCCGGCTGCTTCACGCGGAACAGCGGACATGGTCCTAGGCTCCGCACATCGCTTACACAGACCAGTGTGTACAGCCTCCCTGACCTGGGCCTCCCCGCCTGGTGTGTGGAAGGATCCAATGTGCAGAGATCCCGCTCAGGCCTCAGTGGCTGAGTCTGTGTGGCTGCCCTCGAGGGCTGGTGGAGGGGCCGTTCTCCTGCCTGTATTATAAAGCCGACAGCCGGGGACATGAATTTGCATCTGCTGAGCGCCTGGGCCAGGTGCTCACACAAGGGTTTGATGCATCCAAAGCCACCTAGAGACTTCTAGTAGCATCATCCTCACTGCACAGCCGGGGAAACTGACAACTGGGTTAGAGCTCCCATTCCCTCATGCGTGCACTCAACAATATTTATGTACGCATGTACGTACGTGCGTATGTATGTATGTTTCGTTGCTGATGTTGTTTTGGTTTGGTTTTGGTTTTGGCCTCACGGCATGTGGGATCTTAGTTCCCCGAGCAGGGTTCAAACCCACGTCCCCTGCACTGGAAGCACGGCAACTCAACCACTGGACCACCAGGGAAGTCCCTCAACAATATTTATTGATGTTGAATATGTGTCCTGCATAAGGCAGGGTAGAGCTCCTATTCCAGCTGGAGACAGACTGTAAACAGTAAACAGAGAAGGGATGGAGTGCCAGGGAAGTGGGAAGTGGTAGAGGTCAGGGAAGGCGGGCTGGAGTAGGCAGCGGGGTGGGAGCTGGAAGGGTGGCTGGTGGTGTGATGGTGAATGTCAGGGTGCGCCTGGCACCCCACTAAGCCCGTTCCAGGAATCGTGTCACTGGAATCACGTCCAGAAATAAGTCACCCTGCAGGGCAGGTCTCTCCTTGTTTTTCAGGCAAGGTGGGAGGCTCCATGGGGACCCTGCTGATGACCACACAGCATGAAGTGGCAGATTTAGGACCTGAACCCAGGACTGTATGCGCCCCATGCAGATGTACCCATACCCCTGCACCTGCCCCCAGAGTGGACCATAAGGCCACACCATGGGGGGTGGGGGGAGGGTGCCGCCCATGAGTCTCGGATCTTTGGGGTCACAGTGCTACATCAAAACACAGCCCGGGGCTACCCTGGTTCCCCCAGCAAGACGGGAGGAGCAGCAGATGGGGGAGAACCGGTCAAGGAGATTTGTTTTCAGGGTCTAAAAACCTGAACCTGGCCACGAACACTAGTGCGGAAACGCATGTCTTCTCCCTGTGAATAGCACGCGCCTTAGAAATCCAACTTCCTTCCCCCATCAGGCTGGAGGGGGCTGACCTCCTGGCGGCTGGAACCCCGAAGTGCTCCCTAAGTGGGTACAGCTGTCAGCTTCCACTTTTAGAAACATTCACGTGTTACCGTGACATTAAATACTTTCCTTCCTAATGAGCATTTCCCCCCCAGACATCTGAATGTGCAAAGATATATCCTCTGGGCCCAGCCAGGGCAAAGTCTGTGCAGAAATTTCCCTTGATGTGCTCTGTGGTGACCTAAGTGGGAAGGAAATCTGAAAAAGAGGGGGATATACGTAGAGCTGATGCACTTTGCTGCACAGCAGAAACGAACACGACATTGTAAAGCAGCTATACGCCAATAAAAATTAAAAAAAAAAAAAAGAAAGAACTCTCCCTCGATGCTGACACCGAGGCACATTGTAAGGCGAGGGGCTTCTCCCGGCCTCTGCAGGACGAGACAGGGACTCTCGGTAGAGCCCTACTGCCCCCTAGAGGGACCGATCCCGGAGGCCCAGATGGGAGGAGATGCCTGCGGGCCTGGGGCTCTCCGTGGGCCTCCTGCAAGTGCCCCAGCTTCTCTGCCCCTTCTCACCCCAGGACCACCTTCAGCCTGACCTCCATCCATCTACCAAGTCAACACGATGTCGGAGACCCCTGGCTCCGCTGGCCGGTCCCAAAGTTCCAAGGACTCAGCTTGCTCTGCCCAAAATAGTGGCCAACATGCCCCGGTACCTCTGCCAGGCCTTTACGAAGATTTCAAGCCCCAAACCCTAAAGAGAATAGGTGTCCCAGGCCCCCAACCTGATTCAAACAAGCCCCAAGTCAAGTTGTAAGATAAGAGTAAGGAACTCCGAGACGTTCCAGAGTTTTGCATGATGACTAATTTTAGGTCCTTTTTGTTTGTTTGGTTTTTAAAATAAATATTCCTCAATTGTTAACAAAAGTTTTTGGTGCATGGCTCTCTGCCAGTGTGCCAATAATGTTAACATTTAAGTATTCTTTTAGGAGGATTAGCTATGGCTTATGAAGCAAGTACTGGGAACACTGCAGCTGTGAAGGCTCCCCACGGGTTTACTCACCCAGTCCTCAGGATGGTTCCAGGAGACTGTGTTTTTGCCATCACCACTTTATACACGAGGAAACTGAGGCAGAGAGGGGTAAAGCAACTGTCCAAGATCACACAGCCAGGAAGTGAGAGGGAGGTTCCAACCTGGTCCTTCTCAGCATCCAGGGTCCAGCTATGTGTCACGTCTTCTGCAAAGCCTTCCCTGACCTCCCTGGTTGGAGCTGGTCCACCCTGACCCACCCCCAACCCTGCTGGTCTTGCCCCTCCCCCCTTCTTTTGTAGTTCTGCCTGCCATGAGCAATGGTGTAACTGCTTCTGTTGGGTCTACCTCCCTCCACTGCAAAGTCAGCTCTGAGAGGGCAGGAACTGGACCTGTTTGCATTGCTTCAGTCTCCCCAGGACCCAGCACTGAGCCTGGAACATGGCAGATGTTCCCTCAATATTTGGGGAAGGAGGGAAGGGGGAGAGGGAAGGAGGGAGGGAGGGAGGGAGGGAGGGAGGGAGGAAGGAAGGAAGGAAGGAAGGAAGGAAGGAAGGAAGGAAGGAAGGAAGGAGCACAGTTTCCATCCTCAGGAAGCTCCCACTTGATGGGGGGAAATAGGCCTTATTGGCTGTATTAGGTTGAACGGTGGCCCCCACCCAAATACCCACCAGGAACCTGTGAATGTTACCTTATTTGGGAAAAGGGTCCTTGGCGTTATTAATGATCTCGAGATCACCCTGGATTATCGGGGTGGGGGGCTAAATCCAATGACAAGTGTCCTTATAAGAGGAGGAAAAGGCCACGTAAAGATGGGGGCAGAGGTTGGGGTTCTCAGGCTACAAGCCCAGGAATACCTGGAGCCACCAGAAACCGGAGAAAGCAGTGAAGGATTCCTCCCAAGCTAGAACATTCGGAGGGAGCGCGGCCTGCTGACACCGTGATTTTGGACTTCTGGCCTTCAGGTCTGTAAGTGAACGAATTTTGGTTGTTTTAGGCCACTTGGTTTGTGGCAATTGGTTACAGCAGCCCCGGGGAACGAACACATTGGCCACCCATGGACGGTTCATCAATATTCAAACACCCCACAGAAGGGCTCACAAGATGCAGGCACTAGGGGCCAATCAAAGGAGCTGCTCTCACAGAGGAGTGGCCAGCTCAGCTCTCCAGGCCTTTGGGGCACTTGCCTCCGCCCCCCACCTCCCCCCCCGCAGGGATGCCAGACGCCAGGCCTCTATTGCAGTATCAGTCATCGTTGCTACTATGATCAGACCTTCACAGTATTTTCTCACCCACCTTTTGGATTTCCTAGAATTCCCTTTTCCTTCAGTTCACACCCCTGCCATGTGGAGCGACCTCTTCCTCACAGGTGCTTAACTCACCTAAACACACAAGGTGCTCGCTCCCCTCCTGTGCTGGTCCACCCCCGCCCCCACCCTGCTCAATGCCAAAGCCGCCTCCCGCTGGGAGCTTTCCAGAATGCCCTGGTTGGAGGTGATTTCTCCCACTCCGTTTCTCCTAGCCTGTCTCTTCCAACAGCCTGTGGACTTGGGGAAGTGAAGGCTTCATGCCCACCTCTCTGCCTACCAGCTGGCACACAGGGGAGGCATAGCAGTGAATGAGAGCCATGTCCTTGGCCAGCCACAGCTTTCTGCTGCCCTCCACCTGGGTGCAGCCAACCTCCTGCTTCCCTGTGCTGTTAACACTGACCTTGGACCCCTCTCACGCCCTGCTCACCACCTCTGGCCACCCGCTCCCACCTCGCTGGTTCACAGCTTCTCCCTCAAGGCCAAGCTGGCTTTGCCTCGGGGCTTCGTGTTCCTAAAGAGACCGCTGGTCTACCCACCCTGACCTCCCAGCTTCTGAGCAGTACCTGACAATGCCACTCAGACCGCAAAGCCAAGTGGCACCTGCCTGACAGGATGCTGCGAGAATGGATAACTCCCTTAGAACGGCATGGGACGTACGTACGTAATAAGGACTCAGTAGTATCGGCCAGTGTCATGCGATGACGACCACGATGATGACAGTCACCACTATCACTCCCAGCTGGCCCCATGTCAATGCAGGTATCCGGGGGTCTGACAGGGGACGGCATCCCAATTTTGACTCAGGCCAATGACAGCCCGGAGAGCCGTGTGGGAAGGCCCTGGTCCTGGCCTTCGTCCACTGTGTCCTTTCTCGTTCTGCGTCCGTTTCTGTGGTGCTGTCAGATGTTTTCAGAATGATGCGAGCGTACTTTTGAGGTCAGCTTCTAATCAAAAACGACTTCTAGACGGTGCCCTGGTTTAAAAAGAAAGAAAGAAGAAATGGAGTGAGTCATCATCCAAACCATTTGAATGAAACAAAGACACAACAAACCCTCTGCTTTCCTCTTGCGCCAGAACAGATTATCTCAGTCCTGCGGAGCCCAGCTGGAGGGAATTAAAGGCGATCTCCGGTTCGCCAGATAGGAAGGCGGCACAGCAGACCTGCCGTGACTCACGGCGAGAACCACAGGGGTGTAGTTGATTGGGGCAGAGTCTGGAACCCTTGGAGGGGCCTGCAGCCAGGGCAGCGACTCTGAAGGGGGCTCTGGGGGCCTGACACTGATGGGTGGAGGAGCCAGGAGGCCGAGGGACTGCAGACCCAGGGAGCAGTCAAGGGGTGAGTGTGAAGAGACCCCAACACTGCAGGGACTGCCACCCCACGATATCTTCCAGGGAGCTGGAGGATGCTGCCAGACCTACGTCGGGTTTCACAGATGTGCTCAATGCCCCTGATGATGATTGGAGCTGCAGTGTCAGCAATTCCTCTTCTAGATTTTCCCAGAGCCCACCAACCAACACAGTTGCCCTCGGGGAGAAGGGCGAACACAGCCATTTCCCAGGATTCTTGGTCTCCCTTTTGGAATGTTGCGTCTGCCAAGGTTCTGAGCTTGGAAGACTTTGCCAGACAAACTTTTCCCGGGAGTGGGAGGGAAGCTTAACTGGACAGAACTGAGGAGATGGGCTGAGGCGGCGGTTCGAGGTGGGCTCCGACCCTCCACCCTGACTGTTATTCCAAAACGGGTAACTTCTGCTCGGAGTTGTCAAGATGACTCACCGCATTTAGAAAATTAATTTTTTTGGAAAATTGAACTCGTTTCTAAAATGATAGCAATAACGCATGCACATGATAAAATATTTTTTTCAATAATAAAGTATTCGCCGCAAACATGAAGACGAATGTAGTATCTCAGGATATAAATATGTGAGGGGGAAAAAAAGTAAGGCATAACACGAAGTATCTTCTTCCACCAGAGTACTTGAGTACTTCCCCAGGGGTGTCAATTCTTGGCTTGGGTTTTCTAGTTTTTCTGATGGTAGAGTTTACCTTTAACGGTATGTCTACTTCTACTTCTTGATTTATCAACCTTAGACTGTATTGAACAACTCCTTCAATTGAAAGATAAGGAAAATAGAGTAGTTACTCTGACTTCTGTCTGTTGTTACCCCTTCCCTCTTATGTACGTTAGTTATATTATTTTTACTTCGTGGACCCTGAGGTCAGTATGTCTGTATTCATATCCCACCTCTGCCACGTTTTGCTGTGTAACTTTGAGCAAGTTACTTAACCTCTCTGTGTTCCAGTTTCCTTTTCAGTAAAAAGGGGGATAATGACAGTTTCTGCTTCATAAAGTTGTCATGCAGATTAAAAGTGTTAATTCATGTGAAGCAATTATACCCCAATAAAGATGTTAAAAAAAATACCATAATGATGCTAATTAAAAGAAAGTTGAAGTAGATATATTAATTTCAGACAAAATAGGCTTCAAAACAAGCAAAATAATGAAGTATAAAGAGGCACATTACCCAATTATAAAGGCGTCAATACTTCTAAAAGACAATTCTAAGCGTGTTTGTATCTAACCATAAAACGTTAAAATACATGAGGCAAATACTGATAGAAATGAAAATAAAAACAGGAAATCCACTATAAAAAAAAAAGTGTTAATTCACACTAAGTGCTTAGAACAGTGCCTGCTATATAGTGTCTCGATGTGTTACTATTATTTCTCACAATTCTGCTCTAGAATTTAGAACTAAATCTTCTTTGAATTGTCAATAGGCTGACTCTGAAAACTGAAAGCTAATAAACAGCACTGACATCACCAAGTAAGCAATATTCATTAAGTGTGAATGAACCCATGCAGAAGGAAATATGATTCCGAGTCACTGAAACTTTACCACTCAAAGGAGAATCTTCCAAGTGTCAGGTATAACACATAGTATTTTAGTTTCTTTCTAGTATTCTTTGCCTCTTCTGTACAGTTGTCAACTGCCACTTTTAAATAATGTATATGCCATCCTCTTTCTCAGATTCTTTTTCAGGAGGTTGACATAAATCCTTGGGCAATGTTTTCAAATAGAGTACATGGACTGTGAATTTTTAAATTCTTCGATGTCTAAGAATATCTTTATTTTGTTTAGTTATATAAGGAACGCTAGATTGAAACTCTTTTACCCTCAGAACATGGAAGACATATCCTCATCATCTTCTGGCATCCAAGTAGATGACAAATCTGGTGTTAATCTGATTTTCAATCTTTGGTAGTTTACCACTTTAAAAATTATTATTTCCAAAAGTCTGTAGGGTAGCCTCTTTATTCTTTTTTAAAAAACTTTATTTATTTATTTTGGGCTGCGTTGGGTCTTTGTTGCTGCACGCGGGCTTTCTCTAGTTGCAGCGAGCAGGGGCTACTCTTCCTTGCCGTGTGCGGGTTTCTCATTGCGGTGGCTTCTCTTGTTGCGGAGAATGGGCTCTAGGCGCATGGGCTTCAGTAGTTGTGGCTCACGGGCTTTAGAGCGCAGGCTCAGTAGTTGTGGTGCAAGGGCTTAGTTGCTCCGCGGCATGTGGGATCTTCCTGGACCACGACTCAAACCTGTGTCCCCTGCATTGGCAGGCAGATTCTTAACCACTGCGCCACAAGGGAAGCCCTTTTTTTAAAAAATAATTTAAAAAATATATTTTATGTATTTATTTGGTTGTGCCAGGTCTTAGTTGCGGCAGGCAGGCTCCTTAGTTGTGGCACATGTCCTCCTTAGTTGAGGCTTGCCAGCTCCTAGTTGCGGCATGCATGTGGGATCTAGTTCCCTGACCAGGAATTGGCCCCGGGCCGCCTGCATTGGGAGCATGGAGTCTTAACCACTGTGCCACCAGGGAAGTCCCGCCTCTTTTTTCTTAATGTTTTAAAATTTTCCCTGAGGTCTATAGGTATGCATTGTAAATGGAACCAGGTGAAGCATGTAATCTGAGGACTCAGGCCTTTCCTGGAGTTCAGGGAAATGTTCCTCTCATTTCTTTTATTATTTCCTCCCTTCCAGTCTCTCTCTTCTTTTGAAATTCCCATTTCATAGCATCTGGAACTCCTGGATTCATCCTCTTTGTCTCGACTTTTCTCTTACATTTTCCAGCTTCGTCTCTTTACATTCTGGGAGATTTCTTCAATTCTGTCCTCCAGATCACTAACTTTATCATTGGCCATGTCTTATTTCTCAGCCCACTCATCGAAACTTTCAAATGTAATCTTATTTCTCATTTTCAAGTCTGATTCCTTCTTCTCTGACTATTCCATTTTCACAACAACCTCTTCTCATCAGTGCACTGTCTCTTGAATCCTCCTGAAGATACAAAGTAGAATGAAAATGATTTTTCTTCTCCCTGAATTCTCTATGCTTATTTCAGAGTGAAGTATTCCATTTATCCACTTTGATCCTTCCCTTTTTTTTTTTAATGTTTTATTTATTTATTTATTTTTGGCTGTGTTGGGTCTTCATTGCGGCATGAGGGCCTTCTCTAGTTGCGGTGAGTGGGGGCTACTCTTCGTTACGGTGCACAGGCTTCTCACTGTGGTGGCTTCTCTTGTGGCAGAGCACGGGCTCTAGGTGTGTGGACTTCAGTAGCTGTGGCACATGGGCTCAGTAGTTGTAGCTCGTGGGCTCTAGAGCGCAGGCTCAGTAATTGTGGCACACGGGCTTCAGTAGTTGTGGCACGTGGGCTCTAGAGCCCAGGCTTAGTAATTGTGGTGCACGGGCTTAGTTGCTCTGCAGCATGTGGGATCTTCCCAGACCAGGGCTCGAACCCGTGTCCCCTGCATTGGCAGGTAGATTCTTAACCACTGTGCCACCAGGAAAGCCCTGATCTTTCCCTTTTGTAATGTTTGTTTTCTCCATATCTCCTGAGACCCCTTAAATGTTGTTTTGCATTTAAAAATAAAGCATCAACTTGGTTAATAACTGTAAGAAGCATGGGTTTCTTCTGCAACTATATACGCTTTCCTTTCCCAAGGGGCCTCTCCTTGGGATGGTGGGATAAGCCATGGGCTGTGTATATGTGGGCAGAGCACACCTACCAGCGAGCCCCACTATAACGTACAAGGGCAGAGGGCAAACAGTCAGGCCAGGGAGACCCCAAATTGCCAAAGCAAAGAGGATTAAACAAACATGGGGTTTGCTTTTCTCTGCTAGAAGGAAGTCTGCAGCAGGCAGTCCACAGATGGTAGGGCTCAGTGTTATCGTCAAGGACCCAGGCTCCCCCTGGGTACCCCTTTGTCATGTTTGACAGATGCTGCTGCACCTGCAGAAACTCCTGAGCTTCTGGTAGGAAGAGGAAGACCAGAGAAGCGAGAAGGGAGGGTGTTTCTATCAGGAAGCCGAACGCTGTTCCAGATAGCCCCAGCAGATTTCTGCGCACATTCACGGTCTCAAGGGAGACTGGGAGATCAAACTTTTTAGCCAAGTGCTTTGTGATCTTGACCAAAGCAGGGTTCCTCTTAGGAAGGAGGAACGAGACTAGAAACTGACTAAGCTATTAACTGTGTGTGTGATGGGTACTTCTGTATCTTCCCACCTGGGAGGAGCTGCTTATTCTCCCCTCCAGCCCCATGTCTGTGACAGAGATCTCCGTTTTCTCTCCTCTCTCAGCCCTATGGCAGAATTGCTATTTGTCTCCTAATATTAACATTCTCCCTCCTTTTTAGTACTAGGACTCCCATTTTTACTGGGCACGTGGCCACCTAGAACGACCATATTTCCCAACCCTCCTTGCAGCTGTGTGGCCAAGTTCCAGTCAATGGGATGGTGACGAAAGTCAAGGTTCCAACTTCTGGGTGTGTCCATAAAAGGAAGAGGGTGTGTGCTCTCCCCTCCCCCCATTTCCCATTGGCTAGTCTGCAGGCATGGTGGAGAGTTACCTGGAACACCCCTAGGGATGGCGGAGCATCAGGTCAGAGAGAATGAGGACCTGATAGAAAGAGAGAAAACGAGAGATAGAGAGCTAGAGGAGGGGAGGAAAGAGAGAGAGAAAAAAAAGATATTAATCTTGTTTTAACCCTTGTTATTTGAGCCATTGTTGCGTATCTTAGAAAATGACAATCCAAACAGCCACCTTAAAGATGGCTTCTCAGGCCCATTTTTTCCCTTAAATCACTATCACTGGTTGTGGAAGGAGAATAACGGCCCCCTAAATGTGTCCACATGCTAATCCCCAGAACCCGTGAATGTTTCCTTCTGTGGCAAAAGGGGCTTCAAAGATGCGATTAAGTTAACGATTATGAGATGAGAAGATTATCCTGGATTAATCACAAGGGTCCTTGTAAGAGGGAGACAGGAGGGTTGGAGTCAGAGAGGGAGATGTGATGACAGAGAGATTTGAAGATGCTCCTGGCTTTGAAGATGGAGGGAAGAGCCACAAGCCAAGAAGGCAGGAGGCTTCTGGAGGCTGGACAGGCAAGGGAACGGAGCCTTGCCTTCAAGAAGGAACTTGGCCTCGACTTTAGGATTTCTGAACTGCAGAACAGTAAGATCCTTAATTTGCATTGTTTTAAGCCATTAAGTTTGTGGTAATTTGTTACAGTGGCCATAGGAAACCAACACACTAGTTAAGGACACTGTCCATAAGAAAACAAAAGTAGCCATTTGTAGTGTTTCATCCAACACTCATAATGCAAATTCATAGGCAGATGAGATTTGTGCGCTTCTCATTTAACCTTTACAACCCTGCCAAGGAACTACTCCTATCTACCCCATTTTACAGATGAGGCACTTGAGACTCAGAGAGGTTATGTACACCATCTAAGGTCACACAGCTAGTAAGTAGCAGAGCCAGGATATGTTCCTATGCGTTGTGCTCCTGCCTCCATCTTCAAAGACTTAGGTTCAGAAGAGAACAGTACACAGTGAAACCCATGACCTGTGGGTCAAGCTGGGAAGTCATGATTTGTCAGGACATCCTTCTAACCTCCTAAGCCTCTCTCTTCTGGTTAAAAAGAGTCTTTGCTCTGCTGACGTTTGGTAGCTCAGAGACCCCTCATCTGCAGCTGCCCATGAGCACACTGCACCCTCTTCCCTCTGTTTGGGAGAACAGCTCTCCTGTGATGACAGAGGCATGAGTCAGGGGTGCTGATGGGGGCCTGGGGCCAGGGGACCCTCAAGAGCAGCTGTGCTCAGGAAACTGCAGGGGCGGGCCCTCTGCGAAATCTGAGAGGCTCCCCACCCCATTTCAACACACCCTGGGGACCCTTTGGGCATCTCCCCATCAAGGCTACTTACAAAGGAGTTGGAGGGTTACCCAGCTCGTGAGTGAGGGAATCCTTGGGTCCCTTGCATATTTCAATTTTCTGTTTCTTTACCTGCAGTGACACCTCTCTCAAGGCCCAGCGCTGCCGCTACCTGGGTGTCTGCTCAGGGGCAGACCCCCTTCCCTCTCTATCTGTATCCCCCTCTCTATCGTGTCTGATATGGGAGGTGGGTGATTAGAATGCATCATGCCAGAGGTCCCTGTGCCTCCTGTTGGCCCCAGGTACCCAGAGCTTCTCACTGATCCCAGGCGAAGCATATCTTAGTTCATACTCAATGTCATAAACCTTTGTACCCTCATCTTTAAGAGACCCTACCTTGCCCAGAAATAAACCCACACACCTACGGTCAATTAACCTGTGACAAAGGAGGCAAGAATATACGGTGGAGAAAAGACAGTCTCCTCAATAAGTGGTGCTGGGAAAACTGGACAGGTACAGGTAAGAGAATGAAATGAGAACATTCTCTAACACCACAGACAAAAATAAACTCAAAATGGATTAAAGACCTAGATGTCAGACCAGATACTATAAAACTCCTAGAGGAAAACATAGGCAGAACACTCTGACATAAATCTCAGCAATATCTTTTCAGATCCACCTCCTAAAGTAATGGAAATAAAAACAAACAAATGGGACCTAATTAAACTTAAAAGCTTTTGCACAGCAAAGGAAACCATAAACAAAACGAAAAGACAACCTACAGAATGGGAGAAAATATTTGCAAACGATGCGACCGATAAGGCATTAATATTTATTTTTTTTGCGGTGCGCGGGCCTCTCACTGTTGTGGCCTCTCCCGTTGCGGAGGACAGGCTCCGGACGTGCAGGCTCAGCAGCCATGGCTCACGGGCCCAGCCGCTCCGCGGCATGTGGAATCCTCCCGGACTGGGGCACGAACCCGCGTCCCCTGCATCGGCAGGCAGACTCTCAACCACTGCGCCACCAGGGAAGCCCAAGGCATTAATTTTTAAAATATACGAACAGTTCATACAACTCAATATCAAAAAACAAACTACCCAATCAAAAAATGGGCAGAAGACCTAAATAGACATTTCTCCTAGAAGACATACGGATGGAAAACAGGCACATGAAAAAATGCTCAACATTGTTAATTATTAGAGAAATGCAAATCAAAACTACAATGAGATAGTAGTTTTGACTCTTCTGACTCTGGTCAGAACAGCCATCATCAAAAAGTCTACAAATAATAAATGCTGGAGAGGGTGTGGAGAAAAAGGAACCCTCCTACACTGATGGTGGGAATGTAAATTGGTGCAGCCACTATGGAGAACAGTATGGAGGTTCCTGAAAAAACTAAAAATAGGGCTTCCCTGGTGGCGCAGTGGTTGAGAGTCTGCCTGCCGATGCAGGGGACACGGGTTCGTGCCCCGGTCTGGGAAGATCCCACATGCCGCGGAGCAGCTGGGCCCGTGAGCCACGGCCGCTGAGCCTGTGCGTCCGGAGCCTGTGCTCCGCAACGGGAGAGGCCACAACAGTGAGAGGCCCGCGTACCGCAAAAAAAACAACTAAAAATAGAGTTACCATATGATCCTGCAATCCTTCTCCTGGGCATATATCTGGAAGAGACAAAAACTTTAATTCAAAAAGATATATGCACCCCAATGTTCACTGCAGCACTATTTACCATAGCCAGGACATGGAAGCAACTTTAACGTCCATCAACAGATGAATGGCTAAAGATGTGGTACATGTACACAATGGAAGACTACTCAGCCATTAAAAAGACTGAAATAATGCCATTTGCAGCAACATGGATGGACCTAGAGATTATCATACTAAGTGAAGTAAGTCAGAAAGAGAAAGATAAATACCATATAATATCACTTGTATGTGGAATCTAAAATATGACACAAATGAACTTACCTACGAAACAGAAACAGACTCACAGACAGAGAACAGACTTGTGGTTGCCGAGGCAGGGGTGGTGGTGCAGGGGGGATGGAGTGGGAGGCTGGGCTTAGCAGATGCAAACCATTACATACAGAATGGATAAACAACAAGGTCCTACTGTATAGCATAGGGAACTATATTCAATATTCTGTAATAAACCGTAATGAAAAAGAATATATGTGTGCAACTGAATCACTCTGCTATACAGCAGAAACTAACACAACATTGCAAATCAACTATACTTCAATAAAATAAATTTTTTTAAAAAGAATTTTTAATCTATTAGCACAACCAGCTTATCCCTTTTCTTTCCCCTTTGTAACAATAACATTATATTTCTAGACCATATAGCTGCTGAAGGTGTAGCTTATTCGGGATGGTCGTTATCCATCTTCCGGATTTTAGCGAGTCCAGCTAAAATCCAGAAATGCCATTAGCCAGGAAGAAGGAGAAAATAAATTTGGGGGACAAACAGCAGTCTCTGACACACTGACATTTAAAAGTCGGGACATTTTAGGTTCTGGGGCACCTTGATTATAAGTAAAACTAACATGCATGGAGTACCTCTATGTGCCCTCCTTGTAACAGCCATACGAAGGAGGTGCTCCAGAGACTGGGGGCCGGCATTCAAACTTGCCCCTAGGGAAGGCAAAGCCAAGCTCCTTCCCCTACTCTGTCTGTGTGCTGGATGGCCACGCTGGAGAAAGCTTCAGAATGGCCCAGTGAGTAAATGTCACAGCCCCACCCCCTAGAGGGTGACATCATCCCGCCGTCTGGAGCAGACAGCGTTCCTGCTCTCAATTCCTTTCCTCCTGATCCTTGAGGGCCCCCCAGGCACAAGGCTTCCTTCCAGAGTATGCTTGCTCCCATCTGGTCCTGGGGGGGCGGGAGGGGCTCCATGGAAGGTGCTTGAGGGTACGGTTGGCACCACCCCTCCCTCAGGCCCTGGAAAGGCCACCTGGCCACCTGTTGCCCTGGCTCCCCAGCCCTGCTAGCCCCAGAAGCCAAGGAGCCTAGCGGGGAAGCTGAGCTGGCAATGGTGAGGCTGTCCCTATGGGAGGGTGCTGGGCCCCCCAGGGCCACAGCTCCTGGCTGCTCTGACAGCGCAGTGTCTGCCTTCCACCTCTCAGAGGGTCATAAATATTGCTCCCGGAGATTAGCTGGGCCCCATGCTCCCCTCTGCAGCCTCGCCAAGGGGCGCGAGGAAGGACTGAGTCATGGCCCCCAGCTCTTTCTAAATTGGACTTAAAATGAAAAAATAAATAACAGAGGGAAAGGGCCTGATTGTTTTTAAGAGCAGAAGAATGAGCTTTCTTTGTGCTTGCACGTCTCCAGGAGGACCCCCGGGGAGTGAGCTCAGAGCAGCCGCTCCCCCTCCCCAAACTTCACCTTCAGGGTGAAGGTGAAGTCTGGGGAGGCAAAGAAAATATTGTGATAAAGTCTAAGTTACTGCTGATGCCTGCCGGGCCACTTGATGAAGTGGACTGAGTGCAAACAAATCTCCCAGCTCCTTCCTCTCTGCAAATGTTGGTGGGGGGAGGCCAGGCCTGGGCTCAGAGCCAGCCCCTCACTGGCCAAGCCCTGCTCTGCACCCTCGAATATTTCTCCTCTCGTTTCTTTCTCCAGAGTACACGGGACTCACTAAACAACCTGTGGGACCCAGTGCAAAGTGAAAACGCAGGGCCCTGGTTCGAACAGCAGGAAAAAAAGCGCTGCTCCAGGTACTAAAGGTACTAAAATATAAAGGTTTTTCCCTTTCTTCTGCGGTCTCTCTCTCTTGACTTATTACGGTGTTTTTTATTCGCCACTTAATGTTCTAAGTACAGGGAAACATTTTAGTTTTACACTATTACATTCAATTATATTAAACTCATAGGATATTAAATTCATGAATGGCATGCCTTTTTGCCATTACTTTTTATATGGCACAATCCCGATACTAAATACAAATAGAAGAGCATTTAACCTGTAAGCAGAATCAGCAAAATTACACAACTTCTGTTTCCTAGCTCATATATGCATGTGTACCAGAGGAGTGGAAACGCCGCACAAAATGAACTCAACTGTTTTCCAGTTGACCCTGAACAACATGGGCTTGAATGGTGCAGGTCCACTTATTGGAGGACTTTTTTTCATTAAAAAAAAAAAAAAACCTAAAACAAAAATCCCACACGATCCCCAGTTGGTTGAATCCACAGGTGCAGAACCAAGGATAGAATGGCTGATAGAACGGATGCATCAGTCACAGTCACGTTTTGGATGGACCTATCCAAAATCCATCAGTGGTCCTGGAAACAGTCCACCCCCGACACTGAGGGGCGAGGGTCTTTCACTTCTTGGTACATTCTACAGACACTCTCCACCTTCCGCTTACTGGTGAGTACGGAAGGACTGACAGGCGAAGGAACCGTAGGTTTCATACCGTCTTCCCCTTTCCTTCCAAGTCATCATTTTCAGTGTAAATGGTTGACTAATACAAGGAAGTAACACGCGTAAGGAGGGGTTGCTTGGTTGTTCGTGTTTCTTTCTGCCTTTGCCTTCTTTCTGCATTGAAAGCAAGTTCTGGTTCTGGCAGAAAGCTGACGGCGCCCCCAGTATGGCTCAGTTATGTAGGTAACACACTTGCCTTGGACTTGCTTTGAGTCTCACTGACCTGCCGTGTGTGGTGGGTACCCGGGGATTCTGATGTCACGGGGAACAGCGAACACGTATGGAATGGAACGGTGCTGTGCACGCGGCGCGCATCTCCTCTGGGCCCGTACACGCACGCTTCTTGTCCCATCGGACTTCACGTAAAAAATACAAATTCAAGGACAACTTTATTAGGAATTTTAAGATGACGAACGTGCCAAGTGCAGGGCCTATCTGAGCACGAGGCCTTGTGCAAGAGCACAAGCTGCACAGCCATGAAGCTGAGGACACGTTTATTTTTCTGACTCTCAACATACGTATATTGTGGACAAATTAAGCAGCACAGTCAAGCAAAATGTGAACGGACAATTATCTCCTAGAGATAACGACCATTAACGCTGGCCATGTAACTTTCTGGATGTTTCTCGAGGCCTGTGACACCAGATAACTTACAGAAACTCTCCGATGAATTCTCTAATGGCTTCCCTTCTGCCTAGACCACGGCACACGCTCCCTGCAGGCTAGCCGGCCCAGCACTAGCCCGTCTTCTGCCCCCTGCTCTGTCCCTCCCTCACTCTGCCCCAGGCACTGGGCCTCTTTCTGAGAACAAAGCCTTCTTGCTTTTGCACCTGCTGTTGCCCGCACCTAGGATCCCGTCCACAGCTCCTATGTGACTGCCTCTTCACCTTCAGGTCCCAGATCCACTGTCACCTCCTCTGAGAGCCCTGCTCTGACCACAAAGGGCCTCCCGGTCATTCCTCATGAAAGGTCAGACCGGTAACTCCCACCAGGGCTACGCTTGGTACTGACGGGCGTCAGAGTGAGTTTCTGAACCAGTCACGATGGGGGTTAGATGTTTACCATTGGCTTAGGCTGGGTGGGCCACACTTGGCCCGCTGGCTTTGTGAGTAAAGTTTTATTGGAACACGGCCAAGCTTATTTATGCGTCATCTGCAGCTGCTTTCCTGTCACAACATCAGAGTTGATTAGTTGTGACACTGTGTGGCCTGCGAAGCCTTAAATATTTACTATCTGGTCATTTATTGAATATGTTTGCCGACCCCTGGGTTCAATTAAGTAGAGCTTTCTGCTGGATCTAGGGGTGGGGTCAGCTTCCCCGGAGTCTCACGGCTGCATCAGAAAGGGATCAATACCTAAACAAAGTGGGGTTGGCAGGAAGAAAGAGGAAGGGGGGTGTAAAAGCTGAGTGGTCAACCACCGTTTTCAGTAAAGACACACGTACAGTAAACAGCAAGTGTGTCCCCTTTATGGCAGTGCTGTGATTTATTTAGTAAATCTTATAAGAAGTGATATCTAAATTGCTTCTACATTTTTATCATTACAAATATTACTACGATGTACATCCATATGCATACATCCCTTGAACCCTGCCCGCTTTTCCTTACCTAGATGGGTGGTCGCAGTAATGGGCCTGAGCTGTTCTCCTGTGGTACCAACCTCCGTCATCTTCCAGGGTGGGTGGGGAGATCAGAGTCTGGCCTCATCCTCCAAGGTGAGTAGGAGGGTACCTGTTGAGGTGATGGGCCGCATGGAAGGCTGATGTCAGTGGAGGGGCTCCGTGTGGGTCACTGCAGCCTCACAACGCACTTGGAAGGCTGGCTTTCTTGCTGTTCTTTTATCCCAAGGAAACGGAGGCTCAGAGATGCACAGTCACTCACTCAAGGTCACGCAGCCCATCAGTGGCCGAGCAGGGAATCAGATTCGAGGCGTCCTGTACTATGTGGTCGTACTGGGGAGCTGGGGAAGGGCACTGCATTGCTGGACTGGTCTGTGAGGCTCTGGGATGATTATAGAGGGTTAAAAACATCCCAAACACAAACCCCCTCTTACACCCGCAGGATGCTGCTGTGAACTTTTCAACCAAAACCCAAGTATTTTGTCCTGTACTTGGAGATTAAACCACAAGTACGCCTCTCCAGGGAGGAGCAACACGCCAGCCCAAATTGCTAAGGTACTCAAGAATGGGACGGAAATGTTCTACACGGGGCGGTAGAGGGGAGGAATTGGGGGTGCGTCCAAAGGCTCTGGGATGGGAGACAGACAGCCAGGCCCCGAAGACAGAGGTTGCCCCTTCCCAAGGCAGTAGGGGCCTCTGCTGATGGCCTTTTTCTGGCACCTCCTGGTGGGGAGACTGTTTAACGACGGGCCCTGGCAAAACCACTTCGACCAGTGCTTCAGTTTCCCTCTTTTATTATAAATCCGCTTAAAATATTTGGGCACTCCCCAAAGTACCCAGAGATCTGTGTTGGAGACTCAGCGCCACCCGCACTGGTGCTGGCCAAATTCAAGCCATCCCAGCCGGTCCTTGGGATCTGGGCCACATCTGAGTACCAGCTCCACTATTACACAGATAGATAGATAGATAGACAGATAGATAAATATGTGTGTATTTAAGTGGACTCATTTTCTCGCTTAATAAATGTACTTTAAAGGAAGCTTAAAATCATTACTATTGATAATAAATTAGTGCCATTTGTCAGAGAAAGAAGGCAAACATGAAAGTGCATAACCATGTTCTTAACCATGTCCATTAATGCAACACCTGACTGTCCCTGGTGCCCCCAGGGCCACGTGTCCACCTTTCGGGGTCCATGACTTGGCACACGCAGTGCTTCCGAGGCCACACAGATGCGTGGACCCTGAGCCCGAACTCGCTCACGTCTCCCAAATGCCCTCCAGTGGCCCCAGTTGCTTGCTGGCAGCTGCCCAGATTCTTTTCACTTGGCCCCCCCTCCCCCATCCACCAGCCGCGAGCCTGGGGTGCCAGATTTCACGGAGATTTTCTCCCAGCCCCTAGGGGAGGTTTTTCCGGAAATGAAGCCACAGTCATCAGCAGCATGTGGTATGAATTAGGAGGGGCTGAGCAATCTGCCAGCCTCCTTTCTAACCCCACCCCATCACCTGGAGCTGGAAACCCTTACCTCTCTGGTCTGGCAGGCAGACAGGCCGGTGGCCCCACGTGCACCTCCGCTCACGTGTCCTTCTCCAGCAGCATCTGTCCCATGTTGTGTCTCCCTGGCTTTCAACACTCCCACAGCACCACACTGCAAAGGGAACCGGGCTCTAAACTCATCCAGAAATGGAGGGAACTTTAAGCCTGGCCCTGATCTGTCTTTCCAGAAATTTCTTCCACTACTACTCACCCAGAGGAAGGTTGGTTGGGGGTTTTGAGGGGAGGGATAGGTCAGGGTATACAAGGGTCTAAAGACAAATGCAGGCAGACCTATGCCCCTTCTTCACTCCTGCCTCAGCCCATGCAGAGGAAACTGTTCCCTTTCTGAAGAAACGTTTCCACAACTCTCCTTCCTAAGGGAATAGGAGTGACACCCAATTAGTGGTAGAAAAATAGCTGAGTATTTATTGGGACTCTCCATCCCCCACTCCCTTCCTCCCTCTCCCTTGTGGGTAAGCCTGCAGTGGCCAGTTCTGCCTGTGTCCGGGTGGACCCCTGAAATTCAGTCCGGGCAGTAGTAGAAAGAAGCCTGACCGTGGCCACACATCCAAGGCCCGTTTTCCAACTTCCATCATGAATTTGTTGTTGTTGTTTCTCCTATGTTCAACAGACTGTGAATGATTGAACCTCAGGATCCGTTCCCCTTCGCTTCCACAGTAACTGAAGATTTTCACTGTGCACTGGGCTGCCCAGAATAATGACGACATTTCCCATCCGCCCCTGCGTTTAGTGTGGTCACATGATTAATTTGGCCTTCTCCTGTGAATTAAAGGGGCACCCCCAACTTCCAGATAGTAACTTGCAGTGGAAAGGGACCTGCCTTTCCTCTAGCTGGCTTTACCAGAATAAGGCTGGGGTTTTGGTCCCTAATTGCCTTTGTGTCTCTATCTCATCAAGCTCAGGGCTTGAGGGAAAGAGTGTTTCAAATGGCAACAATGAATACTATCATGATCCACTGTGAGTAGCTACCACCCAATGAGGTAGGCAGTCTCTACTCAGCCTAACAATAATAATATCAGCATCACATTGATAGTGACTTATTGCTTACTCCCTTCCAATCCATGAACACAGCCCATGCATGATTTGGTTTAGTCCTGAGAGGCTGGTTTTATTAACTCCATAGGAAACTAAGGCTCAGAGAGGTTAAGTAACTCGGCCAAGGTCACACAGCTAGCAAGGTTCAACTCAAGATTATCTGTGAGTCCAATGCTCTTAACGACACTATTTTGCCTACCCCAGATAGCAACCGCTACCATTTTTTGAGTGCTCGCTTTATGCCAAGGGCTCAATAAAGCCCTTTACATATATTAATTAATAATCCTCCAGCATATCTACAAGGCAGACATTCTCCCCCCAACCCCCCCCCCCTTTGCAGATGAGGACACAGCTATGGAGAGGTGAGGAGACGGCGTCTACTGCTCTGAGAAGACGCGTGCATCTCCCAAGGGGCAGCTCTTGCCTGCTCGTGAACCTCCCAACAAGCTGACCTCTGAATCCAACTGGTATTCCCCACCCTCCAACCCCAAGGCCATAGCTTACTTATGAGGCCACAGAGGAATGACCGCATTTCTCAACTTCCTGAACCCAGAGGCCACACCCCCAGAGGCAGAGGCTGTTGCCTTTGTGAAGAGTAGTCAGGCTGGGTAAGGGAACAGCTCCATAATTTCCAGCTTGGCAATGGTCCCCGGGATGGCCTCCTGGCCCTCACTCTCTCTCACTGCATCCCAAATTCCATAACACCAGGGTCTGGGCCCCGAGGGTGGTTATCTAGTTCAGGTGTCTGCAAACTACTGCCCAAGGGCCATATCTGGCCCATTGCTTGTTTTTGTACCATACAGGAGCTGAGAATGGTTTTCACATTTTTAAGTGGTGGGAAAAAAAGTTAAAAAAGAAAAATAGTTCATGATGTGAAAATTATATGGATTTTTGACTGCCTCTAACCACAGAATGTGGCAGAAGTGACACAGAATGACTTCTGAGGCCACGCAGCTTCTGTAGTTTGCTTTTGGGACATGTACCTTTGAAGCCCTGAGCTGCCATGTAAGAAACTCAGCCACCCTAAAGCCACCACACTTGACATACCATGAAGGGAGATCACCCAGAGATAGAGAGAGCTGCCTGGGGAGCCCCAGCTGTTTGAACCCACAGCCACCTTCAGCATCAGCATCACCATCTGCATCAGCATCAGCATCTTCATCAGCAACAGCATCAGCATCTTCATCAGCATCTGCATCAGCATCAGCAACAGCATCAGCATCACCATCTGCATCAGCATCAGCATCAGCATCTTCATCAGCATCAGCACCTTCATCAGCATCTGCATCAGCATCTTCATCAGCATCAACATCAGCATCTGCATCAGCATCTTCATCAGCATCAGCATCACCATCTTCATCAGCATCAGCATCACCATCTGCATCAGCATCAGCCCCAACTGTGAGTCAGTGAGACTTCAGGGATTTCTGATGCCAGCTTTCCTGCAAGCCACCCTAGCTGACACCATGTAAAGCAAAAACAAGCTGTCCCCGCTCAGCCCTGCCTAGCTTGCAGATTTATGAGATTAGTGAATAAATAAAGGCTGTTTTTTAAGCCCCCAAAGGTAAAGTAGCATGTTCAAGGTCATCACCAGCTTGTAAGTGACAGAGTTCCACCTCTGTTCAACTCCAGAGCCTCTCTGCCCTTTGCAGTGTGAGGATGTGTTCGAAGAGCTTAGCCCAACAAAGGGGTTCACACTTTGACAAACTCGCATCAGAATCGTGTGGGGATCTTGCTAAAAACGTGGATTTCTAAGTCCTAACCCAGACCTAGTGAATCAGAACCTCAATGTTATGCATTTTAATACGTGGCCTGGGAGGGTCTTCACCACAGTAACAGTTCCCATCCATCAGTCTAAGATGCAGAAGGGAATGCAGTCACCAAACACCAGCTAACTGCCTTCAAGGACTGCTTCCCAGTGGCCAGCTGTGGACCAGGAACTGCTCTGACCCCTGGGGAGTCATAAAAGAAAATAACGCATAAAGAGCAAAACAAAGAAATGAAAGATAAAATGACATAAAAACAGAGAAAGCCCCCAACCTCGTGCAAATTTCAGTTTAGGGCAAGTATGAGCCTTGGTGTTAGGGAAATAGATGACAAAAAGCAAGCAAAGAATAAGATTATTCCAGAGAGTATTAAGTGCTGGGAAGGAAATCAGACGGGATGACGGGGCACAGTGGAAGGCAGGGGCCGTTTCAGACAGCGGAGGAGGGAGGAGGTCAGGGGAGAAGGTTCCAAGTGTGACAGCAGGGGTCAGGCATGCTGGGCCCTTGACGTATGTCACTCCATTTGATGCTCACGGCTTCCCTGCACAGGATTTATTAGGGTTCCCACCCTCCACCCGCTTTTACACAAACCTCCTTCTAGACTCTCCATCTCAATCAGTGGCAAATCCACCTTTCCCATTGGTATGAGTGTCCCGTGGCTGCTAAAACAAAGTACCACAACCTACGTGGCTAGAACGATGGAAATTTATTCTCCCCCAGTTCTGGAGGTCGGAAGTCAGACGTCATGGTGTCCACATGGTTGGTTCCTTCTGGAGGCACTGAGGGCGTATCCAGCCCGTCCTGCCCCTCTAACTTCTGGTGGCTGCCCGGCCATCCTTGGCGCTCCTTGACTCCATCTCTGCCCCCATCTTCCCATGCCCAACTCTGTGTGTCTCTGTGTCCTCTCCTTTTCTTACAAAGACATCTGTCATTGGATTGAGGGTCCACCTTAATCCAGGATCATGTCATCTTGAGATCCATAACTTAATTACCTCTGCAAAGACCCTTTTCCCAGATAAGGCCACTATCACTGGTTCAAGGGGTTGGAACTCAGGCACAGCCTTTGGGGGGGCACTACTGAACCCACGACAAAGTTTCTCAGGTCAAAACATTTGGGGTCACTCTCGATGGTGACTCTCTCTCTTACAAACCACCTCCAAGCCATCAGCCAAACATCTACTGGTCCCAGCTTCAAAATATACCCCGAATATCTTCCTCACCCCCCCCGCCCCATTTTCCTCTCACCCCCTCCCACCTGGACTCCCGTGGCCGCTTCCTCTGGGCTCCCTGCCCCCTCCCTGATGCCCCACAGTCCATGCTCAACATAATAGCAGAAGGGCTCTGTCAAAATCTGGCCAATCAAGTCCTTGCTCTGCTCAAAACTTCGCAGTAGCTTCTCATCTGAATAAGAGTACAGCGAAGGTCCCAGTGAAGTTCCAGAGGCCCAGGTCTCCCCGCATCACCGCCCCCCAACCTCCTCTGCTGCGGCCACGCTGGCCGCTCGCTGCTCCAGAATACCAGCTGTGCTTCTGCTCAGGGCTTTCTTCTTGCTGTTTCCTCTGCCTGGATCGCTCTTTCTGGAAACATTTCTCAAACGTTTCCTTCTCTCTTCTGCGTCAAGTCTTTGTTTAAAGAGCCTCAGCTCAGTGAGACCAAATTTAACCAGAAATCTGGAGAGGGGAAGGCCCGGTCCAAACCTCAAACACTCCTAAGAGGAGCACTGCTGCGAGCGTTTGTGGAGTGCAGGAGGAGAGGGTCCGGGTGGCCAGCGTTCCCGCCATCCTCCTGCGCACAGCTCGGTGGAACGGCACTTGCTTCTCGCCTTTTGGTTCGGCCTGGAACGGTACTTACAAAATCCCGCGAGATTTCTGTTTCTTGTTTTTCATCTTTAGAATCAACCTTTTGTTTTCTTTCGCTTTGCATGATGGGATGTAAATTGTATAAACCTCAGCCTGGCAATCCTGATGTATATGTAAGTATTTCTCATACTCAACCCCACGTGAGGGAGGTGTGGGCGCCAGGTACTGGACAACACACTTTATGGGGATTATCCCTTTCAGCTCTCAGAAAGCCCCCAATACTGCAGATGTGCAGACAAGCTAGAGAGGTCAGGGGGCCTGTTCAAAGTCATAAAGTTGCCACATGTCACAGCTGGGATTTGAGCCCGAGCTTTTGACATCAGAGCACATGCTCTTAACTATCAAGCTACATCCTCTGCTCCCTTTAAGCCAGATTATCTCAGCCTCAATGCTAATGATATTCTGGGCCAGATAATGCTTTGCTGTGGGGGCCTGTGCGCTACTCTGTAGGGTGTTTGGCACCATCCCTGGCCTCTACCCTTTAGATGCCAAGAACACACCCTGTGACAATGGAAAATGTCTCCAGATATTGCTAAACTTTCCCGGGGGGCAAAATCGCCCTGGTTGAGAACCTCTGCTTTAACCCAAGTTCTCCCCTCTGGTCTTTGAGTCCCAGTGATTCCCGATCAACTCCACTGTCTACCCCTCCCCACCATGGCCATCCCACTGGGCTCCCCACTTCCTCTGAGCTCCACCCCGCCACCCTATAGCCAATCTCTAGGATTCTAGAAAGAGCTGATGGGGCATTAAGAATAAGAGAAGGAAGGTAAAACAGATAGCAGAAGAGCCAATACGTTGGCAATGCCACCTCGCGGGGAGATAAAGAAACCCAAAGCAGAGCCTTGAAATACTTTTCTATTGGAGTAGGTGGGGTAGAGTGAAGCAGATTGTAAAGAGGGGAACAGATTCTCAGCTAAAGAGATCATGGCTGCCTCTGGGGCATAGGAGTGGAGACATACTCCTGAGAACAGAAGGAGATTGCTCCTTTCATTTTGCTGAACCAAATTTACCTAGGACCAATAAGTCACTCCTATCTCCAGATCTGGAAGAAGGGAGTTTGTCCCAGGTAATGAAGACTTAGGGTCAATGAATGATGGAGGAAGCGGACTCCTTGGTCCCCAGCACTGTTCTGGGTGATCAGAACTCCAGTTCTCCTGGGCTGATCTAGTCATACTACATCATTGATGGTAACAGAGACTGCTGATTGCGAGCCAATGTCCAAAGACTACATTTCTTAGCACCCCTTGTGGCTAGATATGACCACATGACTATGACTTGACCAAGGAGACATAAAAAGAACTTGGTGGGGGGTTATTACCAGGAAGGTTCTGTAGAAGGGAGGGTGTGAGGGCCTTTTGGCTTTTCAGTTTCTTCTGGCTGCTGCCCTAGAAGGTAGACGTGAAGCCTGGAACTGAAGCAGCCACTTTGAATCATAAGATGACCTTGAAGTTGGTGGCCACATGCTGAAGATGGCAGAACAGAAAGACAGTCATCTGGATCTCTGATATTTTTATGAGAGAATAATAAACTTTGATCTTGTCTAAGGCATGACATATTGGAGGGGGCGTTCTGTTATATGTAGTGAACCCCAATCCTAACAGATATAATTGGTTATAGATGGAAACCTGAAGTCGGACTCGTCCTCTGAACATGTTTTACAAATGCAGCCCTGCACATTTGAGATTGTTCAGACTTCACAGAAACTCAAAGCTCTCTGTTTCAACGGCACATCTTGGGACAAGGAGCAAGAAAGGGAACGGGACTGGTATTGCTGTGTAGACAGTACTAATCACAGCAATTGTAAGTGACAAACAAAAGTGCTCTCTTGGGGGGGTGAGGGTGGGAATGGGAGGAGGGTAGCAGGTGGGGATGAGCTGGGAATGTATTCCACGGATGGGGAGAAAACTTGTGTTTATGTGATTAGCAGAATTAGATGCGGGTCAGTGGCCATAGCTGGAGTTTGTAAATAGCCTTTTGAGCAGTTGCACATTTTTTTCTGGTTTGATCAAAATGAAACATCATTAAAAACAGCTCCACTGCCAATTGTCATCTCTGCCAGAGCCTGGGGAGGTGCCCTCCGGTCACGTCAGGCTGGATGTAACTGGCTTTGAAGTTTGTATATGCGAAGTGCTTTGAGGATTGCAGGCTAACAGAACTTTGGCAGAGGAAGAAATTTTGAGAGAGTCCATTTACCAATATGGGTTCAGCCTTAACTACAAAAACATCAGGCAGTCATAAAATTCAGCCTTTGCTGAATGAACCTGAAAACAGGTTCAAGTGGGGTAAGCTCTCAGCCATCTAGAAGGAGTGAGTCACCTTAAGATGCAATGGCTGGGAACCAGATTGTCCTAGGCCTCTGGGCCAGTGGAGTTAGACTAGCCGGCTTCAAATCCCTGCTCGATCATTTAGCAGCCACTGTCACCCTAGCCAAATCACTTCACCTCTCTGTGTCTCAGTGTCCTCATCCATAAAATGGGGGCAATATTAGAAGTTAGCACATATTGATGAAGTGCTTAGAACGATGCCTGGTTCATAGATGTGCAATATACCTGAACTAATATTACCACTATTATTATTATTCCACAGTTTCTATTCCAAGTTAGCCCTCCTGAAAAGCGTTGTTTTTCTTAATTGCATGATGTTTAGTTTGTACGCTTTTATTATATTTATTCCATTAACAACTGAACAAGGAGAAAGTTCAGAGTCATTTCTATTTCTTGTTCTTATTTTAAAGCAGATAACACTGGAAGAAGTTTAAAAACACCAGATACAAATGGATCTAAATTTTTAAAACAACCCAGCACAACAGTTGCAGGCATGTCCAAATCTCTCGCTTAAAAAAGAAATAGGCCAGATTTCACCCTGAGTTTACTTTGTGATTAAACTGGTTTCATGAGTTTGTTTCCAAATTTAGGTGAGTTTTATGTGGAGAAAGGAGATCCACGGAACTTTTGCTCTACGGAAAGGCCAGGAGGTCATTCCAGGGAAGAGGTGATGGGGCGGGTGTTATGTCCAGTTGATATCAGGAAGCATTTGGCACTGGGGAGATTGCTGGGCCCAGCTGGGCGTTATCCTTCCTGAAGCCTTCTGTCTTTCAAGGGAATGCCCACCACACTGACATCTGCTCACCAAAAAAGAGAGCTGGCTAACAGTGTTAACCCCCGACTCGGCTAAGTCGGGAAGAATTGGGGACTTCAGCCTTTGGGTTTTATGCTCAATCAGATGGTACAGATGGCATCTGTGGTTTGGGCTGTTACCTTTTGTAACAGCACCCTGATGTGCTTTGGGGGGACACCTCCCCTCTGTTCTCAATCTCGACTGTATGGGTGGAGTTGCTCCTATTCCAGATCAGAGGGCAGGCACGTGACCCAGGCCTAGCCAATCAAAACCCCACATACCCATGGCTGCAGGGATTGGCTCAGGAATGGACACCTGACCCAGGATGGGCCAATCGCAGTTGACCCCAAGATTTTTGCTGGAACTATTGCAAAAGAGATGCTGTCTTTCAGCTGAGGTTCCTCAACCTGTTGAATGTGAGTCCAGAGTTGTTGGTGGGGATGGAATGGGGAGGTTAAGCCCGTGTTTGGGAAGTACTTGCCTGAGGATATGGTCAGAATAGAGGAAACGAGATCAAGGGAGAGAGATTCCTGGAAACACTGCATCCTGAATCCTGCCATGCCCCGAATTTTCTGTTACACAAGCTAATGCATTTCCTTTTTTGGCTTAAGTCCATTTCAACTGATTTCCTCTTACTTTGACCAAAAGGCTCTTGACTCACCTAGGTGGAGAACCGAGACCTTAGGCCATAGTTCCCCCTTGGGAAGCAGATACAGATAAGAAGAAAAAGTTGGCAGTGGAAGAAGAGCAAACCTTACTAGGAGGTCAGAAACCAGCTGGGGACCTGTGTAAGCTACCAGGGTGCCAGGACATGAAAAAATGGTCACCACGGATGTTTGTCATGTGCCCCTGAAGCACCAACAAGCTGCATGTGTGCCCTCCCCAGTGGTGACACGGACTACGTTCAATCATGCTCCTTTCCTCTCCAAGTCCTTTTGTCACCATCCTTCTCATACCAGCTGGAGGGCCTATTACACTGTTCTGGGCACTTGTAACCAATGAGAGCTGCCAAAGGTGAAGGGCAGAGATGGAACCAAGGAGTCAGAGCAAAGACTGTTACAGTTGACCCATGGCAAAGGGGAGGAATGAATGAATGAATGAATGTCACTAACATTTATTGAGCATTTACTGTGGGCAAGGAATGTTCAAGCCCTTTATATATATCCTCTCATTTGATCGCCCAATTCTACCAGGTGGGTCCTATGAGAATCCCCGCTTTACAGATGAAAAAACTGAGGCACGGAGAGATGACCTTGTCCAAGGGCACATAGTTAACCAACAGCAGGGTCTTAATCATTGAGGAATCAGTGAAAACTCACTGAACCCTACTCCATGCCAAGCACTGTGCCAAGTACAAGGGAAACAACTGTGTGTGAAAACACACATAGACCCTGTTCACACAGCAGTTTTCATCATCTGAAATTATCTTAGGAAACATACTGATTTGTACACCAGTTTCTTATCCGTCTTCTCCATCAGAATGTTTGTTCCACGAGGGGAAGAACTTCACTGGTCTCATTCACAGTCTTACCTGCAGGGCTGAATGGGACCTGGCATACAGTAGGCACTCAGAACTTGTTCAACAAACAAGTAGCTCTAGAGCAGAGTTTCTCAATGTCGTTACTGCTGACACGTGGGGCTGGATCACTCCCTGTGGTGGCAGCTGTTCTGTGCATTGTAGGGTGTTAGCAGCATCCCTGGTCTCCACCCTCTAAATGACAGTAGCACCCCTCTCCACTCCATTCCCCATGGTTGTAACAACCAAAGATGTCTTTGGACAAATGTTCCTGGGGAGGCGAAATTCTTGACCTGGAGAGTTCAAATGACTGCACAGATGACACGCACAATCAGGAACTTAACATCGGAGGGACTGACATGACACATGTCGGACACACAGGGTAGCTGGTACCTACATCAAGCTCCTGAGCCACGTGTTATGTGAGCGAGCACGATTGGGCCTGAAAGCTAAGAAATGACTTGAGCCACAAGTATGTCACAATTCCCCGTTAGCCCTCGGAACCCTGAAATCTATACATCTGTAGTGGCGAGACGGAACGTTCAGACCCTGAATGATGTCAAGATGCAAGTGGGCCCAAACTTAATCGTCCCAAGAGGCATCCTATTTCAGAGGTTCTGCTGGTTTGAGGAGAGGCCGTTTCTCGGGAGGATGCCATTTGCAGATGGCGGCAAAAACATAATGTCACTTGCCTTTGCCACAACTGGCAAAAGTGAGTTTTCATCGAGAGGGTTCTTACTTCCTTTGAGTGGCTTGTTTCTTCCCAGGGATAGAACGGGAGAAAGAAAATTCCAAAAGTGAACATCTCTCTTGGTGCCCCTGCAGCACCCCAAGTTGTTCCTTCTCCAGGGTTCTAATATAATACAAATAAATAAGATACAAGGATGTAATGTACAGCCCAGGGAACAAAGCCAATATTCTATAATAACTTTAAATGGAGCATAATCTATAAAAATATCGAATCACTACGTTGTACACCTGAAACTAATGTAACACTGTAAATCAACTACACTTCAAGAAAATCACATATATAATATATAAGTCATATACTACATATAAATTATGTGTGTGTCTTGTTTTTTTCCAGGTGTTTGTAGCCATCATCTCATTTCATTTTTACAACAGCTCTACTAGGTAGGAGTTACTAACCCTACTTTATTGATGACTAAGACTGAGGCATACAGAGGCTAAGTGACCTGCCCAGGGTCACCTGTAATATTCTCTATCACCAAAAGCAGCACCACCATCCACCAGGTCACTCTGACCAAAACAGTGTCCGTTGATGTTCCCATTTCCCTCCACCCGTGCATCCAATCCATGGGCAGGTACCATGGGCTGTCCTTCCAATAGATGCCCCAGATCTGGTCACGGGTCTCCCCTATCCCAACGGCCAGCTTGGTCCAGGCCATCGCTGGCCTGCAGGCCTGTGTCAGCCTCCCCCCCTCCTCCTGAGCCTTATTTCCAGCCCCAGTGTCCAGGCCATCCTCACTGGGTGGCAATCAGCCCATTGAATTGCCAGCCAAGGCTCCCATGGGCCTGAGGACCAGTCCAGGCTCAGAGTGGAGGCCAGGAGGCCTCGGCTATGCGCCCTGAGCTCTCCTCCCACGATTCTTCTTTGCAGTCAGTTCCCTTGACCACACCTCCCATACATTTATTGAGCACCTACTGCATGCCCACTCTTCACATTCCCAGCACTGGGGATATGGTGGCGGGTGAACAGGTGAAGTTTCTCACCTCATGGTATGGATATTTGTGGCCTGCTCTCTAATCCAGCCATTCTGTCTTCCGTCTGGGCCCCTGCACAGCTGGTCCCCATGCCCAGAACGAGCTCCCACCCTCCCTTTCTTTCCTTCTGACACACGGCTAATTCCTGCCCCTCTGTAGAGGTCATCTGTTGCTGCATAACAAATTTCCCCAACAACAGAGTAACTTAAAACAACAACATTTTAAATCTCAGGCTTCTAGGGGTCAGGAATCAGATGCTGCTGAAATGGTTCCTCTGGCACTGGGTCATCCCAAGGCCTGACTGAGTAGGCCCCTCGCTTGCTGGCATGACTGTGGCAGAATTCTGCTCCTCATGGGGTGTTGGACTGAGGGTCTCAGGTCCTCACAAGCCATTGGCCACAAGTCTTCCTTAGCTCCTCACTATGTGGGCCTCTCTACGGCACATGCAACAACACGGCAGCTGGCAGAGTGAGCGGGCAAGAGGGAGTGCCAGTGGGATGGAAGTCAGAGTTCAGAACCTAATCTTGGAAGCGACATTCCATCATTTTGCCACATTAAAAAAAAAAATTTTTTTTAATGTGGACCATTTTGAAAGTCTTTATTGAATTTGTTACAATATTGCTTCTGTTTTATGTTTTGGTTTCTTGGCCGCAAGGCATGTGGGATCTTAGCTCCCGACCAGGGATCGAACCCGCAACCCCTGCATTGGAAGGCAAAGTCTTAACCACAGGACCACCAGGGAAGTCCCCATTTTGCCGCATTTTATTCTCTGGAATCAAGTCACCGGGTCTAGGCCACACACGAGGAGGGGGTGACACAAGGATGTGAATAGACGAGGTGGGCAGGCATCACCAGGGGCCACGGCAGAAGCTGTCTACCACACCTTCTTTCAGCTTTAAATGTCAATGCCTCCTCAGAGGCCTTCTCTGATTCCTGGGTTAGGAGCCCCTTCTTTGCTCATACAACTCGGGAATCCCCTCATGATACTTAACACATTACTGTGTGTGAGCCCTGTTGATGAGCCCCTTTAGCTCACCAGACTGGGGGCTCCTGAAGGACAGAAACTCTATCTTATCAGTTTATTGTTTGTTGTATTCCCAGCCCTGTCCACGCTGAGCACACAGCTGGGACGTTAAACCCAATGTTTTAAAGAGGCATCCTATTTCAGAGGTTCTGCTGGTTTGAGGAGAGGCCGAAAAAACATTAAACCAAATGTTTTTTCACTAGTTGAAAAGCAGTGACATATATTAGTTCATATTCATTATTTCACAGATGCGTATAACATTAGACTAGACAGAACTTAAAACAAGAATAATTCTTACAGGCCATCTAATAGTGAGTATCTGATTTATTTTAATTTGTAACAGAATTCTGTCTGAATTCAAATTCCTGTCCCCTCCTCACTTGGGCTGTGGAAACTTGTACCCATCTACCCATTTCCTCATCTATATAATGGGGATAATAGTTGACTTTCATTAGATATACAGATAGCCAACAGGCACATGAAAAGATGCTCAACAGTGCTAATTATTAGAGAAATGCAAATCAAAACTACAATGAGGTATCACCTCACATCAGTCAGAATGGCCATCATGAAGAAATATACAAATACCAAATGCTGGAAAGGGTGTGGGGAAAGGGAACCCTCCTACACTGTTGGTGGGAATGTAAATTGGTGCAGCCACTATGAAGAAGAGCATGGAGGTTCCTCAGAAAACTAAAAACAGAGTTGCCATAGGACCCAGCAATCCCACTCTTGGGCATATATCTGGACAAAACTATAATTCAAAAAGATATATACACCCCTATGTTCATGGCAGCACTATTTACAATAGCCAAGACATGGAAACAGCCAAAAAGTCCCTCAACAGATGAATGGATAAAGGTGTGGTACATACATAAAATGGAATACTACTCGGCCATTAAAAAGAATGAAATAATGCTATTTGCAGCAACATGGATGGACTTAGAGATTATCATACTAAGTGAAGTAAGTCAGAAAGGCAAAGACAAATACCATATGATATCTCTTATATGTGGAATCTAAAATATGACACAAATGAACTTATCTACGACAGAAACAGACTCACAGACACAGAGAACAGACTTGTGGTTGCCAAAGGCTGGGGAAGGGATGGATTGGGAGTTTGAGATTAGCAGATGCAAACTATTATATATAGAATGGATAAACAACAAAGTCCTACTGTAGAGCACAGGGAACTATATTCAATATCCTGTGATAAACCATAATGGAAAAGAATATGAAAAAGAATGTATATAACTGAATCACTTTGCTATACAGCAGAAACTAACAAAACATTGTAAATCAACTACAGTTAGATAAAATAAATTTTTAAAAATAGTTGACATTCATTGAGCACCTACTACGTGCCAGGTATATACTTTACGTACATAATCTCACTTAATCTGCTAAACCACCTGACGAGGTAGAGAATACTGCTGCTACTCTCATTTTAGAACAAAGACAAATGAGGTGCAGAGAGATGGAGTCACTTGTCTAAGTTGAAAGAGGCAAGGATTCGAATCTAGCCTCCCTGGGTCCAGAGCTCACCTAATGCATCAGGTTACTGTAAGGGTTCAAAGTGATTATGTGCCTTCAGTTTTAGCTCAGTGACCAGCATAAGGCAAACACCCAATAAACGTTGCCTTATACGTTTAACTTCAGCTGAATATAACAGAAACTGAAATACAGCTTTTAACATGTGAGCTTCCTTCCTTTCATGGAGAGGGCAGGACAGGGCTGGCACAGCAATGCTGTAATACCATTAATACCCCAGGCTCCTGATCAACAGTCTCACACGAGCTTTCATGTTCAATGATGAATCATGGTCCAAAGCGGCTCAGAGCTCCAGCCACTCCATTGCAGTTCCAAGCAGGAAAAAGGAGACAAACGGAGGAAGGACCAAAAGGTCTCACCTTCCAGTGAGTGAAGAAACTCTTCATTAAGAGCCGTTATTAAAAGCCCCATCTGGTGACTTCAGCTTATATCTCACTGGCTACCTACACTATAAGCAGGGCTGGGATTGGGGTCCTTTAGCTATAGACACAATGCCACACTAAATAAAACTGAGGTTCTGTTAGTGAAGAAGGGAAAAATAGATAGTGAGTGGGCAACTGAGAGTCTACCTCGTGTACTTTACATTATTAGTACAAATAAACAAGGGGAGGCCTGTTTATTTATACTATTAACCAGAAGTCCCACATATAAGAAGAACGGATTGCTTGCATTGAAGTGGGGAGGGGTGGGTGCCCTCAGCTCCCTCCGTGCCCCTCCCTGTGACTTTAAATTAACTGGAGAGGTCCCCGGGAGGGCTGCACAGTGTGAAAACTCCCTCTAAACCTTGGTTTTCTCACTTCTCTACACCTCTGTTTCAACACTTGGAAAATGGGAATGATAAAGGCACAACTCCGTAAGACTGAGACGAGGACTGAACGTGACCGAACCATGGACATCTTGGTCCAATACCCGGCACTCGGTCCACATAATGCTGCTATTCTAACTTGGAGAGAGAGAAGGCAGCCAAGCCTAACTGCTGGGCCTGGGACTTCTCAAAAACTGCTCTCTTGGCTTTTTTTTTTTTTTTTTAAAACCAATGTACTGAATCCCACTTGGTTGGCAGGAGGCCACGGGCGAATTTGGGGCAGCACAAAACACAGCAGAGTGCCAGGGTGTACCCCACCGCAGTATTTTTCCACAGACTCTGCCCGGTTGGCCCTGGCTCCCAGTGGGAGCTGTGGTCCCCGCAGAACAGCGCGTCCTAGGCAGACCGAGCGGTGCTGCCCCGCAGTGACTCATGCCTGTCTGTGGGGAGCCAGTGCCAAAGCTGGCACGCCCCACTGCCAAGTGGGCCTCGGCTGGTCCCGCTTCCCCCTGGGGCTGGAGCTGCCCCAAGCTTCCTTGCTGATCCTCAGAACCTTGGGCCCAACCCGGATTCCACCCTGATGGGTCATTTATGGCCTGTGCTCAATCCAGGGCCTGAAGCATGAACACTTAACTTCCCACAACACGGATTCAACAGACCCCAGTTCAGACAAAGAGCACCACGAAGTGTAGTGATTCCTCAGGGGAACAGACAGAGCCCCCTCTTCTTCCCTCCCCACCCAAATTCCAGCTGTTATTAAGACCACAGATTTGAGGACCTGGGTTTGATTCCTGGCTCTGTCACAACTTGATTGTGTGGTCTGAAGTAATATAACCTCCATGGGCCTCAGTTTCTTCATCTGGCAAATGGGGATCATCCCATTTGGTGAGGATCGAAGGAAGCAATGCATGGGAAGGGTCATGCCTGGCGCTGAGACATACCCGAGGTCACAAACCACTATCATCTCAGCACAGAGTTTCCCATGCCTCACAGTCAGGCCCCTTATCATCTCTCTGACCTCATCTTTACCATCTTCCCCGCTTCACCTGGTCCAGCCACATCAGCCTCTTTGCTGATCCTTTGACACACTCAAGCTCCGGCCTCAGGGCCTTTGCACCTGCTGATCCCTCTGCCTGGAAGACTTTTCCACACAGTTAAATCCTTCAACTCCTTTCAGTCCTTAATCAACCACCACCTTCACAGTGAGGCCTTCCCTGCCTACCTTACCTAAAAGTGCAATTCCCTCCACCCCACCAGTCCCATTCCCTGCTTTATTTTTCTCCATAGCGCTTAACCTTAATCTGGCATTATTTGGGGGCATCGTCTGTCTCTCTCTATGTATTAGTTATCTATTGCTGCATAACAAACTACTCCCAAACTTAATGGCTTAAAACAACAAACACTGATTATCTTAGAGTTTTTGTGGGTCAGGAACGTGGGAGCAGCTTAGCTGGGTGGTTCTGGCCCAGGGTCTCTCCTAAGGTTGCAGTCAAGATGTCGCTGGGGCCATGGTTTAATTCAGAGGCTTGACTGGGGCGGAGGGTCTGTTTCCCAGATGGCTCCCTCACATGGCTGTGGGTGGGAGGCCTCAGTTCATCACCCTGTGGACCTTGCCACACCGGGCTCCTTCAGCATCCTCACAGCATGGCAGCTGGGTTCCCTCAGAGGGAGGGATTCAGGAGAGAGCATGATGGAAGGCACCATGTCTTTACGAGCTTACCTCAGAAGTCACCTCCATCACCCCTTTATATTGTGTGTGTGTGTGTGTGTGTGTGTGTGTGTGTGTGTGTGTGTGTGTGTGACATCAGTCATCCCTATGCAGGATGGAAGGGGACCACGTAAGGGTGTCAACACCAGAAGGCAAGAAGCACTGGGGCCATCCTGGAGGCTGGCTACCACAGCTTAGAAGCATGTAAATATCATGAGAGCAGGACCATATCTGTTTTGTTCACTGCTGTGTCTTCAGTTTCTAGGACAATGCTTGGCACATAATACATTCTTAATCTATTTTGTTGGATGATTGACTGAATGAATGGATGAATGGGACCAGGTGAAACTCAGCCAAAGCAGAACACAGAGACTCCTCTGAGGAGAGGTGGAGCTTGGCTCTCCAACAAGTCCTTTCCCTGGGCAGCCTGTGAAGGACTCCAACCATTTGCTACAACTTCGGAATCATGGGGAAATAAAAGAAAAAGCAACAGCTTCTGAACACAAAGCTACTCTCTCATAGTACTCCCACAATGTTCCAATATGCAGGAGAGACATGAGGCTGTGTTGTAAAGGGCGCTGGGTTAGACGTTAGAAGGTCAGGCATCAAGTCCTGGCTCAGACACTTAATTGATAAACTACCGAAGTTTAGTTTGTTATTTTTAAATGGGAGTAACCACATCTATTCTGCCTAGTACCCAGGGATATAGTTCATTTATTCATTCATGCTCATCACTTAACCATCACCCTGGACTTCATGGATTCGCAGTTTAGTGAGAGACTCAGATGGGTTGGTACCTTCTGAAAACAGCACCACACACTGTTATGTACCTTGATAAATTCAGCACCTACTACAGTAGATTGTGCTAAATTTTGTGTACATCATCTGTATGCAGTAGATATTTTTAATCCCCATTTTACAAGTGAAGCAATGCAGTTTCAGAGAGGTTAAGTAACTTGTTCTAAGTCATACAGCTAGTAATTCTCAAAAACAGAATCTAGGTTTTCTGACCTCCACGCCTTTCCTATGACACCAGAACTTCTTCATAAAAGTTTTAAATGTCTACATTTAAAACTGACAGTTGGGAGTGACATTTCTAATAAAAGCCCCAATCAATTCACTCACCGCCATTTACTTTTTGATGTAATAACTGTGGTGGATTCGGATTGTGTCAACTCAGTGAAGTTGGAATTCCCAGAATTCCTTGCTCTGCATAGTTTCTGGTTAGCATGGGCCACAGGAAACATTTGAGGCAAGATCTGGAAGGTAGAAGTGGAGAAGCAGATCTACAGTTTTTACGCCTGGAGGGTGGGTGCCGTGGGCGCTGTTGTGCCTGCTCTTCTGTGGGCTGACCTGGGTGGCCTGGGGCAGCAGCAAGCCCGCAGCCTCCAGCGCCTGGGCATCTTCTTTCAGCTTCTCCAAATCCTGGGCAGGTGCCTGTTTGGTTCCGTGATGAAGAAGACCGCCTCCTGCGGCGGGTCACTTGGGTGGGGCGACTGGTCTGTCCCTGCGGCTCCCTCCTCGTCCTCAGCTGCTCTCAGCTCTCATCCGTCTTGCTTTTGTGGCGGCCACCTGCTGACACCCAGCCTCACGTTCAAAGAAACAGGCTCAGGCTTCCCTGGTGGCGCAGTGGTTGAGAGTCCGCCTGCCGGTGCAGGGGAGGCGGGTTCGTGCCCCGGTCCGGGAAGATCCCACATGCCGCGGAGCGGCTGGGCCCGTGAGCCATGGCCGCTGAGCCTGCGCGTCCGGAGCCTGTGCTCCGCAACGGGAAAGGCCACAACAGTGAGAGGCCGGCGTACCGCAAAAAAAAAGAAAAAAAAAAAAAAACGGGCTCACATATGCTGTCGAACCAGCTCTCACATTTATATAAGGTCAAACTCCCAGGATAAATCCCTCCTGTTGATTTTCTTTCTCTGACCAAACCCTTATCCCATAATCGGAGGCGAATTCTCATTTCATATACTTTAAAATAGAAAAATCTAAGCCTATTTTCACAGCTCCACTGTTTTCAAATACCTATATCCAAAATCTATGAGCATGTAAGGAATACCTACATGTGCTACACATCATGGTTAAAAGCTCTGCTTGAAATTTTCAAGAAAGACACTCAAGACAACTGACAGGTCTGTCTGGAGAGGTGCAGAGGGGCTGGAGTGCGAGGGAATCCCTTTGCCTGTGACCCAGACTCTTCTCCCAATTCACTAGGTGGTTTTTCCCCGGGGCCCTGGACTTGTCTGTGGCTTTGAGGGCAGGAACACCTCCGAGCTGACTGCCAGAGCACGCAGACCGGACCATCTAGTGGAAAATCCTGATGCCAACTTGAGCCTGTACTGTAAGCACGCAGCTAGACTGAAGGGAAGTGGCCACTCACTGGGAAGTAATGTGTCTTGTTGGACAATGCCAGCGGGTACTATTTGATGCTCATAAACTTTTCCAGACTCTCAGAGCGGAAGATGAGCAACTTCACTTTTACAGCCACTAATAGTACATTCCTAAGCTCGTACGTGTGTGCATACATATATGCATGAAAAGGACCGAACTGAGTAGAAATCACAGAAGATGAAAGCTGACTTTTCACCTCATCCATGATTCAGCTTCCATCAGCCTCAAGGAGAAAATAATCATGAATAAATAACTCCCCATTTATACCAAGAAAGAAATAGCAATTCGAAAATGTGCCGGTGAGCCTCTATTTTATTTAAAGGAGAAAAGGACAGTTAGCAAATCCATGGAGGAATGAGATTTCAGTTAACCAAAAGAGGAAAGAACATTTTATGAACGTTTTCGTTTAGTCATGAAATTTAATTAATTCATTAAAATTTATTTATTCTATTTTAAAAGGTGGAAAGACTGACCTCAACTGTTTATCCCAGGGGTCAGCGAACGATGGCCCACGGCTGGCTGGTTGTTTTTATAAATAAAGTTTTATTGAAAGACAACCATGCTCATTCTTTCACTTATTGTCTATGGCTGCTTCCATGTTACCAGAGCAGTGTTCATTGGTTGGAACAGAGCTAAAATGTTTATTATATGATCTTTTAATAAAAGTTTGCTAACCTCTGGTTTATTCTATAATCTTTGTGACCAGTAAGGTCACCCAAATACTTCCTGATTGCTTTCATGTTTTCAGTAAATAAATTCAGCTTCAGTGGCAGGAAATCTAACACCTCCTCTGGGCTTCTTACTTCCTCACCACTCCCAATGTCCAAGAACTCTGGGATTTACTTGGTTCCAAGGGGGTCAGCCCTGCCTCCAAACAGCTGAACTGGTGAGTCTGAACCATCCGCTACATGCATTGATTCTCCTTGCCACTAAGGATCACTGTTGAACATAGGATATATACATCCATCCTGGCTCTCCTAGTGATCAGCCATCGATCCCAGACCAATTGTACTAGGATTGCTGGGGCCTGAAGGGATCCCAGCTTACCTACCTGCCCTGTTGGAAGCAGCCCTCCCCAAAGCTCACTTGGGCTCTCAAACTTTGGCCAGGTGCTCCTGTCCTGTTGATGACTTCCCATGTGGGATTCTTGTCCTTCTTAGTCAGTGGGTGTTAGGTGGGAGCTTCAGAGCCCACTCGGATGGGCTTTCCTGACTTCAAATCTTGAGGAGCAATGGTTGGGTATCTGAGTCCCTTCATTCCCTAGAGACCTTGGCTCCATGTGCAAAGCAATCCAGTCCCCCCTCACCCCCACCACCAAGAACTAGGTCTTTATGGTGAGAAGCCTGCCTTTGTCAGGTCACAGAAATTCCTTTATAGCCACCCTCAAGCAATGGGTGTCTACTGGTCCCCTGTTGACATGAACTAAGAAAGACCAATTCTTTCCTGAACAAAGATGGTTTACTGTGAGATGACCTGAGGAGAGGTGTGGGCAGGTTCGGGGACCTTATTACAAATCAAAGGAGGTGATAGTCACGAACCCACTCAGCTAAGCCTTTGCTCACACCTGCCAGGCTCTTCCCTGTTTTCCGCAGCTTCTGAGATGACCCCAGTGATCTCCACTTTCTGGCCTTCATGTCCTGGAGGGATCCCCACCCCTTGAGTAACTGTGTCTAAGCAACAGAATACCTCAGTGTTGGGGGAAATGTCCCAACTGTGATTAAATCTGACTTCAACCATGCTGGCAGACTCTCCCTTGCTGGCTGTGATGAAGCAAAGCCAGGGAGGCTTACGTGGCCAACAGCCAGCTCACGTGGAGAGCTTCACTACGGAGAGGGCAATGTGATAAGGAACCGACAGGGCTCCCCCAAGAAGCCAGTGAGGGGCTGAGGCTCTGAATCCTGCCAACAAACCTGTGAGGGAGCTTGGATGTAGACCTGTCCCCAGTCGAGCCTTCAGAGGAGACCCCAGCCCTGGCTGACACTGACTGCATCCTTTTGAGATGCTGAAGCAGTGGACCCAGCAGAGCTGTGCCTGGATTCCTGACCCACTGAAACTGCGAGCGTTTTAACTGGGTGTTGTGCAAAGCCACTAAGTTTGTGGTTATCTGTTATACAGCAATAATGAACACACTCATCTCCAGACCATACAGGCACCAAACACGCGAAAAGCTGTTAGGCTTTATAACTGTATCTACCTTTTAAGAGTTCTACATTTTTCAGTGAAGAGTGTCATGCAAGTAAAAATATTTCCCAGAAAAAGAAAAAGCGTGACCTAAACAGTTAAATATTTGGGATTGCCGGACTGTGAATGTCTAAGCAGAGTAACAAATGGCTCAATCTTCCTCCTCGGTCCAGATGCTGAGTGGGGTTATAGATCAAATGTTTGTGTCCCCCCCAAAATTCGCATGTTGAAATCCTAACCCCTAATGCGATGGTATTAAGAGGTGGGGCCTTTGGGAAGTGATTAGGTCAGGAGGGTAGAGCCCTCATGATGGGATTTGTGCCCTTATAAAAGAGGCCCCAGAGAGCTCCCTTCCCCCTTTCATCACAGTGACAAGACGGCCATCTATGAACCCGGAAGCAGGCCCTCACTAGACACCAGATCTGCCAGTGCCTTGGTCTTGGACTTCCCAGCCTCCAGAACTGGGAGAAGTGAAGTTCTGTTTTCTGTAAGCCACCCAGTCTATGGTGTTTTGTTATAGCAGCCCGAAAGGGTTAAGACAGTCCCTCATGCAACCAAAGCTTTTTTTGTTTTGTTTTGTTTGCGGTACGCAGGCCTCTCACTGTCGCGGCCTCTCCTGTTGCGGAGCACAGGCTCCGGACGCGCAGGCTCAGCGGCCATGGCTCACAGGCCCAGCCGCTCCGCGGCATGTGCGATCTTCCTGGACCGGGGCACAAACCCGTGTCCCCTGCATCGCCAGGCGGACTCTCAACCACTGCGCCACCAGGGAAGCCCACAACCAAAGCTTTTTAAAGCTAACACTTACTGCAGGCATACCGTGAGCCAGGCATGGGGCTATATGCATTAGCTGTACTATTTCATTAGATCCACCCCAAATCGCTTGTAAGGTGGTACTATTAGGTCTAGTTTTCAGCTACAGAAACAGACTCAGAGAGGCTGTCTGACTTGCTCAGGCTCACACAGCGAGCGGGGAAGGAGGAAGGCTGGGATTTAAACGTAAGCAGTCAGATTCCAAAGCCTTTCCTCTTCACACTTCTCTCCTGCCACAGGTACCTTTCGTAAAATATCACCTCCCCTGAGGGGCAAAACCATGATTCCAGTTTCTTCACAGTACCCCACCCCCCGTCTCCTGCCAGTTTCCCCAACCCAAGGCAAGCACAGCTGTATCTGCCCCTGGTGCCCTGGGCTCCAGCTCACGGCGCCACAATTGCTGCTCCGATTGTGTATTGCATGGTCAACACTCCTTCACACATCTGTCCTCTCTTTAAGGAGCATCTACTATGCCAGGCTTTGTTTCAGGCACGAGGACACGCGAGTGAACAAGACAGACAAAAATCCCCACCTTCACAGAGCTGACGTTTTAGTGGGGGAGACAGACCATCAGCAAATCATCCAATACATGGCATCATGCCAGGTAACTACAAAGGGTCTGGCGGGGGAGAACAGGGTAAGAGGGATGGAATAGAATTATGGGGATGGTATTTTAGATAGAGTGATCACAGAGGGCTTCCTTGAGGCGGTGACAACTGCGCAGAGACCTGAGACCAACATTTCAGGCAGAGGGCACAGCCTGTGCAAACACCTTGAGGTGTGGTGCTGGGAAGGAGCCTGAGGAATCTGAGAAAGAGCAGGGGGCAGGTATCAGGATTGAGGTGTGTAGAAGGCAGGCAGGAGGGTGCTCGGCAGGGCCCACATTATGTAGGGCCATGTGGGAATTAGGATTTTACTCTTTGTTCTTATGTAATGATAGCTCTTTGTCTGGGGGTCTTGCTACTCTCCTCACACCTGGTCAGTGGGAAGGACACGGGTCCCTTTAACCCGGCTCGGGACCCCCCTTTGGCCCGAGGGCAGGCTCTGCTGTCACCCTATAGAGCAGCCACAGCGTGAGACAGCAGACTTGGAGAGAGGACAAGAGGTGGTGGAAAAAGTGACTCACTGCCCCTCCTGGCAGGGGCCCCTCCCACTGCCATATCTGCTTTCTGTGTAACTGTGGAAAGCCCACACTCCTCCAGGGACGCAGGCCTGCCCCCAGCACAGAGGCCTCATCCTTCCCTTCCCCACACGCTACAAGTCAGGGAAAGCTCACCACCGCCCACCCTTCACCCGGGCCAGGCTTCCCCATGGCGTGAATATTCTAGACCCAGAGCGTAAGCCCCCATCAACGCCACACGGACATCGCCCAGATCGCTTCCGTGGCAGCTCCCTCCCGGCTCCTCTTGGCAGGCCACCCCCAGAGCTCCGTGTACTTCGGGCTCTAGAAATGTTTACTTTTGCATCTGCCAGTTCACAAGGCAATTATCGGTAACTGGATCCACGGCCCAGGAAATCTGACTTCATCGGGACACCGAAACCCAGGAAGGGAGACACTTTTGGGCCCTGGGCTGACCACAGACACCGCGGAGGGGAGCTCTGCACCGTGGCATCAGGTGACATCACCACGGCTTGTGTCCGAGACGTGACGTAAGGGCAACCCCCGAGGACGCCAGACTGAGCATGTCTGTGAGAGGTTCCCCTCCGTCTGCCCACCAAACCCCGGTCGCTTCTATTTCTGGCATCAAGCGAAGATGGATTTGATGGTTGTGGGAAGGAATTAGCTGTTAACGGACTTGCCATAAACAAAGATTGATTTCCAATTCTATGGATTTTTGAGTGGAGGGGGTTTAAGGCGAAAGATTTATAAATTTATAAAATACGACTAACAGGGTTTGGTGGAGCCATTGCTAGCACCCTAGAAGAGCATGTAATCAACGAAACACCAGAAAAATTTCCACACCCCTCTGAGCAAACAGTATTTCAACTCTGTTCTTTACACACACACACACACACGCGCACGCACACACGCGCACACACACACACACACACACACACACACAGTTCCTCTGAAACCTTTCTGAAATGCTTTCAGCAGAGCCACAAAAGCTAAGGCACAGATTAGCTAAAAGTCTGAAATCTTCAAGTTTATTTCGTGGGCACTTCCATTTCCTAAGATATGAAATAAATCGGCAAGGATTCCGAGGTCCTAACTGGTCCAAAAGGGACAAGAAGGACTAAAGCAGCTTAGAAGTGAAGGCAGTACTGTGCAGCAGGGCAGCACCCGGGTATGAAACCAGAGCCCTGAGTTCAAATCCTGCCTCAGCCCCTTTCTATTCGGGTCATGCTGGGCAGGTTCCATCTTATTTCCTTCTGGAAAATGGAGATAACAACGTTTAGCTTTTCACGTGTGTTTCGGGGAGGACTGAATAATGCTCTGTGTGTAGATGGATTCAGTAAAGTATAGGGATTGTGACAATTACACATCGGCTCATGCAAAGAAAAGCTTTAATCTGTTCCCACTTCCTCTAACTCATGGCTCAGAGTGCATTGTCCCAACGTCCAGACCCTGGAGACTTTGGGCCTGAGAGGTGGTGTCTGCAGGGACAGCTCTGAACTCCAGAGTCTCAGGCCTGAGTTCAAGTTTCTTACTAGTGGTGTGTCCTGCAGCAATAGCCTCACCTCTCTGAGCCTCGGTTTCCTCATCTGTCACATGGTGGGGATAACTTTCGCTCTCGCCAGTGACTGCTGTGAGGCTCTAACATGCTATTTATTACTAAAGTGTGAAATCAGGCCTCAGGTGGGTAAGAAAGCCAGTGCAGGAATTTGTCCCAATACGTCCTTGTAGGGGCTCCAGATTGGCCCCCACGAGCAGCTCTGACCCCGTGGCAGCGAGTCGGGCTGAGCGATGGCAGCCCTGTGGAGTTGAGCTCGGGTCTCTGCAGACAGAACTACAGGAAAGCTGGCCTTTAGAAGATGCTTCCAAGCCATGACAGCCCATTTGCAAGTCTTATACGAGATGTCAGATATTCCAAGTGGCTTCTATACCCTCCCCTTTCCCCGCCCCCTTGAAGGCTTCAACCTCAGCACTACAGGCATTTGGACCAGATCATCCTTGGCTGGGAGGCTGGCCTGTGCATGGCAGGGTGTTTAGCTGCATCCCTGGCCTCCAGCCACTAGATGCCGTCAGCACCTCCTGAATCGTAACAAACGAATCCCATAGTTGCCTTTACATTTATAGAACATATGCTCCTGTACATAAATGATACACGTTATTGCTTTTCATGCTTCAAACTTCATATGAATAAACTTTATATACAAAAATAAAATACTATGCTTTTGTCATTCTAAAATGATGTCTTGAGATTTGTCCATGTTAACAAACGTAGCTGTACTTGGTTTTCACTGCAAATATGGCACAAGGCACTTCTCTGTCCTCCTGTGGATGGACACTTGGATAGCTTCCTACATTTCTCTATTACACGTGTGTACACACAATGCTGAGATGAACATCCTTGAGCATGGCTCCTGTACATGGAGTGAGTTTTTCCACGGTATGTAGGGGTGGAGCTGGCTTTTCATAGGATATGTGTGTATACAATTTTATTCTCCACAGCAGTTGTATAAGAGTCGTAGAAATTTTAAAGTGAAGAGAGTGTCATGGGCCTTCTGTCCAAAAGTTACAAACTCTCAGCCTGTGGAGCCAGAAAAGTCTGCATAATAGTTGAACAATTAGTGTTAATATTCACAAATGGGAAGATTTCACACAAAGTCTAGATTCAAAGCTTTTTGTGAAAAATTGAAAAGGTTGGCAATTTTGGGCCCAGAGGGCTGCAGAGTTGCTTCTTGAGGCATAAAGGAAGAGAAGAAATACCCCTGCTTTTCTCTCCCTCCTGCAGGGCCTCCCATTGGCCAAACCCAGCAGCTATAGGAGCCTGCAGGAGTCAGCCCTGCACTGGGTAACCTCATCCTCTTTCTGTGCCTCTTACACACTGCATGGTAGCCTCTTCTTTTTTAAAATAATTAATTAATTAATTAATTAATTTTTGCTTGCGTTGGGTCTTCGCTGCTGAGCGCGGGCTTTTCACTAGTTGCGGCGAGCAGGGGCTACTGTTCGTTGCAGTGTACGGGCTTCTCATTGTGGTGGCTTCTCTTGTGGAGCACAGGCTCTAGGTGCGCAGGCTTCAGTAGTTGTGGCTTGCGGGCTCTAGAGTGCAGGCTCAGTAGTTGTGGCACACGGGCTTAGTTGCCTGCAGCATGTGGGATCTTCCTGGACCAGGACTTGAACCCGTGTCCCTTGCATTGGCAGGCAGATTCTTAACTACTGCACCACCAGGGAAGCCCCAGCCTCTTCTACTTGATTGCGAGCTTCTTGAGAGTAGGCAGACGTTACTGGTCATCTCTATGCCTATAGGACCCGGCTGGCAGCCTGGCCGTAGCAGGAGTTAGGTCAACTTGTTAATGGATGAGACATTAGGCCACTGGAAGGAACATGACAATGACACTTAACCAGCCCTTCACCTGTGCTAGGCACTTCATGAAAACGTCAAATCGCAAAGATAGAAAGAGTAAACATTTTACGTTTACATACTGTCTCCATCCTAACTCTTTAACTCTGCCGTTGAATAGTGAAAGCAGCCACAATTTACAAGTAAATGAATGGGCGTGGCTGCGTTGCAATAAAACTTTACTTACAAAAACAGGCAGGGGGCCAGGTTTGGCTCACAGGCTCTGGTTTGCAGCCCCCCGATGCGGATCATAATGTAATCGGCGCCACCTGGGGTTGTGTTTTCCCAGCTGTTTGTGGGGACCCTAGAAGTCAGGCCAGCAGAAGAGAGTGCTGAGTTGCTCTGTGCTAAGGTACAGGGGAATTCAGAAGAGAAAGTTGCAATGAGAGGGGAAGGGGGGAAAGAGGGAAGACGGGCTGGACAGCACAGGTGGAACGAGGAGGCAGAACTGGGAGAGTGGCCGAGAGCCTTTTTCAGATGAGGGAGGTCCAGCCCTGAAGTGTCAGTTGTCTTTGGTCCCTGAGATGTGAGTCCCTCCACTGATCCAAACCTTCTGCCCTGCTCCCAAATGCCTTTTGAGAGTGGTTTGTATGTCTGTGTGAAAGTTAACCAAGAATTTGGTGCTCCCTCCAGTCGATGTGCCCTGAAACAGCAGGCGGCAGGATGAGCAAGCAGGTGAGACCACCCTAAGCGGAGCACTGTCAGCGAGGCAGGAGACCGTGGACACTCTGGGGACCGTGGGCCTCAGGAAGTCGGCACAGGTGGAGGCAGGCTGGGGACCTTCCCCAAGCTGTGGAGTGTCCAGTCCACGGGCTGGAAACAGGCTTCCTAGATCCTGTTAGGAGTGAGTTCACCTGTACAAATCTCAGGAAACCTTACCCCTGTTTACGATGACTGCTTCTCCCCCTCTCCTTAAAAAGGACTTTTAGGATCGCCCACCATTGTCCTACATCCCCTTTTTGGTCCCATCCACGGGCTGTGTTTCCAACTTCTCATTGAACCGGTAGCCTTTTCCCAGGACCCTTTCTCTGAGCCACGGGTGGTGGGATCCGCAGCGCTGCCCTATGTTCCCAACCTCTGCGCTGATCTTCTAGAAACCCCAACGCCCCATGTGTCTCCGATGTTAACACCACGACCCCGAGGTCAGGGCTGGCACACTCGTGTCCCCGAGTCCCAAGCGCCAGGCAGATCCCCAGCGCTCAGGGACCCCCCTCAACGTCGGCTGAACAAACCCCACTTTCTCCTCCAGCTGCCTGGGGAGGGGGCCATTCTCAACCCGACCACAAAGGGGAAGAATCAGAAGTTCAAAGAGCTTAACCCAAAGTCACACAGCCCCAAAGTGGCAGAAATCGAAACAAATCCAAAGCCCAAACTCCTCCTATTATTGCCCAAACAGGTGGAAATTCAAAGTCATTTCTTCTGATTTTGGAATGAGCTTCGGTGCGTCCTTTGAATGAGGGCTGGGGGCTCGAGAATAACCTCAACCCAAGCTCTGAGGCCAGGTGGTCCAGAATTCAACTGGGGGAGGTGAGAGGTTTCCTCATCCTCATCCTCTCCCCTCTACCTGGCCCCAGAATGCCCCCGCCCAGAGGACCTCGCTTGTCTGCAGCGGAAGTGGCCTTGCTTCTCCAAGAACTGTTAAGATAACAGATGCTGTGTTATTTCTGCTCGAAGCCAGCACCTGGGTTGATACAATTCAGCTACTTGGTGCCTTTTACAGAGTGGGGAGAAGGGCTGGAGGACAACTCGGCCTGGGCCATTTAGTCATAGAATTCCCCACCTTAGACTTCTGCCGTTATCTGTAACTTAGATGAGTCATCACTGAACTTTATTTGAAAAGCGTTACTTTGTTAAACATAAAAACTTAAAATCTACCCCAATCTTCACATCCCTTGTAGCTTTAAATCTTTTAAAAATTTTAAATGGCTCTTGCCATCCTCAACCTCTGAGAGGCCCCGGTTAGGTGTCAAAATCAAGATGTTTCCAGAGTTAAACGAAAGCCAGTTTACGCAAGACCCAAGCCCATCACCAGTCAGTTAGGGCACAGACAAGCCTTTGTGACAAGCATTCCTAATCAGTTCCATCCCACCCCCCTCCAAAAGTCTTGAAAGAGTAAACAAGACATCAAAACAATACGAAACAGAGGCTCTGTGACTTCTTTGGGTCCCAACCCCTTTGCCTGTCTCATGGCTGCTCTGGGCCTCTCTGCAGGGCAATGTGCAGAGATACACATGGCATTTCATATCCAATCCCAGGGAGTCCCAAACTCCGTCCACGGACGACTTTTAAGTCCCCCAGAAGCCTCAGACAAGGTTTTTTGAACAAGCAAGTTAAACATAATAAGGAAATGTAATTCAGGATGCATGTGATGGTCCCCCAGTGGTAATAGTTGGGCTGTAGTCTGTTGGCCCCAAAGCCACTGGCTGGAAGTACAGCCTCTATGTGAGACGGATGTGGGTCCAATTCCTGTCCCTATGATATTGGGCAAATGACACCATCCTTCAAACGGAAACACGAATGGGACCAACCTCGTAGAGCTGTCAGAAGGGTCGAGTTAATGTTTGTAAGGTGCATGGAGGGTACACCCTAAGTGCCCCATAAGTGTTAGCTCTCACCAGCATCATTGCTGCCCTTCCCCTTCCAGGGTCTGTGAGCCGAGGGATCCCAGCTCCGGCCTCCAGCTCTGGCCCCCTGGGGAGGATGCTGGGCTCACCTCCGCAGAGCCACTAGAGGGAGCACTTGCCTTTCCTAACACGGCCAGACCCCCGACTCCCGGACCCGGAAAATTCCTGCCCAACTGCAGCCCGGAACGGTGGGCGGTGGAAGTTGGGGGGTGCCCCCCTCTTGGCTGTTTCCCCCCACTTGGGACAGGCCTCTAATTTACAACTGAGTACCCTGGCCAGAGATTTCCTCTCTGCTAGAGTCAAGGGCTGGTCCTCCCTTCCTTCTCTCCCGTAGCATCCTAAGTTGTCACAGTGGCTCCACGGGCCCAGCCTGTGTGGTAAACCACGTCGGGCTGGGGCCATTTTCCTCACTGGACACTCTGTCTCCCAGCCTGCCTCACAGCTGGGATGCCCGCCTGACTCGGTTCTGGTCACGGGCATAAATGCGGGAGCTCGCTGGGCCTTCTGGAAAAGGCTCTGCTTCCTGTTTGCTTTACCGGCATCCTCTGGGCCTCGGATGCTGGCAGCCGTGGTGGCCACTTTGAGACTGTGAGGTGACCAAGCAGAGAGACGGCCTGGGCCCACCTCCGGACTTCCCATGCCTCCTAGAGAGGCTCTCACACCCATCGGCCCTTCTCACCCTCCCATGGCTGCCCGCTGCTCCCAGGATAAAATCCAAACGGAGGCCACTGGGCCCTTCCCCGACCTGGTCTCCTGACCCTTTCCTTCCTTCCTTCCTTCCTTCCGTCCTGCCACACCAGCCTTGTTTTCTGTTGCTCTGCAGCGTAAAGTCCATTCCTCCCTCAGGACATTTGCACTTGCTAATCCCTCCGTCTGGAAAGTTCTTCACCCAAATTGCCAATGGTTGGCTCTTGTCAGTCAGGCCTCAGCTCAGAGGCTCCCTCCACAGAGGCAAGTTCCCTGCCCTCCCGCTTCGCCACACGCCTTGTTCAATCTCTTCAGAGCACAAAGCACTGTCTGCAATTGCCTTGTTTATGTGGCACCTGCTTACTGACCCTCCTCCCCATGAGAACCTGGAGGGCACAGTGTGTGGCACAGAGTAGGTCCACAAATCACACTCAATGAGTGAACGAATGTATTTTCTTTTTGCGAGATTTCCTTTGAGTAGGTTTCTGTTCTTTGTAATTATAAAATTCTCGACCAAGATAATTGGCAGCAAAATTAACCCCAAACAAACCACCAAACAAATGCTGCTCTGGATACAGCAGGTTGAGGGTTCTTCTCTGTCCTTCCCAACCTCTTTCCTTCCCTCCAGCACACACACCATCCCCATCTCCCCCTGCCCCACTCCCCCCAGACATCATCCGTTTGTCTTACCTTTGATGTCATTCCTGGCACTGACACTCCCCTCCCGGGGAGGAGCCTTCCATTGAATTATGCTGTGAGTAGCAGCATCTCTCCCTCAGATGCCATCGAAATGCATGAATGGCTGGCTGCCCACGTGCCGTCTTAGCTCACAGGTGAACCCTGACTCCCCCAGCCGATGGCTTCTGGAAAAGTAGACAAACAGTGAACTTTTGCAGAGCTGAGACGCGTCAAAGGGCATGCTTTTAAAAGGGAAGGCTCACAGAGGAAATGTGAATCATGGCCCCCATCACACAGTTGTGTAAATTCAGGATTTGCTCACTGGGGTTCCTGTGAAAACTCAAGCTAGCCATCACATTCATAAATAGCCCTGAGTAGCCAATGACCGTCTCCCTTCCCTGCACCGTGGCTAAAAGGCCTGGCCCTGCAGTCACACACACCTGGGTGTGAGAACCGGTACAACCATGAGTCAGCTGTGTGATGTCTGGCCAATCACTTAACTTCTCTGTGCCTGTGTTTCCTCAATCTGAAAGTGGACGTAACAATTGGAGCTACTTGATGGACTCAGAGGGAAGACAGTATGATCGCATGCGTAAGGAGGGCACATCTTGAATGCAATAAATGTTCTGTTTCATGGGGGTCAGAAGAGGCTAGACTGTCAGAGCAGGAGCCTGTGCGGCTGTGTGGAATCTGTGCCCCTAGCTGTTACTACCAGGCATCCGGGCTCCAATGGGCACCTAAGTCCCTCTCTTACAAGCTTGGCAATTCACTGGTTTACTTTCTGCCCTCAGACCACACGCATGTGTGCAGTCAACAGATATCTACTGAGCACCCTCTAGGGGCTAGCCCCAGCTCTGTCAGGTGCAGCAGGACAAAGTAGTTACAAGATCTGAATGCTAGCTAGATCCATCGCTCACAGCTGTGTGACCTTAGGGAGACACCCACCCTTCTCTGTGCCTTTGTTTCTTCACCTTTACAATGGGGATAATAATAGTACCTATCTCATGGGGGCGTTATAAGGATTGAGTTGCTGTATACACAGGACTTACAACAATGCTTGGGACACGGTGAGTGCCATCTAAGTATTCCTTATCCATGGCTGTTTGTAAAGCATGCTTGACTTTCCTGAGGGCTACACAGGAAGGCCTCTGAGGAGACCTAAGCTCCTTGAGAGCTGAATCAGCACCACTTAAAATCCACTGAGCACTTTCTCTAGCCACATGCTTTGTATCAAGGGTTGATAAGTTTTTTCTTCAAGGGCTAGATAGTAAATCATTTAGGCTTTGCAGGCCAGAGGCAAAACTGAGGCTACTATGTAGGTACTTACATAACGGTTTAAAATGAGGGTGAATGAAACATTCTTAGGTCATGGACCTTAGAAAGAGCAACGGGCAGGTGGACAGAGTTGGTCTACCGGCTGTGGTGTTTTGAAACCTGCTTTTTATCATTCAATCCCTACAATACCACAAAGTGAGCAAGTACTATTATTATTCCCACCTTAAGAGGTGGAAACATTGTCTCAGAGAGGTTGAGTGAGTTTCCCAAGGCCACACAGCTGGTAGATACAAAGGCAGGATCGGAAGCCAGCACTGTGTGACTCCGGAGCCCCCGGGGTTAAACACTATGCCTTTGGTGCTACGTCAGCACCACAGCTGACCTTCCGCCTCCACCATCTGAGACCCATCATCCCAGAAGAGCTGCTTACTTCCTCTCTGAAGGTTCAAAGCAATTCTTATTACTACACAGGGTAGTGGCTCAGACGAGCACAAAGGTACAAAAGTGAATCACACTGTATGGACACAGCAGCGTTTTTTTATTTTTTGTTTTTCTTAAGAAGATGTTGGGGGTACGAGTTTATTAATTAATTTATTTATTTTTGGCTGTGTTGGGTCTTCGTTTCTGTGCGAGGGCTTTCTCTAGTTGTGGCAAGCAGGGGCCACTCTTCATCGCGGTGCACGGGCCTCTCACTATCGCGGCCTCTCTTGTTGCGGAGCACAGGCTTCAGACGCGCAGGCTCAGTAGTTGTAGCTCACGGGCCCAGTTGCTCCGCGGCATGTGGGATCCTCCCAAACCAGGGCTCGAACCCGTGTCCCCTGCATTAGCAGGCAGACTCTCAACCACTGCGCCACCAGGGAAGCCCCACAGCAGGGTTTTTATCCATTCCCCAGTTGATGGAAATTGGGGCTATGGGCTATCACTTTATTGCTTCTCAGCACCAAACCTCCTCCTCTCTGCCCGGCTCTGTGCCACTGGAGCTGGACTCTGTCCACATTTCTCCTTTGCAGGCTGGCTTCATCGGTAGAGGGAACTGGAGGGGCACTGCGATCCACAGCGAGAGAGAAGGACTTCTCATCCTGGTTCCAGGTCTTGTGATGGTTTTGTGGCCTGGATGCCAGCAGATGCACGTGCAGGTCAGTTGCACTCACCCAGCAGCTCTCTGGCCCACACGCCCTGCAGCAAGTTTCCAGACCATCCGGCAGGACGGTCTCACCTGCACCCCCTGGCGGCTGCACGTCCCCTGCGGCAGCTGCACCCTCTCCCCCTAGGAGAGGTGTGACTCTCTGCCTGGGGGTAGGGGGATGTCTGCTGCGTTCCTGCTGCTTTCCCTTTTCATGCTCCCTCAGCCCCTACTTGCTGCTTTCTGGACTTGCCATTTCTATATCCTTTAAAACCCTCTTTTACCCCTTCAGCAGTGAACTGCCTTTTCCTAGTTAATGCTCAGATTACTGGTGTTGATGAAAAATGAATCAGTCGCTTTAAGAAAGAAATGAAAAATTTTATCCGAGTCCAATTTGAGGATTATAACCCGGAAAGAGCATCTCAGAAAGCTCCAAGAACTGTTCTGCCCGTTAGAAATCAAGGCACAGTTATATAAAGTTCTTGAGACAGGGCACTGTACATTAAATGACATATTATTGACAGTGGACACCATCCAGATCTGAGTGTCTCCATGGCCCCTTTTACAAGATCAAGACGGAATGTTATCTTTTCAGGAGTTGTCTTGTTGATGCTAGAACACCGCTCTTTATGGCTGAGCAGGTATTTCTGCTGATGGGGGAGGTACGGTCCATGCAGAATGCAGACACACAATGCACCATGGAGGGTAGAGAGAAGAACAAAGGGCAAGGAAAATTTTTTATGTTTAAATTTTTCTCGTCTTGCCATAAAACAGGAATTTTATTTCACACTGGTGTGGCTTCTGTCTCCTGACTGGACCCTGACAATTAGTGGCTGTTTCCATTTGAGGGCTATTATGAGTAAAGCTATTATAAACATTTGGATACAGGTCTTCGTGAGGATGTATATTTTCCTTTCTCTGGGGTAAACACCAAGGAGTTGAATTGCTGGGGCACAGAGTAAGCGTATGTCTAACTCCATGAGAAACTGCCAAGAAGCTTTCCTCCACATCCTGCCGACACGTGGTGATGTCACTCTTTGTACCCATGAAATACTACCTAGTGCTGAAAAGGAAGGAAATGATGATTCAAGCAACAACACAGATAAATCTCAAAAATGGGTTGAGCCAGGAGCAAACCGTTGCATACCATTACGTTTCTGTTTACACGAAGTTTTAGAATGGGCAACAGTAACCTATAATGACAGAAATCAGACCAGTGGTTGTCTAAGGTGGGGAAGGGGCAGGAAGTTGGCTGCAAAGGGACATGAGGGACTTTTGGGGTGATGGAAATGTCCTTTATCTTGATTTAGGGGTGGTTGTTACATTTGTCAAAATTCATTTAACTGCGCATTACAAATATGCATTTTATTGTATGTTAAATTATACTTCAGTAAAGTAGATCTTTTAAAAAAGGAGGTCTTGTTAAGGCGTGGATGCTGGGCAGTGGGCTAGGTTCATCCAGCAGCCAGGTGGAATGGTCCCAGGTGCATTATTCAAATCCATACTTCAAACAGGTGACAAGGGTCACGACCGTTCAGGATTGGACAAAGCATGGCAGCAGGTGAATTCTACATTTCTGATGCATATACTGGAAAGTATGGGGGGTTCTTCATGTCTGAAGAAACTGATACAAGAAAAATGACCTCCTAAGAGGATTCCACTTAAAACTTGGATCTAAATTTCATAGTAAGTAACAACAACAAATGCTATGCTTTATTTTGAAATATGCAATATAAAATTAAGAAAACTTTAAAAACCTGTAAATTTTTAAAGTTATAATTAAAGCTATGTGCTAAATTCTTAGAGTGAACAACAGAACAGTAGTTTATCTTGGAGTAATTTTCCAAGAGACAAAATTTTTTCTAGTGCAACACAAACAACATCCTTTACTCAAGATTTGATTTTTAAATCATGTTATGAAAAGGGTCATTTCAAGGCTGGATCGATTTTCCCAAAGGAGACTCTTAAACTTCGGCAGTTCATGTTTGAAGCAGTTAATCCTGTTATTTTTATCAATTTTTCTCTCCTTTGATTTTATTTTATTTTTTGAATTTTCGAATTTTATTTTATTATTTTTATACAGCAAGTTCTTATTAGTCATCAGTTTTATACACGTCAGTGTATACATGTCAATCCCAATTGCCCAATTCATCTCACCACCGCCCCGCCACTTTCCCCCCTTGGTGTCCATACACTGGTTCTCTACATCTGTGTCTCAATTTCTGCCCTGCAAACAGGTTCATCTGTACCATTGTTCTAGGTTCCACAGATATGCGTTAATATACGAATTTGTTTTTCTCATTCTGACTTACTTCACTCTGTATGACAGTCTCTAGATCCATCCACGTCTCAACAAATGACCCAATTTCGTTCCTTTTTATGGCTGAGTAATATTCCATTGTATATATGTACCACATCTTCTTTATCCATTCGTCTGTCAGTGGGCATTTAGGTTGCTTCTATGACCTGGCTATTGTAAATAGTGCTGCAATGATCATTGGGGTGCATGTGTCCTTTTGAATTACGTTTTTTTCTGGGTATATGCCCAGTAGTGGCATTGCTGGGTCATATGGTAATTCTATTTTTAGTTTTTTAAGGAACCTCCATACTGTTCTCCATAGTGGCTGTATCAGTTTACATTCCTACCAACAGTGCAAGAGGGTTCCCTTTTCTCCACACCCTCTCCAGCATTTGTTGTTTGTAGATTTTTTTGATGATGCCCATTCTAACTGGTGTGGGGTGATACATCATTGTAGTTTTGATTAGCATTTCTCTAATAGTGATGTTGAGCAGCTTTTCACGTGCTTCTTGGCCATCTGTATGTCTTCTTTGGAGAAATGTCTATTTAGGTCTTCTGCCCATATTTGGATTGGATTGTTTGTTTTTTTAATATAAAGCTGCATGAGCTGTTTATATATTTTGGAGATTAATCCTTTGTCCATTGATTCATTTGCAAATATTTTCTCCAATTCTGAGGGTTGTCTTTTCGTCTTGTTTATGGTTTCCTTTGCTGTGCAAAAGCTTTGAAGTTTCATTAGGTCCCATTTGTTTATTTTTGTTTTTACTTCCATTACTCTAGGAGGTGGATCAAAAAAGATCTTGCTGTGATTTATGTCAAAGAGTGTTCCTCCTAAGTTTTCCTCTAAGAGTTTTATAGTGTCCAGTCTTACATTTAGGTCTCTAATCCATTTTGAGTTTATTTTTTGTATGGTGTTATGGAGTGTTCTAATTCCATTCTTTTACATGTAGCTGTTCAGTTTTCCCAGCACCACTTATTGAAGAGACTGTCTTTTCTCCATTGTATATCCTTGCCTCCTTTGTCATGGATTAGTTGACCATAGGTGCATGGGTTTATCTCTGGGCTTTCTATCCTGTTCCATTGATCTATATTTCTGTTTCTGTGCCAGTATCATATTGTCTTGATTACTGTAGCTTTGTAGTATAGTCTGAAGTCAGGGAGTCTGATTCCTCCAGCTCCGCTTTTTTCCCTCAAGTGTGCTTTGGCTATTCGGGGTCTTTTGTGTCTCCATACAAATTTTAAGATTTTTTGTTCTAAGTCTGTAAAAAATGCCATTGGTAATTTGATAGGGATTGCATTGAATCTGCTTTGGGTAGTATAGTCATTTTCACAATATTGATTCTTCCAATCCAAGAACATCGTATATCTCTCCATCTGTTGGTATCATCTTTCACTTCTTTCATCAGTGTCTTATAGTTTTCTGCATACAGGTCTTTTGGCTCCCTAGGTAGGTTTATTCCTAGGTATTTTATTCTTTTTGTTGCAATGGTAAATGGGATTGTTTCCGTAATTTCTCTTTCAGATATTTCATCATTAGTGTATAGGAATGCAAGAGATTTCTGTGCATTAACTTTGTATCCTGCAACTTTACCAAATTCATTGATTAGCTCTAGTAGTTTTCTGGTGGCATCTTTAGGATTCTCTATGTGTAGTATCATGTCATCTGCAAACAGTGACAGTTTTACTTCTTCTTTTCCAATTTGTATTCCTTTTATTTTTTTCTTCTCTGATTGCCGTGGCTAGGACTTCCAAAACTGTGTTGAATAATAGTGGTGAGAGTGGACATCCTTGTCTTGCTCCTGTTCTTAGAGGAAATGCTTTCAGTTTTTCACCATTGAGAATGATGTTTGCTGTGGGTTTGTTGTATATGGCCTTCATTATGTTGAGGTAGGTTCCCTCTATGCCCACTTTCTGGAGAGTTTTTATGATAAATGGGTGTTGAATTTTGTCAAAAGCTTTTTCTGCATCTATTGAGATGATCATATGGTTTTTATTCTTCAATTTGTTAATATGGTATATCACATTGATTGATTTGCGTATATTGAAGAATCCTTGCATCCCTTGTTTTTTAAATGTATCAACTCCACCAGATTCTGGCTTGTCAAAGTATTTGGATAGAAATCGAGTAGTTTTCCAGCATAACTTTTATCAATTTCATGGAATCCTACTTTTTTTTTTTTTTTTTTTTGTGGTACGCGGGCCTTTCACTGTTGTGGCCTCTCCCGTTGCGGAGCACAGGCTCCAGACGTGCAGGCTCTGTGGCCATGGCTCACGGGCCCAGCTCCTCCGCGGCACGTGGGATCTTCCCAGACCGGGGCACGAACCCGTGTCCCCTGCATTGGCAGGCGGACTCTCAACCACTGTGCCACCAGGGAAGCCCTGGAATCCTACATTTTTGGCAATATTTCCAGTTTTACTTTGTAATTGATATAGTATTGTCTGGTGCCACATCCAACACTGAGGACAAGCTTGACTAACAAATTTGGATAGGGACAGACAGCTGGTATGAAACAAGGAAGAATAGTTAATTAGGAGCCAATTTAAAAATGCTCAGTCCTTTTGTGAATATGTGTTTTGGTAACTTCTGCTTCCCTATACAAATTTATGCAGATGACAAGGACCCTGTGTAGGTGCACAGAGGAACATATATGTGATGGCTGGATCTCCAGCAGTCATTTTGGAGCATGAAGGAGAGGGCCACATTCTAGGGATGGTAAGCAGAAAGTTGGAAGGGACCTGAATTACCAAAGACTGTGGAACTACTACACCATCACTGGAGAACCTACCTCTAGACTTCTTTTCTGTGAGTGAGAAACACATTTCTATGTTTTTTCAGCCCACTGTAATCCTAAATGACCCCAAGTTCAGGCCAAACCCAGCTCCAGGACTCTGGGACTAGAGTATAAAGTTGTGGTTGTCCCCAGTGAGGAGGGTCACCAGACTACTCATGAGATAATATGGGGCCTGGATGAAGCTTCCTTTAAGCATTCTCACCATTCAAGCAAGACCAGACAAATGAGGGCTCATTGGCTTCCTAGGGGCCAAATGGACTTGCAAGTGAATGCTATTTACCCCCAGACAGTCTTAAAAAGATAATTAAATGTACGGTCCTTCAGGTGAGATGTGATCTCAAAAACAGGCTGAAGGTTGGCCCTAGCCCACTCCTGTTTCCTGCCATGGCCCCTGTAGACTTTTGAGTTTGAGCCCACCCTATTACCATCCCAGACTCAGAGTACAGAGACTGTGTCTGCCTCGTTCATGGTGTATCCCCATTGTCTGGAAGAGTTCCTGGCAGATGTTTGGATCTCAGTGGATTTTCATTAGATGCCTGAACAAGGGAAGTAGGATGTGAGGCATCCAGGTGGCTGACTTCCTAGATGGTGTTCTGATTAGAAAGAAGGGGTCTACGGTTTGCAGGATGTATATACAGAAATATATAGAAGAGAGGCCTCTTAGAAACAATAGGAAGCTAGTCAAGCTATTACACAAGCAAGGAGCCCACACTCTCTCTAGTGGGCTCTGTAGGAGGCCAAAATAATCATCTAGTGACAGGAACAGCACTAACTGGTAAGTGCTTTAAAATGCTCTAAAATGCTGTTATTTCATATAAGTATTTAGTAGGTTCCTACTGTATCCCTCCCCCACCACCAAGTTACATCAGCTTGGCTACAGGGTCCATAGGAGGCCTGCGGCATCACTTCTAATCTTAATGGGCTGCAAAGCCACATGCAACTGACCACATGGGGGCCCAGAGAGTCATGCAATGGAAGCACTTGTGTGATGTGCACTGCTCAGCAGACATGCCCAACCTCAGGGCCTTTGCACCTGCAGTTCCGTTTACCTGGAGCAGGAATTGTCACGATTTTTTGTAAAGGACCAGAGGGTACATATTTTAGGCTTTGTAAGCCTTATGGTCTGTCACAACAGCTCTGCCCTTACAGCTAAAAGCAGCCACAGACAGTGCACGATGAATGGGCGTGGCTGTGAGCCGATAAACCTTTATTTACAAAAACATGTGGTAGGCTGCATTTGGCCTGTGAGCTATAGTTGGCCGACCCCTGAAAGCTGCATGGCTCCCTCCTTTGCTTTTTTCAGCCCTCTGCTCAGATGCCCACCTTATCTCAACAGCTCCATGCCTGCCATCCTTTGCTCTTTAATTTTCCTTTACTTCCCTTCACATTATACATTCATTTATTTATTGGTTCATCATCTGACTCCCCTTTTGGGAGTGTAAGAGCCACGAGGGGGTATCCACAGCTCCTAAGAAGTGTTTGGCATATAGTAGACACACAAGAAATATTTGTTGAATGAATGAATCTTAAAGGACAATAACAATAAATAGAAATAACTAATGTTTTCTGCACGCTTCTGTTCTAGACCCTCTAAGACACACGTGGAAAGTATCACTTAATCTTTAGTAGCCTACAGCAGAGGATCTATTATTATAGCGCCTTTACAGATGGGGAAGCTGGGGCTCTGAGAGGTAAGTTACTTGCCATAACAGTGACACTGGCCATGAGAGCACGACAGCACGGGGCGTTAGAGCTGGCTAGGACCCGGAAGGTGAGTCCATCCCAGACCCGGCACCATGAAAACGCAGCAAGTGGGATGTGGAAGAGGGAGCCACATGCCCGAGGTCACACAGCAGGAAAGGGATGGAGTGGAATGAGGACCAGGTCCTCACTTGCCTGCTACAAGGCCACACGGGCTGCAGTGTGTCCTGCAGGTACAGGTGGGCCGTGGACACCCCAGAGCTGCACTGCTCCCCTGGGTGATCTGCCCGTGGCGGGGGGGGGGCTGTGACCTGCCTGTGGCCAGGGGGCCACGGGACCAGAGCTTCCTCTGGATGGGTCGTATCAGAGACAAACCATGTAGCCAGGCCCGCAGCCTCCCTGAGTTATAAACTACAGACGAAGCTGGATCATCTCAGTATGCCTTAGCCCCCAAGATGCTGAGACGTGAACTTGTATAAAGTGGACAATAAAAGCCGCCGGCCCAGGAATACTACCCAGCTCTCTGTCCTCCTGGAGCTGGTTGCATCCCCCAACCTCCACTCCCCCTGCCGGCTCTGCAGGAGGGAGAGACCATCTACTTCTCCCTGGCACTCACGTCCATGAGCTTTCTGCAGAAAGGAGCACTAGAGGAAATTTCCCCTTCTGCGATTAATCCCTGTTTCTATTCCCAAAGAGCCTCTAAGGACCAAGGGCCAGAGCGTGCACACCCCCTGCCTTCACAGGGCCTGGCTGAATATATGGCCGGGGTTTCCTGCCCAGGCAGAGGTAGAGAAGATTCATTTGCTAGGGCTGCCCTAACACAGTACCAGAGACTAGGTGGTTTAGAGGACAGAAGTTTTTTCTCAGGATCTAAAAGCTAGAAGTCCAAGATCAAGGTGTCTGCAGGCTTCTTCCAAGGCCTCGCTCCTTGGCCTATTGACAGCCATCTTCTCCCTGTGTCTTTGTCACATGGTCTTTCCTCTGTGCGTGTCTTGGTCCTAATCTCTCCTTATGAGGACACCAGTCAGATTGGATCAGGGCCCGTCCTAACGACTTCATTTCAACTTGATCACCTCTTTAAATACAATCTCCAAACGCGGTCACATCCTGAGGTGCAGGTAACCCTAATTACTTTCCAAAGGCCCCATCTCCAAACACCATCATACTGGGGACTCGGGCTTCAAAATAAGAATTTGGGGGGAACACAAAACCTTCAGTCAAGTCTTGCAAGCAACACAATCATAACAAAAATTCACTGGGATAGTCCAAAATCAAAGAGTATAGGGCCGGGGTCAGCAAATTATAGCCAGAGGGCCAGATCCTGCCTGCCACCTCCTTTTTTTTTTTTTTTTTGCGGTACGCGGGCCTCTCACTGCTGTGGCCTCTCCCGTTGTGGAGCACAGGCTCCGGACGCGCAGGCTCAGCGGCCATGGCTCACAGGCCCAGCCGCTCCCCGGCATGTGGGATCTTCCCGGACCGGGGCACGAACCCGTGTCCCCTGCATCGGCAGGCGGACTCTCAACCACTGCGCCACTAGGGAAGCCCTGCCACCTCCTTTTGTAAATAAAGTTTGATCAGAACGCAGCCGCACCCACTTCTTTACATATTATCTGCATATTAGCTGCTTTCAAGCTATCACCGCTGAGCTGAGTGGTTATGACAAAGACCACATGGTCCACAAAGCCTAAAATATTGACTATCTGGCCCTTTTTGGAAAAAGTTAGCTGATCCCTGATGTAGAGGAACTTATTATTCCTCTCCAAGTGATATCTTAGCTAAATAAATTTCTGGGTTCTATGACACGCAGACACGAAATCAGATGCATTAATGATTTAAATGATGACGCTAAGCTGTGAAAGTGATAGAAGAAAATCTTTGAGGGTAATTGTATAATCTTAGGTAGGAGAGGACTGCCTAAAGCAAAACAGAAAACAGAATATATAGGGGAGGAATATTTTATGTGCTTTACAGCCTTCACGACTAAAATTCGAAATATTTATACACCAAAAGATTCTATAAACAACATAAAAGACAAACGAGAGCCTAAGAGAGAAGCATTAATCTAAGACAACAGATGGTTTGTATTCCTAATATGCAATGAGTTACCGCACATCAAGAAAAATTCCAATCAACTCAGAATAAAAATGAACAAAGGCTATAAACAGGCAATTCATAGAAGAAATACACATAGTCAAAAATATGTAAAAAGATAGCAAAGCACACTCATAATTCCAAAGTGCAAATTCTGCCACGTTACTAATTTTCAAAAAAATCTAACAAATTGGCTAAAACTGAGATCATGGATCATATTTGTTTATCATGGAACTGGGAAATGACCTCCCAGATACTCTGCTGCTGGAAGTACAAAGTGGTCCAGCCTCTTTGGAGAATGATTTGACAGAATCAGTTTAAATGAAATACTCAAAGCCCCTTTTATCCCAAAATTTCACTACTAAGAATCTAGGCCTGAGTCAGATTTATGCTGGACAATGTTTGAATGGCATCACTGCAATGGTATGTGTTGTGCACACACGTGGTCACACGCACAGAAACCACCCAAATGTCCATCAGTGGGGGTGTGGGTAAAATGCATTCTGGTACCCAACGGAAACTGGAAAAGTACAGAGCCATTCAACGGATAAGGCTGAGCTCACTGGAAGACTCCAGAAAAGCACATTTTAGGATAATGTTATGGCATGATTCCTTTCTTTTTTTTGGTAAACTGTAAGTGGCGTGTTTATAAATCATTACTTAGACTCATGCTCTCGGGGCTCTGGGTCCCACATTGTGAGAGGCAGAGGGTTTCACACACAAGCGGCCTGACTGCCGCCCCTCTGGCCAGCTGTGCCTGTGGCTCTCCTGGTCCCTGCCCCCCAGCTGACTGGAAGGGGATGGTGGTCAGGGGAGCTGAGCCCCAGCAAAGAAGTACACAGACTCCTGAAATAATGCCCCATTGGTTCTCCATCTCAGAGTCAAGAGACAGATTCCAAACCTCACTGAGTCCATGATGGGGGTGGGGACTTAGGAGCTGCTCCTGCACCTGGGGGCTCACTTGCCGGCATGATGCTTCCAGGGTGTCGGGAGCCCAGGTGACCATGCCATGGACCCTCTCCCCCTCAGTGCTTTGGGTGCTTCTCCTCAACCCCCTCCTCTCGGTTCTGCCTCTTCTCTTCCTGGCCAGCAATCATGGGTTGTTGTTGAGTCTCTGCTTTCTGTTCTCACCTGGGGGATGGGATGGAGGAGCTTCAAATTCCGAAGGTGGAGGAGAGAAAGGAAGGGAAAGCCACACGTGATGCTCAGGACTGAGGATGGGGAATCTCCGAAGCGGCTGGGTCTCTTAGGGGGTGGGTTAATCAGTGGGCAGCAGTGGGGATCAGGCCCCGTGAAGCCCACGGGCTCTTCACCATCTCTTCCTGCCTTGAGCTACATCATAAAACAATGCTCCTGTCCATCTGCCTTAAGCAACTCCAGACTCCAGAAAGGGGAGGCAAGTGGGAAAGAGGAAAAGCCCAATCCCACAACCCAAGCTGGTGTTGGGAAGGATACAGGCGCAGAGATACCTGGAGGGTGGGGCGGGATGTGGGTAGGAGGGTGATGGGCTGGGGGCATCTCCCTAGTGTCTCATCACCCAGGCTTTTGAAAGCTGTTTTCTAAACAGTACTTTTCATTTGGTCCTGTTAACTCCTCTTTTCTATTGACGCGTGTGTGTATGTTTTAAAAATTGCTACAGATATTCTGGAAAAGACTAAAACAAAAAGAATCCCCTTGATGTCAGACGGCAGTTCTGATTCTGAGGTTTTTGGGTTTTTAAAATAAATTTATTTATTTTTGGCTGCGTTGGGTCTTCATTGCTGCGCACGGGCTTTCTCTAGTTGTGGCGAGCGGGGGCTACTATTCATTGAGGTGCACAGGCTTCTCATTGCGGTGGCTTCTCTTGTTGTGGAGCACAGGCTCTAGGCGCGCGGGCATCAGTAGTTGTGGCCCACGGGCTCAGGAATTGTGGCTCGCGGGCTCTAGAGCGCAGGCTCAGTAGTTGTGGCACACGGGCTTAGTTGCTCCACGGCATGTGGGATCTTCCCAGACCAGGGCTCGAACCTGTGTCCGCTGCACTGGCAGGCGGATTCTTAACCACTGCGCCACCAGGGAAGTCCTGATTCTGAGTTTTGAGGCCTGATTTCCTGACTCTTCCGATTTAGCTAAGTAATCCAAGAAGCCTCTCCCTAGAGAGGAGACCAGATATTGCGAAACATTTTCTATAAAGGGCCACATGGTCAATATTTTAGGCTCCTTGGGCCAAAGGGCAAAATTGAAGGTATTATGTTTTATATTACGAGATTAAAAAAATGAATCTCCATATATTTTAACTGATGAAATTCAAAATATTATAATAACGACCGAGTGCAATTTAAAAAATAATACATGTTTAGTAATAAGGAGAACGTCTGATGGGGGCAGGGTATTATTTCCTTTAGTGTCTCCTATTATTGAAATCAACTGCAAGTGTTTGATTTTTTTTTCAACCACTTAAAAATGTAAACCATCCTTAGCTTTCAGGGCGCACAAAATCCAGCAGGGGACTGGACTTGGTGGTTGGGCCATCGTTTGCTGACACCTAGGGTGGGTCACCCCAGACCCTCACGGGCCATTCCTGGAAACCTGTCCACTTCTCTGAACTAACCAGGTAGCCTCTGGGGAACACAATCAATACCACCGAGGCACATGGAGAAAAGCAACTACTCCAGGCACTTTCTGTGGACAAAAAGTAAAATACAATGAAAACAGAGAGCGTGGCTCTGGTTTGGCTGGAAGAAAGAACCTCGAACTTGAGTCTTGAATTGACTCTTAGCCACCCGGCCAGTGATGAGCCCAGCCCTCTGGGTGGAAGCCTGGTTGGCGCTAGGAGGAGGTGGCCCACCCAGGCCAGCGTGCAAAACAACCCACAGGGAGACTGTGAAATGGAGGTTACTGGGCCCATCCTGGGAGAAACTGACTCTACGGGTCAGCGCCAGGGCCCAGGAGTCTGAATTCTAACAAGTCCTACCTTCCCCCATCCACGTCCTTTTTGTGATACACGGTTCTGACTTGGAGAAACGCTGGCCAGAAGGAGAGAGAGACGAGGTAGGACAGAAACGCTGCAGTCCTGCATAAGTAACCACAGTGGCGCGGCTGTAGGTTGCTGTCATGGGGCACCACCTGCCTGCCTTCCTGGCACTGTCCTGTCTCGGGGGATCCTCCCACCCCTGCAGCCCTGAGCTAGAAAATGTCACCCCCCATTTCCTGCTGAGGTACAGGAGATCGGGGGGGGGGGTTAATTAGCTTGCCCAAAGTCATCCAGATAGCAAACGGTGCAGCTAGAATTGGAGCCAGACAGCCTCACTCCAGAGCCTTTAAATCTAAAGCTTATTATCAAGTGGCTTCCGGTGACACAGAGACTCAAAGCTTAACAGTTTGCCAACACTTGGAAGGAAAAAAAAAAGGAAACTAAGGTGCTGAGGACTTACTACATCTCAAGTGCTTTAGATACAATCTCTGTCAATTCTCCCAACAGCCCAAGGAGGTAGGGATGACTGCACCCATTTATCACATGAGGACACCCCAAAAGCACAGAGATTAGGGAACATGCCTAAGGTCATAAGGTTTGATAAGTATAAGATCCTATCAGGGTCAAGCCAAGGTTGATCTGGCCCCAACTCAGTGCCTTTATCCCCATACCACTGAGGCTCATTACTACCACACTTTCCCTGAACCTCAAAAGACCATAAGCTCTGTATCTGTCAGCTTTTGCTGTGTAACAACCATCCCAGAACTCAGTGGCGTACAATAAGCATTGATTCTCATGCTCAAAGGTATGCAGGAGAACTTACTGGCTTTTCTCCACGTGTGTTTATTCTAGGATCCAGGGTGAAAGAGCAGCCATGATCCAAGTGTCTGTTATGTTCATGAGTAAAATTAGAAGCTACCAGAAGGGCAATTGGAAATAGGAGATTAATCTTATGGTCTAGGCTCAGAACTGGCACACTGTTGCTTTCACCCCCATTCCATTGACTGAAACAAATCACAAGGTCAAGCCCAATGGCAGTGGGGCAGGGAATATACTCCTACAACAGAGGCTTGAGAAATAGGAAGAAAGCAAACATTTGCTGCAAATCAATCTGAAGGCTGATCTGGGGAATCTGAGAGCTAATGACCCTCCTTCCCTGTGATGTTTTCAGGTACTCTGATACTAGGATGCCAAATGCTTAGTCTCAGTGGGGGAGAAGAGAAGGCAGGAATTCTGCAATAGCAAGACAGGTACTATAAATGAGGAACACAGGATGTAAAACAGTAGGGAGTGGTGAGGACTGCGGCAAACTGGAGAGCACAGACCCTGCCCAGGTGGCAGCTGCTCCTCAGCTCCTGCAGACTGCGGACAGACATGAAAACTCTCCACTGACTCTGGCCATCCTTGTCTGCTTGGCCCTGGCTCCCAAGCATCCCACCTGCCCTCATGGCAAAGATGAGGTTCCCAGAAGCAACATTCTAGGAGAAACTTGCTGCCGTCCTTGCTGTATTGCACAAAGAGACATCGCCAGCCCTGCTGGATGTCTGCCCCGGGCCCCTCATTACGCCTCGCTGGGCTCCTTCCCCAGGAAACAAGGATGCTCATGCTGCTTTCCTCCCCCAGAACTCTTTGCTGCGGGGAGGAACTGCGGCACAAACCCATTCATTATTAGTGCAAAAATAGACAGGTTTGATCAAAAGAGATCTGAATTATAACTAATTGGCCTGAAAGTTCAGCAAGATTGCTTTGTAAGAGGAAGAGGAGGAGGAAAGAGTAAAATGTTAACCATGGATTAAACAGCCTTGAGCAGAAGTGTGAGACTCCGGGGAACCAGGGCCGGAAAAGGACCCAAGTGCCAGCTGCCTCCGAGACCCGGGCCAACCTGGGGACGTCAGGCAGGATCTCAGGCCGAAGTCTGGCTCTGCCCCAAGTCTGCTCTCCCACCACTGGAGCAAAAGTCTTTTGCGTTGGGCACTGCTCCATTGCAGTAGAATCTGCCCTTTTGCATGTGTACTATCCAGTCCTCTTTTCAGAACTGAAATAGCACCGCAGCATCTGGGGGCCCATCCGTCCCCAGCGGTCACCGTATGTGATCGGGTGGGTCAGGTTTCACTCCCAGTTCTGAGATGCGCAGGAGGCTCAGGCCTGCTCGTCTGGGTTGACGAGAATCCAGTTCACAGCTTCTGTCTGTATTTCATGGAGGAGGATGCAGGCCTGAGGCTGCCGGGGCCACCTGGGCCACCAGCAAGGGGAGCCTGCAGTTAGTACGGGGTCAGTCACAGCCTGTGCCCAGCTGTACTGGAGTCTGAGCAAAAGGAAAGACCATTCAGAATGATACTGCTTTTGTTTCAGAATTTGATATTTTGCCTTGTGGATTTTTTTTTTTTTGCATTGATTTTTTTTTGGGGGGGGGTACGCAGGCCTCTCGCTGTTGTGGCCTCTCCTGTTGTGGAGCACAGGCTCCGGATGCGCAGGCTCAGTGGCCATGGCTCACGGGCCCAGCCGCTCCGCGGCATGTGGGATCTTCCCGGACCGGGGCACGAACCCGCATCCCCTGCATCGGCAGGCGTACTCCCACCCGCTGCGCCACCAGGGAAGCCCTCTGATTTTTTTTTAACATTGCATTCTAATATAACTTGTCTCGATCACTGAGCTGGGTGCCCCTTTACATTGTGCACCCAAGGCGAGTGCCTCACTCTCCTGACCCTGTTATTCCTGACGCTGGTGCTTGCAGTCGGAAGGTCTGGGTTCCAGTTCTGACTCTGCTACTTCCAGATCTGTGTGACCTGGAGCAAACTGCTTGGCCTTTCTGAACCCCAGTTACTTCACCTGCAACACGGGGGTGGCCATACCTGCCAGGCTGGATGAAATGATACTCCTTGTAAACTGGATACTCCTTGTAAACTGTGGTCACCTGAATACAAGGGACTCTTCTGGCTGCACGTGCAACTCCTCTTCCTCCCCACACTCACCGTGAGAGTTCACCTGGGGCTGGGCACTGGGCAAAGAAATTAGTGTGCTTTATCCTACTAAAGCCTTGCTACAGTGTCCTGAGATTTTGGCCAGAGGAAATGCATCCTATAGTTATAGTAGCTCCGTTGTCCAGATCAGGACACGGGCACAGACAAGGGCCACTCAGCAGTGGTCAGAGCTGGGTGGGAGTGACGGACTTAGCAGGGTCAGGGAGGAAGCAGCACGCATACACCTGAGACTAAGACCCCAGAGCTGGGCTGACGTGACCGAGACACCTCATCACGGTATTTTGAGGCTCGTGAATTCGCTTCGCTCGTGCTGCTCTGGATCAGCTGTTACAGCTGAAACGACTATCAACTACCATAATCGGTGCCTGCCTTCGTCGTTAAGGCAGCTGTGGCTGCCCAGGCTGCTCAGCGACCGCGGTGTTGGTGTCGGCTGCGGCTGACATCCTGTGCAAGTGGGGCCACGGGAGCTCAGGCCATCCTGGCCAAACCCAGAAGAGAGGAAGCAATAAAAACGAAGCCTTTCTCAACACACAAGCGAAGCCCCCGTGTGTTCGCGTCACTAAGCAAAGTCTGTCAGCTGCAGGGAGGACAACTGGCCTCTTGTCTGGACCATTCGCTGCTGCTGAATGGCTGGCACTTTCTCACCTGTTTACATCTTGTCTTCTTTTGAAAAGCTCATTGTTTTTTTCCCCCACCCAGCATTCCTCCCAGAAAAGAGGCTGCCTTTTTTCTGTCACTGCACCCCAGCTTCCTTTCAGGTAGGCGATCCCACCTACTCTTGGTTTATAGGGTCTGGGTGGGGCTGACCCCACCCTCAGGTCTGGGTGGATGCAGAACTCAGACCTGGCCAGTCTAGCTGAAGGATGCCAAGCCTGGGACCTGAGCCATGCCCACTGTTACTGAGTGTGTGGGACTCACACTAACAGCCTCCTTGTCACTCGATGTGGAAAGCTTGCCTAAGAATTAAGCTAACACAGAGAAAAGCAGAGCCCAGAGACAGATGGTTTTTGATGACATATGAATACCTGGATCCAACCATGCCTGAAGCCACTTATCCCTGACTTTTCATTTACATGAACCTATATATTCCTTTCTTCTTAGGTCAGTTTGAGTTGCGTTTCTGTCCCCTTACAACTGAGAGAGTCCCGATGGATACATCTCCTTGACTCAAGGACTTGAGGGTGGGGACTGTTTCTTATGCTTCCTGGAATCCCTTAGAAGGCCTAACACGATGCTTGGCCCCTAGGAGGTGCTCAGAAAATATTTGCTGGTATGGCGGGCACAGTTAATGATCTGCCTAATAACCATTCTTCTTTCTTCCTCGCTAACAGAACCCTAATTTTGTCAGGGAGGCGATGTGCTTAGCCCAAAGAGTAGGCCATGATTAATTTAAAGCAACTGTGATAATCATGCCCCCAAATTTCCCAGATTCACTTGCAGCTTGGGGTGGTCCCATGATTTATTTCTGACTAATCAGACCCAAAAGGAAGTCTGATGTGGAGGCTTCCGGAAGAAGTGTTGTCATTTTGATTTAAAAAGATTGATATGCTAAGGCTAGTCTTTTCTCCTTCTTCTTGCCTTAAGCAAAGATGTGATGCCTGGAGCTGCAGGAGCCATCTTAGACCATGAGGCAAAAAACCAAAAAACAAACAACACACCAAAACACTAAGGAAAGCAAAGCAGAAAGACATAGAAAAAGAAGCTCAGGTTCCTTACGTCACTTTTGAGCAACTGAATCAACATCAGCAATTACCTACCTCTGAACATAAGGTAGGTAACATAATCTTCTTATGTGGAAGAACAAATCCCGCCTGCACACATACACCTGTTTGTTCAAGCCACTGTCGGTCAGGTTTCTGCTACGTGCAGCCAAATACAGTTCTGATATAGCTAGTTGTTAGATTCTTGCACTGTGTATAATTCAGTTACTTGAGCAGTTTTTGCTTGGGGTAAGAGTTTCTGGTCATTAGTCAATGAAAAACGTGTCCACATATGCATTTAATGTGCATTTAACGTGCAGACTGACTTTGAAAACTAATCCCCTTACGTGATGAGACTCCATACATTTCCTTTAGTTTGTCCAAGAAACACATCTGTGAACACGGGCTAGGTCACAGCAGCTTAATATTACAACAGAACACAGTGAACTATCTAAAGAGGGGAGCAAATCTCATATATGTGCATCTGACAAACTCCAGCTGCAAGGGATTCTGGGAAAATGTGGTTGGTAGCTTTCTTGCCCCTATGTACAGGAAACAGCCAAGAGGGAAGGGGGAAGAGATGCTGAATCCACGCTGTCTCCCACACTGCCTTAACTGTTCTAACCCCAGCAAAAGAGGGGCCTCGCTATATTTCAAAAATCTTTCAAGGGCTTCCCTGGTGGCACAGTGGTTGAGAGTCCGCCTGCCGATGCAGGGGACACGGGTTCGTGCCCCGGTCCGAGAGGATCCCACATGCCGCAGAGCGGCTGGGCCCGTGAGCCATGGCCGCTGAGCCTGCGCGTCCGGACCCTGTGCTCCGCAACGGGAGAGGCCACAGCAGTGAGAGGCCCGCGTACCGCAAAAAAACCCAAAAAACAAAAAAACATCTTTCAAAATTTAACTTACTGCTCAAGCAACTAGCACAGGAAACAAACAAAACCCCATAAAACAGAAATAAAAATCTCCACACTATCAGATAGCTCTGATAGATACTTGCAAACCTTACCCCAAACTTTAAAAAAATGCCAAAAAATATAGTGTCAATAAACTCCCTAAGTGGTCTTCAAGTTGCAGACATTACCCTAAATGTGATATTTAATACAGTTTTATTATTTTTATATAGTTTATATATATTAAGTTTTTATACAGTTTAATAATATAATACTGGCCAGTGGTGAAAGGTTTATATTCCAAAGTTAAAAAGTTTATTTTTAAAAAAGACTGGGCTTTTAATACCTGCCTCACGTATTTACTGTATGGTCTTGGGCAAGTCACTTAAATTCCCAGCTCCTCTGTTCTGTTATCTCTGAAGTGGGCACCATGATATCCACCCTAATTACTACCTGGGGTTTCTGTGAAAATAAAGTGGGATAATGTACAGGAGAGCATTTGGTAAGTGGTCCAGGGCCATACACATATAAAGAACTGGAAGCATCAGATCTACAGCTAAGAGTTGGGATCAGTATTTGGGGATAGAAAATAAATGAAAATAAGACAACTGTTGATCAAGGCACAATATGCCCAGATATGGCAGACTGGCTGAGAAACATGAGGCTAATTGAGGGAGAGATGATGTCAGTGTTCAGAGATCCTGGTAAACAGCCCATCATTCTATAAGGCACATGTGATGTGTTTTCAAATCACAGTCAAAGGAAACCAAGGACCAGAGGGAAATGGTGCTTTGATGTTTAGTCCAGCTGAGTCCTCTCCCACCCATATGTGCAGCCTCTGCCCCTCACCTCTAGACCATCACCTCTGCTCAGTTCTGGACCACACTAGCTTTTGTCCAGATGCCACCAATAAGCTCCCCCCTCAAAGGGCACCTCTCCCTCTAATCTTCCCACCACACAGAGGATGGGGTAGACCTCCTAAAACTCAAGTATGATCATTCTGTTTCCTCATTAGAACACCCTCCAAGGGTCAGCGCAGCCCTTCCGCACTAGGAACTCAGGCCTGAAGAGCCAGGCCAAGGCCTCTGCATGCAGCGCCCTGTGAGCAAGTGAAACTAGACTGAGCACAAAGGAAAAGAAAAAAAGGGGCAGTTAACTAAATTGTGGATGACCTAAACATGGAGCCTTCTAACTTATATCACAGTGAAAGTGTATCAAGAAAGGATAAGGAGGGAGACTGGTTCAAGATGGCGGAGCAGAAGGACGTGCTCTCACTCTTTCGAGAACACCGGAATCACAACTAACTGCTGAATAATCATTGACAGGAAGACACTGGAACTCACCAAAAAAGAAACCCCACATGCAAAGACAAAGGAGAAGCCACAATGAGATGGTAGGAGGGGTGCTATCACAATAAAAAATCCCATAACTGCTGGGTGGGTGACTCACAAACTGGAGAACACTAATACCACAGAAGTCTACCCACTGGAGTGAAGGTTCTGAGCCCCACGTCAGGCTTCCCAACCTGGGGGTCTGGCAACGGGAGGAGGAATTCCTAGAGAATCAGACTTCGAAGGCTAGTGGGATTTGATTGCAGGACTTCGACAGGACTGGGGGAAACAGGAATCCACTCTTGGAGGGCACACACAAACTAGTGTGTGCATCGGGACCCAAGGGAAGGAGCAGTGACCCCATAGGAGACTGAACCAGACCTACCTGCTAGTGTTGGAGGGTCTCCTGCAGAGGCAGGAGGTGGCTGTGTCTCACCATGAGGAAAAGGACACTGGCAGCAGAAGTTCTGGGAAGTACTCCTTGGCGTGAGCCCTCCCAGAGTCTGCCAGTAGCCCCACCAAAGAGCCAGGGGAAGGCTCCAGTGTTGGGTCACCTCAGGCCAAAAAAACCAACAGGGAGGGAACCCAGCCCCACCCATCAGCAGACAAGCGGATTAAAGTTTTACTGAGCTCTGCCCACCAGAGCAACAGTCAATTCTACCTACCATCAGTGCCTTCCATCAGGAAACTTGCACAAGCCTCTTAGACAGTCTCATCCACCAGAGGGCAGACAACAGAAGCAAGAAGAACTACAACCCTGCAGCCTGTGGAACAAAAACCACATTCACAGAAAGATAGACAAGATGAAAAGGCAGAGGACTTTGTACCAGATGAAGGAACAAGATAAAACCCCAGAAAAACAACTAAATGAAATGGAGATAGGCAATCTTCCAGAAAAAGAATTCAGAATTAATGATAGTGAAGATGATCCAGGACCTCGGAAAAACAATGGAGGCAAAGATTGAGTAGATGCAAGAAATGTTTAACAAAGGCCTAGAAGAATTAAAGAACAAACAAACAGAGATGAACAATACAATAACTGAAATGAAAAATACACTAGAAGGAATCAATAGCAGAATAACTGAGGCAGAAGAACGGATAAGTGACCTGGAAGACGGAATGGTGGAATTCACTGCTGTGGAACAGAATAAAGAAAAAAGAATGAAAAGAAATGAAGACAGCCTAAGAGACATTAAACAGCCTAAGATAACATTAAACGCAACAACATTCGCATTATAAGGGTCCCAGAAGGAGAAGAGAGAGAGAAAGGACCCGAGAAAATATTTGAAGAGATTATAGTGGAAAACTTCCCTAACATGGGAAAGGAAATAGCCACCCAAGTCCAGGAAGCGCAGAGAGTCCCATACAGGATAAACCCAAGGAGAAACACACCAAGACACATAGTAATCAAATTGGCAAAAATTAAAGACAAAGAAAAATTATTGAAAGCAGCAAGAGAAAAATGACAAATAACATACAAGGGAACTCCCATAAGGTTAACAGCTGATTTCTCAGCAGAAACTCTACAAGCCAGAAGGGAATGGCATGATATACTTAAAGTGATGAAAGGGAAGAACCTACAACCAAGATTACTCTACCCAGCAAGGATCTCATTCAGATTTGATGGAGAAATCAAAAGCTTTACAGACAGGCAAAAGCTAAGAGAATTCAGCATCACCAAACCAGCTCTACAACAAATGCTAAAGGAACTTCTCTAAGTGGGAAACACAAGAGAAGAAAAGGACCTACAAAAACAAACCCATAACAATTAAGAAAATGGTAATAGGAACACACATATCGATAATTACCTTAAATGTGAATGGATTAAATGCTCCAACCAAAAGACACAGGCTCGCTGAATGGATACAAAAACAAGACCTATATATATGCTGTCTACAAGAGACCCACTTCAGACCTAGGGACACATACAGACTGAAAGTGAGGGGATGGAAAAATATATTCCATGCAAATGGAAATCAAAAGAAAGCTGGAGTAGCAATACCCATATCAGATAAAATGGACTTTAAAATAAAGAATGTTACAAGAGACAAGGAAGGACACTGTATAATGATCAAGGGATCAATCCAAAAGAAGATATAACAATTATAAATATATATGCACCCAACAGAAGATCACCTCAATACATACGGCAACTGCTAACAGCTATAAAAGAGGAAACTGACAGTAACACAATAATAGTGGGGGATTTTAACACCTCACACCAAAGGACAGACCATCCAGAGATAAAATTAATAAGGAAACACAAGCTTTAAATGACACAATAGACCAGATAGATTTAATTGATATATATAGAACATTCCATCCAAAAACAGCAGATTACACTTTCTTCTCAAGTGCGCATGGAACATTCTCCAGGATAGATCCCATCTTGGGTCACAAATCAAGCCTCAGTAAATTTAAGAAAATTGAAATCATATCAAGAATCTTTTCTGAAGACAATGCTATGAGATTAGAAATCAATTACAGGGAAAAAAAATGTAAAAAACACAAACACATGGAGGCTAAACAATATGTTATTAAATTACCAAGAGATCACTGAAGAATTCAAAGAGGAAATCAAAAAATACCTAGAGACAAATGACAATGAAAACACAACCATACAAAACCTATGGGATGCAGCAAAAGCAGTTCTAAAAGGGAAGTTTATAGCTTTACAAGCCTACCTCAAGAAACAAGAAAAATCTCAAATAAACAATCTAACGTTACACCTAAAGGAACTAGAGAAAGAAGAACAAACAAAACCCAAAGTTAACAGAAGGAAAGAAATCATAAAAATCAGAGTAGAAATAAATGCAATGGAAACAAAGAAAACAATAGCAAAGATCAATAAAACTAAAAGCTGGTTCTTTGAGAAGATAAAATTCATAAACCATTAGCAAGACTCATCAAGAAAAAGACGGAGAGGACTCAAATCAATGAAATTAGAAATGAAAAAGGAGAAGTTACAACAGACACGGCAGAAATACAAAGCATCCTAAGAGACTACTACAAGTGACTCTATGCCAATAAAATGGACAACCTGGAAGAAATGGACAAATGCTTAGAAAGGTATAACCTTCCAAGACTGAACCAGGAGGAAATAGAATATATGAACAGACCAATCACAAGTAATGAAATTGAAACTGTGATTAAAAATCTTCCAACAAACAGAAGTCCAGGACCAGAAGGCTTCACAGGTGAATGCTATCAAACATTTAGGGAAGAGCTAACACCCATCCTTCACCAACTCTTCCAAAAAATTGCAGAGGAGAGGAAACTCCCAAAATCATTCTAAGAGGCCACCATCACCCTGATACCAAAACCAAAGACACCACAAAAGAAGAAAATTACAGACCAATATCACTGATGAATATAGATGCAAAAATCCTCAACAAAATACTAGCAAACAGAATCCAACAGCACATTAAAAGGATCATACACCATGATCAAGTGGGATTTATCCCAGAGATGCAAGGATTCTTCAATATACGCAAATCAATGTGAAACACCATATTAACAAATTGAAGAATAAAAACCATATGATCATCTCAATAGATGCAGAAAAAGCTTTTGACAAAATTCAACACCATTTATCATAAAAACTCTCCAGAAAGTCTGCATAGGCGGAACCTACCTCAACATAATAAAGGCCATATACAACAAACCCACAGCAAACATCATTCTCAATGGTGAAAAACGGAAAGCATTCCCCTAAGATCAGGAAGAAGACAAGGATGTCCACTCTCACCACTATTATTCAACACAGTTTTGGAAGTCCTAGCCACGGCAATCAGAGAAGAAAAAAATAAAAGGAATACAAATTGGAAAAGAAGAAGTAAAACTGTCACTGTTTGCAGATGACATGATACTACACATAGAGAATCCTAAAGATACCACCAGAAAACTACTAGAGCTAATCAATGAATTTGGTAAAATAGCAGGATACAAAATTAATGCACTGAAATCTCTTGCATTCCTATACACTAATGATGAAATATCTGAAAGAGAAATTACGGAAACAATCCCATTCACCATTGCAACAAAAAGAATAAAATACCTAGGAATAAACCTACCTAGGGAGCCAAAAGATCTGTATGCAGAAAACTATAAAACACTGATGAAAGAAGTGAAAGATGATACCAACAGATGGAGAGATATACCATGTTGTTGGACTGGAAGAATCAATATTGTGAAAATGTCTATACTACCCAAAGCAACCTACAGATTCAATGCAATCCCTATCAAATTACCAATGGCATTTTTTACAGACTTAGAACAAAAAATCTTAAAATTTGTATGGAGACACAAAAGACCCCGAATAGCCAAAGCAGTCTTTAGGGAAAAAAACAGAACTGGAGGAATCAGACTCCTGGACCGCAGACTATACTACAAAGCTACAGTAATCAAGACAATATGGTACTGACAAAAAAACAGAAATATAGATCAATGGAACAGGATAGAAAGCCCAGAGATAAACCCACGCACCTATGGTCAACTAATCTATGACAAAGGAGGCAAGGATATACAATGGAGAAAAGACAGTCTCTTCAATAAGTGGTGCTGGGAAAACTGGACAGCTACATGTAAAAGAATGAAATTAGAACACTCCCTAACACCATACTCAAAAATAAACTCAAAATGGATTAGAGACCTAAATGTAAGACCAGGCACTATAAAACTCTTAGAGGAAAACATAGGAAGAACACTCTTTGACATAAAGTACAGCAAGATCTTTTTTGAGCCACCTCCTAGAGTAATGGAAATAAAAACAAAAATAAACAAATGAGACCTAATGAAACTTCAAAGCTTTTGCACAGCAAAGGAAACCATAAACAAGACCAAAAGACAACCCTCAGAATGGGAGAAAATATTTGCAAATGAATCATTGGACAAAGGATTAATCTCCAAAATATATAAACAGCTCATACAGCTTTATATTAAAAAAACAAACAACCCAATCCAAATATGGGCAGAAGACCTAAATAGACATTTCTCCAAAGAAGACACACAGATGGCCAACAAACACATGAAAAGCTGCTCAACATCACTAATTATTAGAGAAATGCAAATCAAAACTACAAAAAGGGGGATTGCCTGGCGGTGCAGTGGTTGAGAGTCCGCCTGCCGATGCAGGGGACACGGGTTCATTCCCCGGTCCGGGAAGATCCCACATGCCGTGGAGCGGCTCGGCCCGTGAGCCATGGCCGCTGAGCCTGCGCATCCGGAGCCTGTGCTCCGCAGCGGGAGAGGCCACAGCAGTGAGAGGCCCGCGTACTGCAAAAAAAAAACAAAAAAAAAACCTACAATGAGGTATCACCTCACACCAGTTAGAATGGGCATCATCAGAAAATCTACAAACAACAAATGCTGGAGAGGGTGTGGAGAAAAGGGAACCCTCTTACACTGTTGGTGGGAAATTAAATTGATACAGCCACTATGGAGAACAGTATGGAGGTTCCTTAAGAAACTAAAAATAGAATTACCATATGATCCAGTAATCCCACTACTGGGCATATACCCAGAGAAAACCATAATTCAAAACAACACATGCACCCCAATTTTCATTGCAGCACTATTTACAATAGCCAGGTCACGGAAGCAACCTAAGTGCCCATCGACAGACGAATGGATAAAGAAGATGTGGTACATATATACAATGGAATATTAGCCATAAAAAGGAATGAAATTGGGTCATCTGTAGAGACATGGATGGATCTAGAGACTGTCATATAGAGTGAAGTAAATCAGAAAGGGAAAAACAAATATCGTATATTAACGCATATATGTGGAACCTAGAAAATGGTACAGATGAAACAGTTTGCAGAGCAGAAATTGAGACACAGATGTAGAGAACAAACGACGTATGGACTCCAAGGGGGGAAAGCAGTGGGGGGTGGTGGTGGTGGTGGGATGAACTGGGAGATTGGGATTCACATGTCTATACTGATGTGTATAAAATGGATGACTAAAAAGAAAATAAATAAATAAATAAACATTAAAAAAAGGGAAAGGATAAGGAGTTTAATTCTGCCTCTCTGAATATCATTTTGTATGATCCGGATATGTGTTTCTTATATTCTTTTCTTAAACAAAGTGCACCTGGGCTCGCATTTGTTTTATTTGATCGTTTGTGTTTCACACATGCGTGCAGATCTTCTGCATGATTCCATGTACTGTTCTAGCCCGAACTCATCTTTCCCTGCTGGCCTTTCTAAATTCACCCTCTGGTGCTCAATTTCCATCATATTCCACTGTCTAGTAACAAAACACTGGGCAAACTTCCTGCTCATGCTACACCTGTAAGCATCTCTCCTGCTACTCTCTGGTTCAACTTCTACTCAGTCCTCAAGACTCAGCTCAGTGCTCACCTCCTCCAGGAAGCCTTCCCTGAATCCCACCTATAGGTAGAACACCTCTCCTTCTGGGATCCTGGGGCTGTTTGTACTTGTGGCTCTTGTCCCTCTTACCATCAACTATACAACACAGAAATAATCTATTTACATAGCTCTTTAAAATTTGAGCCACCCCCATCCACCCCCCACCAACACCAACACACATGCACACACGCGTGCATGCACGCGCACGCATGCACGTGCACGCGCGCGCGCACACACACACACACACACACACGGACTAGGATACAAACGTCTCTGGAACAGAAATGCTGGCAAACGCTTATCAGTTGCTTACTGTTTGCCAGACCTGCAGCCAAACATTAAGTCTTCCTAACAGTCCTTTGAGTGGGTGATATTGTTATTCCTGTTCTGAGCAGTTAGGGACCCTGTCAACACTACTCAGTCACTAAGGGACAAAGATGGAGGAACCAGGGACCCAAGTCCATCAACTCCCAGCACCTGGCATGGTCCATAGTCAATGTTTGCTGAGTCGAAGTGCAATTCTGGGAGTGAATAAGCAGAATGAAGGTATCTGTAAGGAAGTCTTACTGACTGCAAGCTGGGAGCCCCTGTGTTAAAGCAAGAGTGAGGGCCCTGAGAAGCCTCTCCGCTCTGTGGTCCCCAGAATCCTACCCCTTCCCCACAACTGCCAACTTTGTCCCAGAATGTAGCCTTGCCATTTATGCTTTGAACATCCTTTTCAGGGATCCCCAGGGAATACCTAAACCTTGCAGAGATTGCCCCTTGCCCCCATGGGGTTTGCATTGGTGGGAAGGAGTAATGCCTATGCTTTGCTCCTACCCTACCCTTCCTTCTTGCTTTGAGCTGTCCCTTTGAAGCAACATGTGGGGGGGTGGGGGTGGAAACTCAGAGATAAGGTTGCTCCATGCAGCCAGGATCACACCGACAGGTAAGAGTGTTAGTCAGTGCCCTTGCCATAAGACTGAATTTATGAACTCATGTATCTAGTTCAAAATTAATTAGCTTCAGGAATGGCTGGATCCAGGTGTTCAAGTGATGTCATCAGAACTCCATCTTTCTCTCTCTCTCCCTCAAGTTTTAGCTCTGCTTTCCTCTGTGTTGGCCTCATTATCAAAAAGACTCTCCCAACTCTGGTTGCCAGCAGCTCCTAGTTTGCCTCTTACCCATTCAGCCAGTTCCTAGTAGGACTCCTCGTTCCTTTTCTTATGTAAGTCCCCAATCCAAGTGGCCTGGCTTAGGTTTCCTGTTCATGTCTGAATCACCAAGGTAGATTGGAGAGAGAATACATCCACTGGCCAGGCTTGGGTAATTTGGCCTCTCCTAAAATGTGCATTTGTGAGGGAGTAGAGGTGGATTTCATCCCCACCCAAAATGCAGGAATCAAGGGTAGAGGTGGCAGTAATGCCCCCAGGGAATCAAAGTCCTATTTTCAGAAGTGACTGGGCAGAAAAAAATCAACAGACATCTACTACAAAATGTCTTGGTGAAATAGGAACTCCTTCTTCTGCAGTAAATTCCTCAAGCCTGAGCCCATGTCAAGTACCCCAGAATCCCAGAATTCAGGATTCTCGTGAAGGGGCCCTAAAAGTGGACATAATGCAGGACACATGGGTTGTTTATGATGGCAATCTTCCACTCGTCCTCTCATGTGTCTGGCTAAGATGATATCAGAATTCAAAGACTCGGGAGATCACAAGCTGTAAAAAAGTAATCTTCTATTAAGCCCTGTGCCATCCCTACTGTGGTGGCATTTGGAAGATGAAACCAGCACCGTTCCTTTGGAGATAGCAGCTACTTTCCAATTGCACTGATAAAAAAAGGAAGGCATGAAGTAAATTGACATTTACGTGCTAGGAGAAGCATATTTTCTTTCCTACTCGAAAACCACTTCAGGAGCTGGGGAAGGGGGAGCGGTCGCTGGTGGATGCCCCTCCCCATCTTTTAGGCTGTGGGAGCATCTGGCCTGGGGGGGGGCGGCGGCCAGCCTCAGAGGCCAGGTGGGGTTCAGCCTCCCATCCTTTGTGCTGCCCGCACCCCCATCTGCTACCGGCAAATTGAAATACCAGCCTGTTTCAGCTCAGAAATGTGGAAATTAAGAAAGGAAATGAGGGGCGGTGGGAAGAAAAGAGAAGCGATGAATCACTTTTGGATTGCTGCCTCATTCGCAATCCACGTGGTGAGAGGCAGATCCATGTAGGAGGAAGAGTCTGGGAGTTGAAAAGACCTGAGTTCATATGATAGCTCCATTACAGGCTGGCAAGAGGCCCTGGGCCACTTACCCCTCTGAGCCTCGGTTTCCTCATCTGTAAAATGGGGACCTGCCTTTCACGGGGTCATTCTGAAGGTTAAGGGACACAGGTACATGGCAGCTGGTCCAGAGTTGGCTGAAGGATGTTGATCTTCCTTCTCTTTCTCCTTCTATCAGGTGGGGCCACAGCCACTGCGGCTCCATCGCCATCACTCCCTTCCATCTAGACCAGCAGGCGGTGGTGCTCAGTTCCCTTCCAGCGGCCTTGAGATCCAACCTCCTTGCCCAGCTTTCCACGCCTGCCCCTTCTGCTCCCGCCCAGCCCTACTTTGCCCTCTAGCACATTCTCCATCCCCAGGCTCTACCTATGTGGGTAGTTGGCTGTTTCTGCCCTACCCAGGGCTCTTTGCTACCTCAAGGCCTTCCCTCTCCCACCCCTACTTTTCCCAGGGCTGGCTCCTTCTCATCACTTGGCCTCTGCCCAAATGTCACCTCCTCCAAGAAGCCCTCCCTGACTACCCTGGAGAAAGCAGCTGCCCACACTTCAGTCACTTTCTAGCTCATCTCTCAAAACCGATCTCATTTATTTATCTGTTATTATCTCTCCCCCAGGAGAAGATGAGCATTAAAAGGCAGGGAACATTTCCATCTTGTTCATCTGTGTGTTCCTAGTGCCCAATGGCATGCCTGGCACAAAGCAAGCATTCAAACATTTGGGGTGGGAGGGAGGAAGAAAGGGAAAAGGGAAGGAGGGAGGGAGGAAGGAGGGAGGGAAGGAAATAGAAAGGAGGAGGAAGTTGGAGACCTGACTCCCCACCCCATTCTAGAGCCTCTATTCCTAATGCTCTAGGTCTTGGGTCCCCCCACCTCCCTCTCCCAGTCCCTACACACATATGACGCCTGCCCCCACTGAACTCCAACGCCTGGCCTATCCCCATGCAGATGGCTGCCTTACATATAACAATCCGCCATTAGTACTTCCTCCTTTTGTGCCAGTCCAGTTCACAGATACTATTTCCACATCACTCTTCCGAGGTATCAAGCATAATGTTATTCACCTGTTATTTCTGCTTGCCCCCTGCACACTCCCTTCTGGAAAGAGAACCGTGTGTCACCTCTGGAGAGCCACCCCTGCCCCACACGCAGCCCCTGTAGCTCTGATGGAGTCGTCCTGATCTCCAGCTCCAGGGCTGGACGTGTGACCCAGGTCTGGCCAAGGAGAATGCAGTATTTTCCTGGCCACAGTGATTGGCTGGGAATGGTCACATGACTCCAGCTGGGGCCACCGACATTGAATCCAGGACTTCCCCTGCACGTTAATTAGCCACGAGGCGCTGTCTCTCCGCTGGGAAATGCCAAACCAGGTAGATGACGTCTGGAGCTGACAGCCATCCTCCCACCACGCGGGGACAGCCTGACTGAGAATAAAGCCAGCGTAGAGGGCAGCAGCGCCCAGAGACAGACAGATTCTGCTGACATCATTTGCGCACCTGGATCCAGCTTTACCTGAAGTAGATGCCACGCCAGAAAAGGCTCAGTGAACCAAGCCAATAAATTCCTTTTTGTGCTGAAGACAATTGGACTCACACTTGTTGCTTGTCGCCAAAATGGTTCTGACTCGCAGAACATGAATCAGTTGTGGGATAGTCGAGACATGTAAGGCAGCCAGGGGCACAGAGGGCAACATCCTCCGCTAGAAAGGGGAGAAGGTAAACAAAACTCCAGGGCAGATTCGACCAGAAGTCAACCGGGGATTTCAACAGGAAAACCAGCATCGTCCCAGCTCCTGAGCCGCTCTCTGCTGGAGGCAACCAGTCTGTTTTGAAGGCCCTGCTTCCCCTCGCTCCAAGAATCAGACAGCCTTGAAATCTTTCAAGGCAAAAAATAAGTCTGAGGTAGCAGTCATATCTCTGGAGGAGAAAGACTTCCTCAGCCTTCTTTAAGGTGCAAAGAATTTCCAGCATGTAGGAGGCCTCCCACTTGCCACCCGTTTCCAGTCCCGTATCAGGCATGCCTCCTGGACGCCGTGTATACTCAAAATGGTACCCGGGGACAGGCTGGGGCCCATTCCGGCTCTCTCCAGCAGGCAAGCGCTCACCTGAGCCCACAGGAGGAAACAACTCCAGAAAAGCATCCCTATGGGGGGGCAGCCCAGCTCCCCAGAGCCTCGCTTCAGAGCAGAAACACAGCTGGGGGTGCGAGGCACCAGGAAAGGCCTCATCAGTGTGACAGGTGTCAAGTTCTCAGAAAGTGACAGCCTCTAGTTCTCCTGGGATCTCTGACTCTAGGTAGACAGACAATTCTCTCCCTGCTTCTGAGGCCAGGATTGGGCCTGCCTGTTTGGGGGATGGGCTGGGTTTTGCTTCGTTCCGGACGCCCCTCCTGGCTGCAGCTCCACCCGACCCTCAAGAGGTGGTCTCAGGAGGACACGAGGAAAAGCGCGGTGCTGGAGAGACAAGAACCTGGGTTTTCAAGAACTCGGCCCCAGGTCTGAATCACACCCCACTGTTCAGTCCATTCTTTACGCCCTCCCTGCTGGGGACCCTGAACTCTCTACCTTCCAGGGCACATCCGGCACTCCCTCCTGAGCTCCAGACTCACAGGGCCACCCTCCAGCTGGCCATCTCGGCTGAGACATCCAGCAGACACCTCAAACTCAGCACCTCCCAAACTAAACTCCCTGCTCCGCACACCAGCTGCTCGTCCGCCTCCTGGTTTCTTAGCTCAGTGAATGTCACCTCTAACCCCTCCCCAGACTGAAGTTTTTCCCTACGTCTTCTCTCCCCCGCTCACCTCCAGATAATCACTGCCAGTCCTGTGGATTCTCCCTCCTAAACCTCTCACCCCACCGGGACCTTTCAGCCCAGCCTTCTGTTGCCTGGATTATTTCAGCAAACTCCTAATAGGTTTCCCTCGCTTGCTGCTAGTAATTCTCCATTCAGCAGCCAGACTGGTTGTCCTGAAACACACATTCAGCCCCCTGCAGGGACAATCCTCTGCCAGCCCAACAAGGCTCAGTGCCTCACCATGGCTTGCAAAGCCTTTCTTGGTCTGATTTCCAGCCTGGCAAAAAGAAAGTATTCACATGTTTCCTCTAAACCGGACAAACTTTCAGTAAAGGGCCAGATAGTAAATATTTTAGGCTTTGCGGGCCATATGGTCTCTGTCGCAACTACTCCGCCGTTGTAGTGGGAAAGCAGCTGCATGCATTATGTAAATGAATGGCGGTGGCTGTATGCCAATAAAACTTTATTTACAGAAACAGGTGGCGGGCCAGATTTGACCCATGGGCCATAGTTTGCCAGTCTCTGCTCTAAAGGGATGAGCTAAGTTCTCGCCTCATTTCAGTTGCCTCTAGAAAATGGAGATAATAATCCTCACGTTGAAGGGCTGGTGAAGGATTTGAGAGAACTTGTCAAGCACCTGGCATAGAGTCCAGCACACAGTAGGTGCTCAGTTGGTGCACACTGTTATTAAAGCTGTTATCACCGCTCTCCCTTTCTGCATGTTTAAGAATTGGTCAGCCCTGACTCCATAGCAAGGAGGTTGTAAGGATGGAGACCCTCCTTTTCCAAAGGCCTGATGATACATGATGCATTTCCAGAGGTGCTGGGAAACCATACAGCTGAGCACCTACTGTGTGCCAGGCACTGGGCCTCACGTTGCTGAGTGATCAAAATAAATCATAAGGCAATATTCACCTCCTGAGCCCAAGTCTTTAAAGTCTAAAGAAGTGGAGGAAAAACTGCAAGAAATTGTTTGTTCAGTAGCATGCCTACTATGTGCCAGGCCTCATGTAGCACTGGGGCTGCCCAGAGGAACAGGAAGCAAGCTCTGCTTCTAGAAGAAGGTACCGCCTAGAAAAGCTATTTTCTCTTGACTTCGAAATTTCTCCTTGTCCTTGAAGCCACGTCTCCCACTCGGAGGAAAGCAGTGGCGCAATTCGCCTTGGGTCCCTCCAGAGCTCTGCAGGTCAGGCCTACGTCCCCTCCACCTCCTCGACAATAAATGAAACTGCCTCCTTCTTTTACCTGGGCAGGGCCTTAGCAGGGTCCCAGAGCAGAGGGGTGAGAAGGGAGGGTCCCGGTTGACTGAAGATCCTGTGTTGGCTCGCGAACAAGACCTTCTCCACGGCCTTCGTCTTCCTAAAGGACATCTCTCTTTGGACAAATCCCAGTTCACCTCCCACCTGGGCTCTTCTTCATCCATGAGGCAGAGATCTAGCCCTTGCCCCTGGAGAAGCAGAAGTCTTGGGCAGAGACTGCTAACTGTGCCCCAATATCCAATCCCCACGTGTCTCTGCTAGTGACAGAATCCCCACTTTCTGATGGAACTCATGGACGCCCAACCGGCAACCACACTACCCAGCTCCCTTGCTAGGCGTGGCTGCATGAGCAAGCTCTGTTCAATGGGATGCCTTTGGAGGGAAGTGGCGCACTCTTCCTTCATCTCTGTCCCCCCTTTGCTACCTGGAACAGGGACCATGCAGATGAGATGAAGCCATCTTGGGTTATTCAAATGAGAGGAATATCCGAGGCATCACGGAGCCACAACAGGGAAGGTGCCTGGGTCCCTGATGCCATGAAGCCACTGTCCCAGCTCTGGATCACCTCATCCAGACTATCATGTGATGGAAAAATAAACTGCCTTGATTCAGATACTGTTATTTTGGTTTCTTTGTAACAACACCTGAATCTGAATCTTAGCTAATGTGTCACACACAGTGGCCTGATACCCCAACATCTCACCAGTGCACACAGCACTGTGCTAACGAAGCAATACGTTATGGATTCACTAAACCAACAATCGCTGAACACGCACTATGTGCTGGGGATGGAGCCAGAGGCTGTCGGGGGCTGCTGAGATAAATCAAAGTCCTTGGTTGCTAGCTAGTAAGACAAAAAAAGTAGTGATGAAGATATACTGGGTACTTTCTATATACACATAACAGACTTATGAGATAAGTCTTATAAGTCTATTATGAGACACAGATGTGCAAACTGAGGTCTAGGAAGGTTACGTTGTTTGCTATGGACTAAACTGTGTCCCCCTAAAATTCATATGTTGAAGCCCTAACCCCCCAGTGTGACTATACTTGGAGATAAGATCTTTAGGAGGCAATTAAGGTTAAATGAAATAATAAGGGTGGGGTCCTAATCTGATAGAACTGTGACCTTATAGAAGAGGAAGAGATAGCTCTCTGTCTCTCTCTGTCCCTCCCTTTCCCTCCCTGTCCCTCCTCCACCCCTCTCAATCCCTGCCATGTGAGGACACAACAAGAAAGTAACTGCAGGTCAGGAAGAGAGCTCTCACCAGAACCCAATCATACTGACACCCTGATCTCAGCTTTCCAGCCTCCAGAACTGTGAGAAAATAAATGTCTGCTGTTTAAGCCCCCCAGTCTGTGGTACTTTGTTATGGCAGCCCAAGCAGACTAAGACACAAACCCACAGCCAGGCAGTCTGGCTCTACCCTCTTCTCCATCCATCCTCCACGAAGAGTAAAAAGAAGCACGTTACAGGCAGACTTGTCCCAATACCACTGACATCACCCCAACGAAACAGGACAGAGTTAACCTTCATGGAGCCCTCACTCGGACCCTGGTGCTATACTCAGTGTTTCCCAGGCACCACGTCTCTTCTCCCTCTCTACAGCCCTGGGAGGCACATGCTCTTATAATCCTGATGTTAAAGATGCAGAAACTGAAGCAGAGAGGACAAGAAGCTGGTCCAATCCTAAGCACATTCACGTGACACCGTGATAAGGGTTGAAGGGATTTCCATCTTCCTACAGAAAGAGAAGGGATAAAGGGGCTGGGAGACACCAGAGGTCCTGTGCAGCTCTGTGCTCGTCCTTATTTTAAGCCAGACAGGAATAAACTCTCACCTGTCCTCTGAGCTGTGAACTCCTCAAAGCCAAGCCCTGTCCCTCATTTGTCCCCTAGTCCCAGCAGAGTCTGAGGAATGGTAGGCCTTCCACCATGTGTGCCGTGAAAATGGGTGAATATCTTTGTTTCCACTCTTTCTGTCCATCGCTCTTGCTTTTGTCCCCAGGACCCCTCACCCTCCTTCTGGCAAGAGTGCTCCCTAATGTCTTAGGGACCAGCCAATGAGACCCTCCCAAAGAGGTGAAGCGTGTGTCCAAAGCCCAAATTAATCAAAGCATGACCCTCACCCAGCCACAGTGACTGGTACTGGGATGGGCCCTTGGGCCAACGAGGTAGAGGAGATGCAGCTGGGAGCCCGTGGGGATGTAGTGGTGGCAGATGCCGCCGTCATTTTGCTCCCAGGCAGAGCAAGAGACTGAAGCCAACACAGAGAAAGGCAGTTCTGGGTGACACAGAAGAGCTACGGTTCTGCTCACTATGTCCCTGAAGGTGGAGCTCCCCCTGGATCTTTCTTTCACACACCAATACGTTTTCTCTCCCTCTCTCTCTTGTTTTGCTTAAGCCATTTTTGCAACCAATTTTTCTGCCCCATTTGAACCAAATGTGTTCTAATGGACACTTTGTATGGGGCCTGTCTCCTAGTTTCAATAAATTCCAACTTACCTTTTAAGGAAAAAAACCTCCCCTGGTCTCCATGAATATTTTCCCAAGCCCAGTCGGTCCATACGGGTGGTTTTGGTGTCCGCTGTTTGTCCTGTTTGTCCAGCGTCATAAGGTCGCTTCAAGGAGGAAGATCAAGTATGACAGCATCGATTTCCTGTAGAACTAGCACTGGGCCTTGGTCCCAGCTTGTCTCACATCTTATTTAGATGCAGACACATGTGTCTCATTTTTCAAGGAGACTACAAGTTCCATGAGGTAAGTGACGTCCCATGAATTCAACAAGCGATGATGGAGTGCCTGAGGTGTCCTAGACTCTGGCGAGAAGCTGCGAACACAGAGGATAAGAAAAGGTCACTGTCCTCTCCAAGGCAAACATGGAAGCTGAACAATTACACCTACAGGAGTGCATCCCGACAGGGTGTTTCTGGTTGCAAGTAACCAAGAAAGGCAACTTGCACTGGCTGGCGCAACCGAGATCTGGTTTGTCCAAACGGAAAGTGCAGGTAAGATCCAGCTTCTGGGTTGGGTGATTCCCGAGACTTAACAATGCTACATGTGGCCCAGGTGTTTTCTATTCCTCAGCTCTGCCGTCTCAGCAACATCCCCATCAAGGCTGCCTGCATCCTGCGGCTACAACTTTCCACATCACATGCAGGGCAGGTGAATGCAGGTTCAAACAAGATGCACCCTGATTGGATCCGCTAGGTCATATGCTTGCCTGCAAACCAATGACTGGGCAGGAAATGGGCGGTGCTGATCCCTGTAAGCCAATCGGGGCTCACTGCCGGACCAAGGGGGTGGAGTCAGCTTTCACCAAGGCCCTGGCTGCATGGGGGTATTTAATACCTGAAGGAAATTCCAGGAGCTGAAGGAAGGTGGGAGGGAAGGAAGGGTTGGTGGCAAACATCCACTGTCTGCTCTCAGAGGCGAGAATCGGAGCAGACGCCCCTGAGCTGATACGGAAGCCTTTCCTCCCACCTGCATCACTGGGCTGCGCTCACGTCCTTTGCTCGGTATTACCCCGTGGTCACTATAGCATCAGCGGCAGAAGCAGCACCTGACGTTTATGAACCACTTTCTGGTGCCAGATGCTAAGTGCCCCACATTTGCTGTTCATTGTCTCATTTAACCACAGCCTTAGGAAGGATGGTTATTTCCATTTTGCAGATTAGGAAGCTGAGGCCTGGAGAACCGAAGTGACCTACCCAAAGTTGGCCTGAACTGGAAAGTCAGGTAGCACCGTGTTGTCCTCGGTTCCCTAGTTGGAGAGGTTGAGTCACCCCTGTGCGCCGGGTGCTTAGCTGAGGGGATGGGCCTTCAAACGTAGACAGAAGTCGTGTCTCCACTGAGCATTACTTTGCCCTTGGAACAACCCTACACACTTCACAAGGGCTGCCTCCAGACTCCTTGCAAGTGCCCAACTTGGCAATCTCTGCTGCCTTATTTCATTTCTCTGCAAACTGCAGGGAAAATGCAATGGAAGCAGCAGCTTCAGGCCCCGTGATGCTCTAAATTAAAGTGAAGTCTCGGGACTTCCCTGGCGGTCCAGTGGTTAAGACTTTGCCTCCCAACACAGGGGGGTGTGGGTTTGATCCCTGGTCAGGGAGCTAAGATCCCACATACCTCTGGGCCCAGAAACCAAAACATAAAACAGAAGCAATATTGTAACAAATTCAAGAAGACTTTAAAAATGGTCCACATCCAAAAAAAAAAAGTCTTAAAAAAAGAATAAAGTGAATCCTTCCCTGAAAATAAACTCGACACCACACTACACTGCATGATCAGCACGATAACATTAGCCACTACTTTCTAGAATCGGCAAAATCAACACTGGTTGTCAGTTTTCGGAGGGAGGGGGGCATGTTTCACCAATTGCATCGCCTCAGGACAGGTGTGCATGACACGGCAGGGACTCAGTAGAGCCAGCAGAGCCCTCTGGTTGGCCCTGTGTTTTCTACCTCGTTTCCCTCTCTTGTATCTGCTAGAAGCGCCAGTTAGCACCCTGGGCTTGCAGAAGTCCTCAGCCGCTCTGCCTCAGCCAGGTCCACGTCTTCTCCTCTGAGGGCAAGGGTTCCAAGGAGCCCTTTCCCTCGCTCAAGTAAGTTCCTCCTCTGATGGGTGGGGGCCAGGGTGGGGCAAAGGTGGGCGTGGGAGAGGATGAGGAAGGACTCACGTGGGGCCCATCTCCACCTAACGAAACAGGGCACTTCGCACTGAAAGTTCATCAAAGCCCTGAGTCGGCTCCCCTCCTCCTGGACTGCGTGAATGAGTTGCCCGGTGCTTCTCCTGGAAGCATCTGCCTTACTTTCCTCTGAACTCCTGGAGCCCTGCATCAGGCTTGCTTTCTGGAACTTTGGAGCTTCTCCTCATACTAGCTTTGCTCCATGAAGATCCACCCTCAGCTCACCTTTGCTCTACAGAGGCCGCTGAGGAGAAGCAGCTGGGCAAAGCTGGCAGATCCACGCAGGAGGAACGTGCCTTGGGGCAGTGGAACCAGGGCACCCACGGGAGCTGCTGTGTGGCTTAAGCACGTTACTTCCTAGTCCTGAACCTCATCCATAAACTGGGGACAAAAGCGGTGCCTACTCCCCTGGAGGTTCGCCCCACCCCCACCCCTGACACGGGTAGGCGGGTTTCCTCAATCTCAGGTAAAGGGATATATAAACCTCAAGCCCCTTCCAGCCAGACTGCCATCCCTAACTCCTTCGCATCCCCAATTCTGGAGCTGCCGCAGTTCTATCTTATAAGGATATCATGAAGATTAATGAGCATGGAAAATGTTTACCACCGTGTCTGGACCTTGGAAGCACCCAGCACATAGCCACAATTATTATGGCCTGATGATGTTCATTTTTCAATAGCTCTGTGCCTCAGTTTTCTCAGCTGTAAAATGGGGATAATAATAACACACACCCTCAAGAGGCTTAAATGAGCTGTTGTAGGAGAAGCATCTAGCACAGCGCCTGGCCCATAGAAAGGACTCAGCAAACGTTGGCTGTTAAGCAGTTAAATATTAAGATTAAAGAATTGAGAGGCAGTGGGGCATGGTGAGAACAACATGGTCTGTAATTTCACTTCGTCTATGTCCAGGTTTTACCACTTATTAGCTCTTAGTAGAGTTCTCCACCCTCTCTGAGACTTAGTCTTTTCTCCTCCAAATAGGGATAATGATTGTACAGCTTTGTGATGTTGCTGGGAGGGTTTGCGAATTTCAAATGCCTCACTCTGCCAAAATGCGTTATCATAGCTGGTCTGGCTGCTGTCCTTTGAAAGGTCTGCTTACAAAGTTGGCCCTTAGCTGGCATCTGGGAAGGCAGATTTCAGGAAGGTTCCCATCATTCCCTGACAAGGGTAGCTAAACTATCTGCACAAACAGTGTGGTTTCTGCTGAACACTTGTTTCCCTTCAGGGAAATTTGGTACATGCCAGGCAAGGAGTGCCTATTTACCAGCCCCAGTAAAGACCCTGGGCACTGAGTCCCTAATGAGCATCCCTGGAAGGTAACGTTCCGTATGTGTTGTCACAACTCATTGCTGGAGAAATTATGCCTGTCTTGTGACTCCCCGGGAGAGGGCTCGGCGTGCTTGTGCCTGATTTCCCCTGGACTTTGCTGCACATGCCTTTTCCCTTTGTGGATTTCCCTCTGTATCCTTTTGCCGTAAGAAGCCCTGAGTTCAACTATATGCTCAATCCTCTTAGCAAGTCGTCAAACCTAGGGATGATCTTAGGGACACCTGATGCACATAGTACCTGCCCCGTGGTTAGTCCTCAGGAAGCAGAGTCCTTGAAAATAAGTTCCCACGGTAGTCATGGGCTCAGTGTCCTTAATTGCAAGGATCAAATAAGAGAGACCCCTAAATTGTTTTCCATTTTTAAAAACGTTCAAGACGATATTTATTGGCATGGACACAGAACCTACCAGTGGCAAAGACAAAGATAGGCAGTCATGAGAATATTCACAGTCTTGTCATCTTAAATTCTAAAGAAAAATTCTATCAGCTTTGCCTTTGCTCTCTGGGAAGGAAACTTGTCTGATTGGCTATGGGGCTTTTTCTTAATTCATTAAAATAGTCAATAAAGGAGATAAGATGAGGAGGGGCTAGTGGGAGTTCCAGTGGGGAAGGAGAGAACTACCAGGGGGAGAGAAGGATGGATTTGGGAAGTAGGGAGAGAGCTCAAACTCAAAGCACCCATGAAGGCTGAAGTAGAGATCGTTTTGTTTGTTTTATTTTGTCTAAGTGTGGTAGATAAAGAAGAGAAATCTTTTTGGCAGCTGTCGCGTGTGAAGGAAGAAGAATTGGGAAAGAGCTTACACATGCAAGCACAGGATCAAAATTTCTTAAGGGAAAAGAACCTGAAACAGATTCTTAGAGGGCAAACATCTCACAGTAGAATTAAAGGCAAATTAGTAACATATGCATAACATGGGCTCCTGAAGACTCCTGAGTTTAGAAAATAGCCACACTCCCCAAAGGAGACAGCAAGACTTATCGTCGAGGCAGAAGGTAATTGATGCAAATAAAAGGCATAAAAAGTTATTGGAAGAGGTACTTCACACAGAAGATATCCAAAACGGCTATGAACACATGAAAAGGAGCTGAGCTGCATTACTTATCAGGGAAACGGAAGTTGAAACCATAAAGCGATACCAGTATGCACCCACCTGAAAGGTTGATGTGAAAATGCCAAGCGTTAGCAAAGAAATGAAGCAACTGGGACGCAGACACGGCTGCTTGTAGATAGAGGAGAATAAATTGGTACAACCACTTTGCAAAACTACTGAGCAGCAGCTTCTAAAGCTGGACATATGTACAACTTACAACCCAGCAATTCCGCTCCTTGGAACATACCCAGCAGAAATGCAAACATCTGTTCACCAAACACATGTACAAGAATGTTCATATCACTATTCATAAATAGTCTCAAATTAAAACCTAACCCAAAACTCATCAACGGCATAGATGAAGAAATTGTAGTATATTCACACAATGGAATATTCCACAGCAGCGGTTGGAAAACTACGGCACTCTGTTTGTAATCCAGGTTGCCTGTTTTTGTAAATAACATTTTCTTAGGACACAGCCCTGTCCATTGGTTTAAACATTGTCCATAGCTGCTTTCACACAATAACATCAGAGTTGAGTAGTTGTGACAGAGATCCAATGGCCTGAGAAGACTCCTATATTTACTATCTAGTCCTTTATAGAAAAAGTTTGCTGAACCCTGCCCTACAGCATTGAGCATAAACAACATATAACTACATATGATGATAAGGATGTGCATACCTCACAATGCTGAATAACAGATGCCAGTGACAGGAAAAATTTGATTCCATTTTCATAAAGTTGAAAACAGGCAAAACTAGCCCAGGGTGTGGATGTGAGAAGTCAGGATAGACCTTACCCCCTGGAAGGCATAGTGACAGAAAAGGGACATGTAGCTTCATGGGCACTGATTATGCTCTGCTTCTGGATCCATAGGCATGTGACATGGCTGTGTTCTCTTGGTGAAAATTCACCCAGCTGCACACTTATATGCACATTTTTCTCTCTATATATGACATTTTAATGGAAAGTCTTAAAAGAAAAAATTGGTGGAGCTCTCTGACCTCACCATAAAACTCCAAGCCTTCACCCTGTTCTTGTTTGTATCTGCCGTCACACAGATTGATGGTTCCCTGGAGGGCATTTCTCCTGCTCCTTAATGTATTAATAATGCAAAACTCTTCAAAACTCAGTTCAGCTGTCCCCCTTCTCCAGGATGCCTTCCCACTGACCATCCAGGGAAGCAGAGAACAAAAGCCCTACGAGGGGGGACACTGGTTTCAGGGCAACTTGGTAGGTGTCATCTTAAGCCAATCCTAAGTTAATTTGGAGAAATAAAAATTTGGAGAAATAAAAGAAGCATGACAGACTGAACCTTGAGTGTTTGCCACATGAGAAGCTAGGTTGGCAATCCTGGAGGAGTTCAGTCATTTGTAGTTTAGACCAATCCAAGCTTAACCCACCTGGGGTGGGAGGTAGGGGGACAGGTTGGTTTGGTGGAAAGAACATGGAACACCCCTGGAAAAAGGATCTGTGTAGCAGTCAGGATACAGTGAAGTGAAAGTAACTAAGAGGCCAACTCAAACTGGCTTCAGCAAAGTGAGGAGTTCACTGTCTTGCATAACTGAGAAACCTATGGTGGGAGGAGATGGTTTCAGGTAGGGCTGGATCCAGTGTTGTAAACAGTGTCATTGGGAATCTGTCTCCTCTCTCTTTTGGCTCTACCTTCCCACTGCCCCTCCCCGGTTTCCACCTTTTGACAGGCTGTCTGCCTGGGGTAGCTGACCCCAGCAGATCCATACTTGCATCTTTAACTCCAACAGAAAGAACCACCTTCTCTTCCCCAATAATTCAAGAGAAGTCACAGAACCAATTCTCCTTTAGCGCACTTGGGCCACAGGTTAGCACCTGACCAAATCCTTGTAATCCAGGGATGGAATGTGGTACTTATTCAGGCCCGAGTCAGGCCTTCCCCCTGGAGCCTGCGATAGAAACCTCACATGGCCTGAGGATGGGAAGGCCCCCTGCAAAGGAAAACAAGGGTGCTGTCACCCTGTTACCAGCAAGGCGAGGACAGGAGGCTGAGCTGGTCAAAACTACAGCCACCCCATGCACCTGCTGATCAACTGCGACCTTAAAGAATGGTGTTTTCTGATCTGTACCAGGGTGTGGCCACCCGCACTGCACACAGATGGTCAACAATCATGTGATTCACCCCGGGGCCGAGCACCTGGCACTGAGTGGCCTGAGAAATCATGAACCCTTCTGTACCATCTTGTCCTACACTCATGCCCGGGGCTGGGGACAAGGGTCAACAGCACAGGGCACCCACCTGTAGCCGCCGTGGAGCTGCTGTGTGTGTGTGTGCAGGGCCCTGCCAATCACAGCCACTCAACCTGATAGGAGAATCATTATTCCTTTTCAATCATGCAATTGAAACAAACAAGAATCAGGCTCAAATTAATTCAGTACAAAAGTGGTTTCTGATTTGCAAGTGAAATGTGGGCTTCAGACCGCACTTTCAACTACAGTTTAAAAACCACACCCTCCTGGGATTACGTGGGAAGGCACAGGGTTAGGGAGCAGAAGATCTGGGTTCATATTATGGTCCTGACACTAATACTGACTACTCAGTGTAACCTCAAGCCGGATGCTGAACTACTGTGGGCCTCGGTTTTCTCATCGGTAAGATGGAATCAGTGTTGTTGTGAAGATCACGGGCATGATTGAAGTCGTCAGCGTTCAGCTGCAGAAGCAAGGAGCCACTCTACCTAGTTTGTTTTTTTTTTTTTTTTTTGCGGTACGCGGGCCTCTCACTGCTGTGGCCCCTCCTGCCGTGGAGCACAGGCTCCAGACGCGCAGGCCCAGCGGCCATGGCTCACGGGCCCAGCCGCTCCACGGCATGTGGGATCCTCCCGGACCGGGGCACGAACCCGTGTCCCCTGTATCGGCAGGCGGACCCTCAACCACTGCACCACGAGGGAAGCCCCTCTACCTACTTTTTTAAAAAAGAAATTACTAGAAGGTAATACGTGCTTACAAAAGCCACTGGAATTTCAAAAGGAGCAGTCTCTGGGCTGGCTTTCCAGGAAAAACACAGCAGAACTGCCCCACCAAGGAAGCTGGTGAACCTACCTCCATCAGGAAAGTGTCGACCCACACGCAGCTGTCAGAACTTCTGGCTTCAAGAACACACAGTAGAAGCTGTGATCCTGGAAACAAGAAGCCTTCACCTCTGCAAAGACCCCTAAACCTTGCACATAATTGGCGAATGGTCACTGAAATGCAGTTATGAAAAAACTGGATGGTTCCAGAAAACCCAGGGCAACAGGAAGACGGACGGCCTTGGCCTCACCATCCTTCAAATCTCAGCTAGAGGAGCAGAATCGCATCCCAAATATCCTAGGTGCAAAGGAACCAGGGAAGTGGCTCCTTTTTTCCCGTCTAGCTTCGGCAGTACAGGAAGATGTAGCAGAAGGAGCTTCAATGGGATGATGACAGCTGAGAGCCATGTGACATCAAGCAAGGCACTGGGGAGTCTGGAAATCCGGCGGCCAGTTGGATTTATCTGTGGCCCTGCCGCATCTCCTCTCAAGCCGGCCCCCTGAGCACCGAAGGAGCCTGAAGGGCTACCTCTTGGCCCAGCCCTGCAGATAACCAATCATCTGCCCTCTCCAGGGAGCCCGCCTAGCTCCCAGCATCCGGCAGGGAGGGAAGAAGGCTGGCCGGTGAGCTGATTATTACGGATTGCTCCTGAGCCCCTCACCTCTCTGAGCTCTGCCCTGTGGTGCTGGGCTGGGTCTCTGAAAACCACCTTCCTTCTCCTCCGGCTGGTGGGCTTGGAGGATGCAGGAGCACACGCTCTGTCCTTCTCCTCCGGCTGGTGGGCTTGGAGGATGCAGGAGCACACGCTCTGTCCTTCTCCTCCGGCTGGTGGGCTTGGAGGATGCAGGAGCACACGCTCTGTCCTTCTCCTCCGGCTGGTGGGCTTGGAGGATGCAGGAGCACACGCTCTGTCCTTCTCCTCCGGCTGCTGGGCTTGGAGGATGCAGGAGCACACGCTCTGTCCTTCTCCTCCGGCTGGTGGGCTTGGAGGATGCAGGAGCACACGCTCTGTCCTTCTCCTCCGGCTGGTGGGCTTGGAGGATGCAGGAGCACACGCTCTGTCCTTCTCCTCCGGCTGGTGGGCTTGGAGGATGCAGGAGCACACGCTCTGTCCTTCTCCTCCGGCTGCTGGGCTTGGAGGATGCAGGAGCACACGCTCTGTCCTTCTCCTCCGGCTGGTGGGCTTGGAGGATGCAGGAGCACACGCTCTGTCCTTCTCCTCCGGCTGCTGGGCTTGGAGGATGCAGGAGCACACGCTCTGTCCTTCTCCTCCGGCTGGTGGGCTTGGAGGATGCAGGAGCACACGCTCTGTCCTTCTCCTCCGGCTGGTGGGCTTGGAGGATGCAGGAGCACACGCTCTGTCCTTCTCCTCCGGCTGGTGGGCTTGGAGGATGCAGGAGCACACGCTCTGTCCTTCTCCTCCGGCTGGTGGGCTTGGAGGATGCAGGAGCACACGCTCTGTCCTTCTCCTCCGGCTGGTGGGCTTGGAGGATGCAGGAGCACACGCTCTGTCCTTCTCCTCCGGCTGGTGGGCTTGGAGGATGCAGGAGCACACGCTCTGTCCTTCTCCTCCGGCTGCTGGGCTTGGAGGATGCAGGAGCACACGCTCTGTCCTTCTCCTCCGGCTGGTGGGCTTGGAGGATGCAGGAGCACACGCTCTGTCCTTCTCCTCCGGCTGCTGGGCTTGGAGGATGCAGGAGCACACGCTCTGTCCTTCTCCTCCGGCTGCTGGGCTTGGAGGATGCAGGAGCACACGCTCTGTCCTTCTCCTCCGGCTGGTGGGCTTGGAGGATGCAGGAGCACACGCTCTGTCCTTCTCCTCCGGCTGGTGGGCTTGGAGGATGCAGGAGCACACGCTCTGTCCTTCTCCTCCGGCTGGTGGGCTTGGAGGATGCAGGAGCACACGCTCTGTCCTTCTCCTCCGGCTGGTGGGCTTGGAGGATGCAGGAGCACACGCTCTGTCCTTCTCCTCCGGCTGGTGGGCTTGGAGGATGCAGGAGCACACGCTCTGTCCTTCTCCTCCGGCTGCTGGGCTTGGAGGATGCAGGAGCACACGCTCTGTCCTTCTCCTCCGGCTGGTGGGCTTGGAGGATGCAGGAGCACACGCTCTGTCCTTCTCCTCCGGCTGGTGGGCTTGGAGGATGCAGGAGCACACGCTCTGTCCTTCTCCTCCGGCTGGTGGGCTTGGAGGATGCAGGAGCACACGCTCTGTCCTTCTCCTCCGGCTGCTGGGCTTGGAGGATGCAGGAGCACACGCTCTGTCCTTCTCCTCCGGCTGGTGGGCTTGGAGGATGCAGGAGCACACGCTCTGTCCTTCTCCTCCGGCTGGTGGGCTTGGAGGATGCAGGAGCACACGCTCTGTCCTTCTCCTCCGGCTGGTGGGCTTGGAGGATGCAGGAGCACACGCTCTGTCCTTCTCCTCCGGCTGGTGGGCTTGGAGGATGCAGGAGCACACGCTCTGTCCTTCTCCTCCGGCTGGTGGGCTTGGAGGATGCAGGAGCACACGCTCTGTCCTTCTCCTCCGGCTGGTGGGCTTGGAGGATGCAGGAGCACACGCTCTGTCCTTCTCCTCCGGCTGGTGGGCTTGGAGCATGCAGGAGCACACGCTCTGTCCTTCTCCTCCGGCTGGTGGGCTTGGAGGATGCAGGAGCACACGCTCTGTCCTTCTCCTCCGGCTGCTGGGCTTGGAGGATGCAGGAGCACACGCTCTGTCCTTCTCCTCCGGCTGGTGGGCTTGGAGGATGCAGGAGCACACGCTCTGTCCTTCTCCTCCGGCTGGTGGGCTTGGAGGATGCAGGAGCACACGCTCTGTCCTTCTCCTCCGGCTGGTGGGCTTGGAGGATGCAGGAGCACACGCTCTGTCCTTCTCCTCCGGCTGGTGGGCTTGGAGGATGCAGGAGCACACGCTCTGTCCTTCTCCTCCGGCTGGTGGGCTTGGAGGATGCAGGAGCACACGCTCTGTCCTTCTCCTCCGGCTGGTGGGCTTGGAGGATGCAGGAGCACACGCTCTGTCCTTCTCCTCCGGCTGCTGGGCTTGGAGGATGCAGGAGCACACGCTCTGTCCTTCTCCTCCGGCTGGTGGGCTTGGAGGATGCAGGAGCACACGCTCTGTCCTTCTCCTCCGGCTGGTGGGCTTGGAGGATGCAGGAGCACACGCTCTGTCCTTCTCCTCCGGCTGGTGGGCTTGGAGGATGCAGGAGCACACGCTCTGTCCTTCTCCTCCGGCTGCTGGGCTTGGAGGATGCAGGAGCACACGCTCTGTCCTTCTCCTCCGGCTGCTGGGCTTGGAGGATGCAGGAGCACACGCTCTGTCCTTCTCCTCCGGCTGGTGGGCTTGGAGGATGCAGGAGCACACGCTCTGTCCTTCTCCTCCGGCTGGTGGGCTTGGAGGATGCAGGAGCACACGCTCTGTCCTTCTCCTCCGGCTGGTGGGCTTGGAGGATGCAGGAGCACACGCTCTGTCCTTCTCCTCCGGCTGGTGGGCTTGGAGGATGCAGGAGCACACGCTCTGTCCTTCTCCTCCGGCTGGTGGGCTTGGAGGATGCAGGAGCACACGCTCTGTCCTTCTCCTCCGGCTGGTGGGCTTGGAGCATGCAGGAGCACACGCTCTGTCCTTCTCCTCCGGCTGGTGGGCTTGGAGGATGCAGGAGCACACGCTCTGTCCTTCTCCTCCGGCTGCTGGGCTTGGAGGATGCAGGAGCACACGCTCTGTCCTTCTCCTCCGGCTGCTGGGCTTGGAGGATGCAGGAGCACACGCTCTGTCCTTCTCCTCCGGCTGGTGGGCTTGGAGGATGCAGGAGCACACGCTCTGTCCTTCTCCTCCGGCTGGTGGGCTTGGAGGATGCAGGAGCACACGCTCTGTCCTTCTCCTCCGGCTGGTGGGCTTGGAGGATGCAGGAGCACACGCTCTGTCCTTCTCCTCCGGCTGCTGGGCTTGGAGGATGCAGGAGCACACGCTCTGTCCTTCTCCTCCGGCTGGTGGGCTTGGAGGATGCAGGAGCACACGCTCTGTCCTTCTCCTCCGGCTGGTGGGCTTGGAGGATGCAGGAGCACACGCTCTGTCCTTCTCCTCCGGCTGGTGGGCTTGGAGGATGCAGGAGCACACGCTCTGTCCTTCTCCTCCGGCTGGTGGGCTTGGAGGATGCAGGAGCACACGCTCTGTCCTGTCTGTTTCCTGGTCCAGCTCTGGCTTCAGCATTTTCCCAGTACATCTTCACTGCGGCTGGAGCAGTCTGTTCTCATCTGTAGTTTTTCCAAGAGTCCCACTGCCGGCCTCTCTGTGCTGTGCAGGGCCACCAGCACCAGCTGGCCAGTGCCCGCTTCAGAGGCCCGGGGCCGAGCCCGTGGTGACCCTCCCACAGGCTTCAACAGCTCCTTTCCTTGTCCCCAGAGCCCTGGCGTGGCAGCTGCTCCCAGAAGTTGCTTCCTCTGTGATACCTTCATGTTCTCTTGTTGCCTCTTGAGTTTTTTTTTAACACTTAGTTCACAATCCTTTATACTAATTCTTTCTGTGAAAAAAGCTGGTGTGGCTTCTGTCCCCTGACAGGACTCTGTGACACACATGGGCTTTGGAGACAGACAGATATAGCACTCAGCTCCCCCGTTCAGGAGCTGTGGGACCTGCAGCAAGTGGCTTCATCCTTCTCAGCCTCATGTCTGCATCTCTGTAAGAGGGATAAAAATAGTCCCTCCCCACAGAGGTGAGGCGACAATTCATCACGTCCATGGTGTAAAGCATGTAACACTAATATCAGGGAGCCGCATCCTTCAAGTCAGGCTGTCTCCACAGACAGTCCTTGCCGCCTGTTTAAAGACCTCTGGAAAGATACCTGGTCCCTCCTGTGAAACCCCATCACGCGGATGCTGCTGAGCACACACACCACAGCCGTCTCCATCCTCCTCCTTCCCTAGCAGAGCCACTCCTCCTAGAATAGCAGAAAATGGCAGAAGCTGCATTCCAGGGTCTCTTGCAGTAAAGCGTGGGCATGTGACCCACCCCGGCCCATGGAAGTCAAGGGGAAGGTCTTCTGGGGCTTCTGGAAAATGTGTTTCTCACTGAAGAGAGAATAAGCTGCACTGAGAAAATAGTTTCCTTTTTCCTTCCCTTCTTTCCTAGTTTGGACCAGTTATTCTCAGCTGGGAGTGATTTTGTCCCCCATGGGGCATCTGGCAATGTCTGGAGACATTTTTGATTATCACAACTAAGGGGGTGGTGCTACTGGCATCCAGTGGGTAGAGGCCACATCCTACAATGCATAGGACAGGTGCCACGACCAAGACTAATCTGCCCCAGATGTCAACAGTGCCAAGGTTGAGAGAAATGCTCTGGATGCAGTGGTGTGAATAGATGACATCTGGACTGTGGCAACTGTTTTGGGACCATGAAGAAAGGTTTAGAGAACCACTGAGTTGATGAGGATCCTGACACGAATGAACTGCTGATGGAACCTGGAAGCCCCAGTCTTCAGGCTTCTTGTTGAGTAACAAACTCCTCTTCTTTAAGTTACTCTTAATCAGATATGCTGTTATTTGTAGCCCCAAATAACAAATCACAATGAGTAACTGGCAGAGACAGAGAAAAATGGAGATAAATGGTGGAGATGCTCACTTCAATATAGCACTTTTTATCATTATCAAGTGTTTCAAACATACAGAAAACTACGGAGAATAATAATCTAATCAACCCCATGTGTATACCATCCAGATTTAACAAGTGTTAGAATTTGCTAAATGGGTTTCAAATGATGAGTACTGTGGCCGACTATTTGTCTCCCCCAGTTTTTTCTCCTCTCTCCTTTTAGAAATAGAATTGTCATGTTTTAGCTGGGACTATGACTGCTGGAATAAGAATGCAATTCCCAGCCTCTCCTGCAGGTGAGTATGGTCGTATAACTGAGTATTGGCCAAAGTATATGACTAGAAGTGATGTGTACAACTTTGTGTCATGTCCTTAAAGGAAGTGCATGCCCTTTCCCCTTTATCACTGGCTGGCACACAGATAAAATGGAAATGGATGGAATGCAGATGTGGTGGCAGGGGCTAAAGCAGCCATACTGGGCCATGAGATGGAAACAATGCATGGAAGATGGAAGACCAACAAGAGAGAAGGAGCTTGGATTTCAGACGATTGTGAAGCTGACCTATCAGCCCCATACGTTTACACAGACTGTTGCATGAAAGAGAACGATAACCTTCTATTATGTTGCAGCCGTTACTATTTTGGGACTCTGTTTTAGTAGCTGAACCACTTTCTGAATTTGTACAAGTTTCCAGTGCTTTTATATGAAGATCTCATCTGTTCTTCATAGCCAGACAGGGTTGAGAACAAAGATAATTCGCACAATTTTTCATTTATCCAATAACGATTTTTGAGTATCTACCACTGCTTTAGTTGTTAAGCACGGAGGGTGCCCAGATTGCTCCTACGTTCCTGTTCCACTTACATCAGTCTCCTTGACTTGATCCTCTCCCCGTTACCTCTCCAGCCTCCTTCTTTCCACCTGTGATGTTGCTTGTTTAGAGCAGGTCACCATCCATCCTGGCTACTCTCTTGCAGCAGCCTCTTGACCTGTCTTCCCACCTCTGCTCCCCGTCTCTCTGTCCCTTGATCCAAACCTTCTCAGGGGTCCCCTTTGCCAAAGGGCAAGAAGTCCAAGCTTCCCGAGGCTGACAAGACCCTGCCCACTCCTCAAGCCTAACCTCTCCCAGCTGTGTTCCAGCCACAAGGAAGCAGGTGAAGTTTTCCCCGTGAGTTCGCTCAGCTCAGGTGCTTACAGTGGCTGCCCCTCTGTGCAGCACGCTGGCTCTCCCCCTGCTCTGCTCACTCTGAGGTCTTTCAGGCTTCAGCTTCGGCTCTAGGTGTTTAGGGAAGCCTTTCCTCATTTTGCAATTTCCTGCAGCCTTTCCCAGATCCCCATACCCTGCTTGTCTGTTCCCCTGCATCAGTGAGCTCCTTGGTGGAGGGGGGAAGGAGGAGAGGCAGGTTCTGTGCATCGCCCACTGCTGAATTTCCAAAGCCAGCGTAACACCTGGCACAAGTAGGCTCTGAGGGCTGATGGTGGGAAGGAATGGGCGAGTCCCTGTCTTCTGGGTGACAAAGCCGAGGCTCAGAGAAGCTACAGCGACTTGCTTAAGATGAGGCTTGGATTTGGCTCCAGGTTTCATGAGGTCCCACTACACCAAGCTGCTTTGAAGCTAGTTCAAAGTCCAGAGTCCCCTTGAGATTGGCCTCGGGGCTGTTACTGGCAGGGATGGAAGCTTTGGTGTCGGATTCCACAAAGCAAGGTCTGCAGGTCTCCTGCACTGAAGGGCCAGTGGGGAACTAGTGAAAAACCTAACTTCTAGACCCACCTCAGAGCTACGGAATGGAAAGCTGTGGGCTGAGGTCCAAGTTCTGCCATTTTCTGCAAACTCCCCACAGGGCGCTAAAGTTCATTAACATCAAGAACCTATTGGGGTCCTGAAAGTTGCACGGGGGCTCCTTCTTTCCTGTTTCTCAGTCTCTCCTAACACTTCTACCTGGCACCAGCCCCTGGAATGAAGGGGTGCGAGGCTGTTATTGGATGTTATTGGAGTTAAGAACCCAGCTCCTTGCACATTCCTCACTTTACTTTTTTATTATTATTATTAACTATTTATTTTTGTCTGCGTTGGGTCTTTGTTGCTGCACGCGGGCTTTCTCTAGTTGCGGGGAGCCAGGGCTACTGTTCATTGTGGTTCACGGGCTTCTCATTGTGGTGGCTTATCTTGTTGCAGAGCACAGGCTCTAGGCGTGCAGGCTTCAGCAGTTGTGGCGTGGGAGCTCAGTAGTTGTGGCGCACGGGCTCAGTAGTTGTGGTGCATGGGCTTAGCTGCTCCACAGCATGTGGGATCTTCCCAGACCAGGACTCGAACCCATGTCTGCTGCATTGGCAGGTGGATTCTTAACCACTGCACCACCAGGGAAGTCCTGTCACTTTACTTTTTTGAAACGAGAAATTTAAAAAAAAAAGTGGTGCTAAAACCACACTGCCCATGAAGAGCATTTTCACCTTGAACATGTGATACTGGAAGCAGTTACTGTCAAAGGGAGTAAAAATGCTTACCCCTTAGTGACAGAGAGAAAACGGAAGGGTCCTCGGCTCCAGCTTCTTGGAACGTCAAGGAGGGAGGCCCCAAACCTGAGTCAAGGACCAGCGTGTGTCCGACAGACTGGAGTTGAATCTCTCTGGGGCCTTGATCAGGTCCCTTCAATTCACCTGGAAAACAGGAGCACTGACAGCTCTGCCTCGGCAAGGAAAGATCACGTGACTACGGAAAAGCGCCTGGCACAGACATGGGAATAACCATAGGGTGCTTACTCCACTTGTTACTCCTGTTTTAATGTTCAACGTGAGATGGAATACTGAGGATTTCTCAAAGCTCGTACAACCCTCCTGGAATTAACCTGAAGGGAGAGCCTTCTCTGAATCATGTTTTATCTCACAGCACGTTGAATGCTCGTTAACCTTTTACTCAGCATCGTTACTGTAGGCAGGCGATGCCTTGCTGTTGATGCCTGTGACTTATCGTTTCTAATAAATCACCTTTGCCTGGAGGGGAGACATCACCTTCCCCACATTTGGGGGCACAAACTGAGCTTACTGCCTCTGGTAGGAGAGTCCAAAGCAGCAACAGCCGAAGTTAGGAGGAAACATTCCCAGACTTAGAGTCTCAAAATGTAGGCTTTAGAGTTCCAGCAGAGATCAAGGTCAAGAGGAAGGGCAAAAGCCAATGTTCATGACCTAACAAGTCACAAAAATAAACAATATATAAACCAAAAATAATATTTAGGAAGAATGAATGATGATTTAAAAGGCAGTACATTTCAACAGAGGGGAAAAAAAAACCTTCTAAGACATATGTGATGGAGTTGAGTGTGTCTTTAAAATTACATGATTCCATAGGCTTGGTGGATTCTGGGAGGTTCAGAGAGAAGAACTAGTTTGTCACTTAAAGGGACCCTCCTCTCTCCCGTCTCCATCAAGACCTGGGAGTGAGGTACAGAGCGACACCACCTGAGAGTTTACGGACATGCTCGCAAGTGACCAGCGAGATCCTGCAGGTTTCCCTCACCACCAACGTGGCAGCATGAGAGAACATGCGACCTTCCGTCTCCTGTGGCCCCAGAGAGCTCAGGGGGCATCTGGAAGTTTCCCAAGCCCTTGAGGAAAGCAAGGAAATGGTAGAGAGTCGGTCAGTGGACAGAAAAGCGCTCATGGTGGGACACGGTTTGTGTCGGTCCATCAGCTGGAGACCAGTAAGGACTCAGATATCAGTGGCCGTGGTCAGCATGGGGGATGCTGAGGGCAGAAAAGCAGACATTCCCTCCCTCTCATCTCGACCCAACACAAGCCCCTCCAAACGCACGTGCCACCCTGGGGATGGGGGTGGTGGTGAAGGAATCGTGAAACAGCTGCGTTTAAACCTGAAATGACCAAGAACAAAACCTGGAAATGACTCCTTTGACCTGATTACAATTTCCACCAGCGGGCAGAATGCGAGTTTGAGGTCAACTGTAGGAAAAAGAAGTGTAAACTTTTTGCAGTCTGCATTTGTAGTTTGAAAAATCGGACTCTACCTGAGCATCCGAATGTATGCAGGTTGATGAGACCAGATTTCACCGGCAGCCAGTGCCATCTGGCAGCTGAGTCTCAACTTACTTGCCTGTCTGTTTCCTCACCAGTGAAAGGAGGTTCACTGCTCTGCTCGTGTTTCGAGATTTATTGTGGGGACCAAATGAGATCGTATGGGTGAAAAGGCTCTAAAAATATAAAGCTTCATGGATCAGCAGCGTGGTGACGATGATGATGACGACAATGATGACGGCACAGCGGTGGCGATGTCTGCCGGGAAGGCCAGGAGGAAGTGACGTCCGCCTTCATCGTGCTTGATATTTAAGAAATACGCAGAACGGGGCTTCCCTGGTGGCGCAGTGGTTGAGAGTCCGCCTGCCGATGCAGGGGACACGGGTTCGAGCCCTGGTCCGGGAGGATCCCACGTGCCACGGAGCAACTGGGCCCGTGAGCCACAACTACTGAGCCTGCGCATCTGGAGCCTGTGCTCCGCAATGGGAGAGGCCGCGACAGTGAGAGGCCCGCGTACCGCGATGAAGAGTGGCCCCCGCTTGCCGCAACTAGAGAAAGCCCGCGCACAGAAACGAAGACCCAACACAGCCATAAATTAATTAATTAATTAATTGAAAAAAAAGAAATATGCAGAACAGCTGGAACAGTTCAACAGCGTCATAAAGAGCCCCACCTTGCTGTAAAAATATAGCCACAGCGTAAAGGGAGAAGCTGATTCTCGGGTGATTGACAAGTCTTGTTTGAATGACGAAGCTTGGAAATGGTGTCAGTAAGCCTTTGAAATCACAGTTATGACACGTGGCTTTGACAGCTGTGTCAGGATATGGAATTCACAGAAAGTGAAACTGTGGCCTCGTCCCCAGAGCTCACGAGCTGCTGCGGGTGGAGGGGAGAGAGACCTTGTCATCCCCGCAGGAAGGAGCCGCTCCCGAGGGGTAAGTGCTCCCCGGTGGCCAGAGCTGAGCGCTGCGCCATCAGGATCACAGGACCTTGAGCAGAAAGACAGAATTCATGTCTTTGGTTGTTCAGCAACCAGTGTTTCTGTGTGTGGTTTACTCTGTCAGGCAGTGGGGACACCAAAAGGAGTTAAGAGTCAGGCCCCAACCTTCAGAAACCCACAGTTCAAAGTCAAGCCTCGTGAGGATGTGGAGGAAACTGGAATTCTCATCTGTGGCTGGTGGGGTGGGAAGTGGTACAGCCACTTGGAAAAAAAATGTGGCAGAAAAAATCTAATAAAGCTAAACATATGCACATCCTATTTCGTAGAAGTTCACTTTTCGGTGCCCATGTGGTGGAATGTGAACAGAGAGCTCCCCAAAAGACATATGCAGGGATGGTGGCAGCAGCATTATTCCATAACCCCGAACTGGGCAGGACCCCCACATCCGTCAGCAGCAGACTAGGTCAATGAAACGTGGTATGCTCGCACAGCGCAGTACTTTCGTGCAGCCATTCTCAAACCGGGGCCATTTTGCCCCAACAGGGACAGTTGGCAATGTCCGGAGACAGTTCTGTCGTCACAGCCAGGGCGCACTACGTATCTCATGGGTAGAGGTCATGCTGCTAAGCATCCTACAGCGCACAGGACAGCGATGGAGCAATTTAGTCATAACTTTGAGCTCAAAGAAGCCAGACACGGAAGAGCATGTGTATACGATTCCATTTACATGAAACTCAAAGTCAGGCAATATGAATCCTCAGTTTTACCGATCAGGGGTGCAGGGTGGAGGGGGCGCAGGGGGACACGGGATCTGCTGCTCGAGCTGGGGGCTGGTTACCTGGCACCGGGTGCAAATTCACTGAACTAAAGAGTTAAGGTTTGGGAAATTCCCTGACGGTCCAGTGGTTAGCACTCTGCACTTTTGCTGCAGCGGGGCACAGGTTCAACCCCTGGTCGGGGAACTAAGATCCCACAAGCCATGCAGCAGAGCCAAAAGTAAAAAAAAGAGTTAAGATGTATACATTTTTCTTAAATATGTGGTTTTTTTGTTTTAAATATGTGTTTTAATAAAACGTTTCTTTTAAAAATTCTTGCCCCAGTACCAGGGCAAGGTGCATAATCTTTCTGAGCCTTTGTTTTCTCTGCAAAATGGAACAGTAATAACAGGATCTACTCCAGGAGGAGTACTGTGGGGATGATTTGAGAAAATGAGTCCAAGGCAACCACACAGTGACTGACACACAATGTGTGTACAGTGAAAACACAGAGAAGATTAGTCAATACCTATTGAGCCTGTTTGTTAAAGTAAAGTTTTCATAGTAAGGCAGGGTTTGGCGAAGAAAACATCACCCACCAATTTGGCCCCAGATAGTCTGGGTGATAATACCCTGCTCTGTGATCACAGGTAAATCTCTGAACCTCTCTGGGCCCATTTGCTCAATGAGAGGGCTGACCAGCCCAGTTATTCTCTGATCTGCTCTCACTCCAGTTGCAACAGACATCTGTTGCTTTTGTCTATTCAGCTTCCATTGCTCCTTTTTCTGGTAATAACACTCCAGTACTTCTTGGGAGCACCATTCATCCACCACTGCACACAGTGGGGCTGTCAGTCAAGGCACCCTGCCCTCTCTCAAGCAAGCTGGGGCACGTGACCCAAGCTGGACCAGTCAGGCCGTTTCCTGGATGCTGTGAGGACCAGAATGCTGAAGCCAGTTCTGCCCTAGAGCGGTACTGCAAAGGGATTGCCCAAGACTTCCTGCCACAGAGGCTCCTGGAGTTCTCTGCCCCCCATCCTTTCCTGGGCCTGGCTAGCCAGCTTCCCATCTACTCTGTGAGCCACGCCCATATCCTTCAGTGAAGTCCCTGCAATGGACTGAAGGTTTGTGACCCCTCCAGATTCATACGTTGAAATCCTAATCCTGATGTGAGGGTACTTGGAGGTGGGGCCTTTGGGAGATGATTAGGTCATGAGGGTGGAGCCCCCTTGAACGGGGTTAAGTGTCGTTTATAAGAAGAGAACAGACAGCTCACCCTCCTTCTTACGTGTAAGGATACAAGGAAAAGGCAGCTGTCTACAAGCCAGCAAGAGGGCCCTCACCAGAACTTGACCATGTTGGCAGCCTGATCTCAGACGTCCAGGCTCTAGAACTGTGATAAATAAATGTCTGTTGTCTAAGCCATCCGGTCCATGGTCATTTGTTACGGCAGCCTGAACAGACTAAAACAGTCCCTTACTGCTCAAATGAGCCAGAGGTAGTTTCTGTTGCTTGCAACCCAAGAATCCTGAATACAATATACTGGCACCAGCTGTAAATAACATGCACCGGTTGGTAAGTGACTCCTGCCCTGAGATATGAATGCCCTCCTGTTGCCCCAGGGCTGCCCTGTACCCCCAGACCTTCCCGTGATGCTGTAGGTAAGTGGCCAGTGCCTGGCACAGCTGGGGTCTCTGGGCCCTGCTCCAGCCCCGCAGCTCACTGTTGCTAAATACCTCTGCACAAATGACTCAGCAGGCTACCGTCATCTGCAAATTCCTCCTCTCCCGACCTCAGCTTAGTCACCTATAAAATGGGTGAACCAAACACACCTCCTCCTCAGGATGATGGGGCAGGGAGAGGCATGAACGACACTCCCCTGATGTGAGGTGTTCTTTTCGTTACTCAAGATCGCACCACACAGAAGTGGCAAAACAAATTTCCCAGCAGAAAACACCACCTCCCGAAACGACGCAAGCATTGCTGGAGGCTCTGAAAGAGACCCAGAAGTGACAAAAACAGCTTCCAAAAAGTCAGAAGCTATTTTTAAAAAAACCCCACTGCATTTCTAAGCTTGAGTCTTGGGCTGCTCTGCCTCAGAAGCCTCTCCCCACGGTTCTTGCTCGGGGTGGGCAGGCGAGGATGGGGGAGGAGTGAGAGGGCGATTTGCAGGAGTGACACTGAAAGGCCACTGCTTGCGTGGGAGGCTGCCCAGCTCTGCTGTGCACCCAGGTGAGTGGATAGAAGCACTCACACTTCCTGTCCCACAAGAACCCTGGAGAGTCCTCAGATGGTGAACATGTGGCAACTTTCTGTCACCCACTGGCTCTTCCAGTAAGCTGTTAGGACACAAGGGTGGGGTGTGGAAGGATGTTAGGTCTTCCAGGCAGAGCCTTTTTGCAGAATCCCAGGGCTTGAACAGCCTTTTAGAGCTGGAGAGACCACTCCCTTTCTCACCCCGATGCCCCTACATTTTCCAGAAAGGGAGACCACGTGGGCAGGAAAAGTGCCAGGTCCTAGCTCATCCTAGCTGCGTGTCCTTGGATGAACGGCTCTCAGGCTCCATTTAGTGGGTGTCTGAGAGCAGAGCCCCTGGCATACGAAGCAGGCAGTGCGGTGGGAAGCTGCACGCTAGCGGGCACCTTGCTGCTAGGTGCTGCCCTAAGCCTTACGCCTGTTAGCCTCATTTAATCTTCTTAACAATCTTCTTATTGCTACTCATCAGGGAGGCTGGGAGGTCTAAGAGCTCACCCAAAGTCACACAGCTAGGAAGCAGCAGAGCTGGACCTCACAGGCAGGCCCCCTGGCTCCAGGGCCCACCCTCTGAGCTCCTCTGCCCTTCTGCCCCTCACATGTGGCCATAGGGGTCACAAATTGGAGGTCTGAGCTGCAAAGCATCCAGGAGCTGATGGTGCAAGATCCCTGAAGAAGAAAGGTGCAGGGCAGTGAGCCCATTACTGTAAGGTTTTCCCCTTAAGGCATAGTTTGAATTCTTAGGCTGCACGTGGCAAGAGTCCTAAGAAAACCACCTGGAAAACAGAGCATAGTTTGGGGCCAGCTCCTAGTACTGAGCGGGCAAATCACTGAGTCCAGGACCTGCCAAGGAGGATGGGCCCTAGACAACATCACAGGCTGGATGTCTAGAGGATGACACCCTAAGGGGAGGTAACCAGAGTCATCTCAGTCCCTCCTACACCAGCTGCCTCTCAGAGGACAGGGTGACTCACCTCTGGAGGAAATCGCAACCCAGAGACTGGAATTCTTCATGCACAATGTCCAACATTCAGTCAAAAGTCACCAGGCATACCAAGAAACAAGACCAAGGGAAAAAGGGGAATATAGAAACAGGCCCACAAATGTTCCAGATATTAAAGTAAGCAGATAGGAGTTCTAAAATAGCATTGGTAGTATGTTCAAGAAAATTTTTAAATGGCATTTAAAGACCTCTCTTCTCGGGCTTTCCTGGTGGCGCAGTGGTTGGGGGTCCGCCTGGAGATGCAGGGGGGGCAGGTTTGTGCCCCGGTCCGGGAAGATCCCACATGCCGCGGAGCGGCTGGGCCCGTGAGCCATGGCCGCTGAGCCTGCGCGTCCGGAGCCTGTGCTCCGCAACGGGAGAGGCCACAACAGTGAGAGGCCCGCGTACCGCTAAACAACAACAACAACAAAAGACCTCTTTTCTCCTCCTCCAAAGCCCTAGAGCCAGATGGTTTTGTAGGTTGAGCACTACCAAACATTAAGGAAGAGTCAATTCCGTCTCATATAAGTTCTTCCAAAAAGTTAGACAAAGTGAAGAATTCCAAGCTTATCGTGTGAGGCTAGAAGAGGGGAAAAGTGTCAGGTGGGGAAAGTGATGAGTCAAGTCAAAGGTGAGAACACAGGGGAGTAGACAGGTCAGAACTAGGTTAATCTGGAGACGAAAGAGTAGAGAGGGGATATGGCTGGGCTCCAGGGGGCTTCAAGATCAAGGTGAAGGCTTCATAGACTTATTCTGTGGGTAACAGGAGGTGATTTCAGATTTTGACAAGGGAATGACATACAGGCATTTCCTCTCTTTCCCGTCAAAAAGGCTCTGTCCTTCTCTAGAAGCCCCGTTAGTGGCAGGTACGCCATTGCCGAAAAGAGAACCAACCAGAATCTCTCACCTAAGAATCAACCTAAGACATGCCAACACTATGAAGAGATTCGGGGCTACTGGAGCTATAAGTTTATTTATTCATTCAGCAAATACTTACCGGGCACAGATTATGTGCCAGACAGTCTTCTAAGCAGCCCTACCCCCTCTTCACGGCGATTTTAAAGAATCCCAGGAGTGTCCCTCCTGTCGCCTGCCCTTCTCACTCAGGGATTCCTCCTGCTGTGGTCCTACTGCTTTCATGTCACTGTGGCCGGAAAAACACAGAAAACGCAACTGCATGCCCAGCAGTGTCTGCACCGAAAAACTGGCGTGGGGTGGGGGGAGAAGAGGAAGCAGGACCAGGGCACTGCTTGGCCCCAAGGGGTCTAATGGTGACATTTCAGGCAGCAGCAGGACAATGACTTGGGAGTTCAAAGGATTCTGGAACATTCCTCTACTCCTCCAGCCTGACTACACAGTGCTTCTTTGCAGGATCAGCCTAATCCTTAGATTTATTTTTTTTTTTTAGGTTCAAATAATTTCATACTCTCCACAAACTCCAGATCAGTAGAAAAGAACCTTCTTCCCAAAGACATTCCCAACTTCCAAGCAGGCATCTCATTCATCCTTATGCATGTTCCAGAAAGAACTTGGCAGGTAGATCACTGAGAGTCCCTGAAACTCCTCAGGAAGATCCCAGCATTGCAGTGATGAGCCCCGTTCCCCCTCCCGCCTCCGGGGAAGGTGACAGAAGGTGATGGAAGAGGCGCCACGGGACCTCCGTCCTGGCCAGGCTGCCATCTTCTCCCACCTGGACTGTCGCGGGAGCCTCCTTCCTCCCTGGGTCTCCTGCTCCCACCTTCTCGCAGCCAGAAGGACCCTGTCCAACTTGAGTCACGTTACGTCCCTCTTCCGCTCAGAGCCCTCCAGTGACCTCCCAGCACACTTGGGGCAAAACCCAAGTCCTTACTGGGGCCGGCAAGGCCTTACTCGGCCTGGCCCTGCTGCCCCTCAAGGGCTCCCATGGAACCCAGGAGAGACGGGGGCTGCAAAACAGGGCCGCAGGGCTTGCTACAGCTGTGTGCCTCCTCCAGGTGATCAAACACATGAACAATTCTATATGCAAGCAACCTCCAACAAACCATGCAGACTCCAGCAGGAAAGCTGTACGAGCAATGAGCTAAATTAGACGCATAAATAACGCGTGGGCTTGGGTCTGCTCGTGCTAGGCTGGGAATAAGATTTCAGAAGCATGGTTAAGAGCTGATTCATGATTCAAGTACAACCTCAAGTTCAGCAACACTGCAACAGGAGGAATAAGAATTCAGGCAAAATGGAGTATGGTAGGCTCCCCTAGGTAAAAAAAAATAATAATAATAAATTTGCGATTGTTTCTTACTCCAGAGGATAAACGCTCAGGAAGCAAGAAAGTCACCCAACGTCAAACTATCTGCCAGCCTGACAAGATGGACACGGAACCTACTGCCCCCGGCACCCCTCCTGGGCAGGGGGCTTCCTGGGACATGCGGATCTGGGTCTTAGTTTCGTGCCGGTAATGCACATGCCCCAGACGTGCTACAAAGCTGCAAACCTAACAGTCAAAATACTAGCGCTAAACGAGGGCGTGCAACCTGGGTATGGATTCGGTCAGACGTGGTGAATAGAGTCAACTTGCATGACAAGTCCCAACCTGTGGGGAGCATCTACTGTAGGATTTCAGGATCTTCTCCCAAGTCTGATGAACCCAGAGACCACTCTGCTTAACAAAGTCTGCCTTGGGTATGGGAAGGGAAGCATATCGTGTGCATAACACATTTTCTACCCACTCGGTCATTCAGCAAATATTGAATACCTACTCTGGGCCGGGAGACAGTGTCAAACCAAAGCAGTAAGGGACTGCTCTCCTGGAACTCAAATTCTAAAGCTGTGTGGCCCAATCCGGAGCCACAAGCCACATGGCTCTTGGGCACTTAAAATGTGGCTGGCCCAAATTGAGATGTGCTCTTAAGTGTAACATACACAATAGATTTCAAAGACTTAGTCCAATAAACTATATATTATCTCATTACTAATGTTCATATTGATTACATGTTGAAATGAGAACAGGGGATTAATAAAATATATTAGTAAGATTCATTCCACCCCTTTTTGTTGTTTTCCTTTTTCTCAATGTGGCAACTGGAAGATTTAAAATTATCTAGATGGCGTTTTTGCACTTGTGTTATATTCCCACTGGACAGCACTAATGTAGAGTAGCTGATAAACAATAAATAAGTTATCAAATAATGGGTTAAGGTCATTTCTGAAAGTGATGAATGCTCTGAAGAAGACACAGCGGGATATGGGATAAAGAGCGATGGGGCAGGATGGGGGCAATTTAAATAGAACGGTCAGTGTTGCGGGCTGAACTGTGTTCCCCCCAAAAGTCTTATGCCGAAGTCCTGACCTGGCAATACCTCAGAATGTGGCTGTGTCTGATGTCAGATGTCTTTAAAGAGATCATTAAATTAAAATGAGGTCACTAGAGCGGGCCCTAGTCCAATATGATGGTGTCCTCATAAGAAGAGGAGAGTAGCACACAGACATACACAGGGGAAAGACCACGTGAAGACGCAGGGAGAAGACGGCCATCTGCAAGCCAAGGAGAGAGGCCTCAGAAGGTACCAATCCTGCAGACACCTTGATCTCGGACTTCCAGCCTCGAGAATTGTAAGAAAAGAACTTCTGTTGTTCAAGCCCCCCAGTCTTGTGTGATGGCAGCCTAAGCTAATAGAGTCAGGAAGGCCTTTCCAAGGTGGTGACGTTGGAATTGAACGATGAGAATGACCCACCTGGAGGAAATCTCTGGGAAGGTAATTCTAGGTATAGCAAACAGCAAGCACAGAGACCTGAGGGGGGAACAGGCAGAGAGAGAACTAGTGCTGCTGGCTCAAGGCAAAGGAGGGGGCAGAGTGGGAAGGGGGCACTTGGCATAGATGCAGGGCAGTCAACTCCCCTCCCCACTCCTGTTATAATACATTGAACATCACTTAATTGAAAGCCTCCTCTATGGAATATCCTCCAGGATGCCTTCAAGAAGGTCTATATCCTGGAATCCACTTATAGCACCCTTCCCTCAGAATCTGTCAACCCTGCTGCAAACCAAGTGCACGCAGACAGTTCTGTTTCCCAGGATCAGCTGGTGAGTCACTGCAGCAGAAAGCCCCAGGGCCGCCAGGAACTGGGGTCTGTGAATGAGGACATCAGAGGTATTTTTAGCATCACCTGTCCTGGGGACCAGAGAGAGATTTCAAGGGATGGAAAGGGAGCATCAAGAGAGGGAGGGATGGCGCTGGTCTGAGCCATGGCGACCTCTGTGGGAGGGGGTGGAGGGTACCGAAGGGCTTGCCAGGTGTCTGTGGGGCTCCCCAAACCTCCATAGGGTGAGGTGGAATGAGGAACAGCAGTGAAAAACGAAGTGCTGTAGGTCTGACAACCAAAGACTAATGAAACTGTAGGGGTGGTGGAAACACGGTAGAAGGGGCAGGTGAGGGGGTCGTGCTTTACTGAGACACTGTTTTATGTGGTCTAGTCTTCGGGAATCTTGACAATGTCTTAGATAATAATAAAAAAAAGATATCAACAAGAATAGGGAAAACTCCTAAAACTGAATAAAAACAAAGGAACTAGCTTTATTTCAATCACATAATCACACAGCGACTGCTAACCCGAGTAACTTCTAGACCTAGTATTTGGGCTACCAACCCTCAGTTTGATGACAAGAAAGGACTCAAATGCATCTAAACTCTATTTAGCAGTCATGGTGTTGCAGTGGTTTGGGTACAACAATTCTGAAATTATTTTGTGTGTGTTGTAGGATTAAATGAGTGAATATTTTGATTGTGTTGAAAGCCCGGTTTCCCAAGGTGGGAGATGGAAGACACAATGTGGGAGGCAAAGAGGAGCCCTGTGGTATTAGGCTGGAGTTAAAGATATTGGTCGAAACTCATATTAGATTATACATAGACATGTACACACACTCGCATGTTGCTCTGTCCACTGACAGGCTAAGAAGCTGTGACATCCCGGTAGCAATGGGTGCATCCAAACCCCATCCTGGTTTCTAAATACCATTCCCCACTGAAAGGAACCAGGGCTCCTTGAGAAATGGCTGAATCCAGGGTCAGAGCAGGACACTTACAAGGTGAACCTGAATACCTTGCTGTGCAGAAAGTGAGGAAGTGTTAAAAAACGATGACATCACACAAACAAGACTTGGAGGGAAGACAGGTAGCTCATTTCAGGGCTGGTTCCCAGAGGAGACCATCAGGCCAATCCTGCTACCAAGAACCTGCTGGACCTGCAGGACTCTATTTTTCCCCCCAACCTCATGTTCCAACCTTTCCTTCCATCTAGAGTACTTCCATAGTGTTCTAATTCCTTATGCAAAGTCACTCTCTGCTGCTTGCAACCAAAGGAACCCTGCTTGATGTGTCAAGTCTCCTTTCCCGTGTTCAGAAACATTTCAGTCTTATAAAGAAACATATAGAAGGTCCAGGGAGGATTTCCATGGCATTCTTTGGCCAACACACCCTCCTGCATCCCCCAGTCTGAGAGAATTAGGTCGATCACATCCCTAAAGAGACTTGAGGCTTCTTAAGGGCCAGTTCCCCGGCTCCCAGAAGCAAACAGCGGCAGCCTCACCCTCCAGAATGACACAGGGGCGCTCAGGGGAGTAAACGTTCCGTTGGTGTTTCAGTGGAGTACTGGCTTCTATTAGCAAGAGTGTGGTTCAATGCAGGGGTCCCCAGCCCCTGGGCCACGGACCACTACCAGTCCGCCGCCTGTTAGGAACCGGGCCGCGCAGCAGGAGGTGAGCGGCCGGCGGGCGAGCAAAGCTTCACCTGCTGCTTCCCATTGCTCGCATTACCGCCTGAGTCATCCCCCCGCCCCATGTAAAAATTGTCTTCCACGAAACTGGTCCCTGGTGCCAGAAAGGTTGGGGACCACTGGTTTAACGTGCCCAGGGGACTCCAAACAACACGTGTGCCTCTCTCCAACTGGTTTCATTACAGTCAGCAGGTAGGCAACATTTTAGACTCAGTTCACTCTCCCCAAATTGCTTATAAAACAACGGGAGAAGATGGAAGCAATTTCCCGACACTGCATGGTGAGTGCAAACATCCCACTGGGTTCAGGGTCCAGGGATGGAGGATCCCCCACTAACTGGCTGGGGGAGGCAGGGACAGCCACTTCACTTCTCTGCAGCTTGGGTCCCCCATCCAGAAAACAGGTGCTGCCAATCAGCTGTGAAAATAGGTGTCTGCCCAATCAGCTGTGAAGATTCAAAGCAGGAATAAAACTCAAGAGCACATCTGAGTAGAACTGCGCGCTGGGGAAACATCAGGGAGGAGAGACACGCGTGTTGATTTCCCTGCTTGCTCTCAGCAATTTCCCCCAGAAAGGAGAAAACATCCCTGTCCTGGGAAGGCGCAGACACATTCAACTTATTTCACATGAGATACAGAGGTATAACATCACAAGTCTTTTAAGAGAATGTGCAGCATTTGACGTCTGCATGTTATTTGTTTTCTGTTCACATGGACCCCATGATTGCTAAGTGCCAGGCGCTGTGCTGTGTGCCTTCCACACATCAGCTGGTTGAATCATTGCAACAACTCTACAAGTTGGATTCTTAATCCCATTTTAACGACAGGGAGACAGAGACTTAAAAGGGTAAAGTAACTTACCCAAGGTCACGCAACCAGGAATCAATCATCAGAACCTGGATTTGACTCCAACTATGACCTTAGGCCTTGCCGTTCTGCTCTTACGTGGGTTGAATGGTGGCTCCCCCAAACACACGCTCCCTTCCCCATCCCTAAAACCAGTGAATATTTCCTTACATGGTACAAGAGTGAAAATGACCTGATGTGGCAAAAGGTGTGATTCAATTAAGGCTCTCCAGAGGAGGCACTTGTCCTGGATCATCTGGGTGGGCCCTAAGTGTAATCACACGTGTCCTTATCAGAGAGAGGCAGAGGGGGTCTCGAGGGACACACGCAGAACGGCCAGAAGAGAAGGAGGCCACGTGAAGACAGAGGCAGAGATTAGGGTGATGTGGCCACAAGCCTACGAATGCCAGCAGCCCCCAGAGCCCAAGGCAGTGAGGAATGGATTCTCTTCTAGAGCCTGTTGGAGGGAGTGAAGCCCCGCCAGCACCCTGATTTCAGATGTCTTGCTTCCAGAACTGTGAGAGAGTAAACATCTGCTGTTTGAAGCCCCCTGTCGGTGGCAACTTGTTACAGCAGCCAAAGGAAACTCAGACACCCTCTACACCGTTCTAACTCCCAGTGCTGTGTGGCAGCACAAGGCCCAGGCATGTGGCAGGTGCTGGAGTTCTGGGGGGTTGTGAGCCAGGACATAAGCGCAGATGCTCCTTTTCTCTGCACCCTCTGGTCTGCAGAGTGACTGAGGCTAGGATTGGAGACCTGGGAGGAGAAGCAATGAGCCCACATCAAGTGTCCTGGGACAAATAAGATTTTATCCTTCTCACCAGCCCTCTGCCCTCAGCTGGTTGGCCAAGATCCCTGAGCACAGGTGTGGAGCTCCGTGCCCTGGGAGCCACCGCACACCAAGAGACCTGCCAGGCAGGTGGGAGGTGGTGGGGAGAGGTGGGCTGCAGGATGCAGGAACTCGCGGCAGCCCGTCGTGGCCAGAGCTCTCTAGGTTTGCAGACACTGGGATGAGCACCTTCACGTGAAATCTGCCCATTTTTAAACACTGACAACTGGGGACTTCCTTGGCGGTCCAGTGGTTAAGACTCCGCGCTTTCACTGCAGGGGCGTGGGTTTGATCCCTGGTCAGGGAACTAAGAAGCCTCTGAATATGTTACCTTACAAGGCAAAAGGGGCTTTGCAGATGGGGGTAAGTTAAGGATCTTGAGTGGGGAGATGACCCTGGATTGTCTGCGTGGGAGCAACGTAATCACAAGTGTCCTTATAAGAGGGAGGTCGCAGTCAGAGAAGGAGATGTGATGACCGACGCAGAGGCTGGAGTGAAGCTGGGCCAGGAGCTAAGGAATTTAGGCAGCTTCTAGAAGGTGGAAAAGGCAAGGAAATGGATTCTCCCCTAGAGCCTCCAGAAGAAACACACCTCTGTGTGACCTCCAAACCACAGGATAATGAATTGTGTGGTTTTAAACCACCAAGTTTGTGCTGATTTGGTGCAGCAGTTGGAGGTGCCCTGCTTGCCGTTCCTGCCAGCCCACCCCTGGAAGGCAATGGATTCGGAGAACTTTCCCTGGGGCCTCAGAACCACTGGGAAAGCTGGCTGCCATGGTCAATTATGTGGGGTGACACGGCAGACGGGGGGCTGCGGAGATGTGTGTGAGAGACAGAGGGTGACGCACAGACCGGGAGCCAGAGCCTTGCAGACAGAGGCAAAGAGCTGTGTGCATGTTTCCACACAGACAACAGTTTCCTTCCTTCTTCCCTCGCGCTACAGAAGAATAGGGGGTCCACAGGTAGGATCTGGCTCAGCCATGCTCTGTTTGGGCTACATGCTTTTTTCCAATAATAACTTCTTTTTTGTTTGTTTGTTTTTTGCGGTACGCAGGCCTCTCACTGTTGTGGCCTCTCCCGTTGCGGAGCACAGGCGCCGGACGCGCAGGCTCAGTGGCCATGGCTCACGGGCCCAGCCGCTCCGCGGCATGTGGGATCCTCTCGGACCGGGGCACGAACCTGTGTCCCCTGCATCGGCAGGCGGACTCTCAACCACTGCGCCACCAGGGAAGCCCCAATAATAACTTCTTAATAACAGGAACCATAACAACAACTAGAAACTACTGAGCTCTTGCTGTGGACCAGGCACTGTTCTAAGCTCTTTACATGTTTTCTCATCTAATTCTTTTTATTTTTGTACTCTTTATACAATTTTTAAAGGTTTTCATTTACAATTATTACAAAATATTAGCTATATTCCCTGTGTTGTACAATACATCCTTGTGGCCTATTTTATTTTATTTATATTTTTATAAATTTATTTGTTTTATTTATTTTTTTTGGCTGTGTTGGGTCTTCGTTGCTGCGCGCGGGCTTTCTCTAGTTGCAGCAAGCGGGGGCTTCTCTTGTTGCGGAGCACGGGCTCTAGGCACACGGGCTTCAGTAGCTGTGGTGCGTGGGCTCAGTAGTTGTGACTCACGGGCTCTAGAGCACAGGCTCAGTAGTTGTGGTGCATGGGCTTAGTTGCTCCGTGGCATGTGTGATCTTCCCGGACCAGGGATCAAACCCATGTGCCCTGCATTGGCAGGTGGATTCCTAACCACTGCACCACCAGGGAAGCCCCCATCCTTGTAGCCTATTTTACACCCAATTAGTTTCTACCTCCCACTCCCCCATCCCTATCTTGCCCACCCCTCAATGGTAACCACTAGTTTGTTCTCTAAATCTGAGTCTGCTTCTTTTTTGTTATATTCACTAGTTTGCTGTATTTTTTAGATTCCACATTTAAGTGATATCATACAGTATTTGTCTTTCTCTGTCTGACTTATTTCACTTAGCATAATGCCCTCCAAATCCATCCATATTGCTGCAAATGGCAAAATTTTGTTCTTTTTAATGGCTGAGTAGTGTTCCATTGTATATATATACCACATCTTCTTTATCCATTCATCTGTTGATGGACACGTGGGTTGCTTCCATATCTTGGCAACTGTAAATAATGTTGCTATGAACATTGCATTGCCACCATATAAGTTATAGGCTGTCAATATCTGTAAGAACACAATATTTTTTTTAAAAAAGAAAATTTCTCATACAAAGTTCACTTCTCTATCACCCCTGCCTAGACCAGCGCTTGCATAATGGTAGGGGTTCGATAAACATTTGTTGAGTGAATGAATCTATGGCCTGGTGGGAGAGGCAGGTCGATCACACCAGTAAACTGTCATTCTGGTAAGTCCATGGTACAGTTTGGGCGATGGAATATTCTCCGGGGTGAGGGTGGTGCCTGGAAAGGACACCTTCATTCTGAAAGGTGAAAGGAGGGGCTGGTGTCAATGGTAGAAGCCAGCAGCCAGGAGGACAGCATGGGTGACACTGTCGGGGAAGGAAATGGGAAAGAACTGGACATTTCGAGAAAGCCCGTGTGGCTGAAGCATAAAAGTGGCAGGAGAGGGGACTTCCCTGGCGGTCCAGTGGTTAAGACTTTGCGCTCCCAATGCAGGGCTCCCGGGATCGATCCCTGGTTGGGGAACTAAGATCCTGCATCCCGCATGCCACACGGGGCGGCCCAAAAAAATTGAAGCTCAAAACAATAATCCAAAGAAACGTTGCATGTTGTTCCCCTAGATAAACACTAGCAGGCGCTGAGGCCAGCATCTGTGCTGTCGCTCCCACTGGTCTCCAATCAGGCTCAAAGTGACAGGAGAGTGGGACAAAATGAGGCCAGAGGGACTCAGGCCTGGAACACTATGAGTTTCCCGTGGCTGTTTTCACAAGTCACCACAACCTCTGGCTTAAAACAAGAGAAATTTACTCTCCCACAGCTGTGGAGGCCAGAGTCTGAAATCAAGGTGCCACCAGAGCCACAGCCCCTCCAAAGGCTCTAGGGGAGAATCCTTCCTTGCCTCTTCCCGTTTCTGGGAGCTCCTTGCATTCCTTGGCTTGTGGCCACATCACCCCAATCTCTGCCTCTCTCTCCACGTGGCCATCTTTCCTCTGTGTCCTCTTTTCTTCTTGTAAGGACACCAGTCATTGGATTTGGAATCCTATTCAGAAAACCATTATTTCAGTCCTTAACTTAATGACACGGGCAGAGACCCTGTCTCCATTAAGCTCACATTCACCCCCAGGTACCAGGGGGTTAGGACTTGGACATACCTCTTTGGGGGACACTTCAATCCACTACAAACATACTCATGCAATGTTTCCAAAACTCAACCTTTTCCAGCAGTTGAGGGCCCTGGGAAGTCCCCCACTGTCACCAGGATTGAACAAATAAGGAGCAACAGTGAATGGACAGCAGCAGACTCTAGAAATGCTGCTGAGTGCATTAAACAGGCTCCTTCCTGCGTCTGGGGGATATATTTAGGCCAGTGGGGATGTTCCCCTCCCCCGGTTTCTGTAGTTGTATTTCAGTTGGTGAAAACTACAGCCAAAATGAGGATCCCAAAATAAGAACCTCCTTAGGATCTAGAATATTTGAATTGGAAAACATCTCCTAGAAGTGTCTGGTCTCTGTCTGTCTTTTGTTACCTCTTCCTTACCACCTAAGATATGCCCTTGCAGCTCTTCCTGACACCAGCACCCCTACCCTCGAGCCCCCATTTGGGGGCTTCCTCCACAAGGGGGGAGGGAACCAGGAATTAGTGAGAAATGCAGCCAGCCTGTTCTCAATGGTTCTCAATCACTCGCTGTCTTTTTCCAGCCTAGGCTAGATTTAGACTTCCTCTTCTCTCTTTTCTCCTAAAGGACCATGCATTATGGATGAGGACGATTTTTTATTCAGCAGATGAGAATCACTCTTCTATCAAAAACACCCCTTTAATGCGCTCTCAGAAATCAATGCCCGCCTCTGAACTCCGAGAAGTTTCCTGGCGTGGCTCTGCGAAGGGGCCTGTTGGAAGCAGCTCTCCAGTGACAAACGTTTGAAATGTAAAATGCACACACGCTCCCACTACAAACACACACAACGTTTCTGACGGGGAAGGAGAACCCCAAACGTCACGAAGGCCCCTGGGGTTACAATCATTCTAACCTGGGAGAGGATGAGGGTAATTTCAAACCTTAAGACAAGTGGTCTCTTTTCCAGGTGGATTGAAAGGTAGTGAAATTTCTGTTTCTGACTTTGTGCTGGGCATGTTCCTTCACACAACTGCCCCCTCCTCTTTCTTCATGCTGCTAAGTCTGCTCTAAAATAGGGGTAATCCAGGGCCGGTTTCACCTACACCCGACTCACGTGACTGCCCTTCCTACAGACTTGTCCCAGGCCCCAGCCAGTGACAGCTCATCAAAGGGGTGGTGAGGCGTGTGCCCCTCTACTGGTTTCCTTGGTAACTAGTGAGCCCACCTGACGTCAATTCCCCTATAACTGGTAATCTCCCCTTCCCCTCGGGAGCAAAGACTCCCACCATGTCCTGCCTGCCACGCGCTGTACACGGTGGGGTGTTGCTCCAGGACCTCGCTTCAGATGCGTAAGTTCCCCCATCCATTAAACCATTGATGCCTCAAAAAAATAGGGGGGAATCAAGCAAAAGCATAAGAGACACTGACCAAACCTTTCAGTTATCAAATACATAAGTTCTGGAGACCTAACGTACAGCGTAATGACTATAGTTAGTAATAACATATCGTATACTTGGAATCTGCTGAGGGTAGTCCTCACCACACACTGACATAGAGTAACTCTGCAAGGTGATGGACGAGTTAGCTTGCCTGTGTTATCATTTCACAATGTACATCTTAAATATATACAATTTTTATTTGTCGATCATACTGCAATAAAGCTGGGGGGAAAAAACTAAAAAAAATAAAAAAGAAAGAAAAGAAAAAGATCTGGATGCAAACTCAATTTGGTATGACCCCCATTACACATGCACAGAAATAAAGACTGACAGAACTGGACCTCAAAAAAAAAAAAAAAAAAAAGGAAAGAGAAAGAACCACCACTGGAAATAGTCCAGAGACAGTAAAAGTAATTAGGTGGGTAATTTTCTTCTTCTATTTCTAAAATAGCTATCATTAACAGATATGAGCTAGTTTTACTAGTTAGTTTCTTAAAACTGCTTTCAAACCCTACTCATGGAAACATGAAGACCAGGAAGTGTGCAAAACACGTTAAATTGCTGCATTGTGCATTTTTCCTTTTTCCAGTAAAAAATTCTCACTACTAGTCCTGCTAACTAATACTTACTGAGCGTTAACTATGTCCCAGATGCTCGTCTACATCCTTTGCATGTATCACCTCTTTTAATCCCCTGTGAGACAGACGCGATGACTATCCCCACTTTACAGACGAGGGAACTGAGACACAGAGATGTCAAGTGACTTGTCCCAGATCACACAACTGGAGCTTGGACTTGAAACCAAAGGCTCTTAGTTGATATCCCTTCCTGCCTCTCTGTTAAAAAGCCAAATGTACATCAATACCAACCAGATAAAATATGCTCTTGCCAAAATGTGGACTACTGGGCCGCCGTGACAAAACACGAGGGAGTTCTCTGCAAACTGATGTGGAAAGTTCTCCAACATCCAGTGTTAGAGAAGGTGTTTGGGGGAAAACCCTCAGGCAGTTTTCCCATCACGGGACTGAAGTCTCCTGCTTTGCATATGGCAATGAATGATTTTTCTTATCAGATGTGAAACAAATCAGATTATCCCACATTGAGGATTATCCTTAAATAATTTATGATCACTAAATATTTTCCAAAGGCATTTATACACATTGCCACATGCGGAACATGAAATGCTTACAAAGGTCCTCTGAAGAGTCTCTCTCTCCCCCCAGAGATCATGGCAGATTGCTATTCATTGTCACTATTGAGAGAGAGGGAGAGGGAGGGAGGGAGGGGGAGGGGGGGAGGGAGGGAGGGAGAGAGGGGGAGGGAGGGAGGGAGGGGGGAGGGAGGGAGGGAGAGAGGGGGAGGGGGGGAGGGAGGGAGGGAGGGGGGAGGGAGAGGGAAGGAGGGAGGGAGAGGGAGGGAGGGAGGGAGGGAGGGAGGGAGAGAGAGAGAGAGAGAGAGAGAGAGAGAGAGAGAGAGAGAGAGAGAGGGAGAGAGAGAGCTGTGCCCGTTATTGCCGCCACCTTGTCCACCAGGGGTGGGGTGGAGGGGGGAGGGGCTGATAAAAAGGAGAGATTGTCTCCCTCTCTGAAGCCTGATGTGGGGCATCTGTTTGAGTTGAGGGAGAGGAGATGGATATTCAGACATTTGAATAAAGAACTGAAAGCTTACCAGCAGAGGCTGGAGGCCAGGGGGTTCATTTCCGGATCATGCTGAATACCGATTTGGGGGGAAGGAACAGTTAACCATCCTTAATGGCTTTCTTCTGGTATCCTTCAATGTCTTGAGCCTTCTGTGCATCACTTATTTTAAAAGAGCCAAAATTAGGCCTTTGGAGGAACGCTTGATTTTGACAAGGTCATAATAGAGCATGATAACATTTATGTAAAATGGAACCCCGCAGAAATATGATATGTTTTTAATGGGTGCACATAGAGGAAGTCTTATTCAGCAAGACTGAAAGCCACTGGTTAAAGCAGGAGAAAAACATTTCAGTGATACAACCTACTCTAAACATTTTCCTTATAAAGTTATCAAGTTTGCATATTCACCAACCATTGTCTGCAGGGCCAAGGCCTTTCCTTAGCATTTGTGTCAGCCAATCGTTGGGCCATGCCATCTTTCCTGTGTAAATTAATTCATTAAGGCAGATCTATGGCTTCAAGCTACAGTATTAGAGAGAGTACAGTATAGTGGGTTCATACCCAGTCCAGCTCTTATTAGCTGTGTAATCTTGAGCAAGTGGCTCAACCTCTCTGTGCTTCAGTTTCCGTATCTGAACAAAGGAGTCCTTACCTCAAAAGCAGACTATAAGAATTAAATGGCTTAATTCTTGTAAAGTGCTTCCAGAAGGTCTGGACCAGAGCTGTGATGATACGTAGAATGATGTATTAAAGTTTAAATCTCCATTCATACTCCTTTCTTTCTGGGAGCCCTTCTGTGTTGCACCAACCTCACCTGCTGAGTCCTTCACTCGGCCCTTGTGAGTAGCACAGTGTCCCTAAATCAGACTAGGACCTCCCTTGGGGTGAGGCCTATAGTCGTCTCTTTTGAGCAAGGACCTTTGCCTGGGATTCAGGCAGTCTTTGCTCCCAGTCAGTTTTCAAGCTGGTGGCTACGGAAGATTGTATTTTCCAAAACCAGTATTTCCCACTCACATGCTCTCCTCTCCCATGAGGATGTGGGGTCTGTGTCCCTCTCCCTCAACACTGGGTATGGCTTCATGACGGCCTCCAACAACAGTGTTGCTGAAGTGACACTACGTGACTTTTAAGGCAAAGTCATAAGAGGCAACACAGCCTCTGCCTGGGTCATCCAGCACCTCCTTGGATCCCAGCCCCCAGGCTACAAGGAAGCCCAGGCCATGTGGAGAGACCATATGAAGAGGACCCAGGGCTCGTGACCCTCCTGAGCCCCCAGCACCAGCCAGCACCAGCCTGGCAGCCACATTCTGGAAGCAGGTCCTTCAACCCCAAACAGAAGTGTCCCTGGCTGATGACATATGGGACAGAGCCTTCCAGGCAAACCTTGCCCAAATGGCTGATTCATGAGCCAAATAAATGACTCTTGTTTAAGCAACTAAGTTTGGGGGTTTGTTGAGCAGTAGACAACTGGAACGGTGGCTAGACCCAGCCAGCCCAGGAAATTTTCATTTGCTTCCTGTTGGGGAGGGGACCTCTCTGCCAGGGCAAGGAGCCTGCCTGCTGCTCTGAAACACATCTCTCTTAACACAGTCTGCCAGGTGCAAACGTCCGGAGCAGCAAAGTGCATTCCTCGCATGGAGGAAATTCAGGTCACGGCTAGACAGCGGTCAGGGAGGCAAGATGCAGAGCAGACACCTCCCCAGCACCACCATCAGATGGAGGTGGGCGGGAGGATGAAGACACAGGTTGTCCCGCGTGCACTGAAAGTTACATCCTTGTTCCAAGATGTTTCCCGGTCCCCAGCTCTGCTGACAAGCTCCTCAGTTCACTGGGCAAAGGTCCCCTCAACCATTACATCTTTCCCTTCTCCACATCTCGCCAGCTCTTTCAAGTCAGACTTACATTGTGCTCAACCTCTCTTTCCAAATTGGAACCATCAGCAAATCCTACCAATCCTCCCTTCACAATGTATCCACAACTTTCCACCCTGGTCCAAACCACCATCCTCTCTCACCTGGACCATTGCAGTCACGTCTTCCCTGGTCTTCCTGCTTCTGCCCCACAGTTTATCCTCCACAAGCAGCCAGAGGATCTATTTGAATGCAGGCTAGGTTATGTCACTCAAAGTTCTCAGGTGGTCCCATCTCACTCAGAGAAAAAGCCAAGTGTCCCCCAAGATCCTGCATGATGCAGCCCCACATTTCCTCTCTCAGTCCCTCACTCATCTGCTCCTGCCACACTGGCTCCTCACTGTTTCTTGGGCATATCAGGTCCACTCCAACCTCAGGACCTTTGCACTTGCCATTTCCCTTGTCCGGAATGATCTTCCCTTAAATATCTGCATGGGTCGTTTCCTCACTTCCTTCACGTCTTAAGTCGATTTTTCAATAAGATCTCACTTCCCACCCATCTCAAAACTTCAACTCACCCCAACACTTCATAACCTCCCTTTTGTCGTATATTTTCTCCTTGGCTTTTACCCAGTATGCTGGATATTTTACTTATCTTCTTTACAGACTGTTTTCCCCACTCATACTTCAAGTCCAGGGGGGACGGTTATTTTCATCTGTTTTGTTCACTGCTGAATCCCTAGCACCTAGAGCAAAGTCTGGTACATAATAAATGCTCAATAAATATTTGCTGAATAAATGGAGAACTTCAAGACTCAGTCTGAGCCTTGATTGTTCTAGGACTCCCTTCTTATGAATGCCCACCCCACCCCCACCACGGGGGAGGCACTTACCAGAATACATTGAGGTCATCAGTATCCCCATCATTGTCATTACCACTTACCCTCACTACATGCCAAGCCGTCTGTTAAGCTCCTTATATTAGAATTGTCAGGTGAAGTACAGGGTATTCACGGTAAGTTTGAACTTTATATAAAGTTCAAATATATATATTTGAACTTTATATAAAAATTTATAGTATTTCTTAGTGTAAGTATGTCCCATGCAATATTTGGGAGACACTTATACTTGAAAAGAGGTGTTTATCAACCACATTAGGCACAGGTGTCCCAGATTTTTATTTGCTGAATCTGGAAACCTTACTTAACATATTATTTCATTTAACTGTCATGAGATAAGTATCATTATTGCCCTACTTTAGTTGAGGGGATGCAGCACAGTGGCTGCAGGGCTGGGGGCAAGACAAAAAGAAACGGGGAGAGATGTGTCATGCAGCCAGATAGCTCTCTGTCAAACCTGGGAACCAAAAGAAAAATAAGAAGCTGGAAGCGCCTGCTACTTCAAATGAGGAAACAGAAAAGAAGTGACAAGAGTGGCTTGTATCCAAGCAGAGAGAGATGAGCCTCTGCTTCTGAAAAATGAATGAAACGAGACTTTGGGGGTAGTGGATTCTCCGTTGTTGAAGATAACAAGAATGCTCCAGCCTCTGGAGAAGATACGAGAGGCGCTCCAGGCTGTCAAGGACTCCAAGGGGAGCAGAGAAATGGGCTTTCAGAGTCCGAGGCCTGTCCCCTCCAGGCCGCAACATCCCTCGCTATCACGAAGGCAGGTTGCCCTGCACAAGCTCAGGGGCACCACCTGCAGGAGAGAGCACTGCACTTCTGGGTTATCACCTCTGGGAACCACCAACGAGCCCTCTGTGACTGTTTCATAAGTACAACCTCCCTCCGCAGCCCAAGTGCCCTCCTTGCACTGGAAGCTCCCCAAGAAGTTAGTTTCCTCTTTCTGGTAGTTTTCATACTACTCAGCATATATATTTTATTTTATTTTATGAACATCTTTCTGCCACCAATAGGATGGACACTCCATACTGGCAGGGTAAAAGTACACCACCTTTCATTAGTTCTGTTCATTGCTGAATCGCAGTGACTAAAGCCATTTCTAGCAGGTGAAAAATAATCAGTACAGGGATGTTAAATAAATGAATGAGCAAGTGCAGCTTCCAGTTGGGAACCTCAGTGGAAGGGGGCATGCCCTCTCCCCTCTTCTCCCTTCCTACTGGTGGGAATGCCGACCTGGTAACAGTGAGTGAACCTTAATGGAAGGGGGCAGGCCCTCTCCCCTCTCCTCCCTTCCTACTGGTTGGAATTCCGACCTGGTAACAGTGAGTGATCTACACACATGAAGACACTGCCCAGGAATGCTGGCGCATAGGAATCAATAGGACAGGGGGCACCTGGCTCCCTGCACCAGCAAGCACACGCCAGCCCTGCCCTGCTTACCCCTGTAACCTTACAAGAGTAAGAGGAGAAAATGAATACACCTGGTTCAAGCCATTGATACTCTGGCCTCGATACAGCTGATGAAGCCCCAGTAAGCAATTTCAGCCTCTGCATCCGGGGGGAAGTGAGCTCAGAGGCAAGGGCGCTGGGTTCTGCGGGGGATGGGCAGCAGAGAAAGCGCCCCAATCAGACCACGGTGACAAGGTCTTAACAAATGGGCAAAGGAAGCGATGGTGGTCCCAGCAGAGGACACAAACCCCGCAGAGGCCTAGAAGGATGAGCGGCCACGGCACATTCAGGGGACAGCTGGTCAACTGGTGCGCTGGATCGCCAGGGCCAGGTGGAGAGGTGAGATGCACTGCGGATACAGGCAAGGTCTCGGTTAAAACCCCGAGAATGCTCAGTTTCAGGGGAAATGTTCTCTCTGGCTGCGGTCCTCTGGCCTGGGTGAAAGCTCTATGACCTCCGCCTTGCGTGGGAAACGAGTGAGCCCTGAGATTCAGGTTTGAGGAGAGCGTCTCACCTGGACCAGTTACCAGAGGAGGACCAGAGGCTGAACCACCTGACCCCTCCGTCAGTAGGGCTGTGTCCCCGGAGAGGATCCGAGGACACCAGTGTCACCTGGCCATCCTATCACCAAGTATCACTTCCATCTCCCTCTGAGTTTCAATGTTTCTGTCAGCCTTTCGGATGTGTAAATTACAGGAAGGTCCTCAGCTAACCATGTGTCCTGTCTCTGGTTCAGGAAATACAACCACTCTACATATAATCTCCAGAAAGACACCCTTAGAAGGTGTCTTAGGTGTCTTAGGTTTGGGTCCAAACCTTAGAAGGGTTTGGGTCCAAGTTCTAGAGCAAAGAGCCCAGGAAGAAGCTATACTCTGACCCTAAAAACAAACGACCCAAATGGCCCTCGGAGATGTCACATTAACAGCCCTGCCCAAAGCATCTTTTGTCCTTTTAAAATGTGCTTTTCAGTGTATGTTCCGGGGGGGAATTGGCCTGGTTCCTGAAACCCCACTCTAATTGTATATAATGTTTATATAGTAATTAGGACTCACTATGCCTTACAGTTTAAGTGGAATTGAATTTTTATGGGAACGAGAGAATTAGAGGGAAAGAATTCTAGCATCTTTGAATTCACTGACCTCACTCCTAATGGGGAAACTGGCTGTTGGGACCTCAGAGATGTGTCCAGAAACCACTGTTCTTTTTGTGGCCCCTTGGGAGCAGGAAAATAACAAACAATCTCTTGCCATCGCGCTCATCAGCCTCCTAAATCCAAACTCAGAGAACAGACGTTGTAAGACGGCAGCCGATAGTCACTTTCCTACCATTCAACGGATTCTGTTTGTTCAATATTTTAAAGTTCAGAAATTTCACATAAAATTCTGGATTTTCGGGCTTCCCTGGTGGCGCAGTGGTTGAGAGTCCGCCTGCCGATGCAGGGGACACGGGTTCGTGCCCCAGTCCGGGAAGATCCCACATGCCGCGGAGCAGCTGGACCCGTGAGCCATGGCCGCTGAGCCTGCGTGTCCGGAGCCTGTTCTCAGCAACGGGAGAGGCCACAACAGTGAGAGGCCCGCGTACCGCAAAAAAAAAAAAAAAAAAAAAAAAATCTGGATTTTCAGCTTCTCTTGACATCTCAGAGACCAGGCCACGCTAAGCCTGCATTCTCATCTGACGACAGTGGATTGAAAGCAAGTGGCAGCTGCACCCTTTAGACAGGCGCATGCTTTCCACTTTGCCACAGTCCCTACTAGTCCTTATTGCCTCTCCAGCACCACCCATTTTCAGAGCTCTTAGCATTCTTAAGGTAGGAAAGTCATTCTCTGTACCCATGTTTCTATCAGAAGCGGGGAAATGTAAGAGTGGTGGCCAAATGATTCCAAGAAACATGAGATAGATCTTATAAGTTTGTGGATGTGATGAACATGGCCAAATCTTTCTTGACTGAAAATATCCCTGCATCAATATCACCCAGCATCTTTACTAGTTTATGATGCCTTGCCTGGTCCTGGTAGTCATGGGAATTCGTAATCCCTTCTCTTATAGGTTACATTATGGTTCCCAGTTCATACCACTCCCCCTGTCCATATGACTTTGCTGTCCTCCCCACTAGAGGTAGACTGTACTTCCCCATGCTTTGACCTTGGGTTCAACCATATGACTTTTTTGGCTAATGGGACTTGGGCAGATGTATCACAAACATAGGCTTATGTGCAGTTAGGTTTATGCTCCTGACCTTTGCCATTGCCATGAGAAACGCACACTTCATGTAGCCTCTGTTTCAAAAAGAACACAGTTTGGAGCCAAGCCCAAGAGAGCCCAGCCTTGATCAGGCAACCCAACAGACACATGAGCAAGAAAAATTAGCAAGTCTTATCAGCCACAGAATTTGGGAATGGTTTGTTATGCGGCAGTGTTATGGCATTAGGTGACTGATACATTTGCCATCATAGAATCTCATAATACCCCCATCGAGTTGGTGGCCTGGACTTCCAGGACCCCCAGACAAGAGGTTTCTCTTCCTTTTTAAGACCTCACCATGTTGCAGGCATGTGTAATTAAAATGAACAGCATTTCCCCTCCATGAGGTATGAAGTCAATCTGGTTCACTGTGGGCCTTTTAGTCAGAGCCCACGGACCCCCAGCTGCTGCTCCCTCCAGCATCGCAATTTGGAACACCACCAACTTAGCCCCAGTCAGACAGCTGACTCAGGATTTCTGAATGTCATCAGGGTTGGGGAAAGAAATGGCACGCACAGATTGGCTTCATCTTGTTTTCAAATGTAATGTGAAAATGCTAAATGGAATCAATATAATGTGATCAATATGTACCTCTCGACAGCCAGTCAATCAATACACGCGGAGCTGTATCTTCAGGGAGAGCGTGCTGGGTGCTTGGCAAGGCACAGTGATACATTAATCACAGACCCACATCAAAGACCTCAGCACTGAGTTGGGGAGATGTGACTTATACAAATGGCAGATGGAGGACCCTGGGGCTCTCTCCCCCTGCCCAAGCTCTGGATGTCAGCGTTCACTGGGGCCCAGGCTGTGCCGTCTTCAACTAGCCCTCTGTACCCTCTTTCCAGGAAACCTCGTCCATCCCCAGGGCTTCAAACTGGGTCTCTATGCCTGTGTCTAGTTTCTAAGCCCACACTCACAAATCAAGTACATATTGGACAGCCCCACTTCGGTCCCTCACAGGCGTCTCACACTTCAAATGTCCAAGGTGGGTTTGATGATCTTTCTGCCCATCCCTGACTTTCCTCCAGTCCTTCCCACAACAGTAAAGGGGACCACCCAGTTGCTCCAGGCAGAAACCTGCAAGTTATCCTTGGCATCTCCCTTTCTTCCCCCCATGTATCCCACACCTGATCAAAGTCCTATAGATGCTACTTCCAGAATCCACCCACTTCTCTCTCAGTCTCCATGGCCAGCACCTAGTCCAGGCCATCAGGACATCTCACCTTGATAAAGACAACAGCCATCTCAACGGTTTTCTCACATCTACTCCATCACCACCTGCAGCCTGAATGAGCACTTTGGAAATCTGGAAATGTACTGGTTGATACGATGATGGGGACACTCCACTGGCGATGGCGGGAGGGGGAGAAGGATGCTAGGTGACTTGCAATAGGTGAGACGTCTCCACGAAAAGAACTGTCCCCGAACCCACACAATTTTAGAATGTCCCACCTGACTTGCACATAGGAAAAAAAAGTGTTTGAAATGAACTGCTAGAACTTAACTCCTGTTCACATATAAAAAAGGATTTTTCACATGACTTTGATGAATCCTGGATTTTCCAGGAAGTCAACTATCATGTAAATATAAATTAAGACTCTGTACCTCCTTGTATTTTAAACTTTTAAAAAGAGTTATTCGCCATTTTGCAAAACCACATCACCTACAGAAATGCCAACCATGTTATCTGAGCGGCCATTATATCTGGATTTGTAGCTCTTGTCTGCTGTTTTTCTAGGGCTATGTATAGGTGCCAGCACAAAGCACTTCTTTTTTAATCTTCTAGCAGTTATACAGGAGCGTTTGTTTACTGACAGTATATAGTATTTTACTAGAAATTCATTTCATTTCATTTCTCCCAAATAAATTACTAATAAACTAAATTACACTTAGGGCAGCACACACACACACACACACATATATAAAATTGTATAGATAAGCTGTATGTCTATTAATTTTATTTCATGAGGGTAAAAGAGGCCCTACAAAACATGTTATAAAGGGAATCACTGAATCTGCTAGAATGGGAAAACATTAATTTAGCGGAAAATATCTCTGGAAATAGATACGGAGGGCAGAGGGGTGGGGTGTGGGCTCCTGAGTTATGGGAAGAAATATCCACTGTGAAAAATTAACAGATAGCTTGCAGCCAGAAGGCATTTAAAAATAAGGAAACGGGAAAAACCTTAAAAAAAAAAAAAAAAACTTTAGATGTTGAAATGATTTTTGTTCAAAAAATTAGAAAGAAAAAACTTCCTTCCAAGTCAGCAGACTTAGGTTTTCATCTTTCTCTTCAGAGGACAGTTAACAATCCCGGGTGCTTTCCACTCTCTGGGGGATTTCAGTGCCCTTAAGACACAGCCTTGAGGTCTGCTTGGGGTCTCCACCCTGCCCCCCTCTCTCTGGGCTGGGAAGGAGAAGCAGAGGACCTAGGACAAACCTAATTTTTTATGTTTCATCACTGAGTCAGAATAACCTGGAGGCGACTTCCACGGGGTTTGCGGTGAGCTGGGAGCTCAAGGAGGGAGTTTTATAGAGAAGCCCGTTCAAAGGCTTAAAAATGTTCCTTTTTTTCCCCTTTTGCCTCAGGACTGCTATCTGTAGGAACAAGGTATTTTGTCTCATTAAAAATCCACCGAAAACAGAAATGTCTCAATTAATTATCCCCTTACCCGAGACTGTCAAAGAAATCAAGGTACCAGGATTGCTGAAAAATGCTGATATCAATGGCTCCCGTCTTACCCCAAACAGGCAAAACAGTGAAGGGGTGGCTTGCCTCTCAGGAGGAAAATATATAGAAAAATTATCGACAACTTAGATATAAGGCAAAAGGATCCTACATACTCTTTCAAAATCAGACCAGAACAATTCTGCCCAAGGATTGGCTATTGCTCTGGGGCACTGGTTTTCAAAATGTGGTCTCTGATAGCAATGCAGATTCTTGGGTCCCATCCTAGACCTACTGAATCAGAAACTCTGTGGGTGGGGGCCAGCAAACTGTGTCCTAACAAGCCCTGTGTTTGCACAAGGGGATTCTGATGAAGGCCAAAGCACGAGAACCACTGTGGAGGAGAAAATGTAGCTTTGTTGGACTTTTCATTTCTTTCTTGACTGAAGCCAAGATTCTGGCTAAATATGAAAGAATACTGACTGTATGATTCCATTATACGAAATTCAAAAACAAGAAAAATGAATCTATGCAACAGAGAGGTTACCCTCTGGGGAAGTATTATGGAACAGGAAGGGACAGATGAAGTTTTGGGGTGCTAGAATGTTCCATATCTTATCTACATAGGTGTATACATATGTCAGTATCACCAAGCCGTGGCTTAAGATTTATGTACTTTTAAAACGTAAAGATATAAAGCTCCACAGGTGATTCGGATGCCCCACTGAGGTTGGGAGAAAAGACTTATTCCACCCACACCAAAAAAAACCTTTTCATCCTGAATATTGCTAATTAAGAACTAGAGCTTCCAACAGCTCAGCCTGCTTTGTTCCAAAACTCAAGCTTTGTAAAATGGATGAATTAGCTGGCAATTATCTGCTTTGCAGAAGTGCTCACCGTGGGTTCCTTTAAATGGCAGGTTCCCTTAGGTACATCTGAAAATGTGATCTAAGTTGTCAAAAGGCTATGTATTCACAGATGTTAATAGATGCACAAAGTGTCGGTGACTTATTGGTTTGGGGGCAGGTGGGTCCAGGTGGAGGGAGGGAATTCGGCCCTAATACTCTAGACTGAGGTCGGGGCTCCTCTGAGAAACAGGAAACCGCCATCTTCAGATGCTCATGTTCTGAGTATTGTTTCATGTGGGTGGAGGAAAAACCCTTAGAGAACAGAGGGCAGGGACCACAGAAAACTCAGCACCCTAAAAATGTGATGGGCTCAGCATAGAAGGACGAAGACGGCATCAAGGTAGCACAGTTCAAACTTCAACATGCATCGGAATCACCAGCGATCTTGTTAAAATGCAGACACTGGGTAGGGCCTGAAAGTCTGTATTTCCTCCAAGTACTCAGGGGAAGCCAATGCTGCTGGTCTATGTACCAGACTTTGAGAAGCTTGAGAAGCAAGGACAGAAGAGGGATAACTTACATGGATTATCTTACTTCATCCTCACAAACATGCTCTAAATGTATGTTATTAACCTCATTTTACAGATAGGGAAACTGAGGCAGAGAACAGCTAAGTTGCCCAGCTAGCAGGTGGGATTTGAACTCAGGCCTGTCTGACCCTAGTCTTACTGCCAACACAGTTAGGGACAGAGCAGAACTGGAGCAGACACAGCCTTCCTTCTCCACCCTGTTACCCACCCTCCACCTTCCCCCATCTCTCCCCCGACACCTCATGGCTCTGAAGGTAGACAGTTAGCTAGCCTCCAGCCAGCCCTCTGTCTCCAATTATATTCAATTACAATTGGAAAGCTATTTTTGGTGAGGAATATAGATGAGGACTGTAGTAACATCCCCTCCACTCCCCGCTACCCTCTCCACCCCTGTAGCTAAAATTCCAAGAGAATATCAACAATGAGGAATTGGCCAGAGACCAAGGTGCAGAATTTAGCACCACTGTTGCAGGCATGACCTTGGTCACTATTATCCGCGTTAGACTTTTGTGTGTTTTCTGTTGAAACTTAGAAAGCTTCCCTTTCCCCTCACAGCCCACTTTGAATAAACTCCACACAGCAGTGGGGTTTATGAAAGAGCTTCTTTTTTTATAAAATTTACATCTCCAGCTAATCCCTCTACCTTTCCTCCCGTGGACACACAAAGCATCACTTTGAAAGGTGAGTTCCTGTGGGTACCAAGTGCTTCTGACTGTGAAAAGAGATTAGAAATGCAGAATGAAGAAACTCCCAAGACAGAGGAGCCTAGGAAGCCACGGTGGCCTCGTGCCGTGCCTGAAAAACTGAACCACAGACACGGCTGGAGGTGGCCGTAGACCTCGTGCAGGTGCCTGCTCTCCCGCCAGTGCCGGGCTTCACTGGCACTCCCACTCCAGTTTCCTGTCTTGCACTGAGCCTAGCTCTGTGCAAATACTTTGACTGCTGAATATTTACAAAAAGAGATTCTTCCCCCTGCCCCTCCCTGGGCTCCTTCGGTGGGCACATCTGAGGTACCAGAAACTCAAACACCAGCCAAAAGCAAGCTGAAGTAGCTATAGTTAATTTCAGACAAAGCTGACTTTAGAACAAAGGCTATTTCCACGATAAAGAAGGGTATTGCATAATGATAAAGGTGCCCATTGTCCAAGAAGACGTAACAATGCTGTGTCTGTACTTAACAACAGGACATCGAAATAGATGAGGTAAAAAGTAATAGAACTGAAAGGAGAAATAGACAAATCCACCAATGTAGTTGGATGCTTCAACATTCTTTTCTCAGTAATTCATTGAACAAGTAGGCAGAAAATCAGTTTGGATACAGAAGGCCTACATAATATGACCCACCAAATGGGCCTAATTAATATTTATAGAACACTCTATCCAACAACAGAAGAAAGTACATTTGTCTCAAGTGTGCATGGAACATTCACCAAGATGCACCATGATCTGGACAATAAAACAAACCTTAACAGTAGCAATCATTCAAATTCTGTTCTTGCAAAATTAAGTTATGATCATACAAAATTAAACTAGAAGCTGTTGACTGAAAAAATGCACAACCTGTAGGTTGAGAATTACGTTTTATTTGGCAGACAAAACCGAGGACCTAAGCCCAGGATGCAGCCTCTCAGACAGCTCTGAGAGACTGTTCGGAAAGGGCAAGGGAGGAGCCAGGACACAGACGAGTTTCTGCAACAAAGACCAGGTAGCTGGAACTTCAAAACATTACTGTTAACTAAAGAAAACCAGATATCTCAAATGAATGAATTTAGCACTTTTCTATGTATGGGAAGATGCAAGAGTCTGGGCTCACTGAAATCATTCCTTTGATGTGAACCTTAGCTATCTGGGGCCAGCATCCTGTGCTTTTCCCAGCCCGAGTCCCCTCAGAGTGCAAAGTTGTTGGGTGGGGGTGGGGGTGGGGGTGGGGGGGCTGCAGTGGCTGAGGACTTGGCAGCGGGCAGCCCCCTCTGTCTCCATCCTGAGTTTCCCGGCAGGGTTGTGTATAGTGGCTTGATGGCTGCAACATCCTTTATTTACTGATATGGCAGGCAACACTTTTCATTCACAAAGCCAATAAGAGAAAGATATCTGGAAAATCCCCAAATATTTGAAAATTAAACAACATACTTCTAAACAACTTGTTGAGACTCAAGAGGAAATCCCAAGGGAAATTTTTAAATTTGGGGCTGAATGAAAATGAGAATAAAACATATCAAGGTTTGTTGAATGCAGCTAAAGCAGTGCTTAGATGGAAATTCATAGTATTAAATGCCTGCCTTTGAAAAGAAGAAAAATCTAAAATCAGTAACCAAAGCTTCCACCTCAAGACACTAGAGAAAAAAGAGTAAATTAAACCCAGGGCAAGCAGAAGAAAGGAAATAATAAAGATTAAAGCATAAATCAATGAAATTGAAAACACAAAAGCAATAGAGAAAAGTGATGAAAACCAAAATCTGGTTCATTGGAAAGATCAATAAAATTGATAAACCCTAGTAAGACTGAACAAGAAAAAAGAAAAGAAACCAATTACCAATATCTGAAATGAAAAAGGGTACACCACCACTGGATCCACAGGTGCTAAAATGATAATAAGACAACACTCTGAACACCTTCATGTTCATAAATTCAACAGCTTAGATGAAACAGAACAATTCCTTGAAAGATACAAACTACCAAAACTCACTCAAGAAGAAACAGATAACCTCAGTTGTCCTATATCTATTAAAGATACTGGATGTGTAGTTGAAAACTTTCCCCCAAACCCCTATAAACTCCATGCCCAAATGGTTTCACTGGCAAATTCTCCCAAACACTTAAAGAAATAATACCAGTTCTGCAGAATCATCTCCAGAAAATAGAAGAGGAGGAAATATTTCTTAACTCATTTTCTGAGGCCAGTATTACCCTAGTACCAAAACCAGACAAAGACATTACAAGACCACAGATGACAAAACCCTTAACAAAAGAGTAGCAAATAAAATCCAACAGCATATAAAATATATAAAAAGGATATCATGGCCAGTGGCATTTACCCCAAGAATGCAAATCTATTTCAATTTCCAAAAATCAACTGGTAAAAAAACAATTTATATAATTCACTATATTAGCAAAGTAAATAAGAAAAATCATGATCATCGCAATACATACAGAAAAAGCATTCAACAAAATTCCACATTTACTAATGTTAAAAACCCTCAGCAAACTAGGAATAGAGGTAACTTTCTTAACCTAGTAAAGGGCATCTACAAAAAACCTATAGCTAATATCATACTCAGTGGTAAGAGAATGCATTCCCCCTAAGAATGGGAACCAGGCAAGGGTTTCCTCTCTCACCACTCCTATTGAACATCCTGTTGCAAGTTCTAACCAATCCAATAAGACAAGAAAAAGAAATAAAAGGCATATAGATTGGAAAATGTTCCTATTTATACCTAACACCATCTATGTAGAAAATCTGATGAAATCTACAAAAAGTTCCTGGGACTAATAAATGAGTTCAGCAAGGTCAATAAGTAAAAATAAATCATAGTCCTATATGTTAACAGTGAACAATTTGAATTTGAAATTTCAGCAATAGTATTTATAATAGCACCCAAGAAATGAGATTTTTAGGTATGAATCTAGCAAAATATGTGAAGGATCTATATGCTAAAAACTATAAAACTTTGATGAAAGACATCAAAAAGGTCTAAATAAATGGAGAGACATGTTGTGTTCATGGATTGAAAAACTCAATATTGTTAAGATGTTAATTTACTACAATTTGATCTAGAGATTCAATGCAATCCAAATCAAAATCCTGCAAACTCTTTTGCAGAAGTAGACAAGCTGATTCCAAAATTTATATGGAAAGGGAAAAGACCTAGAACAGCCAAAACAATTCTGAAAGAATGAAGTTGAAGGAATCTCACTGCTTGTTTTCAAGACGTACTATAAAGCTAAAGTAATTGAAATGATATGGTATTGGTGAAAGAATAGACACATAGATCAGTGGAACAGAAACCAGAGCTCAGAAATTGACTCACACAAATATAGTCAACGGATTTTTGACAAAGAGGCAAAGGCAATTCAACAGAGAAAGGATAGTCTTTTACACAAATTGTGCTGAAACATTTGGACATCCATTTTGAGCCCTTACTGTGTCAAGCACCATATTAAGTGTTTTCCATGCATAATCATATTTAATCTGTATAAAACACCATGAAATCAGTATTATTATTTCCAATGCTCAGATATGGACACTGAGGCTAAGTATTTGCCTGAAGTCACACAGTTAGTATGTGGCAGAGCCAGATTTCAATCACAAAGTCTAGCAGCAGAGACGGAATTCAAAACCATAGCAGCCACTTGGTCTCAGGCAAGTTACTCAGTCTCCCTGAGACTCAGTTTCCTCATCTATAACATGGGAATATTAGTTCTTACTTCCAAGGACTGATGCAAGACTTAAGGGAATACAGAGCACCTGGAGCATAGTAGGTGTTCAATAAATGTTAGTTCCACCTCCTCCTCATTCCTAAATGCCTGTCACTGGGCAAGGCACACAACAGGCTGTCCCTCCGTTTGTGACAGACATGCTGCTTCCAGAGAGGAAGGACACCTTGTCTGGGTAAATATCAGTGGCTTCTCCTACTTGTGTCTAGATCAGTCTGTGGAGCTACCTCATTCAGAGAAGGCGCTTCAAGGTCCTGGGTCTGAGGACCAAGAGATGCCCCCAGGCTTGAGTCATCCTCAACTCTTGAAGGAATGACTGAAGTCTGAAGCCAAGACACTATTCCTCAGAACGACTCAATACATCCTCCTCTAGGATGCCTTGAGGTCTTCCTTATGCCAGGAGGTCTTCTCTACGTCAAAAATCTGTACTTATTCATCCATCCCCTTGTTCATGCATTTGCTAAATATCTGCTTCCTTGGTAATTACACTATGTCTGCCATGTTCTAGCTGCTGGGGATGCAGAAATAAACCAAATGGCTTCCCTGCCCTAGAGGAAGTCATGTTCTAGGAGGAAATGCTATGGACACTTGTCATGTTTCCTCGCTGTCCAGCTCCTTTTTAATCCCCTTCCCATGTTTGGGGGAATTTCTGCCTTTCCATGGCAGAAGGCAGAGGCTCAGTCTCCCAGCATTCCTTGCACCAGCACATCATTATGTGACATAGGCTCCACCAATCCGACATCGTCACGTGGTACTTCATTTCAGAAGTGAGCAACTGAAGACACGGAAGCCCAAAGAAACTAGTGCTGGGTGTCTGGCTTTCGGAGGCATCAGAGGCTTTATTCAGTGAGATTCGTAGCTTTCTTCCTTACTGTGCAGCCTCTGAGCTGCCTCCGGCCCTCCTAGAGATTCTGGGAACCGTCTCAGCTCCTTTAATAAATTTTCTTTCTATTTAAACGTCTAGAGTGGATCCTGTCATTTGCAACTAAGAAATCAGGCTGATAAGGAAGCAAAGGTAGTAAAACAGTTAACTATAAAATAGTGTGACAGGGACTGTAAGAAGGAGCTATTAGGTTATAGGTAAAGAAAACAGTCCACCTGCAAGGCACTATAAGAGAGCGGTCATGAGCACAGTTCTTGGAGTCCAAGTCCTGGATCATGCTCTGGCTCTGCTACTCTTTAGCTGTGTGATGTTAGCTCAGTTGGTCAACTTCTCTGACCCTTAATTTCCTTTTCTTTGAAACAGAGACAATAATACCTAACTCAGATGAGGGTTGTGATAATAGCATAACCTTTGTAAAGCAAATGCCATTAAGCATGATAAAGACTTATTAAATGGCAATTATGATCAGCATTGCCATCAACCGGCCCAGCACTGCTGGGGGAAAGTCAGGGAAGGTATCTTGGAGGAGAGGGCACTTAAACCCTGCATTAAAAGAATCAGAGTAAGAACGTACCCACAGCTAACACATCTGTTGTGCTGGATTACCTGGGAAGCAGAATTAAATGTTATCTCAAAAACATAATACGGATCTTGACTGTCAATATGCTGAATGAAAGAAACCGGATACAAAAGAGTCTATTCTGTATGACGCCATTTGTACAAAATTCTAAAACAGGAAAAAGCAATCTGCAGCGACAGAAAGAGGATCAGTTTTTTCGAAAGGCAGGAGCAGGTGCTGGAGCTAGGGGGATTGCCTGCAAAAGAGCACGAGAACATTTTCTGGAGTGACAGAAAAGTCTATATCTTGATAGCGATTGTGGTTACATGGGTGTATGCATTTGTCAAAACCCAAACTGTACAGGTAAAATGGGTGTATTTTATTGTATCTAAATTATACTCTGTAAAGTTTATTTTAAAGATAAGTAATATAGGGCATCCAGAGCTTAGACGCACTGACGAAACCCAGAATCCCTTCTCCTCTGTCCCTTGACAACCCCGCCCAACATCCAGTAGTTCTTTTTTCACTTCCCTCTTCTCTCTCTGCATATCGATGACTCCAAGCTACACAGTTCCCAGCGCATCATTACAGCTTGTTAACTTGGAGTCACTCACACAAATTTCTTTCCCTCCCATCCAATTTTAAATTAAGTCAGGAAAAGACAGATTGGCCAAACATTACCAAACAGAGTTGGAATTTATGACAAGCAGCTCCTTTTTCCAGAAGCCTCTGCTGACATCTCCCCTCTGAGATGACTCAACAGAAACTCTCACCCTCCATCCGGCTGCTCTCACCCTCCATCCGGCTTCCCCCATGGTCTTCCCTGACTACTCCCATCATGGTTCCACTCCACAGATGCTTTGTGGGGCACCTACTGTCTGCCAGACACTGGAGTCTGGGGATGCAGTGGTGAATAATGGGTGGTCCCTGCCTTCAGAGAGTTTAGGGTTCGGCAGGGTTCCAGACAGATTAAAACTGAGATGACAGGGCAGCACGGGGTGCTGCGATAGAGGTGGCACAGAGCACTGGAGGAATGTGGAGGAGACATGGGTGGGGGGAGAAGAGAAATCAGGAGAGACAACTGGAGGAGGTGACCCTTGGGATGGGTTTGGAAGGAGAAGTAGGAGCTCCACAGATCTTGATGGTTAGTACATGTTAATAACTAGTCTTTGCTGGGCTCCAACTGTGAACCAGGGTCTGGGCTCAGTTTTTTACATGTCTTATCTCATTCCAATGATCGCAACCACTCTCCCCATTTTCCAGAAGAGGAGCCTAAGTCTCAGAGGTAAAGTGATTTGCTCAAGGTCACCCAGATAAAGAATCATATTAATTAGAGCTAACAGTCCAAACCAATCTCTCTTTCAGGCTCTGAGCTATTTTACTGCCTCTTTGTGACAATCTGACAAAGTAGATTTTAGTATTAGAGCCTGTTTATACCTGAAGAAATCGAGGCTCAGAGAGGTTAAGTGGTTTATCCAGGGTCACACAGCTAAAAGGTCATAGATCTGGGATACAAATGGAAATAGTCCAGCTCCAAATCATGTGTTCTCAAGCACGAACAGACGTGCTCCAGGGTTTGTGCTCTCAGCTGGGAAAAGAATAGTCTCTTAGGAGGGTGATGCGCAGGGTAAACTCTGGAAAGCTCTTAGCATGTATCTGGCACACCACAAGCACCCTATTCCGTTCGCTGCTGTTATGAAGGAACGATACACAGGCACTAAAAGTAACCCATTCTTCCAACACGTGCTTGCAGAGCGCCTGCTGAGTGCCTGGTACATGGCTGGGGATGGAGGGGTGGAAAAGACAAGGATTCCGGAGCCCACTGAACTTGCAATTCATAAAGCGGCTGCAATCCTATTCAAAATGCTCCCGTCTTAAAGGTGAACCAACACCCACAGCAGGAGATACAATTGTATTTATAGTATGGTCTCAAGTTATGTTAAAAAAAAAATCTCAGTCAAGAAAAAAGCATGGGAAAAGAAATGCTCCAAAATGCTAATAGGATGGTAGGACAATGGATGAATTTTTTCCCTTTTAATGCTTTTCTGCACTTTACAGTTTTCTCTAAGGGAAAAATGTCAAAGGGATGGGAAATGGTGGCAGTCTCGAGGCCAGGACAGCAGCACCTGGGGGCACATCCCTAAGTCTTCCTGACCCTCTCGGCCCCTGTAAACCCGCTACCCATCCCAGACCTTGGAGGGGCAACGCCCCCACTGCCAGTACCCCCTTTTCCAGCATCATGCGGTATGTCTACACACCCTCCTCACGCTCCAGACCCACTTCCCTCCTTCCCTCAAGTTTTCTCCCCTTCCAGACATTGTTTCACCCAGAAAAATAATGAGACAAGGGTTCTAAATTGGAACGAAGAAATGACATTCCTATTCATTATTTAATCTGTTCTCAGACTTGAATGAACACTTCCAGGGGTAATTACCGCACAACTCCAAATTCATTTCTAGGAAGCAGTTACCAGCGGCGTGTGCAGAGGGTAACGACAAAATTCAATATTTATGAAGCAACATTTCCTGAGAATACCAGGCCAAGAATGCGCCTGGAAAAACCTCACCCAGTAAAGATGAAAACTATTTGCTTGTTTTCAGTGCACCCCCCCCAACACACACACTCACTGATTTGGGCCCTTCATTAGCCTGACCCCTAGGGTGTTAGAGGTCAGAGTGGGGAGCAGTCTCCAACACATACCCCAAAACCAGAGAGAGCCCAGGGAGGCCACGTCTTCACAGATTTGCAAGCAACTCCCATTCTGAAAGAGTTAACCATTCGAGCAAACATTTCCTGATATCTACACGACACACATGTAGCATGTTTTACAACATGACCCAAAAGCCTCAACCATAAAAGAAAAATTGGATAAATTCATCAAAATTAGGACCTTCTGCTCAACACAAATCCCATTAAGAAAATCAAAAGGCAATCCATCAGATGGGAGAAAATATTCAAAATACACTATATCTAACAAAGTACTTGTATCCAGAATATATAATGAACTCTTGCAACTCAATAAAAAGACAAAAAACCAGTAATAAAATGAACAAAAGATTTGAACAGACACTTCAAAAAGGAAGACAGAGAAATGGCAGTAAACATGTGCAAAGATGCTCAACATCTTTAGTCATCAGGGAAATGCAAACTAAAACCACAATGAGATATTACTACAAATCCATTAGAATAGGGCAAGTTAAAAAATAAAACAACCTGGTAAAACCAAGTGTTGGTGATGGTGTGGAGCAACAGGAACTCTCACACATGGCTGGTGAAAATGTAAAATGGTCAACCCACTTTGGAAAACAGTTTAGCAGTTTATTACAAAAGTAAATATATACTGATCATATGACTAAGCAATTCCACTCTTATTTATGCAAGAGAAAAAAATTAAAAGATGTGTACATGAATGTTCATAGTAGCTTTACTCATAATAGCCAATAACTGGAAACAACCCAAATGTCAATCAACAAGTACATGGATAAGCAATCTGAGATCCAATCATAAAATGGAACAGTACTTGGCAGTAAAAAGGAACACACTAATGACATAAGCAGTAACATGGATTACGCAGGAAAAATGCTGAGCTAAAGAAATCATACATAAAAGAGCCCAAATGGTGTGATTCCATTTATGTGAAGTTTGAGAACAGGCAAAACTAACATATAATGATAGAAAATGAAGTAGTAATTCCCTGGAGTAGGGTGGGAGTTAGGGGCAGCCTACAAAGGGGCACGAAGAGAACTTTCTGAAGTGATGGAAATGCTACATCCTGATTGAAGTGACTGTTCCGGGAGAGTTTACATGTGTCCTCAAGCTGCATGCTTGACATGTGGGCATCTTATGGGTTGTGCATCAAACTTAAATCAATTAAATTTAAAAAGAAGAACCATTTCCTCCAGTTTTAAGATTTTACAAATTCCAAGACTCACCTAACATCCTACTCTAAGAAAATTACAGAAGCAGCCCGCCTACCCAGACCAACACTTCCCAAGAGAACCCAAGTCCACATCTCTTTCCTCCATGAGCATATATTAAATGCTTACGTGTGTGTTGTTTGTCAGGATGCAATGCAGCAAAATCGTTAAGAGCACAGTTTTGGGGGCAGATGATTCTAAATCCAAATCCTGCTTCTAACAATGCTGGTGGTAAAGAACATAAAGACTACTGGAGACTGCTGGAGGCCCTTTGCCGGAGGCCCTTGCGTACATGTGGTAGCTACGCCTCCTCCCACGGAATGAAGAGTACATTTCCCAGTTTCCTTGCCGCTTACCGTGGCCTTGTGTCATCCCATTGGCCACCATGTAGTGAGAAGTACAGATCTGTGAAGCCTCTTCCAGGAGCTCTCCTTGAGACATGGTGCACATACCCCCTTGGTTCCCTTCTCTCCTTCTCACCTTCCTTCCTTCTCACCTTCCTTCCTTCTCTCCCTCCTCCCTCCTCCCTCCCTCCCTCCCTCCCTCCTTCCTTCCTTCCTTCCTTCCTTCCTCTCTCTATGCCTGGTATTTATGTGCTGCCATATTGGATCATGAGGCCACATGCAGCAGAGCATCAAGAGCTGGGGCATCAAGAGCTGGGCCAACACGGCGCAGTTGTCATGCACCCCAGCCCTGGGCACCTACACTCTAGTCATTGTATGAGAGAAACAAGCATCTCTCTTGCTTGTTTTAAGTTTCTGTCAGCCTCAACCAAAACATGGCTTCCTGGAAGAAAGGCTACATTTCCCAGTTTCCTTGCAGCTCAAGGTGGCCTTGTGTCATCCCATTGGCCAGAATGTCGTGAGTCTCAGCAAAGTTGTACATTTAAAATCTGGGTTAATAAAAGCACAAAAGGGCCCAACAAGCTATTTAAGGAATTAAAAAGAAGATCACCATGTCTGGAGTATGGCATTTGAGGTGGCATGGGGGGAGCACGGGAGGAGAAAGGCAGCCGGGGAGGTGGGCAGAGACAAGACCACTGGGGCCCTGCAGGCTATGTTAAGGATATGGGTCTTTGTCCAAAAAGCAATGGGAAGCAACCAAGGGGATTAAGCCGTGCAGGAGCAGATGAGCTGGGCATTTTAGACCCACTCTTCCATCTGTTCCAGAAAGAATCAGCTGTAGGGAGACCAGATGGCCTCAGCCAGGCCAGCCCTCATCTTCCAGGCAGTGCGCAGCTAAAGAAAGACCTTGTTTGCCAGAGTCCGGAATGCAAATGCCTACAGAGGCCCCAATAGAGGAAGCAGGCGGGATGTGGGACAACAAAGGTTGGGGGCATTAGCAACTGGCCAGCCTGCACCTCATTCCCAATGCCTGCCCATCCGTCAATTGTTGCTGGGTGGACACAGTCCTGGAGTCCCCAGGGCTTCTAAATTTTCGGGAGATGCTCAAAAGATGGATTTTTGTGTGGGAACCTAATTTTCTTTTAGGCAGGCAGACCCTTCCTGGGAATATCAAAACAAACCTGGGGCTTCTCTGGTGGCGCAGTGGTTAAGAATCTGCCTGCCAATGCAGGGGACACGGGTTCGAGCCCTGGTCCGGGAAGATCCCACATGCCACGGAACAACTAAGCCCGTGCGTCTCAACTGCTGAGCCTGCGCTCTAGAGCCCACGAGCCACAACTACTGAGGCCCACGTGCCACAACTACTGAAGCCCGCATGCCTAGAGCCCGTGCTCCGCAACAAGAGAAGCCACCACAATGAGAAGCCTGCGCACCACAACGAAGAGTAGCCCCCGCTCGCCGCAACTAGAGAAAGCCTGCACACAGCAACGAAGACCCAACACAGCCAAAAATAAATAAATACATTTATAAAAAAAAAAAAAAAAAAAAACCTGGCCTCAGGCAGAAGCTGTCTGGCAGACTGCCAGTTCGTGGCCTCTGAACTACCTTATCTCCCCTCTCTGGCTTCCTCTCTCCAGGCCCAACACCAAAATTTTAAGTGGAAATTCTAGGACAGGCGCAGGCGGCAGGAGAGGGCGGGGGGTGGGGGTGGGGGTCAATGCAGATAACACTTTCTTTGAGATTAACACCACCTGGGTTCCAATCTGCTTGCTGGATGATCTCTGACCCTTTTTCAACTTTTTCTTTTCTTTCGCATGGGATGGACAAGAGAATTTTAGAAAACAAACGCAAGGGAGAAATTGGGATTTCCCTCTGCAATGCTAGGGAACTTCAGGAACCCTGGGAATGTGCCACCCGCTCCATTCAAGGCTTGGTCCCCTGCATCGGGGTCTCACCCTGCCTTGCCACGCTCTCATCCTGAGATGATTTCCTCTTCACTGGGCTTGATCATTAGCAGCCCTGCTTCTCTCTCCCCACATGGGTCCTGAAGCCAGCTGGCTAGAGATGAGAAGTGGCTGCACTTTGTAGATCCTTCATAATCTCTGGCCTCTGGGGCCTGCCTGCTCCAGCCTCGCCGGATGACCCTCTTCTTCCTGACTTATTATGATAAAACTGAAAAACAATGACTCCTGGGAGATTTTAATCCAGGTTTGCAGACAGATGATGTGGCATCCCAACATGCCATGGGGAGAGATCAGGGATCGGAGAGCGACAGCCCATAGACCAAATCCAGCCCCTCCCGCAATTGTATAAATAAAGTTTTATTGGAACATGGCCATGCCCATTTGTTTCCGTGTCACCTGTGGCTCTCTTCTTGCTGCAGTGGCAGAGCTGAGTAGTTGCAACAGAGACCATATGGCCTGCGAAGCCTAAAATATTTATTATCTGGCCCTTTGTAAAACAAGTTTTGCCCAGGTACGGAGAAAAGTATGAGCAGGTGTTGAGGGCCTGCTCTGTGTCGAATTACTGCGGTAGGGGAAGCACACACGTCCAGTCATTTCATCCTCAAGCACGCTTCAGAGGGAAGATTTGTTACCCACCCCCCTTTTTAGTAAAAAGAGGCTCAGTGAGGCCAACTTGCTCAGGGACCCCACAGGGCGATCCTTCCACCTGTGTAGGGTTCAAACCCCTCCGCCGCACCTGTGAGTATCGATGGAGATGGAACTGCCCTGAGTAGGGCATTTTAGAAATTCACAGGGGCATCTTTGGCATTTAGAGCGTGAGGACCAAGGATGCTGGCTGTCCTGGCATGCGCAGCACAGCCCTGCAGGAGGAAGAGCTGCCCCATGCCCTGCATGCAACATCACCTGCGGTATTTGAGTCACGACATAGCACACCTGTGTTGGTCTGCGTTTGTGGCTGTCACACTCACACAGTGAGTGTGTGTAGCCCTATTTCTCTACAAAATAAAAAGTGCCAAAGCGATTCGAATGAATATTGTTTTATGTACTAAGTGAAAGCATATGACCACTTCATTATGCTTTTCTTTAGTCAGAGAACATTCACTTAAATACACAATATTATATAAGCTATTTTCCTTTTATTTCCTTTATGTTATGGTTGTTATTTTCTAAACTACGTATATGTAAGTTGTATAATCTGTGAACATCAGTTTAGGGTGGCAAAGGGGATGTTACCAAATAGCTGTTATCAAAAGAGCATATCGAGTCTAACAGCTGAAAACATGCTCTACATGATGCTCAGATAATTAACACAGTCACGTCATGTCCCATCATGCCCCATCATGTCCCATCATGCCCCATCATGCCCCATCATGTCCCATCATGCCCCATCATGTCCCATCATGCATCATCATGCCCCATCATGTCCCATCATGCATCATCATGCCCCATCATGTCCCATCATGCACCATCATGTCCCACTATGCATCATCATGCCCCATCATGTCCCACCATGCATCATCATGTCCCATCATGCCCCATCATGTCCCATCATGCCCCACCATGTCCCATCATGCATCGTCATGCCCCATCATGTCCCATCATGCATCATCATGTCCCATCATGCATCATCATGCCCCATCATCATGCCCCATCATGTCCCATCACGTCCCATCATGCATCATCATGCCCCATCATGTCCCACCATGCCCCACCATGTCCCATCATGCATCGTCATGCCCCATCATGCATCATCATGCCCCATCATGTCCCATCATGCATCATCATGCCCCATCATCATGCCCCATCATCATGCCCCATCATGCCCCATCACGTCCCATCATGCCCCACCAATTAACAGCTTCATCACTTGCAGTAATGGGGCTGGGAGCAAGCTGCAGACTTCCTACTCTTGCCCTTCCTCATCTGTAAAACAGAGTTGATGTGCCTCCCTCATCAAAGTCTGAGTGTACATGAGAGCTGTGAACGGAGTTTTGGGAGTGTCCCAGAGTAACAAATCGTAGGAAACAGCCACATTTGGTGACGAACACAGGAGAAATGAGCAACACATAAGATGGTCAGGGTTGAATTCCTGTGTGAAGGGGAGTGAATGTGGGGTTAAGTTCAACCGATCTCTGAAGCACTATCTGTTGAACACCCATATGTGCCCTAAGCACGGGGGACCCGCCAGTGACCATGAATGGCAAGAGCTCCCACCTTATAGAACTGACATTCCAGTGGGTGGACAGATGATAAACAAATCAGCAAGATCAACTCAGATTGTGGCCATTCCTATGAAGCCAATAAAGTGACGCCACAGGAAATAAGATGGAGGGGTGGAAGATTTTGACGGAAAGGTTAAGAGGTCTTTCCAATGGTGACATTAAGCTGAAGAGTAAATAAGACGTGGGCATGTGAAGGGATGGGACAGAGTATCCCGGTCTGAAGAAATAGCAAGTGTGAAGGTCCTGGGATGGAAAAGTGCTCCTTTGCTGGGGGCCGGGGTTGTTTGGTGTCAGAGACGTGAGCAGAGTACAGACCTCAGGCACACAGCCTTGAAGGGCACAATGAGGAATTAGGTTTCATCCGAAGAGCAACGGGAAGAAAGAAAAAGCAGAAAAGAGTGAAAAGAACTTGGAGTGTTCAGAGGACAGTGAGATCAACCTTCTCTGAGCACAGAATGTGTCTTGGGGAAATGAGGTGAACTCAGGCCATGTAATTTACATTCTATGCTGCAGAACCAAAGACACCACCGTATCTTAGCAGCATGGAGGATGCAGTGTTTCAATATTTCTGAGGCAGGGTGAATAGGGGCAAGGAGACCCCGGAGTCAGGGAGGCTCGGAGAGGCTTCTATTAGATCAACTATGAACTGATGGAGACCTGGATGTGGGGCTGGCAGGCAGGATGGAAGGCAAGCAAGGGAGCAAAGCATTAAGACAGAAATGCATTAAGGAACTGGGAGGAGCTGAAGCCGGGGGCAGATCTGATTACACAGCAGAGGGGAAGGTGCCAGATGCCCGGGGAGGGAATGGGGGACAGACTCAAACACACCTGGAAACAGAATCTCATGTCTCCTTTGGTAACAAAACACATACATCCACCCATATGCTCAGGAAACATGGGGCACGTTGGAATGAAATACATATATTTTTTAATCTCTCAATTATTTGAAAGCATCCTTTGGCGACGGGGAAAACCTGGATGGAAATGTTTACTGATACACTGTGAAATGTTATTATTGATAAAAATCCTAGGCAATTCCTTTCTCCAAGTAAAACGTCTGACCGAGTACAACGATGCTAGACACCTCTGTGGGCTGCATCCTCTCCTCCCCACAATGACCAAGGGGTGGCTCGGTGGGTATTTCATCCATCCCCACTCTCAGCTGATGGCCTTGCTCACCATTTAGACCCACCTCTTCCTCCAGGTGCCATCCTATTTCTCTGCTCCCCTTTACAGATAAACACCTTTACAAAGTTGACTCTGTCTGCTGCTTCCTCTTCCTCTTTCCCCGTCTCTTGAGCCCCCTCCATTCAAGTTCTCTTTCCTACCATCATGAAGGCAGCTTTTGTGAAGCTCACCAAGGGCCTCCGTGTAGCCAATCCAGCGGTTAATTCTCACTTCCCATCCTGCTCCGTCAGCACACTGGCACAGGTGGACACTTGTCTACCTTGAAATCCTGGCTGCACTTGCCTTCCAGGACAACACCCTCTCCCTGCACCACTCTCTTGCCCTCCTCTCACCCCCAGTCACTCCTGATCAGTCTCCTTTGCTGGCTCCTTTGTTCCCCTCCAACAGCTAAACACCAGAGGGTCCCAGGGTCAAGTCCTCAGACATCCTCCTAGGAATTCTCCACCAGGACTCTTTTTTTTAAAAAATTAATTTACTTAATTATTATTTATTTTTGGCTGCGTTGGGTCTTCGTTGCTGCACGCGGGCTTTCTCTAGTTGCAGGGAGTCGGGGCTTCTCTTGTTGTGGAGCACGGGCTGTAGGCACACGGGCTCAGTAGTTGTGGCACGTGGGCTCAGTAGTTGTGGCTCAGTAGTTGTGGCTCGTGGGCTCTAGCGCAAGGCTCAGTAGTTGTGGTGCACGGGCTTAGTTGCTCCGCAGCACGTGGGATCTTCCCGGACCAGGGTTCGAACCTGTGTCCCCTGCACTGGCAGGTGGATTCTCAGCCACTGCTCCACCAGGGAAGCCCCAGGACTATCTCTTTTACATTGCATCTGATGCCCCCCAAATGCCTACCTTCAGGCCAGGGTTCTCCATAAATCTAACTGCCCTTCTGACACCTCCACTTGGATGTCTAAAAGGATCAGATCTGGAACCAAGCTCTTGAGCCCCCCCCTCCCCAGCCTGCATCCTCGTCTCATCTCAACATGGCAGCCCCAGTTGCTCAGGTCAAAACACGGGAAGTCACCTCGGTCGTCCTTGACATCTCCCCGCCACCCGCCATCCAAACCTGTCGCCTCTACCTTCAATATACAAACAGAACCTGCCCACGTTTCCCCACCTCCACTGCTACATTATGGCCCCCATCAGCTTCGCCTGGACAGACCCCTATACAGTCTATTTGCCACGAGGCGGCCTGAAGTACCCTTTTATAATGTAAATAAGATGTCATTCTTTGGCTCAAAAGCCTCAAATAGCTTCTCATTATTCACAAAGTAAAAGCCATTGGCCTCAGCAGAGTCAGCATGTCCTTCTCTTCTCTGTGTCATCTCCTGTCACCCTCTCCTCAATCACATCAGACATAATCCCACCTCCAGGCCTTCGCTGTAGCCACTCCCACCTGCAAACATACTACGGTTTCTTCATTTATCATGTTTACTGTCTCCCCTGCCCCCACCCCTAGAAGCTAGGCGCCAGGAAGGCAGGACTCTTCATTTGTTTAGTTCACTGGTTCATCCCCAGGGTCTGCAGTGGCGCCTAGTACATGATAAGTCCTGGTGAACATGTATCGAATGAATGAATGATGACCACACCACCAGCAAAAGACCCAAGACTCAGAAAGACTAAGTAATGTTCATAACAGCGCACGGGAGGTGGCTGAACATTTCCAGAGCCTGCTTGATGGGGTGACTCTCAGGCCCCCATCCGCTAGCCTCCAAATTCTACACCTGCTCTGTGTTGCTGGCTCAAACATGTGTGAGGGAGTCTGCATACACATATGCAAACACCTAAGCATTCTCCACTTTCATCTCCATGAGCTTAACCACACAAGGCTTGACAGTCCTGTTCACAGTCATAACAGCTAATGATTACTGAACTCTTACCATGATGTGCCAGACACTCTGCTACGGACTTTACCTGTGTTATCTGTTAGGGTCCTTACAGCAAACCCATGTAACTATAATTATGTCCATTCGACAGATGGGGAAATTGAGGCATAGAGGTGAGGATCTAGGGGAGACCTGGGGTCTGTTTAACTCCAGAGAACTATCCCTTTTATTCCTCATAGGAGCCCTGTGAGGTAGGGACGGCCTTATTCTTATAAATGAGGATTTGGAGCTCTGAGAGGTAAGGTGACTAGTCCAAGGTCACACAGCTCGTTAAGTAGCAGCGCCAGGTCTCCAACTTAATCACTTTACCATAACATACCTCCCCTACAGACAAATGTGCAATGGGAACTCTTCACATGGAGTTCTGAGCTGATCACAGGGAAGTCTGCAGGTTGAAGAACCCTAGAAGCAGTTTGTATTTTCAAGTACACATCTGCAAAGCAGAGGCGACCTTTCTTTTATGTGTTTTACCAGGTTATCTCAAAAAAACAAAGCTTCAAAGCAAGGGTGCTGCCTCTCACGATCACTGCAGCACTATTCAGTGGCCGAGATATGGAAACAACCTAAGTGTCCATTGACAGGTGAATGGATAAAGATGTGGGGTGTGTGTGTGTGTGTGTGTGTGTGTGTGTGTGTTTGTATACATATACACAATAGAATATTATTCCACCTTCAGAAAGAAGGAAGTCCTGCCATTTGCGACAACATGGATGAATCTGGAGGACATTTTGCTAAAGGAAATAAGCCAGACACAGAAAGACAAATACTACACGATCTCACTTACAGGCAGAATCTAAAATAGTGGAACCACAGAAGCACAGAAGAGAATGGTGGTTGCCTGGGTTGGGAAGGTGGGGTAAATGGGGAGATGTTGCTCAAAGGGTACAAAGTTTCAGTCACGCAGGATGAATACGCTCTGGGATCTAATGTACAGCATGGTGACTACAGTTAACAATATTATATACTTGAATTTTGCTAAAAGAGTAGATCTTAAATGATTTCATCCCACCCACACACATAAATTGGTAACCATGTGAGGTGATGGGTGTGTTAATTAGCTTGATTGTGCTTACCATTTCACAAGGTATACGTATATCAAAACCATCGTTGTACACCTTAAATATATATTTTTTTCATTTATCAATTATACTTCAGTAAAGCTTTAAAAAAAAAAACAAGGATGCTGCTACGGACTGAATTATCTCCTCTAAATTCATGTCAAAGCTCTAACGCCCAATGTGACCATATTTGGAGAAAGGGCCTGTGAGCAGGTGATAAAGGTTAACCGAGGTCATAGGGTGGGGCCCTAAACCCAAAGGGCTGGTGTCCTTATATGAAGAGGAAGAGACGCCAGAGCTCTCTCTCCACCATGTGAGAACACAGCAAGAAGGTGGCTGGATGCAATTCGGGAAGAGGATTCTCACCAAAACCTGACCATGCTGGCAGCCTGATCTCAGACTTCCAGCCTCCAGAACTGTGAGAACATAAATGTCTGTGGTTTAAGCCCCCCAGACTCTGCTATTTTGTTATGGCAGCCGGGCTGACTAGGACAGGTGCTCCCAGAGGGCCCTGAACTGGCAAAAAATGCCTCAGAAGCCAGGAGCGCTCAATCACACAGGGTCCTAGATAAAAGGATTCCTCAGGTCAAAGACGTTAAGCGCTTGTCAAAGTTAAACGATTATTAGAATCCAATGATGCCAAGTACTAACCAGAAGGAGAAATGAGATGCTTTCGACAACCCCAAACCAGCTGGACCCGGTCCCAAAGGTCTTTTTGATGAGCATGTGATGGGAATGGGGATTGTCAATCCACAGAGTATGTCTTGCATGCACAGCACATTAATAGTGACGGTTATACCCATTTTACAGATGATGCAAAAAGAAGAGAAGCCATTTGCTTGAGATTAGACACCTAGTGGGGTCCAGATACCTTGGAAGAGGAGGAAGGGGAGTGACACACAATGGGTTAGACGCAGCCTCTGTCCCTGAGGAGGTTTCTGGCAATCCTTCTGCAGTACAGGCAGATGATAACCCTGTATGGTTTCCCCAATAGTCAAATCCCATCACAGGCCCAACCTGTGCTATAGCAGAAAAAGCAGGAGTCAGAAGGACCACTCACTGCTTCCTTGCTGTGTGACCCTGAGTAAGTTACCTTGCATCTCTGAATCTCAGTTTGATTTATAAAATGAGATGCTAACACTGGCCCTGCTTTCCCCATCAAGGGGGACGTGACAGTCCAGGGAGACAAGGTAAGTGATGAACGCTTAGCTCACTATCAAGCGGCAGAACATGACTGTTTCAGTAACGGCCGTATCTGCTACTGTGCTCAACGTGGCATCCCATGAAGTCTTGCCATCAGGAAATCCCCCAACACAGGAGCTTTTTTCCTTCTGCAAGTCTGGCCACACAGGGCACAGGCCACCCCCATCCCTGTTCCTCTCTGGATAATTCTCCAAGAGTCTCCCTCCACCTCACACATTAACTCCATGGAATTCCATCTTCTGAAAAAGGCAAACGGATAATACTAGAAAGGACCAGCAGCTTGGAAAAGCCAGGCTCTTTGCCATTTCTTCTTCTTTAAAGGTCATTTGGGAGATGATTAACAAAGGCTAAGATGGGAGGAAGGGACAGAACTGAGAGCCCCAAGGCTTTTCCAGATTTTCTTAATGGGCTGCCTATGACTTAGAACAAGGGCCCAGCCCTGGACAGCCAACAAGGTGTGATGCATGATGCCACTGCTGTGAATCTTTTTTTTTTTCATCCATTAAGATCCCACTTGTGCCCTAAGAGCAGGGCTTGATGTATAGCAGGTGTATTAACGTCCCCCCTGGGGAAGGCCACTGCATGATTTAGTAAGTGGCTAAGCCTTCCCACCCACACTGGCCATTTGCTACTGTGTACAGACTGCCCCACAGAACACTGGTCTCAGCCACTCGTGACCATGAACAGAACAAGGGTTCATTGAGCACCTACTAGGGGCCAGGTACCAGGCTAAGTGCTTACCATGCACTACTTTCTTTAACCCTCACCAATTTCTCTTTCAGGTAGGGATACCCCCATTTTATAGATGGGGAAACTGAGGCTTGGAGCGGTGCAGTCAGACGGGGCCCAAGAGCAAGTGGTTACCAGGGCTTCACCCGGTCACTTGCTTCCAAAAGCCACACTGCCTTCAAGCACTCTTTCAGGAAGCCTCAGACTCAAGTGTTCTCTGGGACAGGCAGGTAAAGTGAATGCAGGCCCGGTGGGGACCGGGGAGGCTGGGAACACACGGTCCCCTAATGGGGCAGCAGCTACTCAGAGATACACGCAACATGTGGAGGAATGTCAGCTGCCTCAGGCCAGTGAAAGGAGCAGCCTCAAAAGTCACGTGCTGTGTGATTCAATTTATACGACATCCTGCCAAGGCAAAACTACAGGGACGGAAAACAGACCCGTGGGTGCAAGGAGCCGAGGGTGGGGAGGGTTTGACCGTGAAGAGGCAGCAGGAGGAAATTTGTTGAAGGGGGGCTGGCAATGCTCTCTGGGTCTTGACTGTGGTGCTGATTACACAACTGGGTATTTGTCAAAGCTCCCAGAACTGTATGCTAAAACAGGTGAATCTTACTGTATGTAGTTATATCTTAAACAAAATGGAAAAAAAAACCCCAACAAATCTGTGGCCTGGAGTTGAGTGGCAGGCTGCCATTTTGTGACCTCTGCCCTACACTACACCGGAGAACCAGAATGGCTACCTTCCACGTGATAAACACATGGCCAGCAATGATTAAATGGACTGGTCCATGGGTGTGGTTGGTAAAGGAAGAGATGAGGGAAAGGAAGTGACTGGCTGGGGCTTGAACTTTGCCCTGCACCTCCACTTACTGGTGGGGTGACCTTGGGCAAGTGGCCTCTCTTCTCTAAGCTTCAGTTCTCTCTCTCTTTAAAATTGGGGGTGATGATACCTTTCTTTATACTGCTGCTGTCAAAATTAAACAAGATGCTAGAGGTGATTCTTCCGACACACAGGGGATGCTCAATAAATTCTCCCATCCCTTGAGACCTCCATGGCCTCCGAGGAGTCACATAGGCCCAGCAATCATTCTCTTTTGTGGCCAGATTTCCCAAGGGCCCTGGGTCACCCTTAGCCCACTGGCCAAGGTGGGTGAAAGCAAACTGCGACTTGCTCTTTCTCCAGCGAGCACCCTAAAGTATCCACCATAGAGACGAGGATGGGCCCCTTAGCCCATCCTCCACTGCCACATTATCACAGGCGAGTTTATCAGAGCCGCTGCATGTGTCCCGTACCCAGGAGGGCAAATCAGTATAGTGGTTAAGAGCAGGGGCTCTGGAGACAAACAGATGTGGGTTCAAGTCTTAGCGCTGCCACTTCTTTGCTAGAAGACACTGAGTAAGTTACTTAAGCTCCCCGAGCTTTGGTTTCTCATCTCTAAAACAAGGATGCAAACAGCACCCAGTTCTCAGGCTTGTGGAGAGGATGGAGACAGAGGATGCTACCCCTCCTCGGCACCCAGTAAGGCTTAATTAGATGCTACCTGCTGCTTCTAGATCTAATCTCACTGATTATTGCTCTCCCCCAATAATCCATCTTTTGATGAGTATTCTGTAAGGAGTAAATAAAGTTCTCAGTGAGGTACCTGGGGCTTAATAGATGCTTGATAAATTGCAGCTATAATTATATTGTCAGTGTTACTATTGTTGAAAGATCACACCTCAGAGACGGCGGAGCAGGCACAGACGTGTACAGATGGGACAGAGGATTCCTGAATCCAGAATGCCACAAACACACTTATCAAGCAGAAACTAAAAGTATCTGGGCCCCACTGTCTCAGACATGAATCAAAAGAGACCCAGAAGACTCTTTAAACAACCAGAAGATATTAAGCACTGACCTACCCAGGAGCAAAAGGACAAAACTTTGGAAACAGACCAAACCCCTCTCAAGAGATCAGCGGGTGAGTCAGCAACAGAACCCAAAAAAGGATCCAGTCCCCGGAGGTTGCCAAAGCAGGCCACCGCCCCCTTCGTGAAGGAAATCCATAGTCAAATGAGGTAGGATAATTAAGCAACAGCAGAAAGGGACTTGGAGAGAAAAATCAGATTCTCAGCTACTCTGACTGCCAGGAAGAAGCTCGTCTTCCTCACTCTTCAGTCGTTCAGAAGCCATGTGTTCTGTCCCACGGGAGCCTCAGCAGGACACGCTCTGGGCAACAGAATCACATAGATTATTTTCTTGCTGGGACAACACTATGCCGACTTGGGGAGAAATTTCCAGGGTCCTTCATGAGGTTAGGACAATGGGTGGATTCGGGTTCTGCTACTCAGAGCTCGTTGGCTGGCTTTCCTCCTCCCGGACCAGAGGAGGGGAGGCTGTCACACTCTTCCCACTCTTTCTCCCTTGTTGCTGAAGTTATTTCTGTCTTTGCAATGGCTGAGCCTCTGGCACTGCGCGCGCGTGCGTACACACACACACACACACACACACACACACACACACACACACACACACACACACACACACACACACACACACACACGGAGGTAGAAGGCAAGAAGCAGATAGAACAATGACAAAGCCTGCCCAGCCCACAGGGGCTCTGGCCAGTGACTGCCCATTTGTCACAGCCGGGTGGGTAGATAAGAGATTATTTGGTTTTAAGCCACCATCCTCCCTCCCTGACCATCTGAAAATCCCCCATTTTCTTGCTTGCCAGTCTCCTGGGCAGCCCCGGGATGAGCTGAGCTCTCTTTGCACATCTCCTTCTGTCCTTCCATCTTGGTCCTGTGCCGATTATTCAAGCTCCATCCAAGAGCTTCCTCCTCTCAGAAGTCCTTCTGGACTGTTTCACTACTGGTTTCATTTAAAAAATAATTTAAGGTATTTTAAAAATCATTTTATAGTGCCAGAAGTTCTGTTTACAGCAACAAACAAGACACATTCCTGCCCATAAGGTGCCTTTTCTGGAATCTGGGTACCACTGGGTACACCCGTGGCCTCACGCTGCCTTACAGTGTCTCTACTTCAGGGGGTCTTTGCAGGTGAGCAGGAGAGTCAGAAAGATCACTCTGCTTCCTCTCACCTGTGCAACTGTGAGCAGGTCACCTAGCCTCTCTGACCCTCTCTTCCCTGCCTGAAAATGGGGATAACAGTACCTACCAGTTAGGATTCTTGTGGCCATGGGTTAATGCGAGTCAAGCCCTTAAAGTCCTGCCTGGTACATTGTAAGTGCTCAGCAAGTGTCCTCCTGTTGTCATCACATATGCTTGATAAGTTATTGATATTTTTATTGTTAAATTTCTATTTCTTAAGTGATTCTCTTCATTTATTTTGTCAACTCTCATCAGTGCTATTTCTCTGTCCCCCACACTCCCTGTGAGCAGAGAACAGAGACATTAGGAATTCCATGTTTGTTGAGGGTGAATGAACTTACTCCTATTTAAAGATTAATAGCTGCAAACATTTTCCTAACCATAGCAGCCAGGCTTTTTTTTTTTTTAATAAATCTATTTATTTATTTTTGGCTGTGTTGAGTCTTTGTTTCTGTGCGAGGTCTTTCTCTAGTTGCGGCGAGCGGGGGGTCACTCTTCATCGCGGTGCGCGGGCCTCTCACTATCGGCAGCCTCTCTTGTTTCAGAGCACAGGCTCCAGACGCGCAGGCTCAGTAGTTGTGGCTCACGGGCCTAGTTGCTCCAACTAGTTTCTCTAGTTGCGGCATGTGGGATCTTTCCAGACCAGGGCTCGAACCCGTGACCCCTGCATTGGCAGGCAGATTCTCAACCAATGCGCCACCAGGGAAGCCCCTAGCCAGCCTTTTTGATGTGGGTCAGTTTATCATGTGGCTTTTTTGGGTAGACACCATGTCATCCAGCCCTCGAAGCCATCCTAAGTTCATCCTAAGCTTCATCCCTCGAAGCCATCCTAAGTCATCCTAAGCTTGTTCCTGGACCCCAAGTCCCAGGAACACCTCCTCCCTTCCACTCCCACTTCCACAGCCTTTACTGCCTGGGCCTCTGGTGCTTCTGGAATGTTCATGTCTTGCTTCCCCAACTCCTTAAGCAACTCCTTGCTTCCCCAACTCCACACTCTCTAGAGTCAGGTAGACCTGGTCAGAATCCAGGTCTAGTTCTGTACTAGCTGTGAACAAGTCAGGTTATCTCTACTGGGCTATCCAAATACCGTCTCCAAGGGTTACTGAAAATTGAACACCTTAACACACTGGTGAGGCCTGGTTCATAGCAGATGCAGTAACTGTAAACTTCAGGTCACCATCGTCGCCCTGGTTGGCAGTGTCAGCAGTATTAAGGCTGAGCCTTGGAGAGAATCCGAGTCTGCGTGTTGACATGGACCCCAGGTGATTCACGTGGATTTGAGAGGCGCTGACCTAAAGGCCAGGATTGCAAACTCAAATGCCTGCAGTGGTTAAAGGCAGCTAGAGTGAATTAACCAACCCACCACTGGGGCTTTGAACATATTAACCGTTCCCTCTGATTGGACTAAAGGCGGGACCCTGACCTAAAGCCAGAAAACCCATTGGCTGGCCAGGAGCCAATTAGCTTGGGGCTGTTGTTCACATCCAGGCGAGGAGGAGCGAGATGCTCTTGATTGGACCCAGGTGGGCACTGGGTTGAGGTGACTAGATTTAGCCCTGTGCTTCCCCACGGTCTGGGGAACTGAGCCCGAGGGAGGAGCAGCAGAGGTGGGCAACCACGTGACTCCCAGGCAGAGAGGGACCTCCAGTCCTGAGATGGGAACACCTTATCCCCAGGAATGTCCCTCTGTCCCATTCAACCAATCCCTCCAAAACACTCTTCAGGCATGAGGAAGCAGGAATTAAATAAATCCCTTCAATGGAAAAGTATGCAGTGTTGAAAGTAAATAAGGGGGCTTCCCTGGTGGTGCAGTGGTTGAGAGTCCACCTGCCGATGCAGGGGACACGGGTTCGTGCCCCGGTCCGGGGAGATCCCACATGCCGCGGAGCGGCTGGGCCCGTGGGCCATGGCCGCTGAGCCTGCGCGTCCAGAGCCTGTGCTCCGCAACGGGGGAGGCCACAACAGTGAGAGGCCCGCGTACTGCAAAAAAAATTAAAAAAAAAAAGGAAATAAGGACAATCAATGTGAACTGACATGGAAGGATGTCAAAGGCATATGAAAAGTGAAAAGCAAGCTATTAATCCATATGCATAGTAGGATCCCACTTTCACGTCTGAAAGTGTATTTAGAGCAATGAACTATATATGGCAATACGAATAAATCTTGAAATCTAATGTCGAGTGAAAAAGAAACAGAATGAGATTTATAACAAAGTCATCCCCATAAATTAAAAGCACATGGACACTAGAACCACAATAATATTTTACAATATACGCCCGCCTCCAAGTACATAAGTCACATCCACGATCCCACGCCAGGGATGGGGGTGGCGGTGAGCAGGGAATGTGCGTGGGACCAGGAGTGAGGTAGGAAACATAAATTTGAAAAATAAAAATGAAGGGGCTTTGCATGGCAAATGATGATAGCCTGCCTGGTAGCCCCAATGAGTCCTGCCTTCACGTGATCCCCTCCCCTTGAGTGCAAACAAGACCTGTGACTTGCTTCCATTCCAGCCAATAGAAGGTGGCAAATGTGATGGGCAAGTATCATCTCTAATTAGAATACAGCATATGGCAAAGGTGCCAGATAGCCAATTCCCTGGTGATAACATGCTATATAAGATTCCCTCTCAGCAGACTGGAGTGAAATTCTCCTGCTGGCTTTGGAGACATAAGCTGCCATGTTGTGACAGCCCTGCCACTCCCCCTGAGAGGACGTGGCAAGGGACTGCAGAGGCCTCTAGGAAGTGAGAGTGACCTCTTGACATCAAGGAAGAGGCACCTCAGTCCTACAGCCACAAGGAACTGAATTCTGCCAACAGCCATATGCATTTGGAAGAGAGCCCAAGCTCAAGAAAGCCATGTACCCCACGGGCACTCTGAATCCAGCCTTGAGAGTCATTGAGCAGAGGACCCAGTTGAGCTGTGCCAAACTCCTGACCCTGCACAGATTGTGAGCTCGTGAAATTACACTGAGTTAAGCTAAATTTGTGGTCGTTTGTTACACAGCAATACATAACTAATACGGCATGCTGTGAAATGGGGAATACGATTACCTCCACTGCCTGCCCCTGGGGTCAAAGAGTAAACAAAATTAAATGTATATTAGCATCACATTAAACACTGTTCTTTAAATTGGCTTTAGTAATTGAGTGACGCTGCCTTCAAACTCCTTCTATGGAACCCATTTTCCAACCCTTTAATCATCTTGGCTACACCTCCCTGGACTCCTTCCCGCGTCTCTGTGCTCTTTTTAGAATGTGTGGCCAAAGCTGGGTTCAGAATTCCTAAACGCAGGATACGGGAGGACTTCCTGGCCTCACAGCCTTCGTAATGCCTTCCCAGAATCGTGCTCACTCATCTGGGGGACAGTCACCACAGCCATCATCCCTCCTTCAACTTGGGGGGATGCCTGATCCACACTTCTTTATTCTGCCTCTAGGTGGCTTTTGCACAAGTTTTGTTAGGGCTCTTCTCTGGGGGCTTGGGGTCATTATTTAGTCTAAGTAGCATTTATTGAGGACCTACTATGTGCCAGGACCTGAGCCAGACCCTTCACTTGTATCAACTCATTTGGTCCTTAGAGTAACAACACCATGAGAGGTAATGAATCACCATGAATCACCTGGGGCCCATGTCAACACTTTATAAAGGAAGAAACTGAGGCTCAGAGAGTTGTGGAATGTCTGTGGTCACACAGCCTGGGAGTGACAGAGCCAGGATTTGAACACACATTTCTCTGACTCCAAAACCTATGTCCTTCCTACTCTATGTGGAAACAACTGTTTTTGTTCATAAAACAGTAGAACTTAATTTCACCCTTTTTTGAATACCAGTTTCTCCAGCTGTTCAAAGCTCTTTGAATTCTGTCTTCGAGGACATTCACCCTCCTCGTATGTATTACCTACATGTTTAGTAGGCATATTCTCAAATCCTTCACCCAGGCTGTCAACAAAGACATGAAGTTGAACAATTCCCCAGAGTTTCTGGAGAGTCATTTACTACCTGCTTGAGATTCTCAAACCACTTGTTTACTCACCTATCCGTCACTTGGTAGTAGTTACTGACCACTTACTACACCTGCCCTTGGATGTGTCGGGAGTAGCCCTCAGCTGCAAGAATCTTGAAGTCAAATTGAGCAATGCAGTCCAGTTAGAACCACACTTGCCCACAGAGTCAATGACAGTGACAAGGAAATATGCTCACTGTATCACTGTCAACAATAGTAAAAACCCTCTACCTTATGTTCATAGCAGCACTATTTACAATAGCCAAGACATGGAAACAAACTAAATGTCCATCAACAGCTGAATGGATAAAGAAGATGTGATACATATATACAGTGGAATACTACTCAGCCATAAAGAAGAACGAAATAATGCCATTTGCAGCAACATGGATGCAACCAGAGATTATCATACTAAGTGAAATAAATCAGAAAGAGAAAGACAAATACCATATGGTTGCCGAGGGGGAGGGGTTGGGGGATGGATGGAGTGGGAGTTTGGGGTGAGCAGATGTAAGCTATTATATATAGGATGGATAAACGAGATCCTACTGTATAGCACAGAGAACTATATTCAATATCCTATGATAAACCAAAATGTAAAAGAATATTAAAAAAAGATTGTATATGTATGCATAACTGAATCACTTTGCTGTACAAAATCAATTCTGTACAAAATCAATTCTGCTTTTATAAAGTAATTAACACAACACTGTAAATCAACTATACTTCAAAAAAATAACAATAATAAACCCTCTAAGTATCATACCAGTAAACTATGATTTGCCTATTTAATGGGGTGTTAGACAGTCAGTGTTACATATTTTTGTAAACATGGGAAAAATTATCAAGTAATGCTAAGGCTACAGCATTATCTACATGGTGTGTTTACAGGCAACCCCCACTGTAAGATGTAATTAATATTGGACAATGGTCAAAAGTGAAATTCTAAGGCAAAAATGTTAGAGGCAGACCATGAAAATATAAAATAAAACGCACAACATAAATAAATGCCTTTACAAACACTGAATATATAAAAGCCAATGTGGTGTAAAAACTGTGCAGTAGATGAAACTTTGGTGAGATCAGATGTTTAGGTGGGCTGGACTAACTGAGAATTAATATATCAACTCAATAAAATGTGGACCAAAGACGTCTTCCTTTCCAGGCCAATTTTCCTGAAGTGAGTAGAAGCATTCTTCAGCCTTCCAAAGACCTTCCATCTGGATTCACCGCATTCAAAGTCAGCATCAGTCATCTCTAAAATTATAATGGCTGGTTCCACGGACCATACTTTGAGTAATAAAGTTCTCTGTAAGACATAGTCTTTGGCCTTAATGTTGTAATAATGATAACACCACCAGTTACAATAATAATGAGGTCTTCTCCGATCATACTTTTAAAATAACAATATCCCCAGCTCTTAACCCTTTACACAAGGAACTGTGCTGTGTTTCCCCGTAACACTTATTGCCATCTGTCACACCATCATCTCTCCGGGCATCTAAGATGTCGTTTGCTGTGAGACACACCATTAGTTTATGTCCCACTAAAAATGAAAATAAATGTGGCCAATTAAATGACATGATTCCTTTAACAACAGTCCTGAATCCATTATAAAATCAGTGCCAAGTGAAAAAAAAAATGGTATCATGTAGGACATGCACCTTGCATTATTTATTGAAAATAAATTGAAAAATTTTGGAATCTAAAAAAAAAAAAAAAATCAGTGCCACCAACCTTTCAATGTTTTCAATGTTCTTTCATCTTTCCAAGGAGGTCTGGCTGTTTCTCTTGCCTTTACTAGTGCTGATGGGCTAATGGCAGGAGATCCTTCTACCATTATTTCAATAACCAAACACAATACAGTTGCATTTTCCTTGCTGAGGGCCTATTAGGCACGTGAGTGTTGCTTTACAATAAAAAATGGAATGATGATTATCACTCTGATAACGAACATGTTCGCTTCAGTAACATCAAAAATGCCCTGCTGTTCTATTCTTATCCCCTTTTGCATACATAATAGCAATGCGGAATCAGAGTGTAAAGATATTTGAAATGGAAATTAACACATGTAGTTCCAACAGTGCACATAATTCGGCACAAGTGACAGCTGTATGAATGGGTCTAATGATGTTTACACATGGACATGCCATGACAACCACAGCACGATGATGCCTCCCGAGAGCAAACACAGAATCGCAGCTCTATCGGCTGCAAATGTACCCCAGTTCCAAACTTGTTAAAATGGAGAGGGGGTTGCATTTTCGAGTTCAAGAAATAAGGCACTTACTCCCCCTGTTTTCATCCGCTGCCCCACAGCTAGAATGAAGATCCCTTGAGCGCAGGAATGTTTCTCTCTCCTGTTCTCTGCTCTGTTTGCAAAGCCAGAACAGTGTGTGAAACAGATCAATCAATCAGTAGGTATTGGCTGAATGAATGGCTCCGTTCTGCCCCGGACTTGGCCCAATCAGAACTGTGTCTCCACAGGTTGTATTCTGCAGACAATCCTAAATCCAAGTTTTGCTTCTTCTTGTGCAAATCTTATTTACAATAATTTGGCACATAGATACTTCATTAATCGGGTGTCTGTCACATGCAAAACGTGCCAACATAAAAACTTTAACCTGCATATAAAACTTGAATTATTTTTCAAAGGATTCATTTGGACCTCAAACCCAATCAGCAACTAACATCTGTTGAAGGCAGCGGCCATTACATTCAGGGTGCGATGCTGGGTTCTCAGGGCGAAAAAAAGGCAGGTCAGAGGGTTCAAATGTGTTTGTGAAAGGACGAGGACTCAGACTTTTCCTGTTAATTAAGTGCTCACCGAAGTCAGGAGCGACCATAACTACTGTCCTTGCTTTTCTATCCAGGCTCGCACCCTGGAAAAAGGACCCTGCAGCAACTGTTGAAGGTGATGTCCAATACTAACCAGACTCGGCTGACATTTCTAGAACCATCCTCTTTAAAAAACTTCAGATCCATTCCACTGGAATCAAGTTCCAGTCCCTTCCATTCTCCACCCTACATTTTGCCTTCTTCATTTGCATTTCAAAATTACAAAAATGACACATGCTTGGGCCTCTATAATTAATTATTTCAAAATAAAAAGTGAAACACTCATTGAATTAAAATTTTAAAATTCAACGAGCAGACAAATTTAAAGTGAAAGTTTCCCATCCGTCTCTCAGAGAAAAACACTGTTTACAGTTTACTACGTGCCTTACCAGACTTTTTTCTACATTTATACCTAGATTGCATATGTATAAATTCTGCTTTTAAACAACAAGGTCCTATCGTATAGCACAGGGAACTATATTCAATATCCTGTCATAAACCATTATGGAAAAGAATCTGAAAACTATATAATATGTAACTATAATATTATATATATAATATAATATATATAACTGAATATATTATATATAATGTATAATTATATATATTATATAATATATATATAACTGAATCACTTTGATGTATACCAGAAACTAACACAATATTGTAAATCAACAATATTTCAATTTAAAAAAATTCTGCTTTTATAAAAGTGGAATCGTTCTATAACACTATTGTGGAGTAAACTTTCTCCATTTATTGAGGACATTGCATCCATATCCATGCCTGTATCCACATCTATACTGTGTCTATCTCTATCTGCAGCCAGACCTAGAGCTACCTCATTCTTTTTAAAAATCGTATAGTGTTCTAGTGCTTGAATGTGCTCTGAATTTATTCAAACAAATATTTCCTATGAGTCATTTCCATATGAGGCAATAAACACACACACAGAAATTTTGCCTCTTGTGAGTATTTCTGTAGGATAAATTACTAGAAGTAGAATTTCTAGGCAAAAATGAGGTGTGCGTTTTTAAGTTGATGATACTGATACATTGCCCTCCAGCAAAAGTGCACCAATATCCATCCATTCCTTCACACGCGTTCATATATTAGTTGAGCACCTTCTATAGGCTGGTCTCTCTTCTAGGTTTTGGGAATATAGCTGTGAACAAAACCAAGCTCTCGTGGAGCTTACAGTCCAGAGAAGGAAGTTAGACAATCAACAGATACAAAAGCTACAATGTGTCACATGACAACAAGAGCTATGGGAACATTATAGCTGGATAAGGGAGGGAAAGTAGCAGTCTGAGCAGGATGAAGTAGTCAGGGAACCTCCTTGAGAGGTAAAGGAAGTGAGGGGGCAATCCACATAGATGTGGCGGGGCGAGAATATTCCAGACAGAGGGCATAGCACTCCCACCAAAAACATGAGGCTCTCTGTTTACCCAAACTCTCACCAATATGGCCATTTCCTCCCTCTCTCTCCCCCTCTCTCTCTCTCTCTCATCTCTGTCCCTCCTGCCCCCCCCGCCACCCCCTCACTCCTCAACAGTCTGAAGTCAAATCAATATATATATAAAGAAACATCTTTTCGCATGTTTACTGACCACGTATGATTCTTTTTCTGTGAACGGCCTGTTGTATAACCTTTGTCCATTTCTCTCTAGTGCTGTTTAACTTTTCCTTACAGATTTATAAGAGTGCTTATATTTCATTTTAAGGATATTAAGACTTCGTCAAGTAGGGGGCAAATATTTCCCCGATTTGCAATTTTTCTTCTAACTTGATTCCTATCTTTTTCCATAGAGAAGTTTAAAGGTCGTATGTAATTAAATCTGTCCTTTTATAAGTTTCGATTTCATGACTTTTAGAATGGTCTTCCCAAACCAAAGTATATGAACACTTTCCAAATTTGGGGGTACTTTTGTGTTTTAATATGTTTAAGACTGGGATCTGGGTGGGGGAAGGTAGGGGATCTATGTTATGAGGTGGGAAATCTCACTTTTTCCCCCCATTGAGATCCCAAGTATTCTAGCATCATTTATGGAACAATAATTTGGTAGTTCAAACTGTGAAGTCTGAAGCTGGACTGTCTCAGCTAGAAAACGGTTCCACTCCTCACTGGCTTGGGGACTTCAGGGATGTCACTTAATCTCTTTGTCTCAGAATTCTCACTGCAGAATGGGGATGGTACCAGTGTCTGCTTCTCAGGGTTAAGTGAGAGAATGTGTAAAGCATCTGGTACAGCGCACAATCGTTTCTCCACTGACTGTGGATGCCATTGGTATCAGGTTCTAAATTCCCACAAGCCCATTAGGACCCCTCTCTCTTCGATCCCTTTCTCAGCCAGTACCTGGCTATTTTAATCGCTACTGCCTTGTGGGTTTGGTTAGGGGTGAAGCACTGTTTTGATATCTGAAATTACAAATGCTCCTTCTTTAATTTCCTTTTTCAAAATTTCTTACCTATGTTGTATCTTAGTTTGTTATTTTCCTTAATTTTATCAGAGTTTTGATCGGAACTGCATCCCATTTGAAGGTGAACATGGGGAAATCGTCACTTTTGTTCTACTGATTCTCCCCATCCAGGAGCAGAGTGTCTCTCCATTCACTCTCTCCTTCTGTGTCCCCAGGAGCATCATGGAACATCTGCACGAGGGTTCTTCGAGTTACCTATCTGATTTATCCCCAGGTATTTTGGAGGTCCAGATCCTGTTGTAAGTGAGATCTTTTCCATTATATTTTGTAACCGGGATGCTGTCAGTACATTGGAAATCTACTGATCGTAATGTTACACCTCATCATCACTCTAGGTTCCCATGTTGTTTCTATTCATCTGACTCCTTTTTCCTTTGCTAATGCCTTATGAGCCCATAACAATTTAGAGTTTACAAAAGATTTCCAAATACATTCTCTCATTAATTCTCACAATAACCCCAAGTGGTCAGCAAAGCACGATTTTCTTTTCCTTACATTGCACAAATGTGAAAGGCGAGGGCTCAGAAAAGGAACATAACCTGCCCAGGGTCCTTGTCCTGGTGGCTGATGGATGGAAGCCGAACATGACCTCGGGACCCCCTGACTCCAAAGCCTCACTCCTTCTGCTGCCCCCCATTCATTAGTACTTTGTTATTCTGCTGTTACCCAAAAGTTTCTCGTGCCCACAAGCTTTCTTTCTGCCCCCCAGACATGCCATGTTCACTCCCACTTCAGGGAGTCTCCCCCACTTAGCACGTGAGCCTGTGAGGGGGAGACCCGGTCTGATTATTTCACCGCTTTGCACAACGCCTGGGGCAGCACCCAGACAGGGCCAGCTTCAGGGTGTGTGACCTGTGCAGCCACACGGGCCCCATGCTCAGAAGGGACCCTGCAGTGGGTTCAACCTGCTGTCACCCTCCTAACGTTCTTAATAATTTTACCTTTGCCTTTACGATTTGTAAGTGAAGCTCAGTGGGACAACGGGGCAGGTGCCCAGGCAGAGGAGATGCCCGCAGTATGTGTGCTCCCCACGCCTCGCACAGAGGATTCAAACTGCCCCATGAGCACAGAACTGTTCCAAAATCGCTTCGTGCGGGCTAGAGCTAATACTGTACTGTATACTGAAAATTTGCTAAGAGAGTAGATCTTAAATGTTCCCACCAGGAAAAGCAAAAAACGTAACTATGTGGGGTGATGGACGTGTTAATGAACTTACTGTGGTGATCATTTCATAGTGTAAACCTACATCAACTCGTCACACTGTACACTTTAAATATGTACAGTTTCCTTTGTCAATTATACTTCAGTGAAGCTGGGGGATGGTGCAGGTGACTAGCTTCAAACACAGAAAGGAGACAGTGATGTCCTAAGAAACATCAACACCAAGGAATCAACACCTCCTATCACATCCTTTCTTAATGAACGTGGTAACTCACATATTAGCAAACTGTTGACTAAAAACGATGCCACGGAAGGAAAGTGAAAAATAGGACAACCCATTGTTCTTTTTCCTTTCAGGCCTTCCTTACTCATCAGTTAGGAAAAAAAAAAAAAAGAGTGTTTTGGGAGGATGTGCACATATCCAGAAGTGAAATAAAAGCAGTTGAGTTAGTTTTGTCCACTCTCCTGGCAAGAATGAAATATCTATTCCTGGGGCTTCCCTGGTAGCGCAGTGGTTACGAATCCACCTGCCAATGCAGGGGACACGGGTTTGAGCCCAGGTCCGGGAAGATCCCACATGCCGCAGAGCAGCTAAACCCGTGCGCCACAACTACTGAGCCTATGCTCTAGAGCCCGTGAGCCACAACTACTGAGCCCATGTGCCACAACTACTGAGCCTGTGCTCTAGAGCCTGTGCTCTGCAACAAGAGAAGCCACCGCAATGAGAAGTCCGCACACTGCAACAAAGAGTAGCCCCCGCTCACCAAAACTAGAGAAAGTCCGAGCGCACAGCAACGAAGACCCAATGCAGCCAAAAATAAAAATAAATAAAATAAATAAATTTTAAAAAATCTATTCCTGCATAAGCTATAAATGCAAATCACGTAATTTCGGTGATTCCACATGAGTTGAATGCTTATATTTGCATTCTAAACAGCCTTGCATGATATAAAGATGAACCATAAAACTTGTGCTAATTTAAAATTTAATTTTGCTTTACTTAGAACAACATTCAGTGCAAGTACAAAACACTATGACAAGTCGAGAGAGGGAGACCACAGAAAAAAGCTTTATATTTTAGTACCTTTAATGCCACTTTTTTCCTGCTTTTTGAACCAGGGCCTTACATTTCACATTGGATCCTGCAAATTACATAGAAAAGTGACAAAGAGCTGCATCAGGAGTAGCTGGCGCAGGTAGGGCAAACCTGTGCTCTTCAAGCATCTCTGAGATGCACGACCATTACCCCAGCTCCACTCCTACTGCCTGTGCACCAATCCTCATGGGGCCGGATCTGCTCTAAGAAGAATCTCCTCGGCCGTTGCCCTTCTCCTCGCAAATTCCTGTAGGCAAATAGGAGCTCCCTCCAGTGCTCCAGGACTTAGGACACCTTCCCAAGGTCGGCTGCTACCAAGACCAGCCCCTTCTCTCAATTCCCTGTGCCTGGAGCTCTTTACCCGCCTCCTATCTCAGACACATCCCTCTGCAAACTGCTCTGAGACACGGATGGTTCCTGTGCATTTTCCAAAAGTCATGACTAAAAGCCGCAGGGTGATATCTGCCAAGTTCACTGAGGAGCCCGGAGAGGACCCATGGGTGTCACACTTTCGGCTATCTGCATCTCTAACTACAGTCCCTGTTATCAGTTGGCTTTCTGGCTGGGAAGCACTCAGCAGCTGTTAGTGGCTTACCTTCTCTGAAAAGACTAAAGTAAAGAGTCGACGCCCAGCCTCCTCACTGGGTGGTTTTTCCCCTCCCGGGTGCAGAGGGGCGCCAGTTCCCACCACCCCCTCGTTCTCTCACCCAGCACTGCGCAACAATGTGCTTTGTATTCTTTCTGTCCTCTAGGAACTGCAGCGCTATTTTGTTATGCGCCTAATTAGCCAGGCTCCTTTCCCCTTCCCCTGGCATTCCGGTTTGCCCTTGAACTCGGCATCAAGCTCTGGGGTTAGCCAGCGTAGGTATCTTGCTACCCTCCTACCCGTCCTCCTGCACTCCAATCCTGAGGACCACAGGCCCGCACAGACGCGTGCGCGCATGCACGCGCACGCGCGGCTGCACCTGCCCGAGGTTTCGTATTGGTCACAGCTGTCGCGAGCTGCTGGCTGCTCGGCCCCTCTACACACATCATGTCATTTAACCCTGTGAGGGGAGGAATTATCATCCCCATGTCACAAAGACCAACCTGAGGCACAGAGAAGGTAGGAAGTGATGGCTTCTCATGAGTGACGGGCCCTCTAACCGCGAAGTCTGCGCTCCTCCCACCCGGCGCCGTTCCGCGCGTGTGGAGCAGACACGGACTGAGCATCCTCTGTGCGCCAGGCCCACGACCTCATTAACAGCATCTCCGCAATCATTACGTGTTCTCCACTCTTTACCTAGTGGCGTTTACTAGGTCAGATTGAAGAATTTCTCTCTCTCTGGTTAGATTTTCCCTTCCAGCCTATATTCGAAGTGAATCATCTCCAGCACATTCCCAGACCCGGAAGTACATCAGGATCACTCAGGAAGATCCTCCCACCCCAAAAGTGGTCCCTGGAACCTCAGACCTACCGACTGGGGACCTCTGGTGGTGAGCCCAGGAATCTGCATTTTAAAGCACATCCGTGACACTGTCACAGCCAGGGCATTTGGGAACCCCTGAATCCTTTACCTTTATTGGTGTTACTGAAACTTCATTGTGCACAGGAATCATCTGGGATCTTATTGAAATGCAGGTTCTAATTCGGCAGGTCTGGGGCAGAGCCGGAGATTTTCTATTTCTATACCATCTCCCAGGTGATGTTGATAAGGCAGGTCCGAGGACCACACATAGAGCACTAAGGGTTTAGGTCAGTGGTTCTCAGCCCCGGATAAACATCAGTATCATCTGGGGGAGTTTTTTAAACTAAGCTTCCCGGGCCCCACCCCCAGGAATCATGTAACTGGCCTAGAATCAAATCAGAGTCCCTCAGGTCAATGATTTATGGGAGCTGACTTGCACTGGTTTGCAAAAGCCTACCGTTAAGTTTTCAGGAATTTGGTGAGCGAGTTGGTAAATGGAGCCACTGTGAACCATTAAATTATATAAACTTAAATACATTATATTAAAAACAAAGATAATAAATACTCAAAACACACTTCATAATTATTTTACTACATTTAACTACTTTTGTGCTCTTGGGGTGATTTACACCTATTGTAACTGTGTGATGGAAATACCGGGTAACAGTATGCTAATGTTCAATGATATCAGCCATGGTAGGAACATTTACACCCCTGAGATCTTCAAATGTTACAAATTGAGCTTCAGTTTCTCAGAAAACTGGCTGTGAAACATTTGCCAGTGCACCTGCAGCCCTCAGATACCTGCCTGCACCGGAATCCCCTGGGGCGGGGGGGGGGGGGTTGATAAATGCAGACAGCTGGAGACTCCTTAAGACTTCCTGAACCAACTCTCTGGGTGTGGGACTTGAAGAGCTGGGAATTTTTTTCAACTAGAGACCCAGGCAATTTCTTATCTACAATGAAGTTGCCTTAAAATATTAAGTCTTCCTACTTAGCAAAACTCAAATCGGATGAAGACACTTCCTCACTGGAACCCTTATCTTGTTAAGAAATTATTTTCAATGCACGTTGAAAAGACTTTGATGTGGGATCCAGTGCATTGCTGTCTCATCCAACTTCTGGACAGAGAGCTTCTCCCCCAGACCGCAGTAGAAAGATTCATCAGGAAACTCAATGGAGACTTTGTCCCCTAAGTGTGCTGGTTCCTGACCCCACAAACAGAAGCATCAGCCTCTGATTTTTCCTTGGTAAAGATGGTGTGCTGCTCAGAATTTTCCATCCTCAAATGTCCCATCAGGCTTAGGTCCAAATTCAGACCTTTTTGAAATGGTTGAAGAGAATTAAGAGTCAAGAAACTAAATGACTAGGAGGACATAAAGGAAGTTCTGCCCAACGGCATAATCTGAAGCTTTATTTGAAATCTGCCAAGGTTTGCCCATCCCTGGAGTCATGGAACTGGGCAACTACGGTCCTTGTGGGGATTGATTGAACAGCCTATGTTCTTATTTAACAGCTATTAAGCTTAATATTTCCCACGCATTAGATAAGAACTTACGTTTAATTCCTCGCTTGTTCTTCCAGAAATCCTACAAGTATGTATTTCTGTCACCACGTTACAAATGCTGAAATGGTTTAAGAAACTTGCCCAGGTGGGTGACATTCCTCAAGTCTTAATCTCTAACCATGTGTATTAATTTCTTACCCCTGCATAACTAATTATCACAAACTTAATGGCTTAAAACAGCCCAAATTTATTATCTCACAGTTTCCATCCATGTGTCTGGAGTCTAGAAAAGGATTAACTGGGTCCTCTGCTCAGGGTCTCCCCAGGCTGAAATCAAGGAAGGTGTGGCTGGAGCTGTAATTCTCATCTGAGTTTCTGCCAAAGCCAAGTACCAATTAAAATATTTACTTAGTTTTCCTTTAAGTAAACTCACTTTATAAAAACTCAGTCTGTCCTAAGCATTAATGTCCATAAAAGTCCCAGGTTTGATGGTCAAGTTCTCCTTTGTTCCTACCGATACGTTAAAACAAACATACGGTTATTTTTTTAAAGTTTTAAGCGTTCCATCTAAAATTATCTTGTGCACCAATGTACCCACATCACACTTTAGAATTCCTCACTGTACCATATCTGGACTTCTTGACACCACAACCAGCACTAACAGGTCCTGGGCACCTTACAGCTAATTTCTCCTGCCAACCAGCCACATCGAAGCTACAGAGCCCAGGCTGCCAGCCCTGGGCAAGTGCAGGCCTGGAGACAGGTATATATTTTTTCATATGAAGCCTCCACAGATTTGATACGCATGTTATCAGCACCAGAAATGAATTTCCACAGCATGTCCTAGAGTGTTTGCAGATGTTTTGAGAACCTTAAAAAGTATCTTCTAATACAATATATCATTTAACCTTCACAAACTATGAGGCAGTTCCTGTCATCCCCATTTTACAGGTGAGGAAATTGAAACTCAGGGAAGTGACAGGGCAGACTGAAATGCAATTGTAGGTCCTCTGATGCATTCAGCAATGGTTTCCATAGCATCATCACTTTTTCCCAAACAACCTGCTAGTTCTCCCCCAGTGACCATTATCCTTTCTCTCTTGGTAACAGAGCTCACAAATTTTGTAGCTGAGCACATGGCTACTAGGAATAAAGACTGCATTTCCCAGCTTCCCTTGCAGCTAGGAGTGGCCATGTGACCAAGCACTGGCCAATTGGGATGTGAATGGAAGAGACGTGGGCAACTCCTGGGAAGAGTCCTTCAAGAAAGTGGGTTATCAGTTTTTGCTCTTTCTCCTTTCTGTTGGCTGGAATGCAGCCATGATGGCAGGAGCTTCAACAGCCCTCTTGGATAATGAGGTGACCTTGGGAAATGGACGCCATGCACGGTGAAGCCACAAGCTAGGCGGATCCTCAGTCCCTGGGGACTTTTTGGAGCAGAGCTGCCCTACCATCCCTGAACAGCTTCCCTCTGGGCTGTTACATGACAGAGAAGTCAACCTTTACCTTGTTTAAGCCACTGTTATTTAGGTCTCAGTTATTCACAGCCGAACCTTTTCATAACTAATATAAGCCGCAGCAAGGAAGGGAAACACTAAGGTTTCAATGTCCCCATTTTACATATCAGGCCCTTCTTTTCTTGGAAACAGAACAGCTGGTCCACAGTGGGGCTGTAGCAGCGGGAGAGGTAGCTGAGTCACGGCCCACAGGTGGTACTTTGAAAACACTCATCCACTTAGGTGGAGCCTGAACCGGGTCCTCGGTACCTGCCACCTACAAGCAATCTGGTGCTGCAAAGCCATTCCTTCTGACAGCTCTGCTTAACAATGTGTTCCCTGTAAGCCAGCTCCTCGTCAGGAATTTAAAAAACAAAATCAAAGCAGCCCCACCAAGCAGGCCATGCCCTGACAAATAGCAGATCAAAGCCAGCCAGACTGGCAAGACCCTGACGCCTTCTTTCCTGAGCTCTTCAGAGAATGTGGGAAATGGCAGATGATGGTAACAGAGGGGAATCAGAACTTCATTAGGGGGTGGAGGGAAAATGTGCCTAAGCTAAATAATGCCCACCCAGAGATGGCAGGGAAAGAAGGAGTGGGTTTTGGCAGGAACATACTGGACGAGCACAGAAGGTATTGTCGGACAGAGGAAGGAAAGAACTGTCATGTCTTGAAGCATCTCCAATGTTGACCTAACTCTGTTGGGTCAGTAGCACTGGTCCAGCCCCTGGAACGCTGCCGTGACATTTTCTCACTTCTTGAATTGTGATTTCGCACATCAGTAACAACTGGAGGTGGAATCCTTCCCAACAGCAGCCGTCTCCAGCCCTAACTCCCCATTGGATTCTCCCCAGGTGGTTTCCAGTGGTGCCGCCAACGTGCCATTTCTGGCGTACTGAGTTTTACTGCCCCCTTTCCATTAGCTCCAACAAGGGAGACAAGACTAGGATGGACCCAATATAGAGCACTTTTGGTCACTGGAAGGGTGAAAAACATGAACAAGCACAGAATAAACAGGAGGCGGGGACACTAAGACATTTGCACATTTCCATCACCACCTATCCCCTTACCCAGTCTACCTTTCTCCACAACCTTATCACTATATTATGAGTTGTTCATTGTCACATCCTGAATGTCAGTTCCACGAACGCAAAGATTTCCTTCTGATTTCTTTGCTGCCGTATTCCCAGCTCCTAGAACAGTGCTGAGCACATAGGAAATGCTCAGATAATGTTGCAGAAAGGAAGGAAGAAAGGGGGAATTAGAGGGAAAGAGGGGATATACAATAGCACGGAGCATTGCTTAGAGAGAAAGCTGCTGTGAGCAGAGTATCATAGAGGAAAGGAGGGATAGGCAAGTAGGTTAAAGAATAAGGCACTGGGCCCAGGCTTGGGAAGGACTACAAGAAAAAACTCTGAAACAGAATTTGATTGGAAACAAAGGCCCACAAAACCATGTTGAGGAGAATACAAAGACATTGACAGTTGGCCTTAGTCTAGGGGAGAAAAAAAGGAGTTGGGGGAGGGGGGCAACAGCAAACTGGAAAACCTATGTTCTCTTCAAGGGAATCATGGGGGAAGGGGTGACCATGTTTGACTCCAACCAGTTTTTGCCACAGAGGAATACAGCCTTCAGACCAGATTTTTGTGAAATAGTCCAACTTCTTTTGCTGGCATCAAATTCCACGTGGTGGTTGTTGTCATCACTGTGATTAAATGCTATAGGAATGGGAGTATAGCTTGGTTGGACTAACCCTCCCACAAATAATTATAAAACTCTAAACAGTATACTTTAAAAACAACTACCTGAAATCTCTGAAGAGCAACCAGAAGTCAAAAGTAGAGGAGACTCTACCCTTAAAAGGTAGGAATTGAATATGGGGGATTTGCATACTTGTGGCTTTTGGCCTGAGGGTGCTCACCAATCTGCAGGCAGCTCAGAGTGACAAAAAGCTGCAGCCTTACTGGCTTGGGTGTCAAAGGGCAGAGTTCAGGACTGGAAAAGCAGTGCAATCTGAAGAACAGAAAGACAAAAGATTGAAAAAAGATGAACAGAACCTCAGAGACCTGTGGAACAATAGACTGTGCCCTAAAATACATATAATTGGAATTCTAGAAATAGACTTGAAGAAATAAGCCAAAAACTTCCCATATTTGGTGAAAGACATTAACTTACAAGTCCAGGAAACTCAGCATACCCCCAGACAAGATAAATACAATGAGAAAGAAATAAGCCAAAAACTTCCCATATTTGGTGAAAGACATTAACTTACAAGTCTAGGAAACTCAGCATACCCCCAGACAAGATAAATACAATAAGAACTACACATAGGTACATTACAATCATATTCCTGGGATTCAAACATAAAGAGAAAATCTTGAAAGCAGCCAGAGAGAAACAACATGTTACATATAGAAAAATAATTATATGATTTCTCATTAGGAACAATAACACCCAAAAGAGAATGGAATAACATCTTTATGATGTTGGAAGGAAAAAAAATCTGTCAACCCACAATTCTTTGTTAAACTATTCTTCAAAAATGAAAACAAAATAGACATTTAAAATAAACAAAGACTGAGAAAATGCATCACCAATAAACTTGTACTATAAGAACTGCTATAGAAAGTTTTTCATGCTGAAGGGAAAGGACACCAAATGGTAATCACTCAAACCTACAAGAAGGAATGAAGATCCCAAAAAGTAATATGTGTTCTAAACTGTCCTGCTGGCATTATCTCATGAAAGATGTGAAAGAGCAACCAGATGAGAAAGGATTATGTGTGCAATCTTGTCCATCAAACAAACCATAGAGGTTCAACCCTCTCTAACATCTGTGAAAGCAGAGGCTTGTTGAGGCCAGGTGGGAGAACTCTACGAGGGGCTTTTCCTCTCCCTTCACCTCCTGATCCCCGCTGAAGACCTATCTGCAACGTCCACACCCCCTGAGCAGTGGGGGTGAAGCTGGCGTAGGAAGTTTCTCAGCCCCCTGCTGCCTCTGTGCCTGCCAGCAGACTGAAAGTCTTTCAAGCCCAAGGCAATGTACCGTGAACCGGGAACCAATAAGAGGTAAACTGTTTACTCTAGAGGAAAAGTCCCAAAGGGTTCAGGAGACCTGAGTTCTGGAATCTTCTAGACTCCCTGAGATGGTTCTTCAGCCTCCCCCTAGGTTCAAAATAAATCAAAAGGGAGAGACCAATTGGGAGAAAAAGAGCATCTCAGCCTTGCCTACCATGCTGTGCATTGTGGGGTTCAAACCTGCAACTGCTCATGGGAAATATTTGATGCTTTTTAAAAAACAAAGAGTTATTGCGTGGAAAAGTCCTTCTCTGACACATACTCCACTATTTTCAGGGTGTAAAAATCCAAAGGGAGGCTGAGTTTCAAAAACTTAGGATTGGCAAGAAGGTGGAGAATTTGGAACCCTTGTGCTTTGCTGGGGGGAATGTAAAATGGTGCAGCTGTTATGGAAAACAGTACGGTGGTTCCTCAAAAATTTAAAAATAGAACTACCATATGATCCAGCAATTCCACTTCTGGGTATATACCCAAAAGAATTGACAGCAAGGACTCAAACATATACCTGTACACCTATGTTCATAGCAGCACTATTCACAATAGCCAAAAGGTAGAAACAACCCAAATGTCCATCAATTGATGAATAAACAAAATGTGGCATATTCATGCAATGGGATATTATTCAGCCTTAAAAAGGAAGGAAATTCTGACATAGTCTACTTACTACATGGATAAACCTTGAAGACATTATGCTAAGTCAACTAAGCCAGATACAAAAGGACTAATAGTGTATGATTCCTCTTAGATGAGATCCCTCGAGTAGTCAAATTCATGAAGACAAAGTAGAATACAGGTTACAGAGGCTGTGCAAGGGGTAAAGGGAATTTGTTGTTTCTTGGGTATAGAGTTTCACTTTGGGATAATGAAAAGGTTATGGAGGTGGATGGTGGTGATGGTGTCATAACTGTGAATGTGCTTAATGCAGTGTACACTTAAGACGGTTAAAATGGTAAATTTTATGTTATGTATATTTTACCATAATAAAAATAAACTTTAATAAAAAACATGTAGGAGCCCCCAGGACACAGTGAATTTTTTTTTTTTTTTTTTTTTACTTGGAGTCCTCGCGGTCTTGGTGCTGCCCTGAATTGCTGGTTCTCTCCCGCACGTTTCTATAACCAGGGCTGGGGATGATATACTCCTTTCTTATGTCAATGTCCTTCATCGTCTCTGAGTGGAGGTGCCAGGGCTCACAGACTCTTGGTTCCGCTTGAGAATTTCAGTGCCCCAGCTCCAGAACTTCCGCGTCGGCCACTCGACCAGCTCCCGAGCCCACAGTGAATTTTTTAAGCTGAAATGTCTATGGCATGTGGATTCCAGTACCCCAGATCTCAAGGGACAGTGATTCTGCCAGGGCCAGCTGAGGTTGTTTCCTTGCTCTAGAGCCCCTCTCCTACCCAGTGGGTCTCCGGGGCAGGTCCCATTTTGGTGGTTTCCAAAGTGCCCCTTCCCTCCCACACTGTCTCCCCAGCACTGGGCACTTGTAATAATAATATTTATTAATACAACCACTTATGGGGTGCACTCATTTAATCCTCATGACCCCATGAGGTCGGTACCATTGCCTTAATTTTACAGATGAGGAAACCGAGGCATAGAAATGTTCAGTTGCTTGCCGGGTTTCACCAGCGGTTGGGGACCGAGACAGGATGCAAAAACAGACCAGCTGGCTCTGGAGGCATATTCTTAACCATAACTCCTGGAGCCATCCTGAGACAAGCCGTGCCTCTTGCTCAGGAGTGAAGGGCCTTCCAAACACAGCTGAGTGTTTTGTTGTTGATTTGTTTGGCGTCTTTGTGAAGTTAGGCCTCATCAGAGAAGCCACCCACCGCAAGGACGCTGATGCCGTGGCAGCTCCCTCATACTGCACGCCTTCCGTGCCTCAGGAGCCACCTCTTTCAATCCTCACGATTCTGCCAGGTGAGTAGATATGACCCCATTTCACAGATGAGGACAGTGGGGGCTCAGAGTCATTGGCTAACGTGCCTGAGTCTACACCTGAGCTGGGCTTGAAAGCCAGGTGTGGCTGACTTAGAATCTCTACCCCTAAACCCAGCAATTCATAGCTGGGGCCTATTTTGCCCTTCAGGGGACGCTAGGCAATATCTAGAGACATTTTTGGTTGTCTGGACTTAGGGGGGTGCTACTGGCATCTGTGGGTAGAGGTCAGGGATGCAGCTCAACACCCTGCAATGCTCAGGACAGACCCCCACGACAGAGAACTCTCCGGCCCCGAATGTCAGCGGTCCTAGGCTGAGAACCCCACCTCAACGCTAGGCAATGAATAAAAGCAGTGCAGTGGATCTCCGTTTTAGGTTTTTAAAAATTTCCCCAAAGTCTTAAAATACACACCTCGGCACGTCGACCGTGGCTATCTCTGGGTGGTGAGAACTCTGGTGAGTTTTATTTTCTTCTTTTGGCAAAACTGCATTTTCCAAATTATCCTTGATGAATATGCATTAGTCTTGTAATCAAATGAATTTCAGCTTTTTAAAGCAGCCCAGGGGCTCCAAGTTGGAGAACCCTTCTGGGTTGCCATTTCGCTATCTGATGCTGAGTTTCAGGAAGATGAGTCAGGGTCGTCTGCTCTGCCAGTTAGCAGAGGCTCACCCCGGGACTTCGCCTCTCTGAACCTGTGTTTCCTCGTTGGTGACGTGGAGACGTAACCTCTTGGGCCGGTGCCACCGTGGTCCATCTAGATACCTGTCCAGGGGCCGGGCACTGTGGAGTTAAGCATTTCACACACATTTGCTCAGTTCAACTCCCCACAAGCTTATGAGATCGGACATTGAACCTCAGGAAGGAGAAGTACTTGCCCGAGATCGTGCACATGTAGGTGGTAAACTGAGGCTCAAAGCAAAAGATGATGGACTCCCAAAGGCCTCTTCTTGACTTGCACTCTGTGCAACCCCATTGCTCAGCTCCACCCCAGCCAGCAAGTTAAAAACTCGAGCAATGGCAGCTTCTGGCCGCCAGAAGCAGGAGGCAAGACCGCCCTGGCAAGACAGCTGAAGAGCTCCGCAGGCAGCTGGCGTCCCGGAACTCCTTGAGCACAAAGGGCTGTGCTGCATCCATCTCACTCTATCCTTCAGGCCCAAGGGGATGTGGGACAAACCAGGTCAGTAATCAACATGGGACTGAGTGAGGAAGCTGCCTTCCTTAACCCTCCCAGGCAGGGGATAAAGGCCAAGTTGGGTCAGACCAACCCTCTGCAGGAGCAGAGTGGGGCTGGGGACAGACACCCGGGAATCAGGAAAAAAGCCAATCGGGAGGCTCCCAGGAGCCCGGGTGAAGCTCCTCCGACTTTTCTCCGCATCCATCTTGTTCTGTCTTGTGAAGACGTTATCCTGCCCTCATCAGGCTGAGGGATGAGTTCGGGTGAGCCCGAAAGCACCTGGTGCTCCTCCAAAGGCTGCCAGGCAGCTCCAGCCTGTGACCCCATGGAGGGAGGGCTGCCAGAGGGAGCAGATGTTTTAGTATAAGTATGTTCCATGCGATCCTGGGATATACTTATACTTTAAAAATTATTCGTTATTTGAAGTTCACATTTAACTGGGCATCCCACATCTTATATGGCAAACCTACATGGAGGAAAAGGGCAGAGGACTGCAGTGCTGGCCCTTATCATGACAACTCTATTCAGACAGGGCCACGGTGACCCCTTTCATATCTGTGCTGGGATCTGAATTCTCTCGGATTTAGCCTCTACATCTTTCTTTTTTTTTTTTTTTTTTTGCGGTACGCGGCCTCTCACTGTTGTGGTCTCTCCCGTTGCGGAGCACAGGCTCCGGACGCGCAGGCTCAGCGGCCATGGCTCACGGGCTCAGCCGCTCCACGGCATGTGGGATCTTCCCGGACTGGGGCACGAACCCGTGTCCCCTGCATCGGCAGGCGGACCCTCAACCACTGCGCCACCAGGAAAGTCCCCTGCATCTTTCTTAAAAGCACATTTTTTTACTTCCTCTTCCTCCCTAATGTCCTCCCTTGGCTCCCCATTAGGTCCCCATAAACTCTTTAGCCAAGTCTGTTCTATGCACTGCTGTAGCCCCAGGGCGTGGACATAGGGCAGGGCAGGGAACACCATAGGAATGAGCAGATGCACCGTCTGGGGAGGGTGCCCCCACCCCCACCCCGCTATCTCCAGCCTCGAGCCTCTCCCTCCCTCCCCTGCACATCCTGCTGGGGCCGCACTGAGCTGCTTTCACTCCCCACCATCACCTGCCTCTGAGCCTGACCTCCACTTCCTCCCAACTCCTACTCATTCTTCAAATCTCAGCTTTCCCTTGACCTCCACCCAGGGGGTCCGTAGTAAAGAGCACGCCTAACCTTCCTGAGCAGGCAGACGATGCCGGCGCTGCTCTAAGCAGTCAGGTGTTTGTCAGTCCATCGCGGAGTCAGGTGGGTGATCACCTTTCCACACCCAGTAAGGGTGAGGCCAGAATCTCAAGCCATGAGGTCTGGCTCCTGGCCCCCACTTACACCAGCTTCCCTCTTAATCATCTGTATATGGAACTTTCCACCCTGGGTGGTGACTGCCTGTCTACTTGCCTGACCCCTCCGCTGCCCACGGGCTCCAGAAGGGGAGGGACAGGGTCTTGTTCCCTGCTGAGTCCCCAGCACCTGCCATTATCTGATCATAAGAATTAGAATATAGATCCACGTTTACTGAGTGTTTGCTACGTTCCAGGCACTTTCAAAATGTTTTATGTGTTTCACTCAATTCCCACGACAATCCCATGAGTTATATAGGTACTATGGTTATTCCCGTTTTACAGATAAAGAAACTGAGGCACAGAGAGATTAGGTTAGTAGCTCAAGCCTCACAGCCAGTGGCAGAGCTGGGAGTTAGACTCCAGCCCAAGCTGTGCATTCATTTTTCTCCATCTGACTTGTTTCACTCAATACCCTCATGATTTCACTCATGTGGAATATAGAAAACTAACTAACTAAATAAACAAAATCAAACACGTAGATATAGAGAACAGAGTAGTGGTTACCACAGAGGAAGGGGCAGGGGGAGGGCAAAATGGGTAAAGGGGATAAACTGTATGGTGACAGGTGGAAAATAAATTTTTGGTGGTGAGCACACTGTTGGGTATACAGAAGCAGAAATATAACGTATACACATGAAACCTACATAATGTTATAAACCAATGTTACCTCAATAAAAAATAAACTTAAGAAAACAACAGTGAAGTGGCTGTCTCAAGGCCCCGTGGCTTCTTGGTGACAGAGCTGGGATTGGAGTGCTGGCCTGTGCTTCTAATCACCGTGCTCACCACCATTGTTTCACGGCCCCTTTAAACAAGGGCTTCCATCTATTAACAAGAGATGTTGCAAACTTCTGCAAACAAAACTCGGTACAAGGCATTCCTCAGTGAGGGGAAGTTGCCCCCCTGCTTCTATTGGTGCTGTGAAGCAAACCTCCCTAGGGAGAGGCAGCCCCCCAGTTTCCTCTCCATCCTCAGCTGTATTTTCTACTGGAAGATTCTCTAACAGAACTGATTTACCTCTGTTCATTCCACACTTCGCAAGACAAGGACTCAAGCCAACTGAAAGGAAAGTTTATTCATTGCTTTTTTTTCACTAACTGATGGCCAGTGAACACCTGTGCTGGGTGCTGGGCACCTACAAATTATCAGGACCAGGTCATAGCTCACAGACTAGTGCAGGGAGAGAGGCAAGAAGGCAGGGCAATAAACAACTGGGCAGTGATGCCCAATGGTCTATACACAGGGAGTTACAGGAGCCCACAGAAGGTACCCCATCCCACCTGGGGGAAACAAGGTAAAACGTGATATGAGCCATGAAGGATGAGAAGGAATCAGCCAGGGGAAGTGGGGTGGGGACAGAGTGACAGCAGGTGCAAAGGGGAGGAGGTGAGCATGAGGGAAGCCCACCCTGAGGACCCAAAACCTCAGCATCCCTGGGGCATGGAGTGTGTGGTAGGGAGTAGGGAAAAGCCAGGGCGGTCAGAGTGAGGACTCGATTCTGAGGGCAATGGGAGACCATGGAAGGCAGGTGCAGAGACACATTTACTGTCTCCTGCTCACCCCTCCTTTCCCAGCCCCTGGCAGCTGGCGGGGGCCATGTGTCCACTTCCGGCCAATGTGCTGTGAGCAGAGGAAGTGAGATGCGTCCCTTCCAAGCTGAAGCACCTAAGACCCCGTGCACGGACCTGCAGCCCTCCTACCTGCCGCAGAGACGCTGGAGCCACGTGCAGCTAAGAGATGGAAGCACTGGGACATGGAAGGGGCCATTCCACGGGGAGCTGCCCTGGAGAGGCATGAACCCCACAGCGGAATTTGTGTGAGTGAAGAGTAAACAGTTCAGCCACTGAGACTCTGAAGCTTGTTTACAGCAGCTGGTGTAGCGAGTCCAGCCTGATTACATCGGTAGGTGGAGAACGAGACACACGGTGACTCATGGTGGGGGAGATGCTTCGGTTGAGCATGGCGGTATCAAATTAAAGTTGGATCCAAAATATTGAGGTTTCAGTTCATGCCCATTGGATTTCTACCCCAGTCTCTGTTCCACAGGCTGAAATCTCTGTCTCGTACAGAGATTTGTCTGGTAAGTGGTGGAGTCAAAAGAGGACTGGGGGCTGGGCCGTCTCCAAGGCAGCCTTGACTCAGCACCCCGTGGAGAAGCAGACAGGGGGCGGGGGACCATCAGGGGCTTGAGTTCTCACTATGCCACCACTGGTTGACCACCCACCCCCGGTCAGCCCCTTTCTCCTCTGCCTCCTGGCACTCCGGTTTTTCCGAGGCTCGTCTGCAGCCCGGGGGCGGGTCTACCCCTATCCTGGCCAGTGAGTTGTATGAGCAGGTGGGTCTCTCCAAGGCTACTAGAAAGTGGATCTTCTCAGATCAAAAGACATCGGCTGACAGAGAGCGAACCTCTCGCCTGACCCTGCTTCCTCCCTAGAAGGAGGTAAAGACGTGTCTGGAGCGTTGGCAGCCATATTACGACTCTGAGATGACACATCTGAGGACAAAAGGTCAACTCAGAAGGGTGTCTAGGGAAAGGTCTGGGTCTCTGGTGACACTCTTACGGTAGGAGGCATCCTTTTATTTCTGCTCTCCAGACCTCTTGTTAAAAGAGCAAATATTCTCATCCTTTCAGCTCCTGTTATCAGGGGTTTTGCTACCCACAGCCTAACACACCCTAGCAAATATGCTTTTCTCTTTCACAAATGCAATCTATCAATAGTGTAAATGGTTAACTCAGCCCAGGAAGATGGGTCCCACTAATGACTCAAGAAAAAAAGCCAGCTGTCTCTGTAGACTAACTGTCATATCCACCGCAGGTACGTCCTGAATCCAAGAGACACAGGAGCTGGGGCTGGCATTTTTGCATCTCCTTAGTTTGGGATCTTGGCCTCTGTTCCTGCAGGTCGTGGGCATTCAAGGTCACAGCACCAGGCCTGTATCAGAGGCCGATCTGATGCCAACCGCTCTCGTGTTTCACATCTCCTTCCCAGCAGCCCCACGGCCATCTGTGAGGGGAGCTTTACAGGCAGACAATCATTTTCGATGCGTTACACATCCGTGGGAGACGGCCGAGCCCGTGCCCAGGCTGCCGTGGCCTCCTACAGACAGATCCCTGTTCCCCCAACCAGTCAGGTTTCCATCACTCTCCTGTCTGCCTCAGCAAACGGAACCCTGAGCCCAGCAGATGACATACCAGGGTTTACTTCGTTTTTAAAATTATTTTGTCTCATCGCACAGATACTAGTCTTAAATTCATAGAAAGTAAGAGTAGAAGTAGAAGGCATTTGAGAGGTCAGTGGGCCCAGGGAATTCATTATACAGATGGGAAGACTGAGGCCTGCAGAGGAGGTGGAGTTGGCCCATGCTCATGCTATGACCTAGAGACAAAGCCAGAACTAAAACCTAGGTCCCCGTGGATACTGAAAAATCTTTTAAACATAAACTGGACAAAAATACCTATATGTACATGCAAGTATTACAATAAAGTAGAAGGATGTTCCTTCTCGGTTTTGAAATGAGATCACAAAGAACTTGTGGTCAAGTGTACCTAAGGCAGAAACCCTACTTAAAGTGCGTTGGCTGTTTAAAATGCTTATGGCCTCAGTAATCGAGAAGTCCAGAGACATGCCCGACTTCACCCAGTAAGTTAAGAAATCTCTCCTCTGGACCCTCCATCTCCCAGCTCTGCCGTCCTCCACGCTGGCTGATGGACAGGGTCCCCCCATGAGGTGGCCAGACAGCCTTCAGCATCCCCAGGCTCACATCCAATCACCTTGACAACCCCAGAGGGACGAAAGTGCCCCCTGTCAAGACCCAGGGCCGACCCTCCTCTGAACAGCTACCTGCAGCCAGGGGACGCAGTGCTCAACCCACCCCCCTGACCACCTGAGAGGAGTGGGCGGGGTCCGCCCAGAGTACCTAAGCTTTATAAGAAGTGGGGAAGGGGGCTTCTCAAAACACCAGATGCCCATGTCAGGAAGGAATGTGCACTGCAGGCTCTTTGTTGCCCCTACAGACCCTAAAAAATGACTCCCACATATGAATGAATGAATGGTGTTTCATAAACACGGACTTCCTGAACCAGTCATGCTGAGTACTTATACCATAAAGCCACAAGGACTTTCCAGTCTCTCTTCATACTTCCCCCAAGTCGCACCCCAAGTTCTCTGCAAGATGTTGGAGAAGCCAGTGCATAGGAAAGGCAAGAAGGCACCTATTTCGACTGTTCCAGTGAATCAAGAAAGGCCCCCACCCAGTCAAAACCTTCTCGCCCGAGCACTCCCCACCATGACAGGATTCCTCACCTTAGCAGCACAAAGGACTATCGCAGACCGAAGAGCACAGGCTTCTGAATCTGATAGACCAGGGTTCAAACCCCAGCCCAGCCCCTTATTAGCTGAGGTCCTCCTACACATCCCTTCCCCTCTCGGAGCTCAGTGTTCTCATCGGCGAGGTGGGCATAACCACCAAGCCCACCCCCGGGCGCAGTGGGAGGGTCAGGGGACAGGATGGGCAGTCTGTAGCTCAGCGCTGGTGACACTTCCTGGATGACACTATTGGCTACTCTGGGTCCCAGAGGGCCACTCTTAACCCCTTTGACATCCAACATGCTTATCACATAAGCACTTGCTTTGCAGGGAACCGAGCCCTCTGGGGACTGGGATACAGCTACACTTTAACAACAAGGGAGTGGAGAAGGTGTCCAGAGCATGAGAAAAACAAACCCATGGGGCTACCACAGTCAACAGAAAACTTCTGCAAACATTTACTCGCTTAATCCCCCCAATAATCCTGACAGAGATCCTGCTATTGCTCCCCTTATACAGATGAGGAAAATGGAGGCTCAGAAAGACTGTCACCTGCCCAATTTACACAGCGAGTGAGTGACTCCAAGACCAGGGCTCTTTCCAGCGTCTTTCATATATGGGACCAGAATCCAAGCACCTGGTCCCACTCAGGGAGCCACACTTCACACCTGGAGAGGAACCTTCCGAAATGCCCCAGAAGAGAGGTTCATGGAACAGGACAGAGATATTTATGTAGTCAGATGCTGAGCTGTCTCCTTACAGCCCTCTCCTTCCCCCATTAAGAGGGTCTGCCGCTTCCAGCTGTGACCTGGGACAAGTGACAAAGCCGCTCTGAGCCTCCCCTCCCTCTGTGTAGTGACGTAGCATTAGTGCCTTCCTCATAGGCTGCTGTGAACTGCAGCGGGGATGGAGGTGACCCACCATCCTTCCCTCATCATTTCCGAGGGGAGCTCATTTCTGAGGCAGTGCAACTGTGATTCAAACCTCCCCTCCATCAGTGAGGTGGCATGTGGTCCAAGTCCACCCAATCAGAGTGCCCCATCCGCCCTCCCACAGTGACTGGGGCACGGATGGGCACATGATCTGAAGACAACCCATCCAGTCCCTGCAGGACCTTTATGAAAAGACCTCTGTTTCTGCAGGAGTGGCTAAGCTTGGCCTGCTGGAGGCCACCACCTCCCATCTGCAGCTGGGAGTGGGGTCAGATCCAATGGAACCAAGTGGACTGGGAGTGACGGAGGGGAAGTTTTCCCAAAAGGAAATCGAGATGCTGTTTCCGGAAGAAGAGGGAATGTGGGCTAGGCTGTCCAAAACAACAGATGGTCAACACAGACATTATCACCAGGAGGTTCCGGGAACTGAGCGGCCCTGCTGCCAAGTATCAGACCATCGGGTTCCTGGAGATCTCACATTACCCAGAACACTTACCAATCAATTCCCAGTCCAGAAGGAGGGTCCAGGTCAGAAAGTGATTCCAGGACCCCCAAATGAGACACGGAGGAGTTGAATTCACTCCTCAGCTTAAATGCGGGACTCAGATTATTTCAGTTTTATCTGCCACTCACCGCTCTCTTGCTGACATTATTCTGTCAGGATGCTTCTCTAGTGCCAGGCTCTGCTTTCGCCCAGCGGCCTCCCTGGGGCTTCGTTGTAAACAGAAGATTGGATGTAGATGAGCCAGGAGCAGCAGAACTGCAGCGGTGAGATAACGGATGCAGCTGTGCAGTGAAAGCGGGATGAAGTTTGAGTTTCTTTCTCTGCTGGTGCACCCCCATCACCTGCTCCCCTCCAGCAGCACTTGTTGAAAATGATCTAATACTATCTAGGTGTCATCCATCAGCCCTACCACATGCCAAACCAACTCAGCACCTGGTCCTGCCCATTCTCCCACCTAAATCTTCTTCAAACTCCACTCTTTCTTGCCCATCCTTTGCCCTGTATCACCTCTCACTGTAGCATCCCTCTCACGGATCTCCATACCTCCACCCTTGCCATCCAGAAGCCACTGTTATCTCTTCAAGAAGCAAATATGGCCCTAGTATCAACTCCCCTCACTCATTAACATCCTTCTATAGGTCCCTATTGCCCTCAGAATAAAGTCCAGGCTCCTTGGCATGGCTTGGAGAAACCTGCATGCCCTGGCCACTATCTAACACTCCTTTCTACCTTTCTGTCACTGTCTCACAATGAACTTTAGGTTCCTCAGATGCACTAAGTTCTCTCACCTCCCTGGGGCCTTTGCATATGCTGTTCCCTGTGTCTGCAACACTATTCTCCCTTTCTTCACCTACTTAAATCCTAGCCATCCTTCAGTTCTCAGCAGAGAACCCATTAACTGTAGAAATGTTAGTTTCCCCTCCTGCAGGCTCCCATAGCACCCCGCTCTTTGCCAATCATGAGTAAATTTTAATTCTTTATTTGCCATAAAAACATATATACACACACACAGAATAAGCACTTTATGGGAAGGGACCTTGGCTAACTTGTTCACTGTTTCCTCAGCACAGTGCTTGGTACATAAAACACATCCAGTGAATGATCTGTTAAATGAAATGAATTTCCCAAATACATATCATCCCTAGTTGACACTTTTTAGTTTTTTATTGAGGCATAATGCACATATAGAGAAGTGTGCACGTCATCAGTGTACAAATTGGGGCGATTACAAAACAAAGCTGCTGCGAACTTTAGTGCACACGTTCTTCTGTGAATATGTGCTTTAATTTCACTTGGGCAAATGCCTAAAATTGAGATGGTTGGGATAAGTGCATATTCAGCTTTGCAAAGAGACTGCCAAACTGTTTCCAAAAGTAGCTTTACCATCTCACGTTCTCACTACCAAAGTCTGAGAGTTGCAGTTGCTCTACCTCTTTGCCAACACTCGGTATTGTCCATTTCTTTCACTTCAGCCATTAGCATAAGTGTTTAGTGGTATTTCATTGTGATTTTATTTGCATTTCCCTAATGCATAATGAGTTGGAACATCTTTTCATGTGCTTATTTCCATTGGTATATCTTCTTTGATAAGGTATATTTTCAAATCTTGTGAGTTTCAGAGCTCTTCATATATTGTGTACACAAGCCCTTTATCAGATAAGTAATTTACTAATATTTTCTCCCATTCTACAATTTGTCTTTTCCTTCTCTTAATAGTATCTTTCAAAGAACAGAGTTCCTAATTTTGGTGAATTCCAATTTATCAGTGTGTTCTGCAGTGTGAAAACTTTCTCTGGGCAATAAGCCAAGACAATCATAGAACTCATATTGATTCCTTTCTCTCAGAGATAAATGTTTTCACTGTTATATATGATCATATGATAGATGTGGGGGTTTTTCCCTAATTTTTTAGTAATTTAAAGAAAGGTAGATCCAGCCCTTGTTACTTCATCTTGGTTTGAGTAAAAATCTCCACAAGTTTTGATACTTAATCTTCTCATTATCATTCAGTTGAAAATATTTTCTAATCTCCATTGTAATCTCTTCTTTGACATATCAGTTATTTAAAAGTAGGTTGCTTACTTTCCAAATAGATGGGAATTTTCTAGTTATCTTTGGATTAATTTCTAGCTTAATTCTACTATAGTCAGAAAGTATATTCTGTGTCATTTCAATCCTTTGAAATTTGTTGAGATTTGCCTTATGGCCTAACATGTGGTCTATTTTGTTAAATGTTCCATGAGCTCTTGACAATAATGTACACTCTGTAGTCCTTGGGTGCAATGTTCTATATATGGCAATTAGGCCAACTTATTAATAATGTTGATTGCCTATTCTAAATCCTTAGCTGTTTTTATCTGTTTTTTTCTATCAGTTACTGATAGAAGCGTATTAAAATCACTTAATATGAATGGGATTTATCTATTTCTCCTTTTAGTTTTGTTGATTTGGGGGCTGTTATCAGATACAGATTTAGAATTGCCATATCTTCCTTATGGAGTGTGCGTTTTGTCCTTATGGAATGTCCTTCTCTACCTCTAGTAATATTTTTACCTTAACGTATATTGTCAGATAACACAAATATCTGAATTTTCTGTGGTTCTATTTCTGTTGCCTGGATCTTCTCTTGGTTTTTGTTCTAATCTTGGTTTGTTTGTTTTTGTATTTCTGCCTAATTTTTTTTATTGTATGCTAGACATTGTAGGTAGCAAATGTAGAGGATTTTAACCTCTGCATCATATTTTCTTAGACTGGATTCTCCAGAAACTAGAAGCTGAGACCTTGACCTGTATACAGATAGTTCATTTGGGGTGGTAATCCAAGAGCACAGGAGTGGGGTTCTGAGTAGAATATGAATGGGGAAAGAGAAGAAGCCAATTCCTGGGTACATCCTTGAGTTGGTCATTACCTTGGGCTACTGGTGATTGATCCTGCCAAGACCTCCTTAAAAATGTAAGTATATCTCAAACTTTTCTTCCTGAAGAATGGAAGGGAGAAGCACTTATTCCCCAACTCACATCTCCCGTTGATCAAGAGTTGCTCCGTGAGTGGACAACTCCCTTTTACTTCCAGGATCTATGTGCATGAATGAAAGGCAGGTTCCCACAGGCAGAGGCACCAGAGAACCCCTGGCCTGGGAAGTTAGAGATGCGCAGAGGCTGAGGTAGTGTTGTTGAGTGACATCTGTACAAAGCTAGCTCTGGCAGCTGTGGCTGGAATGAAATACAGGGCAATAGGGTGTGAGGAAGAGCACATAAATATTCCACTCTCTTTCCAAAGATTCACCTTTGCTTCTGGCGGACAACTTGGTTAGGAAGAGGTCAACTTAATCAGGGATTCAGATGACTCATTGCTGGGCTTCAGTGTTTCTGAGACAGGATCTGTTTCTAGTTCATCTTTACTCCTAGGGAGCAGCTCTCCAGGGCTCCAGCTCAAATCCTAGGCTGTTTACCAGGGCGCTTCTTCCTTGGCAGGCTCTGAATGCCAGCGTTTGTTGCCCTAGCTCTATAAATCTGCCAAGGACACTGCTCAGCCCATCAGCCTCAGCCTCTGCTTCCAAATCGGCAAATGCCTCAAAGGGAAAACTGTTTGAAATATCAGACTCAACCCTGGGAGCTTCTCTTCTTTTCTGGGATCTTGGCCCCTCAAATCCTGGCTGCCTTAGCAGCTTTCTAAAGCCTTCAAAGGGGTTTTTTTTTGGTTTGGGTTTTCCATTCATCCTCAGCAGGAAGACTGGTCCAAGACAAGCTAGACAGCCATCGCCAGAAGCAGGACACCCTCAGTTGCCCATGAAAATGTTACGGAGGTGAACGTGGCACCTCGATGTGTTAAGAACAGAATCATCTCAAAAGTCAAGTTTGAGCTCTATATCCATTAAAGAATGGTTTCCTTCTTTGTCATCTCTGCTTTGCAGGATCCCCCCAGGGCTGGCACAATGCCTGGCATTTAGCACATACTCAGTATGTGTTAACTGAATAAACAACCTGCAAACAGAGTTGCTTTCTGTGTCTGTAGAGGATGCCTGTGAGGTTGGGAAGAGCATCCCCCATCTCAAAGTCTGTCTCTTTGGGGCTGCTGAGAAGCTGAGGTGGGGTTTCACAGACTTTATCAGTCATAAGACCCTCTTGCGAAGACTATGAAATCAGCTCATTTCTGGATCCCTCTCTGCAGATTCTCAGCCCTACAGCCAGCGTCCATCGAGAAAATCTACCCACTGTGACAATGGCCCCAGCACTACTATTTGCCCAGGGCCTGAAATTCCCGATTCAAGGAGGACTCAGGCCAGGGACTCCCTTGTAGAGGATCTCCTGGCTAGAAAGAGCTGGGGCTGAAGGTACAGTATCTGCTGGGATGGTGTCCTCCAAAATATATGACCCCCAGTGACTTTGGATGGTGGGGGAACCACTTTAAAGAGCATTGAATCGGAGAGTGGGTGGCTCCTTTTCTAGCCTCCTTTAGGATAAAGGCTCGGGATGGTGCCAGGATGTCTTTAACAGTCCTCTAACAGCTGTCATTTTCCCCTTCAACAAAAAAGGGGCAGGTCTCATGTTAAGAGCCTTCTTAGGCAACAGTATCTATGTGGTATATAACATTATTTCCACTGTAGTTCTGTTTCCTGGTAAATCCTATTTTTAGAACATGATCTTGACTTTCTATTTACATACGTTTCCTTTTAAGTAAACTCATGTGACATTACGTAAACAAAAAATATTAAGTTAGTAGTAGCCTGAATCATATGTAAATATGGCAAAACTGATGAAGGTTGTGTGCAAGGAAGTGAAATTTGAGGAACAGTGCACTTACGGAGTTCTCCTTCATTGGTAAAGGACAGGTAATAATGAGAATAAAAGATGTGACATAGGGTATCCAGAGCACAAGAGACCCAAAGCAAAGGGCCGAGCCCTCCAGGGCTTATCACCTAACCAGGGAGGAGCCAGGTGAGTGGGACCAGACGGTCAAGCTGCTTGAAGTGCCTCCCCTGGGATGTGTTCCACCGGGTTACGATGACCCATTTACCAGTGATCCTATTTCCAATATAAACACTCTGAGGAACCGAGCATCCTCACTAGCACCCCTGCCCCCCGAGACTGAACAGGGACACGTGTGGGCATCAGAATGAGGAGGTGGGGGAGGAGAGAACTTTCCTGTGTGTGCCTGGGACTTGAGAGACATGGAAAGAGTTTTGGAGAAGGATTGAAGTCTCTTTTTCATAAGCATTCACAAAACATTGTCAGTGGGCCCTTGAACCTTCACAAAGGTGGACGCAATACTCACCAACAATGGGGCAAATCCTCCCACTTCCAAAAGCTTCTGAGTTCCTGAAATGAAGGCCATTGATTGGATCGGTACAAATTCGCTGCAAAAAAATGTAACGTCCATTCCATTCCTGGGTATGTATCTGGAAAAAAATGAAAACACTAATTCAAAAAGATACATGCACCCCGATGTTCACAGCAGCACTATTTACCGTAGCCAAGACATGGAAGCAACCTAAGTGCCCACCAACAGACAACTGGATAAAGAAGACGTAGTATACATATACAATAGAATATTACTCAGCCATAAAAAATAGAATGAAATTCTGCCATTTGCAGCAATGTGGGTGGACCTAGAGAATAGTACACTGAGTGAAATAAGTCAGACAAATACTGTATGTCATTTATATGTGGAAACTAAAAAATAATTCAAAGGAATGTATATGCAAAACAGAAACAGACTCCAGACATAAAAAACAAACTTGTGGTTACCCAAGGGAAGGGGGAAGGACAAATTAGGGGTTTGGGATTAACAAACTACTATATAAAAAATAGATAAGCAACAAGGACTTACTATATAGCACAGGGAATTATACACATCATATTGTAATAACCAACAATGGAGAACAATCTGCAAATACTGAGTTACTATGCTGTACACCTGAAACTAATATAATATTATAAATCAACTATACTTCAATTTAAAAAAAAAATAAGGTCTGCAGACACTGTAGCCGTGAGGGGGCAGAGAAAGCCGATGGTCCTGCCCATCCCATTGACCTAAGATGAACAACATTTATTTCCCCCAAACCACCATGACAGTGACAGAATCACCCACACCCACATTTACTTCCGCATCATGCAGCTTTCACAAATGAGTGATTGGGAAAGATATTTATCATGGAAAACTTTTTGTGGATGTAGCCACCAAACTGATGGAACATTTTTCTACTTTAATTTCCGTCTTGTGCTTCCTGCAGAAACAAATGAGTTAAGGAGCCTCTCCTGGAAGGCAGAAAATATGCATGTTTCAGAACCAGGAAACATCCCTCTGTGAGGGATGTAAGGAAAAGAGAGGAGGAAAACGTGAAATGGCATCCCAAGGGCCCCGTGTGGTTGGCAAACGTGTTTTGTTTGGAACAAGGAGTGTGGTTGGATTTTTTTTTTAATGTTTAAAATAGGTAAAAATTCAGAGATTTAAAATAAAAGTCCAGCTGTCTGGCTTCTCTGGAAAAATCAGCTCTGACTGCACTGGTAGGAAAGATGGCAACTACCAGGCAGAGTGAGATAACCGAGGTACATGATCTCCACTCTGCCTCCACCACTCCCAGCCCCCTTCACTCATTAGTGTTCCCTCTGGAGTGATCAACTGCCCTCGGTTTGCCCCAGATGGTTCTGGTCTGAAAATGGAAAGTCCCATGTCCTAGGAACCCAGCTAGTTCTGAACAAGCCTAGACGGTCGTCCACCTTGCATATCTGCCTGGTCCCAAGAAACATAGCAGATAATACTCACAGAATTCGTGTTACATGCTAATAAGCATAGTTCTAAGCATCTTAACCAGATTAACTCACTTAATCCTCAACCCTATGAGGCAGGTACTAAAACCATCACCATTTTACAGACGAGAAACTGAGGCACATTCAGCTGAGGTCATACCCAGCCCGGAGGACTCTATGAGCTGGGACTTTGGTCTCATTCCTGGTATTGGGTCTCTAATCCAGGTGAGCCAAGGCCCCTCATTTTAGGCTGATGTGAGAGGAGGGCACATGACCTGCTTCTTACCCACTGATTCCCGTGGCTCTTTGTGGCAGATGTATTCCTCGCCTACCCAACAGCTAGTCCCTGCCCTTCTCGCTCATATTACAGAACCTCAATTTTGTGAAAGTTGAACATGTTTGGGGAAAGTAATGCCCGCCCTTCCCTAGCCTGAGAGGATGAAACTAGATGGTCCCCAGTATGGTAATTTCACTCCCTTTTCTTGGTTTGATTGGCTTATGGCAAGGTATGCAGCCCAGTTCTAAAGAATGAGGCTCAAAGAGAGATATGGTGAGGGTTTTTTTCCTTGGAAGGTTTTTTTCCCTGATGTAGTTGTTACATGAAGAAGGCCTCCTCCTACTTACTGCTTTAATGAGATTGTGTGAAGATGAAGTACTTGGAGCTGTGGCAGCTATTTTGTGACCAAGGGACAAGCCTAAGGATGGAAAGTCAACAGATTCAGGATGGTGGCACAGAACAGTCCAGCCACCAAACCACTCATGGAGTGACCCACCTCCAGATTATTTTACGTATTGACACTGTTTCTTGCAACCGTTACTTGCAACTGAACATACCCTAACTAATACACCATGGAACCCTCAAGAATACCTCTGCTTTTCCCATGAAGTCTAGAGCAGCTTGCTCCCTATTTTCCTTCTTTCTATGCCCCACCATGAGCTTGTGGGGACTTCCAAGGTTTAGGGGGACATCCTAAGCATGAGGTACCCCAGACCAGTCTCACTATGCCAGCCACATTAAAGAAGAGAGAGAGAGAGAGAGAGACTGGTTGATAAGCCAAAAGGTCACCATGTAGAAGAGAACCAATTCAAGAGAAGGGACATGTTTCCCCCCAATTCACTCAATAAGTAACACGCTGAGTTTCTACCAAAGGCCAAGAACTGTCCCATTTGTGGTCCCTTTCTGTCCCTTCAAAGCACCTCCCTCAATCACAGTGTCCTCAGCTCCTGGCTTTGACATTCACTGGTTCTGTGACTTTAATAAGATGCTTCACCTTTCTGTGCCTTGGTTTCCTCATCTTTAAAATGGGGATAATCATAATAATTCCAACCTCCTAAGGTCACTGGGATGATTTAATAAAATAATGATTGTAATGTTTTCAACAAAGCACCTGGCAATGTTCTATAAATGTCTGCGATTATCTCTGTTATGGGGTGGGAAATGGAGTGAGAAGAACTTGGTGTTTCCATTTTGTAAGTAAGGAAACTAAAACTTTGAGATTTTCTCAAGTAAATAACTAAATTTTAATTTAAACCCAGATCTGTCCAAATCCATAACCTGATCTAGAGAGTAGAATATTATTTTGAAGTATATAATAAAGACAAGGAAAAACTGAGAATTTTTATCCATATTTGGGATCCTAACGATAAAGATAAGCAAACCTGCCTTCTGTATGGAAGGCTAAATGTTTTTTTACCGAGACCTTTGATTAAAGACAGTTATCTTTGGTGGTAGAATAGCTGATCTCAGCATATCAAGAAAGTCATCCCCAAATGACAAACAGAATTAAATATCTACTCAGCTACTGCCAGATGGTCTCTGAAGCCATAGAACCACAGGACTTGATTACAACGACGAGAATAGGGTCCTGGGCCCGGGCTGGAGGAGAACAAAATCCACTTTCAAATGCTTCTCCAATGACTTCAATTAACTGTGGGCTAAACCAGACAGTTAGTTGTCTAAGCATAGATCTCTCTGTGGCTTTAATTAAATTTCCTCAAGTATAAATTCTGCTTGGAGACTTTTCAGAAGGAAAACACAGTACTCAGGAAATGCAATTGGATCTGATCTGTGTGTGCTGTGTAATTAGAGTTCAGGTGGGCCCTACCTTCCTGGAAGCATGTTTAAAAGCTCTTTTGTTTGACAGTAATTATTTATAATTATTATTAGCAACATTCTCATAATACCCACATTCCTACGCACCTGCCTGCTTCCCATCCATCGTATAAGGGTCAGCAAACTACAGCCTCCCGAGCCCAATGCAGGTGATGCTTGTTTTCGTAAACAGAGCTTTGGAACACAGCCCCGCTTGTTGGTTTACACATTACCTGTGACTGCTTTCATGTGACAACAGCAGAGTTGAGACCTTTTGTGGCCAACAAAGCCGAAAATGCTTGGCCTTATACAGATACCATTTGCTGAGCCTCACGGAGACCGTAGGAGCAAGACCCACTGAAGGAGATTGTTGGACATGCTCGGGAGTTTGGACGTCACCCAGAAGGCGACAGGGAGCCACTGAGGCTTGGAGGAGGTGGCAGAATGGCCACTGCAGCAGATGCGATGGGTGCCCCACCCCCTTCCCTGGCCACTCACACTACCTGGATAAGGCTGCTTAGTGAAAACACCTGCGAGTCTACTCGAGCGCTGTTTCTGGCGTGGCCAGCGAGCAGGACCAACCCCAAGGGCCCAGGGGCAACGCCCCTGCCCCACTAGGCTGAAGCCCTCAGCCAGCAGCTGACAGAGATGGTGGATAGATGCCCCGGCCCCCTGTCCCACACGACTCCCAACTGGACTGAGCCCCGGGCGCCCCCGTGGTAACCGCCCTGACAACATACCCTCTCGTGTCCTCTTTCCCTTCCCCACGGCCTTGCGCTCAAACCCTTGTCACAAGGTCTGCTTTCGGGGGAAACCAAACAAGACAGCTGGATCCCCATTTAAGAAAGATCACTCGTGGGCTTCCCTGGTGGCGCAGTGGTTGAGAGTCCGCCTGCCGATGCAGGGGACGTGGGTTCGTGCCCCGGTCCGGGAGGATCCCACATGCCGCGGAGCGGCTGGGCCCGTGAGCCACGGCCGCTGAGCCTGCGCGTCCGGAGCCTGTGCTCTGCAACGGGAGAGGCCACAGCAGTGAGAGGCCCGCGTACCGCAAAAAAAAAAAAAAAAGATCACTCGGGCAGCACCTTGGGAAGTGGACGGGATGGAGCCCGGGAATCTGGTCACTGTAGAGACGACAGGCACCACCTCGGGCCCAGCGCCCAGGCTGCCCGGGCCTCCTCCTGGCTCATCTCAGCACCTCCCCAACGTGAAAACAAGCACCAAGGCCAGGCCAGACCAGTCTCTCTTGTGAGTAGTTCAGGAATCTGTCCGTTCCTGCCCACCTGTCACCATTCTCTCTCACCCAAACGATGACACCACCTCCTCCCAGGTGTCCTCGCCTCTGCCCTTGTTTACCACACAGCAGCCAGACGGGTCCTGCTCCTTTCCGGCTCAGACCCTCCCACGGCTCCCACTTTGCTCAGGATAAAGTACCACAACCTTCCCCTGACCTCAGGGACTACGTGACCTGTACCCCCATCACTGCTCCACTCTAGCCCCCCTCACTCATCCTTGCTGTTCGCCAAACACACCGGGCGGGCTGGCCCCTCGGGGTCTGTGCACCGTCTCCTCTCCCTGGATCCCTCTTCCTCCAGAGCCGCATCACGGGCCCCGCAACTCCTTCAGTTCTGCTGGAAGACCACTTTCTCACATAGACCGTTCCCGAGCACCCTATCTTAACGGCATGGCCCCCTCCTAACACTCCCAACCCTCCTTCTCTGCTCAGCTTGTCCCCATCGCACTAGCCAGCATCCAACATCACTACGGCTCTGACCTGCTCGCTTTGCTGAGGGTTTATCCTCCCCGGCACTAGAATATGAGCTTCAGGAGGGCAAGAAATTGAGTCTGTTTTGTTCACCACTGTATCCACAGAGGCCAGCAGAGTCACTGTGTAGGAGGATCCTCAATAAATATTTATGCGAAAGAAAGAAAGGGGTGGGGTGGGGTGGAGGGAGGACTCTTCCTTCTATTCCTTAAGCAGCTGCATCCACTTCCCCCCACTCTTCCAGGCCCAGACCCGCCCACCATCTCCCAGACAGGCAGGAAGCAGAAAGGAGTCAGAGAGCAAGCAGCCCCTGCCCTGGGTCTCGGCTCTTAACAGCGTTTCAAGGTGTGACAAAGTGGAGCGAGCACGGGCTAGACTTGTGTTCAGATTCCAGCTTCTCCACTGACCTGCTGAGTGACCCCAGGCAAGTTGCTAAACGTCTCTGGGGCTGAAGAGGTGGGCAGGCCAACTTTTCAGGGCCCTGGGGGCCCTGTGAGGAGAACCAAGTAACACAGAGGCCAAGTTTAATGTGTCCTTGTTTGAAAGACAACAAGGAGAAAGTTCATCAAAAAAGATTGGGTCTACTCACCCAAAGGACATCTTAAAAAAAAAAAAAAACAACAACGGTGTCCCCTTACCTCTGAAGCCTTCTTCCAGAGCCGCCAGACCTGAGAACAGAAGTCTGTGGTTTCAGCTTAGCTTCCGGGTTTAAATAAGCTTAGTTCCACCTGCATCAATTTACTAGCAAATGAGGGTCGTTTTTATCATGCAAATGAGGGTCGAGCAAATTATCGTTTTCTTTGGGCAAGTCCACCAAAATGTCCAACAGGAAGTTGTACAAATTCAGGGGAGAGAGACCCATTTTGTTCGAATGACAGCAAACCACATTTGAACCAGAGCAAATTTAATTCCCTGCTCCAGCTCAATATTTGCAGTGAAGATTTTGAGAAACCAAATTGGATTTTCGGGGCTGGGGATGCTTTTTAACGCATGCCACTGCAGCTGGGCAGATTCAACTTGTTCCATCGAAGGTGCAATTCCCTGGCCACGCTGAAGAGCTCACAGTTTATATGAACCTAAGCAAGGAAATAGACCTTCAGCCCTAAACAGAGGGGGAGGATTTTAGCCAAGGTCTTGAAGCGCTTTCTTCCCAGGGACTCACGGCGTTGGGAGAAATAATGGCCCAGCTCTCAGGAATACAGACTTTTTGAGCTGGAAGAGATTTGGGGCATCACCTGGAGTATCTAGGATTCTCTAAAACGTGAGCCAGGAGCGTTTTTAAGAGAGCCCAGCAATCAGTTACACTGAATCCACCTGTTAAGAAAGGCATTCCTTTCAATCAATCCTTTTCATTGTATCTAAGAGAGTCTTAGTTCTTTAAGGATTCCTCTTGAACCCGTAGGGCTCCATGGTAATAGTTTCCCACTAGAATTTAAAAACAAAACATTGTATCCCATTCTTTGTAGACCAAGAAGTCAGCAAACATTCTCTGTAAAGGGCCAGAGAGTAATCACTTAGACTTTGATGTCTCCCTCGCAACTAAACTCTGCTGTTCTAGAGCAAAGGCAGCCGTAGATGGTAAATAAACGAATGAGCAGGGTAGGTCCCAATAAATCTTCCTTATACACACGGAAATTTGAAATAGTCTGCTTCTTTTGATTTTTTTTCCTCCAACCATTTCAAAATTTAAAAATGAAAAATATTCTTAGCTTGAGGACAGTAAAAACTCAGGCAGCAGGCCAGATTGGCTATAGCTTGCCAACCTCTGCTATAGAATCTGCTAGTGGTCAGAGCAGACGTACTTACTTTGGGGTCACCTGTGTGGCCCTGGAGTCAGACCCCTGCCTTGGAATGCCAGCAACTCAGTGTCTGTGACTCTAGAGAGTTGCTTTGTTTCTCCAAGTCTCAGTTTTCCCCTCTTTAAAATGGGAATAATAATAGTACCTACATCATTAGGTTGATGTAAGAACTGAGTTAATCCATGTAAGGTGCTTGTAATGTTATATGGCATGCAGTGTCAGACGTTAGCTCTGCTGTATATATTTTTACAGTTTCCTTCTATGTAGGGTAAGGGATACCTATTTTCCAGATATGGTAATGATACAGCTTCCCTCTTCCATAAATCGATTTAAAGTCAAGTTAAAGGAAAATATCATTGGAATGCATATAGTCTCATGCAAACATGGCAAAAATCATCAGTGGGGCACTTGAATGACTGAAGTTTGGCAAACACTCAGCTGGTCCCTTCGTTATACAAAGTTGAGAAAGAGATCGTAATATCAGAGTCTTCAAATTAAAAGAGAATGGGAGGGCTTCCCTGGTGGCGCAGTGGTTGAGCGTCCGCCTGCCGATGCAGGGGACATGGGTTCGTGTCCCGGTCCAGGAAGATCCCACATGCCGCGGAGCGGCTGGGCCCGTCCATGGCCGCTGAGCCTGCGCGTCCGGAGCCTGTGCTCCGCAACGGGAGAGACCACAACAGTGAGAGGCCGCGTACTGCAAAAAAAAAAAAAAAAGAGAGAGAGAATGGGGGTGCATTTCACTCTCTGAATTTTAATGATTACAGTCACATCTGTCTTACTACCCCTGCCACACTGTGAGTTCTTTGAGGGTAGGGACACATTATCCCTGAACCTCTAATCCTCACAGGTGGGCCCCAGCCCATAGACAGTGACCACGAATATTTGTGCTTTTTTTAAATCTAGGTAAGTTAGATTATTCCATATGAACCTTTAAGTTCCTTCCAGCCTCCCAAAAGGACAGGAGTCCAACTGGATGGCTGGATCTCATTATTTATTGATTCATCCATTTAGCAAACATATGGAAGCCCCAACCAAGAACAAGCCCTGTACAGAGAACCCCAAAATAAGTAATACATGACCACTGCTCTTGAGTGGTCCCAGTCTACAACGGTTGGTAGTGAACTTTTTGGATCATATATGCCTAAGTTTAAAAAATTGCTGAACAGCCACATTTAATATATATTAATAATTAGCACGTGTTAATTATTATTATATTAAATATGATTATAAAATATATACTATATTGTAAGGCATTAAATAATCATACACTTATGAAATATCATTGTTATAACTGGTAAATTATTAAGTATGTTTATTATTGTTGTATAATTAAACAGTTAACAATATGTTTAATTATCTATAAATTGCATATGGATGTCACTTTTCAATTACATTTTTCACATTATAACGCATGTAAAAAACTATGACATCAAGGTTCTAAGGTTTTCTCCCCACACCTTCCATGAGCCCCGTTTTGGAGGGAGCCTGGGTCAAGTGGAGGACACGTGCCAAGGGTTATGATACAGGGATGAGCCCCCAGGGAAGGTGTGACTGTGTTTGCTGGTGGGGGAAGGTGCCCCAGGGGGGTTGGGGATGTTCTTGAGAGAGAGGTGAGGCTGCAGCTGAGACCAAAGTGGAAGGACGAGGAGGCAGAAAGTCCAAAAGAACGAAGGAATGGTCCTTCAGAAGCAGGATGCCTGTGGGGTCTGCCTCTCTGACTCCTGGGGGGAGCAGAGAGCCAGGAAGTGTGAGATGCCCGCTCTTGGATATTCATCCTGGCACGTCTTTTCTAGCACAGCCTGGACAACTCCCTCCCATCCGAAAGTCAGTCGGAGGGTTTTTCCTTGTTTCCCACCCCGTGGGCAAGGAAGCCTGCACATCACCGCAAAGCCTCCCATTATGTCTTTCTGGCAAGGAGCCTGGCTTCATGACTGAGCACTCCCCTTTGGTGCCATGGAGATAAAGCCTGACCGTAGGAATGAGGATTTGAGATTTGGGGGGCCGCTATAGCAGCAGGTCTGTGGAATGTTGAAGTCTTAAAGGGGCCCTGCTGCCTAAAGAAGCTGGGTACACAGAAAGCACTGGATAAGCTTCTGTGCAAGGAGGGAACACAGGCATGGATGAATGAACGAATATTTGCTCAGGTCCTAGTCCCACTGTTTTCAGAACAAAGATAATCACAGGAGCAGGAGCTAGATTTTACTATTTCTAGATCTTACAATAACTGCACAGCAGAGATTATGTTACCGACGTGAACACTGAGGCTCAGAGAAGAGATGCCTCCCCAGCATCTCACACCGCCGGTCAGGGGTAGAGCTGAATGCAGCCGCAGGCAGCCTGACTCCTGGCCATCTTCTCATCCACTCTGCTGGTGGCTTCCATCTGGGAACCAGAATGGGCTCCAATGGCCTGGTCAACCCAATCATCTGGTCCTCATATGTCATCTGCCACACCTCTGCCACTTGTTCACCCAGAACCTGCTCGAATACCTCCAGGGGTGGGGTTCCCACTTTCACCTTTGGAGAGCTGGTTTTTAGAAAACAAGTCTGCTCTTTTAGATACAGGACGAATTATGTGTGTGTGTATTTTGAGAGAAGATACAAGGAAGGAAGGGAGGAAGGGAGGAAGGGGAGAGATTATGATATTTTTCCATAGTGACAGTGTCTTTATATCTCATTAGGATTTATTGAGTACTTACTATGTGCCAGGCACTTTACAGATATCACCCCACTTCATACAGCACCACTATGAAGTAGGGATTGTCAGATGCCCTGCTTCAGATGAGAACACCAAGGTTCAGAGAGCTGACATCCCCTGCCCGAGCCCCACAGATAAAACGTGTCTGAGCGGGAGTCACCCCAGGCCCAAGATGACCCCGGCTCTTGGCCACCATGCGTCCCTCCACCCTCACAGGCCTTACAGCCTGTGAGGCCTTTGCCTCTAAAGACTTTCCATTTGCCTTATTCAAGTAATTGCTTTCCCTTAAAAACATTTTTTTAAGCACAGGATTCACCCATAATCCCACCACACACAGATAATGATTATTAATATTTTTCATATATACACTGTATATATACATTCATATATATATATACACATATGTGCATCGATACATTAACATCTATACATTTTTCATATATATAAGCTGTATGTAGACAGATGGTTCCGGTTTTTTGCAAAACTGAGATGATACTATGCATGTTATTTTGTAACCTGTATTTTCTACCCAACGGTATATCTGGAACATCTTTCCATAGCAACACATAAAGCTCTACGTCAATTTTATGACTGCCTGGAATTTTGTCACACGGATATACCAAAACGTTTCTAACTACTCACCTCTTGTTGGACGTGAATGTCCTCCAAATATTAACTCCTCCAACACATCTTTGCACATACATCTTCGTGCAAATTTCTATTTCTTAGGTTACTGCCTATGAGGAAAGTGGCTGGGGGTCACAGGTGATGCCCCCGAAAGCCCCCTGGCACTCCTACTAGCTGTGTGGGAGAAGGCTGGCTTCCCCGCCCCCAGCTCACATGGGATGTTATCTTTTTTTAATCTTGGCCAAGCTTTCTGGCCAGGGAAAAATAATAAAACTACATCTTGTTTTAATGTGCTTATCTTTTACTACTAGTGAGATTGAATTTCTTCCAACATCAGGCAGTTCCAATCTGTCTTAGGCATCCTTGCATTACTACGGTAACCCTAAGGGTACAAAATACCCCAAGTGGGGTTCTGACCAGCATAGAGGCATCTACCCAGTGGGTCTCTGCATGTGGGGTCAACTGGTCCCACCAGGGCGCTGCCCAGCTGCCGGGGCCTGAACGGATCCCAGGCCCCAGAGGTGGAACAGGACTGTCTGGTCGATAGCTCGGGCAGCCCAGCCACCCTGGGGTGGCATTTGACACCCGCCTGGTTTCAGTCAACTCTGCCTGGGCTAAACCGGATGCCTGGCACCTCACCCCTTCCCTCCGATGGCCCAGAGCAGCCAAGAAGCTCCCTCCCTCCCTGGGTTCGCTGCCTGGTGCTAACGTCTACCTGGAAGCCTGGGGGCAGGGGCCGGGGATGGGGTGGTGCGAGTAATGCCTGTGTGCAAACACACATAGGATTTTGCTTCCCTTCCGGCTGGTTATTTCAAAGCCAGGAGTTAGATAAGATTCACCTTATCTATCAATTTGCTCACATGCTTAACCTGTTGCCATCTGACAAACTCACAAAATTCTTCTCAGTCAAGTGCTCAGTGTTGAGGGTGTGACAGACCAACCCCCTCCAATGCCACACGAGGGAGCATGAGGTGTGGCGATATCAGCTCTTTCCACCTGCGCAGCATCCCTTCTCCTCCTCCTTCTCAGGAAAGGGCACCTCTATCCTCCCTGCCCAGATCCCTCCACGCCCTACTTCCTGTGCCCCACCTCCAGCCTAGGGAATAGGCTGAGCTCCAACCTGGGTGCACTTCCCACTCTGTCAGGTGCCAGATAAGTTACTTAGCTTCTCAGAGCCTCAGTTTTCTCATCACTAAAATGGGACAATAGTAATACCTCCCTCCCAGTGTTGTTATGAAGATTAAATGAGATCAGGTTGGTTAACATAATTTTATAAACTACGATATGTAGAGCCAATTTCTTTTTTTTTTTTCTAAACAAGGACTGATTGAACAGCTGGTTGCATTCTAGTATAATCGCTCCTTGAATATAAGCTAGGAGTGGGAAAGCTCACAGAGAATTTAAATTATAGTCATTTGGTTTCACTGCCTGCCCCCCAGGCCTCAGATCTGGGTCCTGACACAAGGTTCATGATCACTAATATTTGTTGACTTGAATCAAGATGAGGTAGGTTTGAACTGTTGAGCTTCCATGGCTTGCAATGGCTCACTGCTCCAGGACTTGGGGGCTGCATGTTTTCTTTTATTCAGCCATTCAGCAAGCATCGGTGAGCCCCATATGTCAAGTCCCGTGCTGAGGAAATCCCCAAAAGAGCAAGAAATGTCCTTACTGTCGAGATGCTCATTACACCAAAGAGGAAACACACTCGTAACCTGGTACTACTGCTCTATGAACAGACAACGGCCAGACCATAGATAACTCTAGAACCCCGACCCACAAGTTTTGCGGCAATCAGCCCAGAATGGTCAGGACTTGGTCAGTGACTGCCAGCTTCCTGAGTCAGCCCTTGGGTTCCTGTTTCACAGTCTCCACATGGCACATGTTTCAATAGAGCTGCCACCCAGCTGTAAATGGAGGGGCAAAACTTGGAGACAAAACCAGAAGGAGCAGTCTTACCACTACCAGCTATACAGCCTGCCCTGGGAGAAAGAGAGAGAAGAAGGAAAACGAAGGGGGAGAGGGAGAAACCTAAGCTGTAAATAAAAAACAAAACATTCCACACACAGGTTTTGAACAAGCCGTGCCTGCCCTAACAGTGAAATTAACTCCTTCCAGCCAAACTTTGGAGAATGTGACTCACCTGGAAGCTTGTTAAGCACTTGACCCCTGAGTCCCACCCCCAGTGTCTTAGTCTGCTCGGGCTGCCCTAACAAAAGACCACAGACTGGGGGACTTAAAAACTAGACCCTTATTGCTCACAGTTCTGGGGGCTGGAAGCCTAGGTCAGGAGCTGGCATGGTTAGGTTCTGGTGAGAGCTCTCTTCCTGCCTTGCAGACGGCCTCCTTCTCACTGTGTCCTCACATGGCAGACAGAGACCAAACAAATTCTTTCTGGTGTCTCTTTTTTTTTTATGTTAGCAAAGGTTTTAATATATAACACTCAATACTGGCAAAGGAACAGAGAAAAATGTATTTTTAGATACCACCCTTTAGAAAATAGTCTGGCTTCTCTTCTTATAATGGCACTAATCGCATCATGAAGGCCCCACCCTCAGGACCTCATCTAATGCCTAATCAACTCCCAAAGTCCCTGTCTCCAAACACCATCACCTTAGGGCTTCAGCATATGAATATTGGGGGAACACAGTTAAGTTCATTCTTCCCCTGGCCCCCCAAAATTCATGTCCTTCTCACATGCAGAATACATTCATTCCATCCCAACAGACCCAAGAGTCTTAACCCATTCCTGTATCAACTCTAAACTCTAAAGTCCAAAGTCTCATCTAAATATCATCTAAATCAGATATGGTGTGATTCAGGGTACAATTCATCCTGAGTCACAATTCTTCTCCAGCTGTGAACCTGTGAAACTAGACAGGTTATGTGCTTCCAAGATACAGTGGTGGGACAGGCATAAGACAGACATTCTCATTCCAAAAATGAGAGAGAAGAAACAAGGGGTAACAGGTCCCCAAAAAGTCTAAAACTTAGCAAGGCAAATTCCATGAGATCTTAGGGCTCACGAATAATCCTGAACCTGTGGTTCTGGGAATCTGCAGTTTTCATCTAAGTTCTCAAGGTCCTTGCATGTCAGAGTGTGGTTATGACCAGCTGCTTGGCTATAGTCTGACCCCACTTACAACCTGTTGAGTAAGAACCTGTATTTAGGGCTTCCCTGGTGGTGCAGTGGTTAAGAATCCGCCTGCCAATACAGGGGACACTGGTTCAAGCCCTGGTCCAGGAAGATCCCACATGCTGCGGAGCAACTAAGCCCGTGCGCCACAACTACTGAGTCTGTGCTCTAGAGCCCGCGAGCAACAACTACTGAGCCCATGTGCCACGACTACTGAAGCCCACGCACCCAGGGCCTGTGCTCCACAACAAGAGAAGCCATCTTAATGAGATGCCTGCGCACCACAGTGAAGAGTAGCCCCCGTTCGCCGCAATTAAAAAGAAAGCCCGCACGCAGCAACGAAGACCCGACACAGCCAAATATAAATAAATAAATTTATTTTTAAAAAGTCTGTATTTAAACAAGACCTACAGTGTTTCATATGCACATTAATGTTTGAGAAGCTCTGCTCACAGTGATTCACACTGAAAGAATCAAATACCTCTCGGAGCATAATAACAGCTAACAATGAACTAGGCAGGGTTCAAAGTGCTTACTGCATAGTAATGCATTTATGGGTCACAATAATCCTGTGAGGTAGGGACTATTCTTATCCCCACTTTACAGATGAGAAAAGTGAGGCACAGAATGGTGAAGTAACTTGCCAAAGTCTCAAAGCCCACACATGCTGAGGCTGTGATTCAAGCCCAAGTGGGCTGGTACCTGCTGCCCTTCCCCTCAGATGGTGATTCACCTGGGAATAGACAAGCCCTGAATCATCCCAGCCGCCCTCCTGGACCCAGATACCTCAAACAAGGCATTCAACACCTCTGCAAAATGTAAGAGCTGCACTGCTCCAATATGTCCTATAGCTAAATAACACATGCAGATCACATCAATTTTCTGGGAAAAAAATGGCTGTGCAGATTTGGGTATAATTATTACGTTCCTAAACTCAACTGATTTAGAAAAAAAAAATCAGTGCAAGCAAGAAACCGTGCTGGGGACTCACATGAGCCCCATGATTAAATCAATTCTCTCTCTCAAATCTGCTCTGAGAATTACACGCCAGAAGGTTCTGAGGCAAGAATGGAGGGCAAAACAGGTAAAGAGCCATTCGTACTGGCCTCCAGCCATAAGGACTTCTTTGGATACTTTTATGTGGTCTGCCCTCTGGACTGAAACTATTTTATAAAACCAAGCTATGTTCTTTGAACTTAAAATGCCAAAACATAAAAAAAACACATAAAACAGGGCTGAATTGCTTCAGTTTGCCCCACTGCTGCCTGAGAGCAGCTCTTCTCTTTGTATGTTTGTTTGTATTTAGAGATTCCTTTCTCCCACCATCGCTGCAGCTGAGTTACTGGGCAGTCTTGTTCCCACGTGAGATCAGCCCTAGGAGTTAGTCCCATTTCCCCAAAGACAAATAGCCATGGGGTTATCAAAAGTTGTCAATGCCCTTCGACCAAGGAGAGGCCAAAAGTAGATTAATACAAGCATCATATGAAGAGGTGGTCCCCTCCAAGGCTTCCCCGGGCACAGTCCGGAGAATGGATGTAGCCATTAGCTGGTTACTCATAAATCGGAAGACACTATCAATGCAGGTAATCAATGCAGGCAAAGGCAGACTCAGCACTGGGAAATTAAGGTTTTCTTTTGTCCTAGAAAAAGATCAGCAGTGATGTCCCAACAGAGATGGTTTATTAAGGATCTGAAGACTTCAGGGCCTTAGGAGATTGTTTTTTCCCCAGTTCCATTAAACAGGAAAGGTAAGGGCAGTAAATGAAAATGTCACTCACGCAACTAGGAACAGAGCAGACCGTGTCTGGAGGCCAAAGAAAGGATTCCCCTTTGATCGAAAAGGATTATGTGTTTGTACATTTCAGAAGCTAGCAGGCCCCACTTCCAAGAGGCAGAGACTGAGCACTGGGCCCACCCATCAAGGGTGAAACCCATTTCCATCTGCTGTTGACACAAGTACTCTGGCAAAAGCTGGGGCCAGCCAACCAGAAATGCAGCCGGGAGCCCACCCTTTGGGACAAGGCTCTGAAAGTCTGACCAAGTGCTAACACAATTTTTAATAAAAGATAAAGAGCTCATTGCAATACCATTTATAGCAGCAACAAAACCTTGCATGATCAACAGGAGGAAACTGGCTAAATAAATGTGCATCTATCCAAACTGTGAAAATTAGATTTTCAAAGAATATCTAACAAACAGGGGAAACAATTATGATTCAATGTTAAGTAAGGGGAAAAAAAGCAGGACCCACAGCATAAAACTGATTTTTCTGCACCTATATAGGTACTTTTTTTTTTTTTTTTTTTTTTTTTTTTGCGGTAAGCCGGCCTCTCACTGCTGCGGCCTCTCCCGTTGCGGAGCACAGGCTCCGGACGCGCAGGCTCAGCAGCCATGGCTCACGGGCCCAGCCGCTGCGCGGCATGTGGGATCTTCCCGGGCCGGGGCACGAACCCGTGTCCCCTGCATCAGCAGGCGGACTCTCAACCACTGAGCCACCAGGGAAGCCCTATAGGTACATTTTTAAGGGAAAAAAAATAAGCTAGAATAATCACCAGAAGTACTTACCTTTGAATGGTGGAAATGTGGGTAGGTTTTTTTCTTACATCTGTCTGCATTTTCTAATTTTCCATAATTAGCATGTATTACCCTTAGAATTAGCAAAAATAAAGGCTATGCTTTAAAAATATTGAATATATTTCTGATGTTGTTTCCTAATAACAGTTACTGTTTATTGAGAGCTTAATATGTGCTTTATATATGTTATTTTACTTTATTTTATTTTTGCGGTACGCGGGCCTCTCACTGTTGTGGCCTCTCCCATTGCAGAGCACAGGCTACGGACGCGCAGGCCCAGCTCACGGGCCCAGCTGTTCCGCGGCACATGGGATCCTCCCAGACAGGAGCACGAACCCGCATCCCCTGCATCGGCAGGCGGACTCTCAACCACTGCACCACCCGGGAAGCCCTTAGCAAAGCATTTTTAAAGGCCAGGTGAGGGAGGGGCGTTCCCAGGTATTTGATTAGCTCATGTACAACTCTCTGACTGGTTGATGGTGAGGTCACAGGACAGTGTCACAGAGATTAACGTTATCAGTCCTTAGGCTCCAGGAGGTCTGGGCACGATGTGCTCATGGTCATTAAGCAGTTAATTTTTTCCATTTGGTAGGGGTTTTAGCATCTGTAAAACACCTAAGGAAATGTGCATCAGATACTATTTTCTGAGTACTTCAGAGTGGATCTAAAGCAGCAGATATGGGAGAGGGGTCTGTCCTGGGAAGGCTCCACAGGGTCCTTCTCAGTTACAACTTAACTGGGCATCTTGTTTGTTTTTTGTAGGAAAATCACCTCCATTTGCAAACTGCTGTGGGAGAGGCTTGAAAGTAATGTGGTAATCCCGAGGTTTTAGGAAAAGGCAGGTTGGGCCCTAGAGCTCCTCCAACAAGGACCAGGAACAAAGTCAGCCCCCAGGCAGGCCCAGAGAAAATCACCATTTATCTTGGGTTCCCTTTTGTTACACTCCACTCTGAAAGAGACTGGGGCTTTGCTGACTGAGACAAGTTGGCTGCCTGTAGCAGACAACCCTATAAAAAGGAAGGACACCTGGGATTCGTGGACCCCATCAAGCAATAGTGCTGAGCCCTTAGGAGCCACACCTTGGGGCATGCCCACACGGGGTGGTAAGTAGAGTCATTTGTCTGGTTTTGCTGTCAGTGGTCAGGGTGAGAAGTGACTCTCAGCCCCTATCCCCATGCCCCCTCCCTACTCCACCCCTATTCCCATGGGGCTCACTGTGACAACTCCATGGTCTTCACCCCCAAACTTAGACCAGTGGTTCTTACCCTGGTTGCCCATTAGGATCACGTGGGAAGTTTCAAAAAATACTGACACTCAGTTCACTCCCAGATATTCTGATTCATTTGGCCGAGATGGGCCCAAGTGTGGGCATTTTACACAGCGCCCCAGGTGATTCCCATAGCTCGGTGAGGGTCAAACATCACTGCGCTGGACCAACCTTAATAAACCAGAGGCTGAAGACAGTGGGCTTCACAGGGGTGGATGTCTAATTGATCTGTCAAACTGCGACAACCAGGTAAACTTGCTGGACTGCTGAAAAGTTAACAAGATCAGCTCAGAGAGCACCCCGCACAGAAAGTGGTTGGCAAGTGTTACTTCTTTCCCTAGAATCAAACACAAGAGCTAACATTTATTACATACCTGTTATCCCATTTAGTCCTCAGAACAGCTGTATAAGGTAGATATCCCCATTGTCCCCATTTGTAAGATGCAGAGAAAGGTGACATCCTTCTCAAGATTACCAGCTGGCAATGGTGGAGCTCAGCTATTTTGACACCAGAGCCCCAGGCTTGCAATCCCTTCCTTATACCATCTTCCTGCTTAAAGGACCCTTACGGGGTGGGGTGGGGGCAGGGGCTAAAGCCACCTGCCTCCCACCTCCTGGCCCTTGCCGGGCTGTCCCCCTGCTTTGAATGCCAGTCTCCTCTCTGCCTACAAGTCAGAAGCCACCCAGGAAAAAACTTCAGTCCTTTCTAGGGTCTTACAGACCTCACAGGGAGTCCTCACCCATCCATTCATTTATTCTTCCTGTTCTTAAACAGATACCTAGTGAGCATCTCATGAGTGCCAGGTACTGAGCTAGACACTGGATAGGAACACGGGGGAGTCCTGGTGGAGCCTGAGGTCCTACGGGGGAGACCAAAAAAACCCCACAGATTGCCGCAGCTGCTCCAAAGGGAGCCTTCGCCAGACCCTGAGAAGGCATCCGATGGTTTTAAGCCAAGTCCTGGTAATTTGTCTTTCCACCTGCCAGTGGAAGACGAATTGACTGGGGGCTGATGGTGGCGGCAAGGAGGCCAGGGAGAAGGCTAAGAAGGGAGGAGGCTGAAGGAGGAATCCAGATGAGACAGGAAGGGGCCTGGCCCAGGGGGGTGAGGATGGACATCTTCCAAAGAAATCTGCTGCCCATTGGATGAGTGGTCATTACAACTTGCTGTGCCCCTTGTGACATTCTGCAGTATTTTATACTGTGGCTTGTTTCCTTATTGCATAAATCGCCTCCAGGGTAATATTCTAAATATTTAACAGGTGGGAGCCACCAGGGGACTGACCAGTCAGAACAGACAATGATGAGGTGTTAACCCTTTCACTGCTGGATAATGGGGAGGTCCCAGGGGAGCAGCCTGGGTGGAGGAAGAGGTTTGAAACGAAACAATTTTTTGTCAATATTTTAACAACCAGTATTAAAACCAAGTGGTTCGTACCAGCTAAGGCTTGCCTCCTCACCAGGTTTTCAGCTTCTAGAAACAAGACTAGACTTAATCAAGATGAATTAGCTAGAAATTAGTCATACAGGTATCCCTTCCCAGGGGAAATGTCCTGTGGAGGCCTGGCTTCCATGGGGCCAACGTGCAGATGGACATTTCAGTCTTGCGTTTCTGAGATGAAACGCAGAGTCCATCAGAATCGACTCCTGGGTCTACAAGGGCTGTGTGTCCTCTGAGCCCAGGACTCAGGAGGTGCAGGTGGTATTTTTGGAGGAATTTGCTGTCAATTCCTCCTCCTTGCAGAGGCTGTCCGGCCTCCGGATGCCTGGCTCCCCTCAGACGGTCCCGGAGCCCAGCCGGGGAGGGCACAGCAGGGCACTTTATTGTGTTGAAGTTCTGAAATTTTGTGGTGAAAAAAAAAAGGTCATGGTAAAGAACAAAGAGGCAAAGAAATCTATTTGAGTGAGCACTGGGCTCGCTCTGGCCAGCCCGTCCCTTACAATCCAGGGACTCAGTGCTCCACCTGTGAAATGGGTAGACTTACTTTTGCCCCTTTGTTCTTCAGAAGATGGATGAGATCAGATAAATAGACACATTTACATGGGTTCCTCCCTCCTTCCCCCTTCCCCTCTCCTTCTTCCCTTTCTTGTAGAGGTATTTGTCAAGCACTTACTGATTTGGATACTGGGGGAGCACGGACACAAATCCGGGCCATTGGGAGTCTGTGTTTCCCTAGGGGATTATTTCACTTCGTCCTGATGACCAGCCTGGAGGTGGTGCTCTTACTGTCGTCCCGGAGGCTCAGAGAGGAGAATGACCAGCTGTGGCCATGCCGCTGGTGAGAGCCAGGTCTAGAATTAGAACCCCATCTCCCTGACTCCCCAATCCAAGTTCTTGGTCTGGCCAGAGACTATCACCATACACCTCCCCATGGGAAATCTGCTTCAAAAGGGAGATGCCCCATAATTTTAAATCGTGGTCAGTTTAAACTGCTTGGAAGGGAAGAAAGAGTGTAAGCATTGGACTGGGACCAACCTGAATTTGAGTCCCATCTCCCTACTAACCAGCTGTGTGATCTCAGGCAGAGTGTTTAACCTCTCTGAGTCTTAATGCCTATAAAAAGAACAAGGATAGGGTAGGAGAGGGATGGACTGGGAGTTTGGGGTTAGTAGATGCAAACTATTACATATAGAATGGATAAACAACAAGGTCCTACTGTATAGCACAGGGAACTCAATATCCTGGGATAAATCATAATGGAAAAGAATATAAAAAAGAATGTATATGTATATATAACTGAGTCACTTTGCTGTATAGCAGAAATTAACATAACATTGTAAATCAACTATACTTCAATTAAAAAAAGAAACAAAATGAACGAGGCTGGTCTGGCTTTGAAATAGGGAAATAAAGGCTTACAGCCTGGAGGTTTCAGAAAAACAGAGAAGGCTTTAGTCAGCCTGAAGTCCAGGCTGGTTTGGCTGCCTAGTAGCTGTGGGGACTAGGGCCAAGTGTATACGCATTCTGTGCCTGTTTCCTTGTCTGTAACACACAGACAATCGCAGCCCTTGCCGCAAAGGGTAGGTGTGAGAATCAAATGTGATCGTCCACGTCAAGTGCTGTCACCAAGCTGGTCTGGGTGTCACTTCTCAGGAGTAAGACATGCTCTGGGCATCTGCAAAGGCCACCAAGCATTCGGCCAGCAGGGCCAACACATTGCCAGGGCCATCGGGATGCCAGGCGGGGACAGCACTGGTCCCTGACCTCACATGGTGGTAAATGTGCGGGCCCGGAGCCAGATGCCCAAGTTTGAACCCTGGCTGTGCAGCCTTCTTGGCCGAATTATTAGCCTTCCTGTGCCTAAGATATTAGTATCAGCCTCACAGGGTTGTGGTCAGAATTAAAAGGGTGAATACAGATAAATGCTCCGGAACGCTGCTGGGCACATACAAACACTCCAGAGGTATTTCCTCGTATGATTATTTGTTCTCACTTCATGTCTGGTGATCTCCAAAAGAAGTTGCTCTTTGCCGGGAAGTTGCTCTGTGAATGATGGTTTATCCTCACTCACCTGGAAATGCTGCCACCTTACCCGTTTCACCTCGTGCCTTGGAGCCACTGTGAGTTAGAAGTAATTCAAGTCGAACTGTAACTTTCCAGGTTCCACAGAGGGGACACCTTTCCTCCAAACAGAGTCCCCGGCTACATGTCGCTTGTTCTAAGAGGTTTCTTCCGAGGGCTACATTTCTTCCCGTAACTACTGCACTGTGGGTTTTCCAAGCCTGCCTGTTATGTATAAATACACTTAACTTTTATGGGGTGTGTAAGTGCTGTCGGCGTAGACCATCTCCTCCGTCCCCCAGGATCAGGGGAAGGTCTGGGACGTGGCAGGGAACGATATTTCTCTGAAGGCTTTAAATCCGCTCCATTGCATTTGTGGGGGGTAAGATAGGATGCAGGGGTCTACCTGACATTGGTTTAAACCAGCATCCCCCACCTCTCTTCATCTCTCCATCATCTGGACCACTGCAGGGGTCTTCTTGCTCCAATTCCTCCCAAGTTTACACTGTGTTGCCCGTGGCCACCCGGGTGAAATTTCACAGCGTGACTCCAACTCATCACAGCCCCACAGCAAAGCCTCAGAGGCTCTTAGAATTGCTCTGAAAATAAACCTCCTGCCCTTGCCAGGCCTCCTGGCCCGACCCTGCCTTTAAATCTTAATGGACAAGCTGATCTCAGTCATAAATGGTTAGAAGTATTTTATTTCTGTTTCGCAGATGAAGTAGCAGCTAACGCCATCAGCTCTGGAGTCATACCGCTCATTCATTCATCATTTCAGTCAGTCGACAAATACTTAGCCATGTGCCAGGCTTGTTTCAGGCCCTGGGGGACAGCGGTGAATGAGACACAGTTCCTGGCCAGGGCTGCTTTCCAGGGCGTGCAGACCGTATAGCAGCAGAGGGGCCAGGGCCTACAAGGGCCCACCGTCTCCGCCTGTTGAGTGAAGTTTCTTGCCGAGCATTGAGCTGGGCCCAGCTCTAGGGCTTGGCCAGCCCAGGCATGTCACTCTTGGCCCCATACCACGGATGGGATGCTGGGGGAAGTGGGGGCACCAGCTACATCTTCCCCTGCAAGAGTTGAGGGGCCCCCAGCTCACCAGCGCAGGGACTGGGAAATGAACAGCCCTACCCACCAGCTGTCAGGTTTCGGGGAAGCAGCTTGCCTGCGCTTTTTGAGAATCCCCCCACTAACTCCTGTGGACCCCTTCTGGGTCTAATTTGAGTCGCAGCTACATTGTTTCCCCCAGTTCTCTCATTCGAGAACCATGTTCACAATAGACGATTGTACTATTATTTATTTTATTTTTCATGAATTGGATTGTGATTTTTTTTCTTAAATACTTTGGTTTTAAGAGGAAAGGTTATATTGATACCATATAGTACTTGCCATAAAGAGAAGGTAACCACTTTGTAATATCCACATTATTAAATTCTAGCTAGACGCTGATCCGGGCCTCCAGTCTGCTGTCTTCGTTTAAAAGGGAGATCTTGGGCTTCCCTGGTGGCACAGTGGTTAAGAATCCACCTGCTAATGCAGGGGACACGGGTTCGAGCCCTGGTCCGGGAAGATCCCACATGTTGCAGAACAACTAAGCCCGTGCACCACAACTACTGAAGCCCGCGCGCCTAGAGCCCGTGCTCCGCAGCAAGAGAAGCCACCGCAATGAGATGCCTGCGCACTGCAAGGAAGAGTATCCCTGCTCACTGCAACTAGAGAAAGCCCACGTGCAGCAACGAAGACCCAATGCAGCCCCCCCAAAATAGGAGATCTTGGGAATTCCGTCTCGGTCCAGTGGTTAGAACTCTGTGCTTCCACTGCAGGGTGCATGGGTTCGATCCCTGGTCAGGGAACTAAGATCCCACATGCCCTGCAGCACAGCCTAAATAAATAAATAGAGATAAAAGGGAGATCGCATTGGGGGGGGGGAGGAATCCTTTCACGATGTATACGTAATATCAAATCGCCACAATATACACTTTAAATATCTTATAATTTTATATGTCAATCGTACCTCAATCAAGCTGAAAAAAATAAATAAAAGATAGATTCACAACTATTAGAAAGAGGCTGAAGAGACTAAGGACGCTAAGAGCAGAGAATTTCTCCTAAATAACCAGAAAGGCTGAAAAAGAGTAGAAAAGGGAACATTTCACTCTGTGGTGCAATCTTGTTTAGCATCATCTTAAAGTGACCTTCCTTATTAAAAAACAAAATCCAACCCTGTCCAACTTCAGGAAGGCAATAGTCTGCTATGCGGTTACTAGGGAACCCAGCAATACTCCAGGAGGACTAGAGACTCAGGCTGGGGCCATGGTGCTCAAAGCCTCCTGCAAAACTGACCCAGGGCAGATTCCAGGAGGCCCACACTGGCCCAGGCCGCCATCACAATCCTGGGCTAACACACGGGAACTCAGATGTGGGTAGGGGTCCCACCTCCATGAACTGACAACGGTGGCTTGCTACACCTAAGGTATTTGTACACACGATGTAGTTTGTGTTGGACCCCTGCTCTCCTTCTGGGGGTCTGAAAATCTGGTGCCAGGCAGAGGCTGCCTATGTGACCAGCTTCCAGTACAAACCCTGCACACTGAGTCTCTAAGGAGCTTCCCTGGTGGGCAACCCTCCATAGGCATCATCACAACTCATAGCTGAGGAACGAATCGCATCCTGGGGGTCTTCGCGGGAAAAGACCCTTGGAAGATTTTGCCTGGTTTCCTCTGTACTTTGCCCCACATGCCTTTTCCCTTAGCTGGTTTTGCTTTGCATCCTTTCACTATAATGAATCATAGCCACAAGGATGACCATATGTTGAGTCCTCTGAGTCCTCCTAGGGAACCATCAGCCCAGGCAGTGGTCTCGGGGACCCTACGCACCACCAGTGTCACAGCCTCTGAGAAACGCCAACTCAGGCTAACACAGCAGCCCTCAGACAGCAGGAAAGTCCAGACACGCTCGGGATTTGTAACTTCCCAATAATCTCAATGACTCTTCAAGGCAGGGGTGTGAGGTGCATAAGGCAGTCCAGCTGGTCCTGTTCACAGAGGGGGAAACTGAGACTCACAGAGGGGAACGACCTGCTGAGACCTCAGGGCCAGCAAACGTAGAGCCAAGCTGAGTCCAGGGCTCTTGTCCTGGGTGGCTCCCCACAAGGCTCTCTCCAACCTTAGACGCCTATGTTGGATTCGTTCTACCAGCTGAGCCCTCCGCACGAGAAAAGCATTCCAGGATGCCTGAGCCTTCTTGCAAATGGATATGTTACTTCAATTGTGTCTCCACCAAATAGAGTGCGAACCTGGAAATTTTTTCCAACACTGCCCCCGATAATTAAACATGAGTCCCTCCCACCCCAGCCCTTTACATCAGCATCTCTCCAGGTGGGGATCTCAGAGTGCCTGCATCTGGATCAGAATCAGCTGGCGTGTTTAAAATGAAGATTCCCGGGCCCCAACTAGCCTCACTAAAGGAGCGTTCCTATGAGATGAGCGGAACCTGTCTTTAATAAGCTCCCCGAGGGGTGTGTTTGGTTAGCACAGAGCCTGCCACATCATAAGCCCTCCATAGATAAAAACAGGACCAGAGAAAGCACAGACCGCAAGGACTTCAATGCAAACATCCATGTTTCAGCCGCACTGCTGGGTCCAAGCAGCATATTTTGAGCTAATTCTGAATATCGAGAAGCTGAAGTTGTCAGAAATATCTAACACAGCTGGAAACTGTTTTCTTTTGACTCTACTCAAAACAGGTCAAATTTTGCCCCTTTGTTGTTGAATTTAATGTCTGGAAACTGACACGTCTTCCTCAATGGTTATAGTCGGCTGAATGGTGGCCCCCAAAAGATATGTCCATGTCCTCTCCTCTGGAACCTGTGAATACTACCTTATTTGGTAAAAGAGTGAATATTACCTTATATGGCAAAAGATGTGATTAATTTTAGGATTTCGAGAAGAGGAGCTTATCCTGGATTATCTGCTTGGGCTCTAAATCTAATGACAAAACCACTCTTATAAATCCACTTACAAGACTGGGGCCGAGCCAGGCTTGACAGATGGGAGGGGAGACGGTGATGTGAGGATGGAGACAGAGATTGGGGTGATACAGCTGCAGGTCAAGGAATGTTGGCAGCAACCCGGGCTGGGAAAGGCAAAGAACAGATCCTCCCCTGGAGCCTCCAGAGGGAGCATAGCCCTCCTGACACCTTGATTTCAGATTTCTTGGCTTCCAGAACTATGAAAGAACTCAATTCTGTTTTATGAAGCTACCTAGTTTGTAATAAATTCTTACAGCAGTCACAGAAAAGTAATACAGCCATGAAAATTATTCTGGATTTTAAAAAGGAAAGTTAAGTCATTGAATTTGCCCCACCCCAGGGCCTTTGCACATGCTGACTCTTCTGCTACCGTGCTCTGTCCCAGCTCACCGATGCCCAGCTCCTTCTCACGATTCCTGTCCCTGCTCAAAAGCCTTCCCTGACCCCAGGCCCCAAGTAGAAGGAGCTGCCAGTCACTCTCTAGCTCCTTACCCCATTTTAGGGTTTCCTTTTTACTTACCACAATATAAAATGGTCTGTCAACTGGTTTACTTATCGACTGGAACCTAGTCTGCCTTGTTTATGGCTATAGTCCCCATGCCAGGTACCTAATGGTGGCTAAATAAATACGTGTTCGGTAAAAGAAATTAATGTTATTTTATACTAAAACAGAGAAATGCAAAGTCTATATGATAAAACTTAATCCTCCAAAGAATTCTTTAGCTAAAAAAATGTCTCCTCACTACATGCCAGCCCACCAGGCAACACTGTCCCTCCCTTCTGTCATAAGTTCACTTCTATGGGAAACCGAGGACTTGAAGGATTTGACTTCTGTTCCCGTCATGCTAGCTATAGCTGTGTGACCATGGGCTTATCATCTCCCTCTCTGAGCCTCAGTGACCTCCTTAGTAAAGGGAGGAGTTTGATTTACTATTGGCATTGGGTCCTATTTATGGAGCCATTTCTAACTGCCCGACCCTGTGCTAAACCTTTTTTTTTCTGTAGTCGACTTACAATATAATATTAATTCCAGGTGTACACCATAGTAATTTGATATTTCTATAGATTACACTCCAAAGTTATTATAAAATATTGACTATTGGGCTTCCCTGGTGGCACAGTGGTTGAGAATCTGCCTGCTAATGCAGGGGACACGGGTTCGAGCCCTGGTCTGGGAGGATCCCATATGCCGCGGAGCAACTAGGCCCGTGAGCCACAACTACTGAGCCTGCGCGTCTGGAGCCTGTGCTCCGCAACAAGAGAGGCCGCGATAGTGAGGGGCCCGCGCACCGCGATGAAGAGTGGCCCCCGCTTGCCACAACTAGAGAAAGCCCTCGCACAGAAACGAAGACCCAACACAGCAAAAATAAATAAATAAATAAATAAACTCCTACCCACACACATCTTCAAAAATATATATATATATATAGACTATTTTCCCTGTGCTGTACCTTATATCCATGTAACTTATTTATTTTATACCTAGTAGTTTGTACCTCTTAATCCCCTTCACTATCTTGTCCTTACCCCTCCCCCTCTGGTAACCACTAGTTTGTTCTCTGTATCTATGAGTCTGTTTCTCTTTTGTTATATTTGTTTTATTTTTTAGATTCCACATATATGTGAAAACATAGTTTTTGTCTTTCTCTGACTGACTTATTTCACTAGGCACAATACCCTCCAGGCCCATTCATGATCTGTGCTGAACTATTCACTTGCATACTCCCATTTGGTCTTCCTGATAATCCTATGGGGGTACTGTTATAGACCCCATTAATGGAAGAAGAAACTGAGGCACAGGAAGGCTTCATCACTCGCCCAGGGTGCACAGGTAGTAGGTAGAACCCAGACTCCTTCGTTATATACCAGGATGCTGCTCTGCTCAAGACACCCACAGCTCGCAAGCCTCTAACTCGCTTTGAACGGTTGGCTGAGAGACTCAAATGGCTAACAACGGCATGGGTACACAGTGGCACACCTGCCAGTCTTTAATCAGAGTAAATGCCTGGGGAAATTGTTTTCTTGTTTCCCCTGCTCTTTAAAATATGTCACAACAGCCAGCGTGCTGAAAGTCCAAACTACTCTGCCCCTAAATCGAAGGGCAAGTGCAAGTCGTCTTGCCCACCACACTATGTAAACATACCTGGGGGAGAACGTTCTAGTCATCATGGTCCTTGCATTCTTTATTCTCTAACTCCTGCTTCTCTCTCCACAGCAGGCAGGTAGACTGAGCTACGGGTGGGGGAAATGTAACGAGTACTTGAATTATTTACTATTAAAAAGCACTGAGCTGCCAACTTCCTCTCTGAATTATTTAGCACCGTCATGTACAGTTATGTATGTGCAATAATGGTATGTTAGGTTCACATTAACTCTGTAGAAAGTGGCTACATTCTAGGTAGTGTGACAAGCTCTCCTGCCCCTCTGGCATCTCTTCCATCCTGAAGTCAGGAACAGCTAATGGTGTTCGCTAGGGACCCAGAAGGTTCAGAATCAGGTCCGTCAGGAAACACAGAGGGGCTTTTGCTTCCCAGAAAAGGTGAGATGACTGGGTCCCCGTTGCAGGGAGAAAAGGCAGAGCAACACAAGCAATGAGGTTTTAGTTGTTTATTCCTGAGAGCCCACTGGGGGCCTCACTACGTCTTTCCCTCAAAATATAAGACACCAACTCCTGCTTTTCCAGAAACTGCTATAATAGCTGGTAGATAAGATGCACGTGTAAGACAATTGGAGAAAAAGAGGGTTCATCCAAGCTCCACCACTTAAATCTGGTGATCTCTGTCTCTTTTATTTCTCAGAGTCTTAGATTCCACGTCGGTAGAATGGGAGCAGTGTACCTTCGTCACAGTGCTGTGGTGAAGACTGAATGCATTCATGTAGAATATCAGGTGCGTGTTCATCCATTTGCGCCTGACACATCATAGGCATCAAACCCCCCATGTCTGGGGGGTACATGAAATGAATGAATGAAAGGAAAGGCAGCTGGTGTCTGAGCGGATGGAAGGATGGAGAAGAGCCCACGATGGACGTGCCTTGGAGAACATGGTTTTGGGGACACTGGAAACAACTTTCCTTCTTACAGGTCCTGCAACCATCTGCTGTACTAAGCCATCTGTAAGGCATGAGGGATGCAGAGATGCATTTACTATTTATTGAGCACATACTAGGTATCAGGTAGTGTTCTAAACTGAGGGGAGATAGCCAATGAATAAAACCCAGACCAAAATACTTATACACTCTAGTATGAAGGAGATAGAATCACTGTGCTCAAGGAGCTTGGAAAGGGAGACAGATAAACGAGTCAGAGCACGGAGTGTCACAGGTGCTGAGAGAGGGCTCAGGGCAGGGAACAACAAAACAAAAATGAAGACATGCTTGGGGCTGTGTCCGGGCGGTGGGGGCATTCAAGAGAAGTATCACAATGGAGTTTGTGTCTGAGCTGAAGTTCAGGGCTGTACAAACAGCACCAGCTCTATCTAGAGATGCCGAAGGAGGAGATGCTAGGATGCGGCTAATGATAGTTTTCTCGACTGGGGTATGAAAGGAGAGTTTCAAAGATGGGTCTTTATGCTACCATAATACATGAATTTCTATGTTAACTTTAGGAGGTGATAAAAATTTTAATTAAACATCTGCCAGGTTGCAAAAGGGCAGCCATCATGAAAAAATAATCTAGGTCATTTCCTCTTGAAAATGGCCAGTTTCCAAGATGGTCTTGGAAAATAAATGGTGAAAAGAAGCCTAATAAAATGCAAGACAGTGAATTTTATCCAGTGATAAATTTATCCAGAGATAATTTATCCAGAGATAATCTCTGATAATTTTATCCAGAGATCCAGTGAATCTCTCCAGGCTGGAGAGATTCAGCATTGAAAATTAGGAGACTTTTTTTTTCTTTCCCCTCTCTCTGCATCCGCCTCTTGAAGGCATCTATGTTTTTGGCTGCCTGTGAAAAGAACTTGAAGTCAGCCCATCGATGGAATTCAGGTAAATTGCAGCTCTTCTTGTGGACTTGAGGGGGAGGGCTTGAGAGAAGCCTAAACACTAGGGGCAGCTGTGGGACCCTGAATTAGTCAGAACTCATTTGGTTGCAAATGATTGAAACTCAACTCACACTTGCAACCTTCAAGCATGGATGGATCCAGGTGTTCATGATAGAATCAGGAATTTGTCTCTGGCCATGTCTGGTCTCTGTCATCCTCTGTGTTGGCTGCATTCTCAGAAGGCATGCCCCATGTCCTTGCACAATGGCCTCTACGGTCCCAGGTGTATACACTATCGGCTGAACAAACACAGCAGAAAGATCATCCCTTCTCAAATAACTCCCTAAAAAGTCCTGGGATTGGCTCTGATCGGCCTGATGGGTCACATGCCAATCCGTAAATCAATCTGTGGCCAGGAAAACAAGCATTCTCACTGACCATGTGTCCACTCTTGGAACCAAGGGCCTGGAGTTAACCCTTTTTTAATTTTTTCATGGTCAACCTAAGTTATTTATTTAAGCCATCCCTTGCCATAAGCAAAGGGATAGCAGCTCAGTCTACTGGTCATAATTTGATGCAAGTAAAGAAGGTAAGCTTAAGGTCCCACATAGTTTTCTGGTCCATGTGCAGAGTGATGGTCCAAACCATTGGTGCCATGGTCCAGGCTCTCCTTATTCATCTTCATTGCCAGTTGGAAGCAGACTCACATGAGAGCTATGGAATAGAGTATGGTGACTGTCTTCAGGGAAAGGGATTGGACCTGATGCAGAGATGGGGATGGACTATGAACTTGGTCTCTTATGCCCTCCATGCTGCAAACTCAGAAAGATGATCGGCAGGGTCACTCCCACCCTAGGAAGCACGATGAAGCATGCTAGGGCCTTCCACACGCGAGCTGAGCCCTCCTCGCCATGGGCGCCCCTTGACATAGGCCACCCTAGCTGTGGCCGGGACCGAGCTCACAACCCAAAACCCCAGGACGCAGCTGCTGCTGCCATTCTCAACCTGGACCACCCTGAATTTGACCCTTCTTGAACCACAGAGGTTGACAGTGAAGAACACGTAGCTCCGCTGGAAACCACCGGTTTACAGTAAAAGCGAGGTTTGTTCACCGAAATGAGAGGAAGGGATTCTGGACAGACAAGAACCACTGCCGCCCAGGGTAGGCTCCTGGAGAGTTCATCTCAAGGAAGGGATCTAGATCGGCAGCTGAGCCTGGGATTCGAAAGGAAGGCGTTATTCTTGGACAGCGCGAGGTCTAGAACTCGACCGCACCTTAGTTAGGTGGCCTTGACCATGTGGGCTTCGCACGTAAAACAATGACCAGCTTAAACTGGTTTTGCCTCCTTAAATAGGTTCTTGATTTGCCAAAGCTTGAGTTATTTCACAGAGACAGCACAGCACATGTGCAAGACAGGAACCCACGTCTCCAGGCTGTCTCCATGTCACCATGACCCTGGAACTGAGAATCTTCAGTCTACGGCAATACGGCAAGAATAGAAATGTTGCCACCAAGAGCCCTTTACAAAGCAAGAAGCCCGTCGATAAGGAAAATCTGGCTTTCGGCAGCACGCGTCACTTATGTGGACTGATTAGAGGCTAGCTGATCAGCTTCCGGGGTTGAAATTCCCCTAAACCCTTACATCTTGTCCCAAACCCCGGATCGCGGAGACAGATTTGAGCCCTGCCTCCTGTCTCCTTGCCGTCACCTGGCAATAAAGCTGGCTTTTTTCAAAAGCCGGCTTCTATGCGCATCTGGCAGTGAGCCCATGCTCAGTGCCAGGCTTTCCCTAAGAAGGCACAGGCTGTGGGAATAACTTGGAGAGACGTGCCCCCCACCAGAGCACAGTGCACCCGCAGCCCACTGTGGCCATCCCCCACTAGAGCATTTTGCAAAGGCAGGGCCCATCCCCGTCTTAGCTGCTGGGCTGACCGGTTACCATGAAGATGGGAAGTGCTGGTGGCCAGAGAGACCAAAGGGACTTGCTACCCAGCATGGGCAGGACCAGCAGGGCTTGGAGGCAAGCAGCAGCCCAGAGGACACGTCAGAAACCATGGCCACGGAAGCCACCCACGTTTGGGATGGCTGTGTGCACACGTGAAGCCCAGATACAATCAGAAACGTTTGACGAGCCCACAAATTCAGGCCAGAGTAACGATAGCTGTGATCCACCTCCTCCCAGGAGCCACGCTGAGCATCTTCTGGGCACCATTTCCTTGAATCCTGACCGCAGCCCCACGACATAAGGATCATGATACTTCTACAGATGAAGACACTGGGGTTCAAAGAGACTCAAACAACCAAAAGTGACAGAGCTGGCATTTGAACTTACACAGGTGGTGCCCCAACCCTTCTTTATCTTACCCTCTTCCCCCTTCATTATGTTACCCTCTTCCCAGTGGATGTTTTGCACACATCCACCGGGGATGGGGGCTGCACCGGACCATCCAGGTTGCAGAGAAAATGAAGAATCACCCACAGTCCAGAAGCCGACGTTTCGGGGTGGGCCCACGTTCAGACCCTGGCTGCACCTGTTTGCAGCTGCTGGCCTTTGACAAGTCACTTCGGTCCCTCAGAGCTGTTTTATCACCAGTCAAAAGGGCATAATAATCTCTTGGCCATCCCATATGAGGCCACATGATAGCGCACATGGATGTGTTTGAAAACTATGAAGTGCTGCACAGATGTAAATAATCATAATAATATCCTGCGAAGAGGAGGCCAATTAACGTATTAAATACTTCTGAGGGAGGAGATGGCGTGTGTTGATACACCACACTGTCTCAGCCCGAACAATGCCATCTGCCTGCAAGTATTGTGATGTGGGAGGGAAGAAACAATCTTTATCCAATTATCTTCCTCATAAAGATGTACTGGAGTACAATTAATTCTCTAACTATTTCATAATATTCTCTTAATTAGGGGCAAAAATAGGTTTTTCTTCCCGATGCCTCTGCTATGATATACGAAATGCTGCTTCCCCATTTGTAACATGCTAATATGCTGGTAATTAAGAGCTTCAAGATTCTGTTTAATGACTGCATTTGGTTTGTTGAGGATAATTGCATCTTCTACCCACTCTTCTGGGGTTCCCAGGCAGCATCTAGGGGGAAAAATGGTACATGAGAGACAAGAGAAGCCCTTCCCCCTGGGGGTGGTCCAGACATGTCTCCTCCAGACTCTGAGCGGGTATACGTTCGGGAGCTTCCCACCCCCCACCCCTTCCGAAAAGGGAAGCATTCTCGTGGCACGAGCATTTGCTCCAGTTCTGTGACTTTGGACTTGACACTTCACTCTCTCCTGACTCCCCAAGCCCAACCTACACGCTGGAGAGATCATCCAGCACAGGACTTCTCAGCCTCCGCACGACTGACATTGTGGGCTGGACCATTCTCTGTGGTGGGGCCGTCCTGTGCATCATAAGACGTTTACCAGCATCCCTGGCTTCCACCCACTACAAGCCAGTAGCATCGCCCCCTCCAGTTGTAACAACCAAAAATCTCTCCCAATATTGCCAAATCATCCCGAGCTGAGAACCACTGATCAAGTGTAAAAAAGATTAAAAAACAATGTAAAATTGTATTCGGAGGGGATCAGTTAAATAAATCATGGCACACCCATCCAGTGGAATTTATTCAGCAGGTAAAAAAAGAATAAGTCAGCCCTTATATGAACAGGCACAGGACGATCTTCTAGCGAAAATGCCAAGGTGCAGAACAGTATGTGTAGTGAGCTAATTTTCTGTTCACCTAATTTGCATATTTGCTTATTTGGGTACCGGATGTCATTAGGGGGCACAAGAAGACGTGATGGTTGTCACCTCCTGGGAGGGTAATGGGCGAGCTGGACATAGACGTGGAAGGGAGACACTCCATGTTTACATTTTTGTATGAATTTTGTGTCCTGGGCATGTATTACTTATTTAAAGAGTAAATATAATTTTTAAATAAACACCTATCTCACTCTCTGGCTTGGAACAGTCTCAGTAAATTCTATTTCCGCTCCCTCCTCCCCACTGTCAAAGTTATTCTCAGAGAGCCTCAGACAGGATATTTCTTTATCTGTCACATTCTGTCTCCTTGAACATTATCAACAATTCACATCTTGAGAGCAGTTCCAAGCCCTGCAGACTGACATGCCCTGTGCAATGAAGGCCATGTGACTCGGGGTTTCAGAGAGAGAAACTGGGCTCCAAGGCTTGGCGAGGTCAGGTCCCTGATTCTACAGTGGCTTCTCAGGTCCTCTGAGACACCCACAGTCCAGGCTGATGCAAAAGCTGAAACATGAGATCCAGATACACAAGTGATAAACTGGATTCTTTGCTTTGTAAGAAAGAATTTAAATGGGACGCCTTCAAACAGTGAGCCCTGGACGGAACAAAAACGTGGCTTTCCTGAAAAGGAGCTTGACTGACTTCACCCTGTCTAGAAAATTCTCTCAGATGATAGATATTTATGTCCTGCCTCATATAGGGGTCAGATTATGGGTATGGGGTGAAATGATCTACCCAGTATCTTCATTTGTCAACCAATACAGTGATTAAGTCAAACCAGTATTTTCCAGTGTATTTGACACAAGTCTGAAGAAAATTATGAAACGGTAAGAAAGAGGCAGGACCTTGTGATAAAATAAGTGGGGAAAAACTGGGTTAAAGGAAGTTAGATAAGTTTCTTTATTGTAGGACTTCTCAGAGCCTTTACCGAGAATGACAATAATTTTTCTTGAAAAATAGATTTGTGGCTTTTTTCCTTCGTACCTTTTTCGGCGGGTCCTGTACCTGGAAGGCACAAAGACACGTCTGTGCTTCCTGCCCTGGGGTGGGGGGGAGGGGTTGCAGGGTGGGAAGGAAGCAGCCTCAAAGCAAAGTCTCTTTCTGCCTTTAGTAAGTCAGGTAAAACAGCAGAAGAGTGCAGGATGTCCTCTAGCCACAGCAAAAGGACGATGGGCTTCAGAGCTGTTATGGACTGAATGTTTGTGTCCCCCTCCCCCCTAATTCATATGTTGAAATCCTAACCCCCCAATGTGATGGCATTAGGGGGTGGGCCTTGGGATGATTAGGTCATGAGGGTGGAGCCCTCATGAATGGGATTAGTGCTCTTATAAAAGGGACCCAAAGAGCCCTCTTGCCCTTTCTGCACGTGAGGACACAGTGAGAAGACGGCCATCTGTGAGCCAGAAAGTGGGGTCTCACCAGACACTGAATTTGCTGCCGCCTTGATCTTGGACTCTGCAGGCTTCCGAACTGTGAGAAATAACTGTTATTTAAGCCACCCAGTTATGGCATTCTGTTACACCAGCCCAAACGGACTAAACACAGGATAAGGAGAGAGATGAAAGAATCTGCAAAGCTAGAGACAGAAGACATCCCGCAGCTTCAGAGCTCTGCAAAGTGGCAGTCCCTGCCCCGCTCCACGTGTCTGGCGGGACTCCAACGAAGTAGGGTGCCTCGCAGAGAATTCCATTCTCTGGAGGCAGCAGAGCTTCCAGACAAAAGGAGGGATTTCTCAGATGATACCTGGTAATTAGGAGCGCCCCCTCCATACACAATGCCTGTTGCTCTCTGAGATGCCCCCCAAGACATTTTACAGAACCAGGTGAGAAAAAGCCCAAGGATGACCAAGACCGGATTTCCCACCAGCCCAATGCTCAGAGAAGGCAGAAGGGGGTTAAAAATTCATCGATTACAACAAAATGCAGTATTTGGTGCACACCGGAAGGCTGTGGGCTGGGATTCCCGCTTCCGACAAAGGCTAATGGCAGAATGAGTCTCCAAGATGGGGTGAGCGATACCCAGCTTCCCAGTGCCTTCCCTTTCTGTCTATAGATCAGACGTCGTAATGAGTCCATGAGGATGACAAAGAACAAGATGAAGCTGCCCAGAGCTAGTGGGACACCCGGTGTGTGCCCAGCCCCGCAGAGCGCAGTGGAAGAGGCAAAAAGAGAAGAGGTGGCCCCACCCACTCTTAGAGAAATTAAGGGGCTTAGATGGTGCCCAGAAACTGGAGGTGATTTAGCATTTGTACCAAGAGCCTCAAAAAATTTTGTGCCTTTTGGCCTAGTAATTCCCCTTCTGGGAATCTATGGTAAGGATTTCATATAAAATGCTGGGGGATCTTTAGGTAAAAAATTAAATTATTGATAATTAGGGAAAAGAGGGAAGGAAGTAAATTGAAGGCCAAGAATCGGAGAATGGACAAGTGAATTACAGTACATCCATCAGATGGACTATTAGGCAGCCATTAGTGAGGTTTATGCAAAGGCTTCAGTGATGTGAGAATATTTCAGGTGAGGGAGCAAAGCAGGATACAAACTTGCACATCCCGAATGTGTGAATAAAATGCATTAGAAAAATAACTGCAAGGAAAGACATTAAAATGGAGGAGGGGAGTTGGGAAGGATGACAAAGCCAGGAAAAATGGTTTTATAACAATCCAAGTTAGCATGTGAGGGGCAGGTGGGACTTTCCTGTGCTTTATGACTTCATTCCTTAAGCGCCCACCTGGACAGGTGAGACTGGAGGGTCAGAATGAGATGACGTCATGGCAAAGGTCCTCTCCCGAATTCTGAAATGGGACTTGGTTGGTTTTCTATGTCTGCCATAGTGTTGTTAGAACAACACAAATTTACTATCTCATGGTTTTCATAGGTAAGAAGTCCAGGTGAGCTGCACTGGGTCCCCTGCTTGGGGTCTCACAAGGCCAAAATCAAGGTGTGAGCAGGGCTGCATCCCTCACTGAAGGCTCTGGGTAAGAATCCACTTCCAAATTCGTTCAGGTTGCTGGCTGAATTCAGCTCCTTGCGGTTGTAGGACTGAGGTCCCCTTTCCTTGCTGGCTGTCACCCAGGGCTGGTCTTTGCTCCTAAGAGCTGCCTGCATTCTTCCTTCTGTTTTTCATGTGGCCCCTCCAGCAACGACAGCTCAAGTCCCTCTCAGGCCTCAAATCTGACCTCACCTTCTGTGGCATCTCTCTGACTCCAGCTGGAGACATTGATTTGCTTTCAAGGGATTAGGTGATTAGACTGGGCCCACCCGGGTACTCTAGGCTAATCTCTCTTTTAAGGTCTATAACCTTAACAACATAAGCTGTCCCTTTTGCCAGATAACGTAATACACCGACAGGCTCCAGGGATTAGGGCATGGTTTCCTTTGCAGGGCCGTTTTGCCTCACACAGACCCCAAGACTCTTTCCTCCTAATTTCGAAACTTCTTGACCTCACTTCTTGATCGCCCGACACCACACATCAGAATGGGCCTCCTATTCCGCATCCAACCCAGATGAGTCCCAGCTGACCCCATCTCCAAACGTTTGCCTAGGGCTGGAACGCACCCACCAACTTCAGCTGCCTGAATTGGGGGCGGTAGAGAGGTGTTTGATAGTTTTCTCCCCAGGAAAACTGCATTCACAGAGAATTTCCATGGACTTTTATGCAGCCAACACCAAGCGGGCTGCAACTACCCAAAGAACACGTTAATCAAGCGGCTGTAGAAAATGTGGGAAAGATGGAGGAAGGACATTTCATCTGTCACCCTCATCTCTCTGCCAAACTTTCCCAGCTCAGAGGAGCGCTCTTCCGGGTGTGACCCTCAGAGGCACCTGTGGAGCCGTCACCGAGAAACGCTGATTCCTCTGGCCTCACCTCAGGCCTACTGGCTCAGACCCTCCAAGCATTATGGCCCCAGAATCTGGATTTTAAATGTGTCTGTCTTCCCCCAGGTGATTCTTATGCACGTCCTTAAAGCGGTGGTCTCCGACTTTAAAACCTGAAGGTGATAGGGCTTCCCTGGTGGCGCAGTGCTTGAGAGTCCGCCTGTCGATGCAGGAGACACGGGTTCGTGCCCCGGTCCGGGAAGATCCCACATGCCGTGGAGCGGCTGGGCCCGTGAGCCATGGCTACTGAGCCTGTGCGTCTGGAGCCTGTGCTCCGCAACGGGAGAGGCCACAACAGTGAGAGGCCCGCGTACCGAAAAAAAAACAAAACAACAACAACAAAAAAAACACCTGAAGGTGATAAATGAGAAAGGCTTATATGCCTTGGGTGAGGGGGGTCACAGGGTACTGGACTCTCCCCTGAACTCTGAAATTAATGACACATCAAGAGCATGCCCTTGGGGAGCAATAGAGCCAAATGGAAGGATTCTGAGGGAAGAGAAAGGCCAGTGATACAAAGCAAGACAAATAGGGTACAGCTGAGTACAGACCTGAGCTCAGGGCAAGTGGATAGGCCTGTCTGAGTGGCAGTGATGGCTCTGTGCAGCTGGCTTAGAGGAAATGCCTCCATCCGAGCTCCAGTGGAAAATGGGCACAGCATCCCGCTTCAGTGCCCAGGTGCAGGGGCCAGGCTGACCTGGGTTCACCAAGGTCATCAGCTGTCTTATGCTGGGAAATAATATGAGGATAATAATAGTCCTTTCTTCATTCTCAGGGCTCTTGGGTAAATTAGGGTGGTTTTTCACGTAAGCCTGTTTAACTTTTAAGTGCTTATATCAGCTAAGAATGCTTTTGGCTGCAAGTAACAGGAAACCCATGACCAAAAGCTCAGAGGTTGGTTCTTATTGGCTATGGTTCAAGCAGCTCAAGCAGGGCTTCTCAAACTCTAACGTACACACAGATCCCTGGGAGAGCCCGTTACAATGCAAACGTTGATTCAGTAGATCTGGGGTAGAGTCTAAGATTCTGCATTTCTAACAATCTGGCCCTCGGACCACACTTTGAATAACAAGACACTTGGCCTTTCTCTCACGGCTACAAAATGGCTGCTCCAGCTCCAACCATCACATTTGCAGGCAAGGCACAAAAAAAGGCATGACAGAGGCGTATGCCACCCATATCTACTTCTTGTATCTAAGAAAATGAAGCTTTCTCATGAGCCAGCAGAACAGACATCCACATAGGTTTCGTTGGTCTAAAATGGGCCTCACAGCCATCCACAGCTTCACAGGAAGATGGAAAAATGAGAAACAGAAAAGGTATAAGCCTTAAACCAAGCATGATTCACCCGGAGCTGGGCATGTTGCCACGCAGCATAAAATCCATTTTGTTTAGCAAGGAAGGAAAGGATGGATGTTGGGAAGCAAAGAGCATCCCAGCAGCACTCCACACTGTTTGTTATATGAATAAAGCACTTACACAAAGTGAATTCCCTCCAAATGTTAACAGTTTTCTCACCCGCATCTCATCCATGTGTATTGAGCAGACAAGTGGCAGGTTCCCTTCCACACTCCTGTCACCCAGACCCCAAACAACCCCACGCAGAGTGGGGGTGAGGGAGCTTTCTAGGGGCACAGCAGCCTGGGTTCCCCGGAGCCAGTCTCCTGAGCTGTGCAGAGTATCCAGGTCCCCGGGGAACTGACTCACAGGGCCCAAGGAAAGCATTTACACCCGTCAATGCGTAAGCCTCCTGGGACCAGGCAAGTACAGAGGTAAATCCCAGAGTAAATGGTCAGGCCGCCTTCCCTTCTTTGTAGCTCACAGCCAACCAAGGGGGCGGATTTCCGACTTCCCCAGTTGCTTTCATCCTCTACCCCAGCCTGGGACTCATCAAAAGGCAATGTGAGGCCCTCACGACTCTGTTTCAAAGAAGAGGCTTCAGCCTTCTTTCGAGTTCTGCAGAGCAGAACAGGTAGACGCCCAGCAGATGCGCTTTGTGAATTTAGCTGAGAAAGCCCCTCTTGGAAAGGTCTGAGCTGCCTTCCTTTTCCAGGGTCAAAAAGGAGGACGCCCCGGAGAACCTGGAAGTTCTGAAAACTGAACTTCACCTGCCAGCTTCTTATGGAAAGATACAGGGTAGAGGTCACCTCCTGTCCCAAATCTTCTGACATTCCAGGGTCAGTGGACAGTGGCCTGGTTAATTCTGGCCTCCCTGCCGCTCGCCGTTTGGTTTTGTTTGTAACTGAGCCATATTGGGTCAAGGTCCTCATCACTAAGTCTATTTTGCAGAGAAAAGCAGAGGTTCCGGAAGGCGGGTTCTACAAGCTCAACCCGCAGTCATCTAACCATGTGTGTAACTCCGGGTTTAGACCTGGTTACCAAGCTATCACCAGTGCTGGGTTTTTTGTTTGTTTGTTTATTTGTTTTAAAAACTCCCTCAGAAGGCAGCTGCAGGGCATAAAGAAAATTCAGCAAGATTTCAGATCCCAAGCCCTGAGTTTAAATGCTGTTTTTTTCCACTTTGCAGTTCGGAGATGAAGCTGAGCCAGTTTCACTGCCTTCATCTGTTTGAATATTGGTGATGGGAAGAGATGTAATAACAATAACCAACATTTAAGAGAGTACTTGGGAGGCACTGTTCTCATTGCTGCACAAGCATTAACTCATTTTGCAACAACTATGACATAGGTATATATCATTAATATCCCCGTTTTTCAGATGGGAAATGGGGGCACAGAGAGATTAAGTAACTTGCCCAAGGTCACACAGCTGATAAGAGGCAGAGTTAAGATTCCAACCCAGGCACTTTGGCCCTTCTGCCCAAGCTTATTTCCACACCGCACTAAAGCACTTGGAAACCTATACAATGATTCTGATTGTCAGGTATTATTATTCCCTTACACAGAAAGGTTAGGTGACTTGTCCAAAGACACAGAGACTGCCCACCTTCTGAGCCAAGCGAAACACAAGAAGGCAGCTCCTCTGTAAATTCCATCCTCCCTTCCCTTCTGCAGCCCAAGTCCTCGCAAAGGCCCCAACAACGGAGCCATCCATCGCCAGTCCTCAGAGATGCCCCCCCCCACACTGAGCACAGTCCCCACGGCTGATGACCTCAAATCAAGCATCCATTCATCCCACTGGCAGAAAAACCATTTAAGCACGTCGCTGTTTTCATTTCTGCCAAGCCACAGGGGTGTTGCATAGAACCACTTTTTTCTTTTTCTTTCTTTTTTGCATTTAATAATACATAATTACCTTTCTTCAATCATCTCGGTGGAATATGTGCTTTTCAACCTAACACTGAGGCTTTTTAAAAAATGGGATGGAGGAATGGGTGAGATGTATTTTCAATGCCCAGAAAGAACCTTCTGTGGTCCCTGGAGGGGAGAGTGAGCAGAGATGGATATCATGTTTGTGCTCCTGATTTGCTGTTCCTTGTGAAAGACTGTAATGAATAAAAAATACGGGGCAGGGGTGGGGCGGGGAGCAGGCAGACAGACAGAGCCGGGTAACTGCGTGCTCTTCACGTGCTCTGAAGCCACTGACCTGAGAAGCAAACTTGGGTACCTTAATTAATCCATCCCAGTGGGTACAGGGCATTTGATGCCAAACCCAACTGCTCCAGCTGCTCTGGACCGACATGTTCATTGCCACTCAGGTCTTTGTTCTAAAATGATGAAAGTATACATAATCCACAGGAAGAGGGAGAAAACACACAAAACAAATATTCCCCAGTGGTCTTAGCGAGCAGATCTGATGCGGGCTGGCCCATGCAGCTGAATTTCAATTGAAGGAGGTTTTTTTCTCAAAAGGGCCCCACTGGGACACTTACAAAGATGAAGGAAGAGAAACCTGCCTACACAGCGTAAGTTATAAAACAATGAGATTAATGATACGTAAACCTATGTAGGAACTCTACTCTAGAAGCACTGTATAATGATGATTAGGGAGAAGTGAGAAAATATACAAACAACACTCTGCATAGGCCCGACTGCATGTTAACTATTTCTGCCATCACTATGCCAGCAACTAGCTAAGACGAACAGTTACTGTTACAGTGTAATCGAGTAATTAGAACATACCTAACGTTTATTGGAGGAATACACTGTTAGAAGCACTTTATGAGTCTTTATTTCCTGTTCCAACAAGCTGAGAGGTAGGTACTGTTATTGGCTCTATTTGGCCAACGAGGAGACCGAGGCACGGACAGACACATTACTCGCCCAGGAGGCTCCACCAGAAAATGGAAGGTTCTAACCCAAGGACTCTGCCTGCAGAGCCCATGGTTTCAGGAACGATCAGGACAGCAGGAGTTTAGGACCGTGGCTGAAAGTACAGGCTTCGAAGTCAGAGCGACCTGGGTGCGAATGCTGGATCTGTGACTCATTTTTCCCCTATAGAATCACGGTATTTTAAACTTTGAAAAACTACTGGAGACCATCTATTTAAACTCCCTGATTTCATAGGTATGGGAACTTGGGAACATAAGGGAAGGCCAGCCTGGGCTCACACATCTAGACCTCTGATGCCCCGCTGGGGGCTGAACTGGGTCATCACCATCACCTCTGGCTCACCTGTCTGCAGGATGACCCAGAGGACCGTCCCCACCCCCAAGGCAGCCCACTCCTCAGCACTGTGCTTCTGCAGCCTGACTGCCTCCCAGACCTGGGAGAGGGCCTGGGTGCAGGAGGCTGAGCACGGCCGAGGACTTCCTGAAATCCCAGCCGTTTGGGGTCCAAGAAATCTGCGAGTCTCCCAAAGAGCTTACCCGGAACAAATCCAAATTCTCGGAACGTTAGGTAACCCCCAAAGCCTCCATTTGATTCTTGGTTTGATCAATACCATGCGGCCAAGGAGAGAGCATAAAACAAAGTTACACACGGCTCAAAGGAGGTTACTCATAAATTCCTTAGAAGTTTGATCTTTTAATTAAAAAAAAAAAGTAATCTCTCCCTCCTCAGTAGCCCATCATATGCAAAGTATGGTTTACTAGGAGGCTCTGTAATTAAGCCTGATCCTGTAGAGTGCCTACACCATGCTGCATATTCTTCTAAGGACCTAATAAATACACCTTAACCCTCACAGCACACCTACAGCAAAAGAGTAACTCCTTCCCACCTCCCCATTTACCGCTGTGGGAACTAAAGCACAGACAGGTTAAGTCACTTGCTGAGGTCAAACAGCCAGCAAGCTGCAGATGAGACTTGAACCCAGACAGTCTGGCTCCAGAGCTCAGGCCTATAACCACTACACCGCACTACCTCTCAGAGCCACAAACAAATTCACATTTCAGGAAACAGCCGCTAGTGACATCACTTTGGCGATGCCTACATTTCAGCCATACCCTCCACACTCAGTGCCCGCTTCCTACCAAACTGATTCCTTCTTCCTCCTTGTTATATGTTTTCCTTATTTTTTAGTGGAAAAAAAAATTAATCCTGAATGAAGCCAAGTTTAGTTGCAAATAAAACTGAACTGTCCACAACTGAAAGCATGTAATTAGAGAATGTTAATCTCTGGGTGGTTTTCCACCCCCTCCCCCAACCCAAAAATACACTAACATTTGCAAAAGAGAATTCATCTTTACCTAAAACTATAATTAAGCGGCTGCTGGCGGTTACCTTGGTGACATTAAAAAAAAAATTCTCCACTACAGCTCCCCACACTGGATAATACAAACTCGGCAACCAAATAAGTCAACAGGTTGTCCAGGAAACTGTTTCCTTGACAACCAGGAGGATGGAGGGGGACGGAGAGCTGGGGAAATGTCAGAGCAGCAATGCTATATTAAAGAAGCAAAAGCCCCTCTGGCATGGCTGAGCAGTTTCCCCAACTTGTACCAAGCAGCACAGCAGGGAACAAAAAAGGTTCTTTGTTACATGAGGAAGGTAGCTGGGGGGAATGTCAAAACCCACATCTTACCCATTGGGTGAATTTCCACTTGAGGGCATGGAACACAGGAGGCTGGGCCCGCAGACCCTTCTAACTTAGAAAAAAAAGCCCCATTCATTCTCTCACTTACCAAACGTGCATTGAGCATCTGCTGAGTGTCAGCATGTCCACACCTCCTGGCTCTAGCCTTGGGTGGTTTTCCATGCTTTGGAACCTTGGCCAGGTGGGCCAAGAATTCAGGAGATGACAAATAACTTGCACGACCATTTTTTGGAATTTTAATGTCTGGGTTTCTCCTTGTGTATTCACTTTCCTGCCCCCATTCTAGCAAGACCAGTTCTGTGCTTCCTTGTCTGGGCTGGGGGGAGAAGGGAGGAGGGGGAGTTTGCAGGAGAGGGAAAGCTGGAAGGGTGTGCAAGACGATCTTGCCACTGGCTCTCTTTTAAAGGACAAATCGCTTGTGGACGGGATTCGGTCATATGACCTGGAAAATCAGGAGAGGACATGACTACCCCTGAAGAACGCAGGAGAGGAGTGGGAGAAATGACCTAGAAAGATTTCTTGAGACTGTGGTCCTTCAACAGAGCAGGGGTCTGGGACCTTAGCCATGTTGTAGGTGGGTGGGAGTGTGTCGTGCCCTTGGAAAGGAATGGTCACAGGGTCTTAGTCTGACCAAGAGCAGCTGGAAGGAAGCAGCAGACCTGGGATTGGCAGGGCTAAGACGTGTGGACAGATGAGCAGAGGCCTGGCCAGGGCTTCCAGGCTATATAAGGCCCCCAAAGCTTTCTCTACCCTAGGGATGGGGGTGGGAGTGGTGCAGGGAGCCCCCAATAACCAGTGAGGCGGGCTTGAAATAGATTTTTTTTTAATACAGAAATGCTCTATTTCTTGCTTCTTAAGTCCATGGACAGCAAGTGTCATTTTCAATGCTGCATTTTCCAAACTACTTGAAAGTTCCTGCAGCTGAATTCTGCAGAGAAAAGAAGAAAGGAATAAGGGGCAATCCAGAGGCACCTAGACCTGGAAATCCCAAATCAATTTTCCCTGCCACAAAAACCCTTTCACCTCTGGCTGGCCCTCCCAAGTGTTTTGCCGTGTTCCTTATCTAAACGTGCTTTTCATCAAATTATTCTCTGATCATAAATGAGAAGGCAATGCTGTACTACTAATCATCACGGGGAAGACACTCAGTTCAGGAGTCTCCTCTTTCCATAGCCCAGCTGACGCTGACAGAGGCAAATGGATCTGAGTGTGCAGACGTGTCATTAACACACGTAGCAGTGAAAAGAATGACTTGGATCTGCATTGCACTTTCACAACAGGGAATTTATTTGCTCTTTACAACTAATCCTGTGCTGCAGATACCCATTTTACAGATGAGAAAACCAAGGCACAGGAAGGGTAAAGATTTGCCCAGGGTGCCCACAGCCAATTCAGTGCCAAGAACCAAGGCCAGGGCTTCTGATCCCAACCCCCAATATCTTTCTCCCTCTGTGCTCACACGTCGCCTTTCCTCTGTGTTGGTTTCACTCCTATGTCCCTAATTTTCCTTCCCCTACTGTTTTCCTTCTACTTTTTTTTTTTTTTTTGCCCCCTTAAACATTCCAGTGGTTCTCAACTGCAGGTAACCCCTCTCCCCCAGGCCACATTTGATGATGTCTGAAGAATACTTGGCTGTCATTCTGGACGGAGGTGCTAATGGGTAGAGTAGAGGTCAGTAGATGCTGTCAACATCTTAACAATACCCAGGGCAGCCCCGCACAACAGAATTATCCAACCCCAAATGTCAACGGTGCTGAGGGTGAGAAACCTGTGATCACAGGAAGATAAAAGAATTGTACACGTAAAGCACATGCAACAGCACCTGCCACATAGTCAGCTCTTATTATTTGGGTTAATGATATTGTTCACAACACTCTTGCAATGGGGAGGTCTGGGTTACTTATAATAAGGAAAGAAGAAAAAGCACTCCGAGTACTCAGGCACTTTGGTTCCAAAGTTTATTCATTTACTAAGTAGTCACTGACTTCCTTCCCTAGGAAAGGGCCTGCGGCGCACAAAGGAGAGAAATGTCTTGTTTTGTGAACAAGGCCAAGCGCTGGCCTTTAGGTCTAAATGTGCCACCCAGGAAGTAATACTGAAGGGCGCTGGGATGAGGGTCCCAGAGGACCTCTCATGAGCCTTGAGACGGATCTACCACTGGGTCTTCAAATCAAAGACTCTCAAGCCTCAAAAACAACCAAAGATAAATTATTTTGCCCAACCACCTTTTTTTTTTTTTCCCTGTACACCCACTTCCACCATGGAACAAAGAAAAGGTCTGGAAGGTGAGGGAGATGAACGCAGTTTGCATATCTAACAGCCCAGAGGAAGGTGCAACTAACAGAACCAGAGATTATCAAGTTAGAAGTGTAACACAGAGTTGGGGGGAACTGTTCAGCTTCTAAGTAACAGGAGCTAAAAATACCTGTGTCACGTGTCATTTACAAATTCAAAGGGCTGTTTAGACAATACTATGATCAGACTGCAACTGATACACATTTTCCCCCCAGTGGTTAAACACAGCTTGAGTTTTAAGTACCAAACAGCTGCCTCCAGGTTTGTCTGGAAAAACCACTCATTAATTTCTATTTTTGATTGACACACTAGGGGGTCCCAATCACTTCCTTCATCCTGGTGCCTAAAATCAGATGATAGTGGAAGACTGGAATGAGCAGCTGAAAGGAGGCAGAGGGAATAAGGGAAGAGAGCAAAAGCTTGAACAAAGGCAAGGAGGCACTAGCGCTCTCCACATGCCTGCCTTCTCCCCAAACCAAGAAAGTTCGGGGGGATTGGAGGGATGACAAGGCAATAAAATGAGAATGGCCTGTAGCCCTGGAAATAATTAAAAATTCCCTCTTCACATTGGGAGGGAGGGGAGACTAAAGAGCTCAGTATAATCAGGTGAAGCTTTCTGGGACCTGGGATGTGAGCAAAACGCTTCTGCTTGACTCCTTCCCCCATTCACCCCCCCCACACACACACATACCCATGGGCCCAGCTGGCTGAATGGAGGGTGGTTTCTGTGGAAGCCCAGAGTCATGTCCAGTGTCTCTTAAGTTTCTCTGGAGAGAAGAGGGGGCGTCTGGGTTTTCTTTTTAGGGGTATGGAAACGCTCTAAAATTGGATCATCGTGATGGTTGCACAACCCTGTGAATATGTTAAAAATCCAGTTGCATACTTTAAAAGGTGACTCTTATGCATGGAAATTAAATTAAGAATAGAGACAATCAGGAAATTATTCTAAATAAAAGGTTTTTCCTTTTAAAAAAGTAGGAGTGGGCTTCCCTGGTGGCGCAGTGGTTGAGAGTCCGCCTGCTGATGCAGGGGACACAGGTTCGTGTCCTGGTCTGGGAAGATCCCACATGCCGCGGAGCGGCTGGGCCCGTGAGCCATGGCCGCTGAGCCTGCACGTCCGGAGCCTGTGCTCTGCAACGGGAGAGGCCACAACAGTGAGAGGCCCGCGTACCGCAAAAATAAATAAATAAATAAAATAAAATAAAAAAGTAGGAGTGGGGTGTAGACCCAAGGAATCTAGATTGAAATCTCACCTCTCCTTACTCTTAGCTGTAAGACTTATTCAGCCTCCCTGAGTCTCAACTGTCCCATCTGTACAATGGGAATATTGAGAGTATCCTTCCTTCATAGGGCTGCTGTGGGGACTAAGTGGGATGCTGTTTGTAAAAAGCCTGACCCAAGGGGAGTGCTTCGAGCTCTGCGAGAGAAGATGAATGAATGATTGGTAGGAGGCTGGAGTCTTAAAATGGGCCTGGGCAGTAAAAGAGATGAGCCCACAACTTTCAGATGACAGGACTGGTAACCTTGCAGTGAGAGTGTGTCCACTCAGACCCTGGCACCATCAGTTGACCAAGATACACAGCACAGATAATAGTAACTGCCGTTTATTGAGCACTTACTATACGGCAAAGGCCTCATATGCATTATCTCATTTAATCTTTATTTCAACCCTACGAGGCAGGTACTATTATATCCCCATTTTACATATGAGGAAATAGACATAATTTAGTCATTTATGCAAAATCACAGAGAGAGTAAGAGGCAGATCTGGTTCCAGTCCAGGCTGTTACCTGAGATGGACCAGGTGAGCTGGAGCTAGCTCTTACCAGCTTGAGAAGGCAAGTTGTTAAATATCCAGGAATTCTGATGATTACCTATTCAAGAATTTTACAAACAGGTTATTAAATCATTGGTGGCAACCACAGTAGAAATCAGCCATGATATGAGTATTTACACCAAGGAAATCTGCAATTGTTACAAATCTGGACTTTCTCTCTCCCCCCTCCCCTCGCCCACCTTACCTCACCCCCATCCACAGCCAGTGTCCCAGCACATCTTTAACTACCAAACTAGGAGGGTACATTGGGCACTCCTTCCTACACAAAATAGTAAGAAATCTTTACGTTTTCATGGCACTTTAGGGTTTACGGTGCTTTTAAATCCATCAAAAAAAGAAAAAAAAAACTCACAGTTGTGAAAAAAGAACTATTTGCATTGATAATAATGAAAACAGGATCCATAGGTGATGAACCCAAGGGCCTCAGTGGACCACAGACCTCCTGAATTCTAACCAGGCCCTTCTATCTTGAAAGGTAGCAGCCCCAGGAGTAGATGGCAGGTAGGCTCTGTTCACAGCTACCAGGCATCTCATGGCATTGGGCAGGTGCTGCCCTCACGGACTTTGGGAAGGGGACCCTCTCCCTCACTCCACAGACTATGATTCCACAGGCCCCACAGCTCCCCAGAGGAGTGAGCCAAAGTTTTTCACGGTTTCCACGTGGAGACAAGGGGGAGGTGGCATTTAGGTGGGTGTGGATCTTGGAGGAGCAAGTGCAACTTGCAAGCTAAGTTTGACGAGCCTGTGCTTTGCATAAGAGAAAGACAGTAAATGTTTCATGAGTGAATGAATGGAATCGTCCCTCCTGTCCTTCGAGATTTATAGGCTCAAGCTGAAGCTATAAGTCAGGGCTGTGCAATTGATTAATTTCACCAGTGGCCCCAATTAAAGGCCTCCCTGCATCTACACTCTTTGCCCCGACCTTGTTGTCCCACCCAGAATCTCAGAGGTGCCCGCTGCCTTCTCCCCTCCGAATCTGCCACCTCATCAAGAATTCTGATGAAATGCTTCACTGTGGCTTCCTCTTATCTAAAGAGTCAGGTACAAGATCATCCCCAGTAAGGAGAACAGAGAAATCTGCCTTCAGCTAAATGAACAAAGACATTACGGAACATCTCCATCCCCTCGGGGAATACAGTCCCCTTAGCTGAGAAAGATTCTTAAAGAAATTCTGAAGGAACAACGGGCTTCATTTCCATTCCTGCTTTGAAAGATGAGTTTTGTCTGAATCACTGCTGAGCTGTCCCCTCTCTCCCTCTCTCTCCATTTGCAGCCAGATTCTTTCACCAGGATTAAGACATCATCTCGCAGTTCTGATTTAGACGGTGTTTGGGCCTTACCCTTCAAATGGGAGTTCTTTTTCTGGTGTGACGTAAAGTCCCAAGATACACCAAAGCCAGCACTGCTAAGGTCTGGGAGAATCCAAAATTTGATTTTCAGACCCTTTCCCAATCAAGGCAAAATGAAGAAGCAATCTACAATCTCCCTACTCAAAGTGAGGTCCGTGGACCATCTGCCCAGGGATCACCGGGAGTCTGTTACAAATCCGGAATCCCAGGACCCACCCCAGACCTACTGTTTCAGAGCATGGATTTGAACAAGATGCCCAGGCGATGTGGCTGTGCATCCAGGTTCGTGATGCACTGGTCCCTGCTTTACAGCACTGGTCCCCGCTTCTCCGGGTGACTCTGTATCTCCCCTGATGTCAAGGCCTCTGGAGTGAGTTCCAAGCTGAACGTCAGCCTTCATTCTCAGTGTTACAAAGGACAGCTTCACCTAGCAGAACACAAACGCTTCTCACCTCCAATGCATGCATGCATTTGCATGCATGCCCACACACACACATACGCGAGCACACTTCCTACGACTAGGCTTGCCAAAGTCCCTCACTTGTGAGCCTTACTTGAAAGGTCTTCTCTTCTGAAGCACAAGCCTTTCTATCCTGAAGGGCCTTTCAGATGTCCCGCTGAGACCCAGGGATTCATTCATAAGAAATGCTTAGTCTTATCTTGAGATTAAAGGTTTCAAATGATTCCCATCTGATCCCAACAGGAGAACTCCTTGCTAAAATACAAGGGTCTTGTTGGAAGTAATCTCCATGGAAATAATTAACCCAATTTATTAACAAGGGAAAAAAAATCCTAAGGATATTTTAAACTTTTAAATATCTCTGCAAACTAATGACAATGAAAACAAAGCATTTTGAAAATGAGAGAAACCCCAGAGCAGAAATTAAATTCAAACTAAAACGCTCTCTGAATTTTAACAATCCTATTTTAAGCTCTTAATAAACCCTGGAAATCCAGTTAATTTAAATTACTGGCCAACAGTAATTACACCAACACCCTCCCTGAAATAATTCCCACCTTCAGTCATCTCAGGGAGCATTTCCCCCCCACCAAAAGACTACATGAGATTGTTTATGTGCTGCTTCTGCTGACATACGATTTTCTAGAAATCGCTGAACTTTGGGTTAAAAAGACAATTGAAAAACAGACCTAGGCTGTGTTTCCAAATGATTTTTGGACGCCTGTCCACAATAACCTTTTCAAGAAGGAATCGGTGAGGCTGAAGGTGACGGTAATTTTACAGCTACCAACACTGAAAAGAAAAGGCTGTGCAGTGACAAAGATAAGACACGGGTTTAGAATGTTTTAGGTAACATGCAAATGTATTCTGATTTTTTTCAACTCCCTCCAGAAGGAGAAAAAAAAAAAATCTTGAAAGATGTTCTCGAGGTGGAGCTGGTAGCAGGTCAATTAGAAAAATGAGATGATTGGGAAAGGGAAAATCTAACTGGCTCTCTCTCTCTCTTTCTTTCTGCCCAGGCTGGGAAGAAGTGGGCGTTTAAGGTCCAGCCCTCTAATGTCAGCATGTGGTGAAATGGGTCTACTCCAGCAATTTGGAATCACCCACTGGAGTGCCTAACTGGGGCCTGGATCACACCCAACCCCCCTTTTATCTAGCTCTGCCCCCTGATTTTTCTCTACAGATTTCTTCCCTCTCTCTGAGTCCGTGGGGGCTGGGAGGTGCTGACCTCACCTCTGACCCCACAGGTAAGCACCTGACCCAGGCCTGGCCAATCAGCTCATTTAATTCCCCAGGTCCCCAGTGATTGGTTCAGGGGTGGGCATGTCATCCAGTTAGAGTCATTCCCAGGACCTTTCCAGGAACTATTGGAAAAACAGTGCTCCCTTTCCACTGGAGACACTTAGCTGGAAGCTGCAGAGGATATGGCTGGAGTTGCTGGGGCCTCATGAGAAGAGCCTGCCTGATAATGAAGTCAACACAGTGGAAGGTAGAGCTGAGTGAGGGAAAGCAACTAGGCATTAGTGAGCCCTGGATCCAGCCTTACCTGAAACCTCCAGACTTCTAAAATATGAAAACTAATAGAAACGCCCCCTTTGTTTTTCTTAACCAATTTTGAGTTAGATTTCTGTCACCTGCAACAAAACCACCTATCTGATTCTAGTAAAAACCCCTCAGGGTTTTCACAAGAAAGTCAAGAGAAACAGCAAATTGCTACAACAACCACAAAAAAGTCTCAAGAGACCATTTAGTCTTTCCCCTTGTATATAAGAATGCAAGTGCTCTAATTTTTTTAAATTTTATTTTATATTCTTAGCAAAGATCCCTAGGGACTAAGATTCAGCACCCTCCATCCAGAATCCATATAAGAACACACTATGAGATGAAAATGTGAGCTTGAAGATGCAACATACGTCTGTAGGTGGCTCGGGAAATATTCTCCAGGCTGACAAAAAAAAAAAAAAAAAAAAATCCACCAACAAAACCAAAATCCTAATGTTAGATTTCATGCGCTACCAAGTAAACTTTTTCTCTTATAAAACAAATTGTTTCTATAGAAACGAATGTTTTTCTAGCAACCCACTCCCTATTAGGGTTGCTATAGGAACAGATTGAGAAAATTAGGAAACTGCAGAAAAAGGTAAATGACTGCCCAGTGTCTTTTTTTCCTGGAAACCCACAGAGGGCAAATGCCTTTTCATTTCTGAATGCCTTGGTACTTGGGGCAGGCTCCAGGAACACTTGAGAATATAATTCCAACTCTGTTGCATTCCCACTCCCCAGCAAGGGTTTCATCAAGTCACTGAAATTTAATTCTGAATATGACAAATTTTACTAAAAACCACCTTCTAAGGATTGTTTTCAAGGACCAGGGCTAGGCAGGAGCATGGAGTAAGAAGGTACAGGGCTTTGGGTGTAAAAATGTAACAATAGGTGCTGACAACCACACACGTGCTACAGATAGTCTTTTGGAGAGAAGCCCTTCATTTGGGGAAACTTAAGTGCACACATTCTGTGAACGCTCTGCTGTAAGCAGCAGGACCATGCCGCGTGCTGCCCGGGTCTCACGGTGCAAATGATGAGCACACAGGTGAATGTTTTCTTTTCTTTACTGGAGAGCTGGAAGAGAATACAAACACAGTCCCTTGTCTCTTACTTGGTTTCTGGGATCATCTACTGACAAGCAGGGTATGACATCTGTCTGGCGTAGGGAGAATTCTCTCTCAACTCTCAGCAACTACAAACCCAGTAGACGGGAGTGGAGAGAGCTTTGAAGCCAAGAGTTGTAATCAGCAAGTAAGAACCACATGGCCTTGGGTGAGTCATTTCATTGCTCTGAATCAGTTTATTTACCCCCGTCTGTAAAATGGGGTTAACAAGATCCCTATTTGTATAATAGGGATCCCAGCTGGTACAGAGTAGAGTTAGCAACACTACTTCACATGAACCTTCTGTGTCTTCTTCAGAAACCGAATAATGGAAATTAGTGAAACTGACAGGGTGTGAAAGGCAGCAGAGAGCACTGGGGGCAAACAGACAGCCCAAGCTCCTGTAAAGAAAGTTCACATGTTTTTAACACCTTGTCGGCAGGCTCACCTTGGAGCCTGCCCACTGAAACTCCTACATCTGCACCCACTGAGAATTGCGGGGATTGAGCCTTGCCCACGTGTGACATTAACAAAGATATACCTCTAATGGAACAGAGCCTCTCCCGTGGGAACTTGATTGTCGGGGGAGGTGGGGCCGGGGGGTGGGGGGAATCCGTGGCATGACTAAGAAAGTGTTCAGCGAAAGAAGGGAAAATTCCGTCCTGTCAAACTAAACTGCAGTTTCTCATGTCCCCCTCTGCCTCTACCCTGGTCCAAACCCTGGTCATCTTTCCCCTAGAGGAGGCATGCATTAGTCAGGGTTCTCCAGAGAAGCAGGGGAGATACATATATACGTAGATATATAATGAAAGAGACCTACTATGAGAGATTGGCTCACATGATTATAGAAGCTGAGCCCTGCCATCAGGAGAGCTGGTGGTGTAGTTCCAATTCGAACCTGAAGCCCGAGAAGTAGGGAGTAAGTCCTGGTCCAAGTCCAAAGTCCAAAGGGCCAAAATCCAGGAGCATCGATGTCCAAGGGCAGGAGAAGATGGATGTCCCCGCTCAAGCAGAGAGGGCAAATTTGACCTTCTACCTTTTTGTTCTATTCGGGCCCTCAAAGGCTTGTATGATGCCCACCTACGTTGATATTGGTGATCTTTCTGTCCACAATTCAAATGCTGATCTCATCCAGAGACACCCTCACAGACACACTCGGAAATAATGTTTTATCAGCTCTCTGGGCATCCCTTTGCCCAGTCAAGTTAACACATAAAATTAACCTTCATAAGGCAGTAGCCTCTTCATTCATCTCCCTGCTTCCACTCCCACTCTGTACAGTCAATCCTCAACACACGGCCAGAGGAATCCTTTTAAAACAAAAGTCAAATCATGCCACTCCTCTGCCCCAAACTCTCCAATGGCTTCTCAAAGCCTTCAGAAAACAAACCAAAGTTCCAACAGTGACCTACAGGACCTAAGTGATCTTCCCTGACCCTGGCACCCTCCACCTGGCTCCCACTCTCTCTACCAGCCACACTGGCTCATCTCTGTTCATCAGACACACCAGGCACACTCCTGCCCCAGGCCCTTTGCACTTACTGTTCCCTCTGCCTAGAACATTTTTCTATTAGATGTCCACATGGCTGGCTCCCCAGCTCCTTCGGATTTTTGCTCCACTGTTACCACTTTTTAGTGAAGCCTTCCTTCGGCCACTCCCTATAAAATGACCACACCCCACTCCCAGAAGCTAGTCCCCTCTCTTCTTTGGTTTTCTCCACACCACGTATCATCTGCTGACATATTTATTTGTCCCCCACTCCCTTTAGAAGATAAACTTGGGAATTCCCTGGCAGTCCAGTGGTTAGGACTCTGCGCTTTCACTGCCAAGGGCCCGGGTTCGATCCCTGGTCGGGGAACTAAGATCCCACAAGCCGCGCGGTGTGGCCAAAAAACAAAACAAAACAAACTCCACAAGAGTAAGGATTTCCTTCTCCTTTGTTTCTTGCAGGGTTCCCATGCCCAGAACAGCACTTAGCACAGAGGAGGCTCTCAGCAAGCCTTTGTTGGATGACAATGAATGAAACAAGAGAGCTGAAGAGTGTAGAAGAGAGTGTGAGAGCCTGGGTACCAGAGTCCAAGTCAGTCCGGTCCCCCCCGCGCTGTTCAATATTCATACATCAGGCCAGTCATTCCATATGCATGAGCGCCCATCACACGCCAGGCACGACATGCTGGAGATGCCAGAAGCAGGATGCCGTGATGAGCAGGACAGGTAAGATCCATGCCTCCCAGACAGCTTACATTCTAGCAGAGTAGCTAAACAATAAAGAAGTAAACCTACAGGTGATGACATACGCCATAAAGAAAAAATAGCCCGAGGTAGTAAGGAGTAGAGGAGAGGGAAAGGAGGCCTGAGACTGAGAGCCGGTGGTCAGGGATGGCTTCTCTGGGGAGGGGTCACGTAAGCAGAGACCTATGGAGTGAGGGAACCCGCTGTATGGGATACGGAGCTCATGTACCTGATGGATTCCCTTCATCCTTTCCTTCCTGACCCTCTCACGTGATTGGAGCCCTACCTCTGCAGGGATACCCTTCCTCTTTCAGACCTGGCTCAAGCACCACACCACAGGTGGGGTACCTGGCAGGAGGAATCTGTCTGCCCAGTTCTCTCCTGTCTCCCTCTTGGTCGAGGTGTTGCCCATAGAGAGAGCTACTGCCTCCTCACTTCTGAGTTGTGTACCGTGGCCCTATTCTTCCCTTCTTTGGTATAAGCTTTTTGTTTGGAAAAGCAATACATCCAACCAAAACTTGACATTTCCCAGCCTCCCCCCACTGCCTTGTAGCTAAGCTGTCGCCTTGTGATCACAAGTTCAGTGTTGTGCAAAAAATTCTTAGAATGTTCCTTAAAGGGAGCTGCCCCAGCTGAGAAGTAGGCCTCTTTTGTCTTTTGCCCCATCTCTGTTCATGATCCCTGGAATGCAGACATGATGGCTAAAGCTCCAGCAGCCATTTTGCACCACGAGGCAAACTTGAAGGAGGTACTACAGAAAAACAGAAGTCCAGGGCCTTGAAGACCAAGGAGTTGCCAAACCAGCCTCAGACTGCTGACTTCTGGGCTTCTTTTACACAAAAGAAAAATATACTTCCATTTTTTGAAGATACTGTCACTGGGTAATCTAATCCAAATGGATACACATCAGGGCTGCATTATGACTCATGGATCCTCAGCACCTGCCTTCATGGGCTCCTTCCTCCATAAAAATGTTTAAAATTATATTGTATGACTATGCAAGTAGAAAGGTAAGTATAATCTGGACTGGATTCATTATTATGTATCTATTATTACCATATTCATGTTTTTCTTATGATTTAAAAAAAGTAAAATGGAAACATTTTGTGGATCCCTAAAAGAATCATGGGTCCTGTGCCTTCTGCACCTAATGGAGACATCCATCCATCCTGATACGCATGCCTTATCTTGCTTTACCCTTAACAGAACCTGATGCTGTAGGTACTATTAGTCTTCCTGCTTTTTAGAGCAGGAAGCTGAAGCCAGAGAGGTTAAGTAACTTGTCCAGATTTGAATCCAGGTCCATCCAACTCCAACCCCAAGAAAGAGGCTATTTTTAGCACCCAAAAGCAATTATTGCTGGAGCTATTATTATTATTCATGCAAACAGCTCTGACTACTTAAGAAAATAGACCTGATAGATGGTAACAAAGCACAATGGACACGCTGACCTTCTGGGAGCTTCTTTTTATTTTAATCCATAAGATAAACACAGCGACGAGCCCCATCTCTGCAGGAAATGTTTTAAATCCCCATCTTTTCGGACTGGATTTACTCATCCAACTTCACAAAGAAAATAACTCCACTCAGCTTGACAGAGTCCACAGTGAAAAGGAAATTATTTTTCTGGAAATGACCCTAAAAATAGCATGGAATGGGCCTGCTTACAGAAACCAGAGGCAGTAAGACTGAATATGTTAGTTTTAAGGGCACAAATGTGTTTTGAAACACAGAGATTCTTCTGTGGTCTTGAGAAGAAAAAATTGATTTTCCAGAGAGCACGATAAAACATGTGGGAAAACAACTTTGGAGTAAAAACAGCGTGAACTTTGAGAGGAAGGCAGAGCGCTCAGTCCGTCTTATATGCCTACCCCACCACGGGAGCCAGGAAGAAGTTCCCCCCGCCACATCGCTCTGTTTATTTCTTTTCATGCCCTCTTAGCACAAATTAAAAGACAAGGAAATGTTGATGAAACCAGACCAAAGGATGGCTCAGCTTTGCAGTCCACTGCCTCCCAGGGAGAGGTGTGCAAATGGCTCGTTTCTAGAAAAGAGCCACAAACTATCCTTTTAGGTAGCATTTTCTCTCCAAGGCAGATCTGAGTAGACAACTTATGCCTCAAACAACCGTATTTTGTTTAGTCATTCATCCGTCCAGCACTTATTAAATGCCTTCTGGATGCATTGCACCATATCAGACACCAAAGACCACTACAAGACCCCACCTTTGGAAAGTGAAGTCAGCGTTCAGTGAGGACTTGGAACATACACAGAGGAATCAAGTGTGTGACGATACTTTCCCAGTCTAGAGGTTAAGAATCGGAATGCTGGAGCCAGGCAGCCCCAGGTTCAAGCCCTGGGTCTACACTTACCTGCAGAAAAAATTGGGGCAAATTAACCTAAGCCTCCATTTCCTCATCTGTAAAATGGGGATAACAAAAGCACCTTTCTCTTAGGGAATTCCCTGGCGGTCCAGTGGTTAGGACCCTGAGCTTCCACTGCCAGGGGCCCAAGTTCAATCCCTCATCCGGGAGCTAAGCTCCCATATGCTGCACGGCAGGCCAAAAAATGAAAACAAAACCCAAAAAACCCAGAAAAACAAATGCACCTTTCTCTTCAGGTCAACCCCGAATTTTGCAATTCATGTAAAAATGCCTGGTGGGAGTGGGGTTATTCTGTGGGAAGTGGGCAGAAAGACTGACTGTTCCTTCTGAGTCAGCCCCGAATCGGCACCATGTGTAATAAGGGGCAGCTGAGGGAGTTGGCCAGAAAGGCCAGAACCCAACCCAACACAACAGAAATGAACGCCTCTAGAAACTTCTCAGAAACCTGGGGCCAAGCACCAAACTGCCACTGGCATAAAATAGGGTTTGAGACAAACTCTAACTACGAGGTAAGAGGTATGGACACCACAGACAAGAACTGAGTTATTTGAAACACACGTTGGGTTGACTCAGGGGCAGTGGGTGGCATGATCTGACGCACAGACTCAGATACCAGGTAGACCCTGGTTGCAATTGACCAAATACATGACCTTGGGCAAGTCCCCATGACCTTCAAGCCTCAGTTTCCCTGCCTGTAAAATGGGAGATAACAACACCTACGGTGCAGGTGAGAGTTACAGAAAGTGCCTGGCACACAGGAGATATGCCAGCAAAGGTAGCTACTGTTACGGAACTGAATTGAATCCGGCAGAAGACAGCTCCCCGGGAGCACAGAAAGGCTGGAGCCTGTTGAAACAACTTTGCTCTTTTCCTGTATTTCTGGCAGACATGTCCACAAGCAAAGACTTGACATTTAAGTTGATAGTGCAAGCAGAGTAGCTGTTCCCACATGTGCAGTGTCGCTGTCCTCCCTGAGAAGTTGGCTGTGGCCAAGGGGATTTAATAAACCTGGGGCCACGGATGCCTGGGGCTGGAGCCCAACGGGGTGTGTAATGGAAACACGGATATAATTAAGAGGCGGTTCATTTGCAATGTTATGCACTGGTTGGTTAATTCTTTCAAGATGCTAAACAGCCCTTCCCTGGGGCTTCGGTAATTGACTCTGTCAAGGCATCTCACACTGCTGTCTAGAGACTTCTGCTTAAACAACCTGCTAACTCACTTTAACACACGCACGCTCACTTTCTATGCTCCTTAACAGACAGGTCTGAGCAGAAGTGCCAGGGTGGAGATTCTGCTTGGGAGGAACGGGGAGGAAGAGAGGGCTGGGGAAGGACTTAGATGGGAAGAAGTGCTGTCTGCAGAGAGAGCAATAGAGGGAGAAAGAGGAGTGAGACAGGCTCCCACGCTGAGGTCCTGAGGTTGGAGATAGATGGGCCCCAGGCTGAACAGCTGCAACCAGTCTCCTGCTGACACCTTGAGATAAGAGACCAGCAGGAGCAGAGCCCCGATTGGGTGGAAGACAAAGCGACCACATTTTTCTCATTCTTGTGGTCAAGGGGACTTTCCAGCAGACCCACGTGCAGAGAAGGTCCTCAGCCTAGGGAGGGGCCAAAGGAAGGCCGAATTGCCAACCCATAACGTGTCCTGCCAACCTCCCAGAATCCATCTTGACTGAGGAATGCCGTGCACTCACCAGGAAGGATCCTGAGTCAGGCCAAATATGGGCACAAGCAAGATGATTGGCCAGAGACAACCCGGAAGACTGCCCACATATAAACGATCTCAGCCACCCTCATTGGGCGTAACTCACTCCCCAAGTTCGCCCGTGTGTTCTTTGCTTCATCTGCTTCGTAAGCTCTGTCTCTTTGCTGAATTCTTTCTTCAACGAAGACGAGGACTGGGGGCCTGCTTCAAGCTGCCACACCCTTCTCACTCCCTCTCGCCCACCCTGAGATCAGTCAGGACACCTGGGTTCAGACCTGCTTTCACTGCTTACCAGCTGTGTGACCTCGACAAAGCTCCTGGAGCCTCAGCTCTTTGTGAAGTGGGGATAAATACCTTCACCTCAAATGAATTGTCGCAAGGATTCAAAGTAACATAATGCAGAGTGCCTGGAACTGTGAGGGTGTTTAATAAGCACTGGCTGTTTCACTCGCAGAGGGACCAGGCTGAGCGATGATAACACATCGGGACAAAATCAGAAGAGTTTGCAGCTGGTTCAGGAGAACCAGTACAGGCTCTGCCTGTTGCACTAGGAACCTGCGGTGTGACCTCAGGCAAGGTCCTTAACCTCTCCATGCCTCGGTTCTTCTTTGGAAAATTGGAGTTGTAATACGTCCCGGGGAGGGGTGCATGAGGACGAAATGGAAGCTGGCACATAACAGACCCTCAAGAAACGATGGGTCCAAGCCTTTGTCCACCTTCAAGTTTGGCTCTACTTGAAAGCCTGATCTCCAGGCACGAGTGGCCAGGCAGCTGCTTCCTATGGATTCCATAGGTACCGAAACTAGCAGTTGATTCCCCGAGGAGGCCCAACCCATTCTGAATGCTTAATCAGCCCCACTGATTGCCCTTCCTGGATCCACACAGACTTCTCCTGACCTGGCTCAAGCTGTCTTGGAAGCCAGACAGGGGAGTGGAGCCTTGGTCAGCCCCCGCATCTGCTGGGAGTAAGGGAGATTTCCCCAAATAAGTCCCCTTCCAGCCACTTAGATGGCAGCCGGGGGGATGCGGAAGCCCTTTCACTGATCCATGACGACCCTGGCTCCCCTTCCTCATGACGCCCCTCACGATGGAGAGAGGGCTGGTATAATGGTGGGTGCCCATCATCCAGCTTCCTGTCCCAGGAGTTGGGGGAAAGGACAGGAATTAGCTTCCAGATGTATCACAGTGAGCATTAATACCCTTCCAGTCCAGCCTCCCCCAGTCCACCACCCCCAGTCATCTTTCTACAACACAAATTTCACCATCTCATCCATGGGCTCACAAACATCCAGTAGCTTCCAGTGACCCAGGGTAAAGCCCACAACCAAACACAGCTCACAAGGTCCTCTGGACTCTGATCTCTGCCAACCACTTTGGATTCATTGACCCCACCCCCTGCCCCGTCCCCTGACGTCCTTCCCCAGACTTGCTACACAAATCACTCTGCAAGCATACTGTGCAGTTCCACACCTTCGTGCGTTCGCACCTGCTCTTCTCTCTCCCTGAAAGGCCCACCCTCGTTCTCCATCTGGAAAACGCTTCCTCATCCTTCGGTAACTGACATCAACTCCCCGCCTGGCGCTCCCCGGCACCTCCCCAGAGTCAGCCACCTTCCCTGCGTTTCTGTCATGCTTTGTGAATGGTCACTCTTTCCTTCTCTCGAGATGTACTGAGGCCCTGCCGTGTTCCAGGCACCGAGCAAGACCCTGAGGTCAGAGAACAAGACCAGCCCCTGGGCCACGAAGCCACGGTCCAGCTGCTGGAATCAAGCGGAGAACACGGGAGTGCCAGAAAGTTGCCGAGGTACACGGTGATGACAGCAAAGTGCAGGCCGCTGAGCGAGCCTGGGAGGACGGTCTCAGCCTAGTCTGGGGAACAGCAACCCCCCACCCCACCCCAGGGATGTGCTGTTTAAACTAGGAGGTAAAGAATGAATAAGCATTAGCCAGAGAAAGAGGAGGAGAAAGACAGAGAGCAGGTATAGACCCCGCAGCATATAGATGCCAGGGTGGACTCGACACTCGTAAGCCACTGCCTACTTCTCCCCAGGCCTGCCCTCCCTCGCCAGGAAGTCTGTAGGCACAGAGAGTCCCACGGTCACTGTGACATATCCGTTCCACCCCCCTCTGGCCAGGTTTTAATCCGCCGTCCTGACCTGAAGACAGTGGCCTGGCTTCCAGTCAGTATCTATCAGTCGGGCTCTGGCTAAGTCAGTCCATGGAGCCAGCAGAACATGGTACCGTCTCCGCCCTCCTCCAGCGACGTGTCTGCCATTCTCACAGGCTATACGTTGCTCCTTGGTGTTTATCACACTCTAGGATACAATATATTTGTTTATTAATTACTACTTTTGTCTATCCTTCCCATGCCTAAACCTAGAAGGTAAGTTCAGGGCTTTTTATCACTTTCTTCTCTGCTGTATCTCAGCATTTGGAACAGGGTGTGTGGGGGGCACTGCAGGGGCTCAGTATGTATTTTGGAATGAAAGGTAAATACAGGCACATGCGCATTTTTCTGGGAAGAGGATTTTCATCAAGTTCTCAAAGGGACCTGTACCCCAAAAGAGATCATGAACCACCAACTTAGCAGACCGTCTAGACCCCTTCCGGTTCCACCTTCTGGGATCCTAGTGCCAAGGAAAGTGCCTCGCTGGAGAGTGAGGGATGCTCAGTCCAAGTCCTAGGAGACAATTGGTCCATTCAAAAGGGTGGACCAACATCACTTGACCAGTGGACCACTGCTGGGGGGCAGGGACAGTAGCCATCCTAAGGCTGGGTAATATATATCGATTGAATTGAGTCCTGATTTGAACGAATGGACAGAATGTCCATGAAAATCATCCATAACATTTGGATATAATCAGCCTTTCAGGCATCTTGACTAAAAGTAGATTCACCTGCCCTACAATGTGCCCAGTGTTGTGCTTGTGGTTGGGGAGAGAGTTCCTGTTCACAACAGAGTGGAACAAATGTACTCGACATGGGGGAGGGGGGTTAAAGCTTCGTAATCCACGTCTCCATTCTGTGGATGAGTCTGTTTAACCAGCCCAGGCACAAAGCTTTAATGAAGTAAACAATGTCACCAGTATTTTAAAAACGGACTTGGTGAAGTGATGCATGGCACGTTGTAGAGAGAGCTCATCACAGCCTGGGTGGCATCTGAACAAGACAGGGTTTGTCAGCTGAAAATTTCAAACCAATTAGATTTATGTCATGGAATCAGATAAACAGACCAAGGTTTGCAAAAATCGGATAAACTTGGAATCACTGCAAACAATGACACCCACATACTCGCCTTCTTGGCGCTGAGCTTGCTGACCTCTGAATTATTTAGCAAGGAAAGAGATGGTACAGTGTGTTATGTATCACTGGAAAATAGTCAACTGGAGGTTTCCCGAAGCCACTTGCAAGGTCCAACTCAGTTCCAAAGGAACAGCCGAAATGCCCCCTTCTCCACCCCTCCCTACCACTCCGCAGAAATGCCCTTCAAAACAAATACCTGCTCACAGCCCCACTGGTTCCTTCCGGGTAGCCTCATAGCACTTCCAAAAACAAATGAAGAGGCTCCCACATTGCAGTTCCCACCGTTTCAATTTACGCTTCCAGTTGAGATGCATTCAAAGGAGAAAATTAACATTAAATGTGAATCTGGGTAGCTGCTTTCTGACTCTAGATTCCTTACTACATTTTCCTCTGTCACTCTCACCTCCCCTGACCCCACTGTAGTGAGCTCACTCTGGGCTGTCAAAGACCCCAGTGGAGCCGCGTGTCATCAAACTTGTGACACCCCAACTCTAGCAATGGCGCCAGACTCCTTGTCTGTTGCCAGGTAACTTCTAGCAGAGAAAAAGTCTCTTGCAGGGAAGGAGGGAGAGGAGAACACCCAAACAAGGTCAGCGTCTCTGAGGAGACAGCCATGTTAGCACACATGCTCGTTTAATAATCTCAATAACCCCACAAGGTAGACAAAAATCAATCCTCGCTTTACAGACAGGGAAACTGAGCCTCAGAGGAGTGAACTCCTTATCTGGGATGTAAACGTGAGGTTGCATTCTGTCTAACACCTGAATCTATTCTTTCTCATTCACCAGACGGCCTCTTATGACAGTGATCTGAGCACTTTGTCCTCTGCCAGCCTGCCTTCCTGGGATTGAGTGCAGATAAATATATTCTATTAGGAATTTAACAGCAGATATAATACTACTAGTGGCCAGATAAATGAGTACAGGTACCAACAGAAAATGACTATACCTGCATTTTGTATTTAATACGGCTATTTTATCAAAAAGTGTTTGGAATTAATAAAATTATTTTAAACCACCGAAACGAATCATCCACTATAATTTGAAGACATTAACTGTATAAACATTACAAAATGTTAAGCACTACAATGAGCACAGAAAATATAAGCAATACATATTATACTTTAATACAAATTATTAGCAGATACAATTTAATAAAATATAACAAAAATAACATAGTCAACATTGAAAAAAATTAAAAGGAATTTTTAGTAACTGGGAAAATTTAAAATAAAATATTATGATTCTTTAAATGCAATCATTAAAAAGTAAAAGTGTGAGGGGCTTCCCTGGTGGCGCAGTGGTTGAGAGTCCGCCTGCCGATGCAGGGGACACGGGTTCGTGCCCCGGTCCGGGAAGATCCCACATGCCGCGGAGCGGCTGGGCCCGTGAGCCATGGCCGCTGAGCCTGCGCGTCCGGAGCCTGTGCTCCGCAACGGGAGAGGCCACAACAGTGAGAGGCCCGCGTACCGCAAAAATAAAATAAAATAAAAAATAAAAGTGTGTATCAATGATGTCACAGTTGAGTCCCGAGCATCTTCTTGTGAAAAATTTTCAAGGTGTTTAAAACATCTACTCAGAGGAATGGAGAGGAAACAGTTAGCTAATCCAAATATTTCCCTCTGACACTTTCATATTCAAATATCTTTGAGATCCTTTGGAATAACTGATTTCTTCACAGAGAGTATAATTTTTTTTTTTTTTTTTTTTTTTTTGCGGTACGCGGGCCTCTCAATGCTGTGGCCTCTCCCGCCGCAAAGCACAGGCTCCGGACGCGCAGGCCCCGCGGCCATGGCCCACGGGCCCAGCCGCTCCGCGGCATGTGGGATCTTCCCATACCGGGGCCCGAACCCGTGTCCCCTGCATCGGCAGGCGGACTCCCAACCACTGCGCCACCAGAGAAGCCCGAGAGTATAATTTTTATTGATAGGAGCCTGGAATTTTGTTTTAAGGAAATTGTTTTACCAGCTCACCTTCAAGTTCTTTCATTTCTTCATAGACAGTTACAGAATCATTTGATTCAGCTGTTGCTGCAGAGTGCCCTGTGTCAGTTTTGAAGCTATCACGTTCACATCCCACTTACATGGAGAATTTTTATTAGTAGTATCTTTGTAACACATGCTTTGCTTTGTCAAATAAATATATTTTTTTCCTTCTCTTGAGGATAAGGGAGATGAGAAAGATGTTTTCTAAACCAGTGATCTTTTGTTCAATTACAACATTCAATGCAGCATAAAACTCTCTTAAAATCTCAAGATGTAAATGATTCAGCTTTCAGATTTCCTAAAATACCAAAATAACGGTATTACATTTTTTAAAGGCAGTATTTTGGTATTTAAAAATAGCATAGTATACTGGAATACAAAAAAAAAAAAATTTACTGCATTCATTAGCCCAGTTGCTAGGAAACCTGTGAGCAAGCCTAAAGCTAGGGTATAGGTAGGTAAAAGGGTACTTCTTTAAGCAAAATAAGAAAAACCAGAATTAATTTTAGCAATCATGGGTAATAAAGAATGCAAGATGATAAGATGATACTAAATTGTATTGACGAGTTTGTATTCCTTTAGAACATGCTCTTAATTACATCCTCCACTGAATAAGTATAAATACTAATCATTAGAAATAATTAGACATGCTTGTTATTCTTCTAAATATTATCTTTATTTTCAAATAGCGCATTGATATTTTCATTCTCCATGGTTAAATAAAGACTCTGTGGGTGGATTCATCCCCACAGTAAAGGCATCATGGATAGAGGAACAGACAACTTGAACTGCAAGTAGTTTGAAGTGTTAGCCATGTGCATCCTGACCTATAACATACGACAAGTAAAAGAGGAGCCAGTTCTTGACAAAGAGGGAAAAGATGAAAATGTTTTCAAAAAATTAATCAGAGTTCTGCTTCTTGCTGAGTCAGCTCCTATTGGACTTACTCTCCCACAAATAACAACAATTCAGGGGGCAGAGGACACAACTACATGAAGGCACTGGAAAGTCAGCCAACGCAGGCAGATTTCAGAGAGGAGGTGACATTGGAAGAAAGAAATGGCAGGAAGTAGGTTTCCTGACTTTTTATATTTTTTAGCCTAGGGTCAGGCCACAGTCAGTGCTACGTGGGAAGGTAAAACTCTGATAGAAAAACCACAATCCTTCTGGCCTGAATAACTGGAAGGCAGAGTTCAAAGCAACTACAGCCACTGGAAAGTGAGGAATGTGGGGAATCCTAAAAGGGAGAGCTACAGAGAGGAAAGGCCCCAGAATTCTGTAAATAAACTTTGCCCAAATCTCTGTCTAATCCCTGAATAGCATGGGGAAGACTCCAAGAAGCCTAGGTATGGTTTAAAAAAATAAATAAATAAACTGAGGTATTAGCCACCAATCAAGAGACAGATTTTACAATTTTAGTTCAACCAAGTTAACTGCCTACAAAAAACCAAACACTCTTTGGAAAAGTAAAACAATCTTATGTCTCTGTGGTATAATACTCACAATGTCTAAGATATAAAACAAAATTACTCATCATGCAAAGAAATAGGAAAATGTAGCCCATTCACAAGTGCTACTATAACTGCTCAAAGATTTAAAGGAAAATATGATCATAATAAATAAAAAGATAGGAAACTTCATCAGGAAAAGAAAATGCAAAAAGAAACCAAACAGAAATTCTAGAACTGAAAAAATACAGTATATGAAATAAAAAACTCAATGGACAAGTATAATGGCAGAACGGAAATGACAGAGGAAAGAGTTGTTCACCTTGAATACAGGTCAACAGAAATTATCCAATCTGAAGAACATACAGGAAAAAAAAACATTTTTTTCAAAAATGAATAGAACATCTGAAACTTTCAGAGCGATATTAAGAGGTCTAAGAAGATCATTCAGGCAGCCTAGGAGCAAAAAACCTGGATCCAGGAGAATGGATCTCACAGCCGTGTGGGCACAGTGACTAGGATGTTAGTCATGGGTCTGTGGAAAGGAAATACCAGATTCAAGAAATATTGGGAAGAAGGAAACATCAAGTCTTCATAATTAGTTGAATAAAGACATGCAAAAGAAAGAGAAATCTCAGGCTTCCCTGGTGGCACAGTGGTTGAGGGTCAGCCTGCTGATGCAAGGGACACGGGTTCGTGCTCCGGTCCGGGGGGATCCCACATGCCACGGAGCGGCTGGGCCCGTGAGCCGTGGCCGCTGAGCCTGCGCTTCTGGAGCCTGTGCTCCGCAACGGGAGAGGCCACAACAGTGAGAGGCCCGCGTACCGCAAAAAAAAAAAAAATAAATAAATGGGGGGGGGAAGGACCTAAAGCCTTTTGGAAAAATAGGCAAAGGACATGAACAGTCCACAGAAAATAAATATAAATGAGACTTAAACATAAGGAAAGATGCTCAACTTTATTCAAAATAAGAGAAATGCAAATTAAAACTACACTGAGATATCTCTCCTCTAACAAATTGGTAAACTCAAAAGCTTAACATCAAATTCTGCTGGTGAGACTAGGGGGAAATAGGCACTTCATATACTGCTGGTAGGAGTACATAAAGGTACAATCACTAGGAAGGGCAAGACAATATCTAACAAATTTACATGTGCATTTACTCTTTGACCCACCAAAGCCCCCCGTTGGGAATTTATCCTGCAGATATAACGCCATAAATATGAAAAAATATGCACAAGACTATTCATTGCAGCATTATTAGTAATAGTAAAATATGAAAAATAATCTAAATTTAAATGCCCGTCCATGGGAGAGTGACTGAACGAAAAAAAGAATCAGCCTGTGAGCTGATATGGAGTTATCTCCAGGATACACTGTCAAGAGAAAAAAGCAAGGTGCAAAACAGTAGTGTGTATGTGTGTGTGTGTGTATGTGTATGTGTGTGTGTGTGATGGTTTTGGCAAAACAAAGCATGGGAAGAAAAATCCAGAAATTAATGAAAATTATTTGCTATAGTGTGTAGAGGAGAATGGGGTCAAAGGTAGAGATGGGAGGGATATCACTTTGAGTATAACTTTTCATATAGCTTTGCTTTGGAACCATGTAAATTAAATTAAAAGGGGTAGAAAGAAGCAAACCCTAAAACTGAATACAAGCAGAAACAAATAACTCTAACTTACATCAAATAAATAATGTAATCCACAGAGAAAATAATTGATTCAAGTAACTTTTAGACACACATTCCAACTGGATAGCCTTAGCAGGTGGGACAAAAAGAACTGCAAAGAAATTCTGAACTTCATTTAGTACATTTGTGGTAACAGGACAATAATTCTGAAAGTATTCTGTGTGTGTTGTTTAATAGATTAAATGAGTACCTATATTAAATTTTTTGGAAATTAGGGTTCCCACTGTGGGAGAATGAAGATATAAATATGAAATGAGGAGAGATGAGGAAAAATTGGTGGTATCACTGTGAACTCATGATATAAATATATACATATCCTAGCTCTTCACTCAAAAGATCTAGACTTAATAACACTCCAGTATCAAAAAAGCACACCTAGGGCTTCCCTGGTGGCGCAGTGGTTGAGAGTCCGCCTGCCAATGCAGGGGACACGGGTTCGTGCCCCGGTCCGGGAAGACCCCACATGCCGCGGAGCGGCTGGGTCCGTGAGCCATGGCCGCTGAGCCTGCGCGTCCGGAGCCTGTGGTCCGCAACGGGAGAGGCCACAACAGTGAGAGGTCCGCGTACCACAAAAAAAAAAAAAAGCACACCTAGCACCCAGATCCTGGTTTCTAAATACCATGCCCCTTCTAAAAGGAGAAATGACTGATTCAATTTCTGGGGCAACATCTTATTGTGTCAGAGAGTAAGGAAGTGCTCAGAACTGACGGAGGCATGTCCCAAGGTCAAAGAAGCCACCTTGAAGGGACTCCCACTGGCCAAATCTTGTGGGGAGTGGAGAGACTCTGTAATTCCACAACGATACTGAAAATAAGAAACTTAAAGGTGAGTGGGATGGACAGGTGGATGGAGTGCTTCTTTACACAAGAATACCAGATAATAAATGTACAAAGAACAGCAAAACTAGAAGACTGTAACTGCCAATATGATTATTGATTTAGGCAAGGATAATCAGTAGATGCTAAAACCATAGAGGAAAGGCTGTTTGGAACAGAATTGTCACATGGCCTCAACTGTTAATTATAAAAGGAAAGAAGTACCTTTACTAGTAGATACAACCTTGAACAGTGCTCAAATGTAGCATTACCAAAAATGGATAGTAACTGACATGATGTGCCTCCCAGTGGGAACCAGTGGGAAGTGAAAAACATTCCCTGTGTATGACATTTGCCAAAAATGTTTATCCTAAATCGAATCATAAGGAAATAATCAGATAAATCCAAGTTATTGGACATTCTAGAAGACAGCTGGCTGATTCTTTTAAAATGCCAATGTCATGGGGGTGGAAAGAACAAAGGCTAGGGGAGGGGATGTGGCGAACATTCTAAATTAAAGAACCCTAAGAGACCTGACAACTGAATGCAGTGTGTGATCCTTGACTGGGTCAAGGAAGAAAAAAAAATTGCTTCAGAGAACAATAAGAAGGTAATTGGGAAAATATGAATATGGATTTTACATTAGATAAAATTATTATACCAATTAGTAAATGTCTGAGCATAATGATGGTATTGCAGCTTTGTAGGAGAATGTCCTAGTTCTTAGGAGATGCAGGCTCCTAAGAGATGAAGGATCATAATGTCTGCAATCTAATTTCAAATAGTTTGGGAAAAAATGAAAAATGTGGCAAAAATGTCAAATGCCAACAACTGGTGAGTCTAAATGAAGGGCATAAGGCTGGTTATTGTACAATTCTTTTACTTTTTCTATAGACTTGAAAAGGTTTGAAATAAAAGTTGGGGAAAATGAAGAATTGGGCGTGAAAACCCAATTACGTGTGTGGATAAAGGGAGCCCTCTTTTAGCAATAGGTGTGAACGTTGTTAGAATAACAACAGGTAAGTTATTAACAGCTTTGCTGTGAAAAACTGGTTACTCAGAAACATCAATGGAAAATGCCCTCTTAATTTATTTGGGGGATTGGAGAAGCAGGAAAGAAAACAATTTAAAACCAAGTATTGCAGATGAATGAAACTCCAGCTGTCCCTACTCAGACAGAAAGTGAAAAATTAGACCTTACTGATGTTTGATTTCTGTGAAGCCACTCGGCAGACCTTTTCAAAGCGTGTGTCTGCGATTAAACTGCACTCACCCTGGTTCTTGAAACATTCGTGGCACACCCCAAACTTGCCCAGGCTGGCACAGTTGCCATCTATGTCTTTAAGATATGCTAAAAGGCCAAGGCACACAGTAAAGAGGATAGTTTTCTGCCATTTGTACATACAGATACATTTGTGTGTGCGCAAAATATTTCCAGAAGGAACCAGAAGAAACTGGTAACTTACTCTCTAGGGAGGAAAACCAAGTTGCTACCGTCTTGGGCTTACCTTTTATTCTTTTGTTTTATTTGAATTTTTCCACGTGAATGTATGAACTATTCAAAAAAAATTTTTGTTAATGGTGAAGAATGGATGGAAGGATGGATGGGTGGATGGATACATGGATGGATAATGGGTGGATTAGTGGGTAGGTGGGTGGGGAGTGAGTGAGTGGGTGGATCGATGGAAGATGGATGGGTGAACGGGTGGATGAATGGATGGATGGATAGATGGATGATGGGTGGATGAGTGGATGGGTGGGTGGAGGATGAACGGATGGGTGGACAAAAAAATGAGTCTATGCACAACTCCCATTCCAGACATTTGCTCCACAATACTTCCCCTCGGGCTCCACACCCCAATTACAAGGATAGGCTGCTCCCAGGCTAATCTCTGATTTGAGGGTGGCTGGCTCTGTGCTCAATTTTAGGTCTTTAGTTTATGAGACACAGCTTCTCTCAGTTCTGCATCTCCCCTGATTCCAAGAGCTTTCCCCCACCCCCTACAGCCCGAGACACTTTCTTCTAGCCCACTGCGGTTATGTCCCTAGCCAAGGGGACTTCATCTGTCAAATCCTAACACCCATCCACTTTATCTGCAAGGACAGAACCAAATTGCAACAAATCTTGTGGACTGGAATTGCTCAACCTCTAGCACAGAGAATAATTCTAGTCACACCCCTGGGAAGCCTTCTGATGACTTGCCAAGGTCCCACTCTTCCCTGGGGACTGCAATCCTTTTCTCTGTCTCTGTGGTAATGTGCTTTTTCCCCAGGCTCGCATCTCTCTGGCCTCTGTGTGAGCAATGTTTCTGCCTGCTTTCATTTACAGCAAAGGACGAGAAGGACAGTGCAAAGGGCTGAGACACCTTTTCATCTCCACTACCTGATACTATCAGAGCACTGGAAATGAAGAAACATCGACTTCAGGTAGATGACACCCCTGGGAGGGCTGAGTCCATCAATATGCCAGCCACTGGCCCTGTAATCCCATAATCCCACAGGAGTTTTCCTAGAAAGAGCAAGGACCACCAAGCCTCAATCTTTTAGGAATGAAGAAGTGCTGAGGGCCCTGATGGTGCCCACCCTGATCACCCTCTACCAGGCGTGCACCCACCCCTCCCTACTGTGCATGAGTAAGGAATGGCTTCTAACAGCTCCCAGTTGCCTCCTAATCCAGCAAATTACCTTCTTGCACGAGGAAGCCCCCATCTCCACCCCGGGAGGCTGACACAGGGTCACAAGGTCTAGCCTCTTGCCCCAAAGTGGGACCAGTTCTGTGCAGTTCACATGCCAGAACCCCACTCACCCATCCCCAGTGGGAACGTGCTGCAGGTCAGCTGAAGCTGAGACCACCACCTTACTCAGTTCTTCCCCTGCTCCATCCTCCTTCCCTATCCTCCTGCCCTCACCCCATTTTTGCAGGGGCACCCCTCAGTAAATCACAGGCGCTGCAATCCCCTCTCAGGCTCTATCTTCGGGGAGCTCCACTAAGAGGCAGCCTTCTCCTCCACCACCAGCATCCTTGCTCTCCGTCAAGTTCCCACCGCGTACATGACACCCCACTAAAGGGAGGAGCATTATCTGACGTAACCCTCACAACAGTCCCATGAGGTGGGGCGACTATTAGCCCCATTTTACAGGTGATGTCACAAAGGCTGAAAGAGGTGAACCCACTTGCCCAAAGGCATACAGACATAGGTGGTGGAACCAACACAACTGTTAGAGATGCCAGCTGTTCCTGTCACACTTCGGGAAACTGAGACAAGAGGATGATGGAACATGTGTCAGCCTCAGACCAGACATCCAGACCCCACTGCAGTGCTCCTTCCATCACATCAGACCTTTTAGCCTCTAGTCAGGATTATATCTTTAAGCACACAGACACATAGACACACACACACACACACACACACACACACACACACACACCCCAAATTGGATCTTTCATTCCAAACAACCCAAGATAAATACAAACCAGCCTGTGGCGGTTTCCTTAACCCCAAACATGGATTCCATGAGCCGCGGCACCCATTTTAATAATCTGATTACCATCAACTACTATTGCCCCTCGTAGAGGAGGGGCAGGACAACAAATCTCTGATTTTTAGGGAGGTCCAAGAGCTGGTGTTCCTGGGAGGACATCAAGCCTTTCTTTTAAAGATTTATTCTTTTTTTTTTTTTTTGGCCACGCTGCACAGCATGTGGGATCTTGGTTCCCTGACCAGGGATCGAACCCACACCCCCTGCAATGGAAGCATGGAGTCTTAACCAGTGGACTGCCAGGGAAGTCCCAGGACATCGAGCCTTTCAACTAAGCAGACTGACGTCCACGCGTGTGCTCTTAGGGGGTTACGGGCTTGCCCTATCCCACCTCCCAACTCCCCCCACCCCAACCCCACTAGCATCAATATCTTGCTAAGATTTGGGGATCACTCAGTGTGTGCCAGGCACCAGGCCAAGTGCTTTACCTGCATTTTCCCTTTTGATCCTCATGCGCCCTGTGTGGTAGGTGCAACCATTTGACAGGTCAGAAAACTGAGGCTCGGAAAATTCAAGTAATTCGCCCAGGTTTAGGCAGCTGGAAAATGCCGGAAGCAGTGCTGGCACCCGAGGCAATCTATATGCAAAGCCCGCACTCTCACACCCGAATTCTGATGGCTGGGCCTTGCCTAGGTCTGCCTAGTCCCTCTACAGCTGACCCCACGGCATCTTCTAACGACATGGCCCCAGGAAGACAAAGAGAGAACGGATGGGACCGTTGGGTTCATGCAGAAACGTGGAACTGAACTAAAACTCTCAGCCTGCAAAGTATGTCCCTTTGCATCCCTGGCAGAAACATAGAGGAGATAAACAGAGCCGAGGCTGTTCGCAAACCTGTCAGCTATTTCCATATGAACACAAAGACAGTGAAGAGAGCGAGGCTATTTTTTTTTTTTTTTTCCTTTTTCTGAAAGGCCACTGGTGGACACTTCTGCTCTTGCTGGCGATAAAGCATTCCTTTAATTATCAGTTTGGGGCCAAGTCCAGAAAGCTATTTTCCTGCACTATTGTCACAAGGAAATGAAAGGCGCCAGCCTCCCAAGTGGCTCTCGTTTGGGGCCACGGGTGGCCGCAGATACCCTGCACGCCCGGGAGCGTGGGCTGAGCGTGGGGACGGAGGCCACCGCAGTGACCACCCGACTCAGAGGACACTACCCTCGGGTCTCTGGGACTGTCACAGGAAAGAGTGCCGGTGCCTTGAGTCTGCCTTGGACTCCTTGCCTTGCCTCTGAACACTCACGCATCTTCAGGAAACCGTGATGGGAAGAAGACCAAGGGGGTATTTCTTTCTCTACCTCTGACCCTCAGCTTAACTCCTGAGAACATTCCAAGGTCTTGCTGGCATGATCCAGATGTCCCTGGCCCCCAAGCTGGCCACTGCTGGCTAGAATCTGGACATTCAACTCAAGAAGACATGCTTTTCCTTACCCCACATTGCCCCCCTGCCAAAACCTTCCATAGCTTCCTATCGCCTTCATGAAAAGGACCTCACTCCTGCACCAAGCATTTAAGGCCACTGTGATCGAGACGCTAGAGACACAGAGGGGATGATCTAGAGAGCTGAGCTGAGAATTAGTACACCAGGTTTGGGATCACAGCTGTGTGACCTTGGACAAGTGTCTTCATCTCTCTGAGCCTGTTTCTGTATTACATATTGCTGCATTTTAAAATTACCACAACATTTAGAGCCTTAAAACAACACACATTTGCTACCTCACAGTTTCTAGGAATCAGGAATCCAGGCATGGTTTCACTGGGTCCTCTGCTCAGTCTCTCATGGGCTGCAGTCTAAGTGTCAGCCTGTGGTCTTATCTGAAAGACCAACTGGGGAAGGATCCACTTCCAAGCTCACCGCTCTGGTGTTTGAAGCATTCAGCTCCTCAGAGCTTTTGGAGTAAGAGCCTCAGCTCCTTGCTGACAGCCGGCAGGAGCTGCCCTGGGTTCCTTGCCACCTGGGTCCCTCCTGCTTGCTTCATCAGAGGAACCACATGAGAAGAGGCAGAAGAGTAGCTTACATGATTAGGTTATAAAAGAAATCCATCTTTGTAACCTAATCTCAGACATGACATCTTATACCTTCTAACAAATATTCTATTTGTTAGAAGCCGGTCACTAGGTCCAGCCCACATTAACTGGGAGAGGAATACACAGAGGCATGAACGCCACAGGGTGGGGATCGCTTTGGGCCAGATCAGCAGAAGCTGCCCACCCCAGTTTCCTTCGCCCTGAAGTGCAAACTATAGAGTTGTTACTAGATGGAAGTATATAACGTACACAAAATGCTTAACACAATGTCTGATAGATTTTAAGTATTCAGTAAATGGTTCTCTGACTTTTTTTAGATCAGAGTTTCTTGACTTTTTTTTATTATCACTCCCAGTCCAAGAATCCTTTTGGACAGTGTTTTCCTAATTGACCCTCTCTTCCACATGAAATTTAATACCTCAGATATACTACCTAGGGTTGAGTTCTGGAGGACCATTTATCATTGTAATACCTAAGATTTTTCCCTCCCTGCAAGAACTAATATTTTCCCTGTTGGTGATACCGCCTCTATGACAAATACGCGCTCTATCTCTGTTTTCTCATGCCTCCCCATAACCACAGGTATGTGCATGCATGTGAATGCAACCACACGTGTGTGCAAGCACACATACAACCTGATGCCAGTCACACAGGACACGGCTTTCCCCTGATGCTGTGCGCTTTCTTCTCTATCTGTACTTCCGTTCCCTTGTTCTCTCTGCCTAGAACACCCTTCTGACCCTTATTCACCTGATTAACTCCTGGTCACCCTTAAAGGTTCAGCTAAAGTAAAGATGACAGGCAGCCTCTAAGATGCCTCTTGATGATTCCTGCCTCCTGGTGTTACACCCTTGTGTAATCCCCTCCCCTTGAGTGTAGGTCACACCCTCTGACTCCCTTCTAACAAACAGAGTATGGCAAAAGTGATGGAATGTTACTTTTGAAATTAGGTGACAAGAAAACTCCGGTCTCCATCCTGCTCACTGTCACCTTCTCTAGTTCACTTGCTCTGACGGAAGCCACCTGACACGTGGTGAGATGTCCCATGGACAGGCTCCTGTGACAAGGAACTGAGGGGGGGCTCAGTCCTGTAGCTCACAAGGACCTGGGTCCTGCCCTCAACCACGTGAGGGAGCTGGAAGCTGACCCTTCCCCAGCTGAGCCTTCAGATGAGACCCCACCTTGATGGCAGCCAGCACCCAAGTAAGCCTTGATTTCTGATCCACAGAAACTGTGAGCAGATGTTTGCTGTTTAAGCCACTAGGTTTTGTCACTTGTTACACAGCAACAGATAATGAAAACAATCAGCTCCTTTAGGAGGACTTCCCTACCACTTAGCCACAGACACACACAGGCAAGCACACACTCACTTAAACACACATATTCACATGCACATAATCACACGTGCACACCTACTCATGCTTTCTCACACTCACACACTCCCGTATATTCCCTCATTCCAGGAATGCCTCGGTCCTTACACACTTTCTCACATATACATACGCTCACATACACTCACACACCTGAGAGTAGGAAGCATCCCTTCTCTGTAACGTCTTGTTCTTAGAATTTATCATACTTTCTTGTCACTGCATTTTGACCACCCAGTCTTGCCCACTGTGAGCTCTTTGAAGTCAGGGACTGAGTTTTTGTTTGCCTGTTTTTAGGGTCTAATATCTATAGGTATCAATACATTTTCAATAAATTAATTTTGTTCATCAGTCCCCTGTGGAAGTGAGGGTCAGTGACTCATTCTGCCTCTTGAGTTGGTTGTATCTCCTTTCCTCTTTTTCACGAACAGAAGGACTGTCTTCTTAAGAATCCTTTACCATCAGCCTGCTTCCACTGATGACAGGAAATTACTCACCCTCCTTCCTGGAAAACAGCCTGTAGACTGACTAACAGATGACAATGAGACAAAGACAAGCACCTGCTATCCACCTAGAACACTAGGGAAGGAAAAGACACAGCATCTTTGGGAAGGGCATCAACCTTGTTTTGCATTAGAAATGATGCCGGGTGGTTTCTGATGATGTGACAAAGTGAAGAGTTCAGACAGCAAGGTGGCAAAAGCAGGAGACATGAAATTCACCGTATGAATTTCAGGGCTCAGAAGCCCCACTGCTTGAGCGTGAAACCGGCTCTGCCATTGGTCAGTGCATTAACTTGGGGCAAGTTACTTCACCTTTCTATGCCTGTTTCGTCCTCTTAAAATGTAAATAACCATATTGTTTTCCCCCAAAGAGCCTGTGTAAGGATTTTTAAAGGTTATATATTTACCACACCTGAAACTATTATTTAGTATTATTAAGTTCAGAAAAGAAAGAGATAAGAATTAGTGGGAGTAAGCAGGGAAGGCTTCCTGGAAGAGGCAGAACCAAGGTAGGAATAACTAAATGGATGGGATGAATTAAGCAGAAACTACTGAAGGTAGTAACTCTGGTAGAAGAAATTGCACAAACTGAATGGAAGGATGACCACTGGGTTGCTGGTATTCACGGAAAGGAGGGGACTTTTCAAGAGACGCAGATGGTGGAGCTGGAGTGTTACTATTGTGACACAGCCTTGGGACAGACAAAGTCGAAGCCTAGCTCACCAGGGCTGTGTTTCTGCCTTTCAGTAGGTGGGAACAGCAGGTGGCTCTGCCATGTTCTATGGGGCGTCACTGGCACAGCTAGAGCTACAGAAGACGAGTGAGATCGTAGGCGATCATGGACTTGGGAGAGTTAGTGTCTAATGGATACAGAGTGTCTGTTCGGGATAATGAAGACATTCTGGAGGTGGATGGTGGTGACGGTTGTGCAACAATGTGAGTACAATGCCACTGAGCTGTCCACTTAAAAATGGTTAAAATGGTGAACTTTATGCTATATATATGTTACCACCAGCACCACCACAAAAAAGAATGAAATCGACCTGCATGTAATTAACATGTAAATTTACCTCAAAGAGAGGATTAGAGAGGAATAAGTAGCGGGATACTACTGTGAATACAGATAAAGGGCCAGGGCACAATACCCTTATCTGACAGCAGTCATTACCTTGGGGGAAGAGACTGCAACTGATGGGGGGGTGGGGAGAGGAGCCAGTAAGCCAAGGGGACACTCTCCACAGCCCGGAAGTAAGAGCCCAGGCTTTCAAGCCACACTGTCTAGATTCAAATCCCACTGAGCAACCTTCACCTCTCTGTGCCTCTTGTTCCTTCATCTGTAAAAAAGGAAATAACAGACCTACCTCATAAATGGCTAGGATTATTAAATGAATTAAAACATAGAAAGCCCTTAAAATAGTGCCAGGCACATAATCCTTTAATGAATGCTAGCTATTATTATTATTATTATTATTATTAGCCTGAGTCCAAATAGTTGGAAGATTAAAGAAAATTGTTCCAGGAGATGGGGTTTGTTTGGAACAGGGGCAGATCACGTAGGTCCCCCAGTGCCAGGCTTGCAGAGGGAGTTTTTCCTCCAGGACATGAAGCCAAGGCAGGTGCTGAATTGCGATTCATCTCACAGATGAGCTGCCTCAGGACAGCAGCAGTCTCACAGTCTGTGGTCTTCCTCTCCAACCTAATTATTTACTCTCACTTCACTGTCACTCCCCTCGCCCTTCAAGACCCTCTAACGGTGCTTAATTGTGTTTACCTAGCCTTTCCCCAGCCTCTTATCTGCAAGGCCCTGGCTTCCCTGAATGCTGAAACAAACCTGACGAATCCAGATGGCCTAAGTGACTCTCAGAAGCACAGGACCCAGAAATAAGGGTCAAAATGGGGCTAAATCAACACAATTACACTGGACGCTGGAAGGAAGACAGCTTTGTGCTCTCTGTTCCCGACCAGCAGGGACCTCTGGGGTTTGACTTGATGCCTCGTGGCTCGGTCCTGACTCCAACGTGATGCCCCAGGTTCAAATCTCGCCTGGGCCCCATGCAAGCCCTGTCTGCCACCTTGCAGGTCACCGCATCCCTCCAGGCATAATAATAGTGTCTGCTTCACGGCTGTCAAGATGACGAAATGAGCACGCTCCCCTACGGACCTAGAACCAGGCCCGCCCAGAGTAAGCACCCCATAAACTACACCTACATTACTGCCAAATTCAGTCACTTGCGGGAAAAAACACCAGCAAACCAGTGGTGTCACATGACAGATAAGGTAGCTAGTGGGGTGAGCTGATTTCCATTTCTAAATTATTCAATATATAGTTATTCACTTGTTGACTGAAAAAAATGCACCACCTAAAAGCTGGGAATTGTTTTATCTGGCAGCCTCACTGAGGGCTACAGCCCGGTATCGCAGCCTTTCAAATAGCTCTGAGGGACTGTTCTAAAGAGGTAAAGGAGAAACAAGGATATATAGGAGTTTTTGCTGAAAAAACAGAACAAAACAAAAAACCCATGTAGTCAAAGATCAAAAAATGACTCTCATCATAAGAAACAGACATCTCAAGTTAACGATTATAGTGTTTGCCCATGTATGAGAAGACGCAAGAGTCTGGGCTCACTGAAATTATTCCTTGGATGTGCACCTTCACTATCTGGGGCCAGTATCCTATTTTTCTCCATCCTGAGTCCCCTCCGGGCGCAACGTCAGGGGCAGCTGCAGTGGCCGATTGCTTGATGCCCACAACCACCTTTGTTTACTGAAACGGCAGGCAACATTCTTTGTCCACACGCTCCATAACGTACACTGAAGGCAGGTAGCAGGCTGGGATATCAACAGTGTCAAACCAGAGACCCCGTGCTGATGGCCCATTGGATGAGTCTTCACATTAAACTCCAGATTTCAGCCTCCCGCTCTGGGCAAAACAGAGGCTCCACAGCGCTGGGCTGTCTTCTCCCGTGGCAACAATTGGCCGAATCCCTTCTACCCACCAGAGGCAGCTAGCCATACCCCCGCTGTATCTCAGTCAGACCCTTTCCCACTCACATTACTATCTATTCCCTGTCATCACCCCAATGTGCCACCCCTGTAATCAAGCCCAGATATACAGAAATGAATCACAAGCACTTCCTTACCCAGGAAGCTTAGAAACAGGCTGGAGAAACCCTCAGAGGTACACGAATAATAATGTACAGTATAGCCGGTGACAAGATTGACCAAAAGCAGTAAACAGACAAGGAATCCGGGAGTCTTCCTGTAGGAAGTGACTATTAACTCACTCTGGGGCTTCCCTGGTGGTACAGTGGTTAAGAATCCGCCTGCCAGGGCTTCCCTGGTGGCCCAGTGGTTAAGAATCCACCTGCCAATGCAGGGGACACGGGTTCAATCCCTGGTCTGGGAAGATCCCACATGCTGCAGAGCAACTAAGCCCGTGCGCCACAACCACTGAGCCTGTGCTCTAGAGCCCACGAGCCACAACTACTGAAGCCCACACGCCTAGAGCCCGTGCTCCGCAACAAGAGAAGCCACCGCAACGAGAAGCCTGCGCACCGCAACGAAGAGTAGCCCCTGCTCGCCGCAACCAGAGAAAAGCCCACACACAGCAAGGAAGACCCAACGCAGCCAAAAATAAAATAAAATAATAAAATAAATAAATTTATTTAAAAATAAAAAGAATCCGCCTGCCAATGCAGGGGACACGGGTTCGAGCCCTGATCTGGGAAGATCCCATATGCCGTGAAGCAACTAAGCCCATACGTCACAACTACTGAGCCTGCGCTCTAGGGCCCGCGAGCCACAACTACTGAGCCTGCATGCCACAACTACTGAAGCCCTCGTGCCTAGAGCCCGTGCACCACACAAAGAGTAGCCCCCGCTCGCCGCAACTAGAGAAAAGCCCGCGTGCAGCAAGGAAGACCCAACGCAGCCAAAAATAAAAATAAATAAATAAATTTATTTTTTAAAAAAACTCACTCTAGAAGGATGGAGAAGATTGAGAGAGGGAGTGTCCGGGAGGAAGGAGTGACAAGGACAAAAAGGTCAGACACGAGAGAGTGGGGCTGTGTGCAGAGAACAGTGTACTTATTCGGTCTGCAGCCAGGTGCCGAAGATGAGTAGGTCAAGGTTAGGGAGGCAGGTCAGAATCATATTGTGGAGAACCTTGAATGCTACGCTGAGTTCAGATTGTTTTCAAAGGGAGATAGAGAGCGACAGAGTCCGGGAGAAGAATCGGAACATATTGTGAGAAATGCATTTGGTTCAGGGCAGGAGGCAGCATCAGAAAAGGAACTGCAATAATTCAGCAACAAGTTCAGGGAGGCTGAACGTTTGGGGACCTACAGTATCCTACAGTATCCTACAGTATTTGGGAGACATACACCCCCAAATCCCAGGGCAGAGGGACGGTGAAAGTGGGGGGTAAACTTTCTGTCGACAATTTGAAAGGTGTCAGAATCTTATGCTGAATTTCACAGGAAGCTGCAGCATTAAGAGTTTTCCAGAACAAGAAAGAAAAAAGTTTATAACTTCGAACATAAACAGGCTGGTTCAGTAACACTGATTTTTCAGAAAGTCCATAACCTGCAAAAATTAAGTAAATGTGAATGCTGAATGCAGAGTAAATTACTGTTGAAAGGGATTACTGGATTCCTACGTTCACAGTGAAATATCTTGGGGATTATGATAGAGAAATGTTTCATAAAGTTAATAAGGGGGGGAAATATTGCTAACCGGAAAGCCACACTATATTTCATAGTGATTTTCCTCTAAGAATGGTGATCTGCTGAGGAATAATTAGGTATAATAGTCATATTATTTATGTCTAACTTCTATATCAAGACACACTGGCAGCATTTATGAATCTTAGGTGGTTTTTAAATGTTTTCACTAAGTATGATTATTCTCTTCAGGGTTTTCTAAGTGCAGTATAGGTATGATCGTAGTGCACAAGGTGTGCACAAGGTAGCACACAAATCAATATTTTGTTTTAATTTAATAACATTAGGGAATCTTTTATTGCATTTATATCTGGCTGTTTTTTACTTATGCCAAGTGATGTTGGTTTTCCATTTACCATAGTGATGACATAAAGCTTCTTTTTATTTATTTTTTAACATCTTTATAATTGCTTTACAATGGTATGTTAGTTTCTGCTTTATAACAAAGTGAATCAGCTATACATATACATATATCTCCATATCTCCTCCCTCTTGTGTCTCCCTCCCACCCTCCCTATCCCACCCCTCTAGATGGTCACAAAGCACCGAACTGATCTCCCTGTCCTATGCGGCTGCTTCCCACTAGCTATCTATTTTACATTTGGTAATGTATATATGTCCATGCCACTCTCTCACTTCGTCCCAGCTTACCCTTCCCACTCCCCGTGTCAAGTTCATTCTCTACGTCTGCATCTTTATTCCTGTCCTGCCCCTGGGTTCTTCAGAATCGTTTTTTTTCTAGATTCCATATATATGTGTTAGCATACGGTATTTGTTTTTCTCTGACTTACTTCACTCTGTATGACAGACTCTAGGTCCAACCACCTCACTACATATAACTCAATTTTGTTTCTTTTTATGGCTGAGTAATATTCTATTGTATACATGTGCCACATCTTCTTTATCCATTCATCTGTCAATGGACACTTAGGTTGCTTCCATGTCCTGGCTATTGTAAATAGAGCTGCAATGAACACTGTGGTACACGACTCTTTTTGAATTATGGTTTTCTCAGGGTATATACCCAGTAGTGGGATTGCTGGGTTGTATGGTAGTTCTATTTTTATCTCTTTAAGGAACCTCCATACTGTTCTCCATAGCGGCTGTATCAATTTACATTCCCACCAACAGTGCAAGGGGGTTCCCTTTTCTCCACACCCTCTCCAGAATTTATTGTTTGTAGATTTTTTGATGATGGCCATTCTGACTGGTGTGAGGTGATACCTCATTGTAGCTTTGATTTGCATTTCTCTAATAATTAGTGATGTTGGGCATCCTTTCGTGTGTTTGTTGGCAGTGTGTATATCTTCTTTGGAGAAATGTCTATTTAGATCTTCTGCCCATTTTTGGATTGGGTTGTTTGTTTTTTTGATATTGAGCTGCATGAGCTGCTTGTAAACTTTGGAGATTAATCATTTGCCAGTTGCTTCATTTGCAAATATTTTCTCCCATTCTGAGGGTTGTCTTTTTGTCTTGATTATGGTTTCCTTTGCTGTGCAAAAGCTTTTAAGCTTCATTAGGTCCCATCTGTTTATTTTTGTTTTTATTTCCATTTCTCTAAGAGGTGGGTCTAAAAGGATCTTGCTGTGATTTATGTCATAGAGTGTTCTGCCTACGTTTTCCTCTAAGAGTTTTATAGTGTCTGGCCTTACATTTAGGTCTTTAATCCATTTTGAGTTTATTTTTGTGTATGGTGTTAGGGAGTGTTCTAATTTCATTCTTTTACATGTAGCTGTCCAGTTTTCCCAGCACCACTTATTGAAGAGACTGTCTTTTTTCCATTGTATATTCTTGCCTCCTTTATCAAAAATAAGGGGACCATATGTGTGTGGGTTTACCTCTGGGCTTTCTATCCTGTTCCATTGATCTATATTTCTGTTTTTGTGCCAGTACCATACTGTCTTGATGACTGTAGCTTTGTAGTAGAGTCTGAAGTCCGGGAGCCTGATTCCTCCAGCTCCGTTTTTCTTTCTTAAGATTGCTTTGGCTATTTGGGGTCTTCTGTGTTTCCATACAAATTGTGAATTTTTTTGTTCTAGTTCTGTGAAAAATGCCCTTGGTAGTTTGATAGGGATTGCACTGAATCTGTAGATTGCTTTGGGTAGTAGAGTTATTTTCACAATGTTGATTCTTCCAATCCAAGAACATGGTATATCTCTCCATCTGTTTGTGTCATCTTTAATTTCTTTCATCAGTGTCTTATAGTTTTCTGCACACAGGTCTTTTGTCTCCTTAGGTAGGTTTATTCCTAGGTATTTTATTCTTTTCATTGCAATGGTAAATGGGAGTGTTTCCTTAATTTCTCTTTCAGATATTTCATCACCAGTGTATAGGAATGCAAGAGATTTCAGTGCATTAATTTTGTATCCTGCAATTTTACCAAATTCATTGATTAGCTCTAGTAGTTTTCTTGTAGAATCTTTAGGATTCTTTATGTATAGTATCATGTCATTTGCAAACAGTGACAGCTTTACTTCTTTTTTTCCAATTTGGATTCCTTTTATTTCTTTTTCTTCTCTGATTGCTGTGGTTAAAACTTCCAAAACTATGTTGAATAACAGTGGTGAGAGTGGACAACCTTGTCTTGTTCCTGATCTTAGAGGAATGCCTTCCGTTTTTCACCATTGAGAATGATGTTTGCTGTGGGTTTGTTGTATATGGCCTTTATTATGTTGAGGTAAGTTCCCTCTATGCCTACTTCTGGAGGGTTTTTATGATAAATGGGTGTTGAATTTTGTCAAAAGCTTTTCCTGCATCTATTGAGATGATCAGATGGTTTTTCTCCTTCAATTTGTTAATATGGTGTATCACATTGATTGATTTGCGTATATTGAAGAATCCTTGCATTCCTGGGATAAACCCCACTTGATCATGGTGTATGATCCTTTTCATGTGCTGTTGGATTCTGTTAAAGCTTCTTTTTAAAATAAATCCATTTAGTCAAAAAGAATTGTTAAAAAAAAAAAACTTTGTCAGTAATAGCACAGGTATTCTACTATGGCATGGACATGGTAAATGGATATGACAAATATAAGGAATGCAGAAAACTAAAGTTTGCAAAATATTGTTCTTAAATAAAAGGGAATTTTGATGGAATCTAATATACAACTTCTTGGGTATTGTTTCCCTCTAATTTTATTCCTTTTAAATATTTTCCTACTATTTCCAGTATATTAGCATGGCAGGCTCTCATACATATTTGCTGGATAATCAAATGAGGATCAATCAATAAAAGAAACTTCCCATAAGACCTGCAATATCATCCCTGATTAATTCAGTTAATAGTGACATAACAACGGCATTTACAATACACTGAATATTTATTATATTTTAGAAACTTAGTCATATGTTTTACATACATCATCTCATTAAATCTCTACACCAACTTCATGCAGTAAGTATTTATTCGTCCCTTCTCACACAAGAGTAAGACAGAGACAGGTTAAGTTGCTTGCCCAAGTATATCAAGTATGGTCTAAACTCTAAGGATATTTGTGCCTTAACAAGAGGCCTAGAGGTAGATGCTTCTAGGCTTTATTCATTGGTTCACCAAGGTCAGACATCTCTGTGAGTCTCCTGACTTACCTCATGGTCTCAAGATGGCTGCCACAGGGCTTCCCTGGTGGCGCAGTGGTTAAGAATCCGCCTGCCAATGCAGGGGACACAGGTTCAAGCCCTGGTCCGGGAAGATCCCACATGCAGTGGAGCAGCTGAGTCTGTGTGCCACAACTGCTGAAGCCTGTGTGCCTAGAGCCCATGCTCCGCAACAAGAGAAGCACCGCAACGAGAAGCCTGCGCACTGCAGCGAAGAGTAGCCCCCACTCACCGCAACTAGAGAAATCCGCGTGCAGCAATGAAGACCCAACACAGCCAAAAATATAAATAAATAAATTTATATATTAAAAAAAAAAGATGGCTGCCACAGCCCTATTTATCACATCCCCACACAGGTACTCCAGGCAGGGAAGCTATAGGGGCTGACACCAGACAGCTTCCTCTCCAGAACATTCTCAGGAAAGTAGCAGTCTCTTTCCCAAAAGCCCCCAGCACATCTCCCCTTACATCTCAGTGGCCAGACCTGTGTCACATGGCAACCTTGAGTTGCAAGAGAAGCAAGAATTATCTAGCACTGGGGTGTGTACACAACTGGCTTAGACCTGTCACAGTTCATCTCTGTGGCTGGTAAAAGACTAAGCTCTTTGAAGGGAGAGGTACCTTAGAAGATAACAAGAATGCAAAGGGAAGTTACATTCAGAACAACAGGAAGAGAAAGAAAAAGAGGTTCCCAGACTGTGAAGTTGTCAGAAGTCAGAAAGCTGGGAAAATCGAGGCTTATGAGGCTCTAAGGCAGATTTCTCAATGTCAGCACTTCTGGGGGCAGGATAATTCTTTGCTTTGTCGGGGGGCTGTGCTATGCACTGCAGAGCATTCAGCAGTGTGTGTGGCCTCTACTCACCAGGTGCCAGTTGTGACAACCAAAAATGTCTCCAGAAAAACACCCCCAGGGGGTGGGAGGAGGGGAGGGAGATTGCCCTGAGTTGAGGATGACTGTCCTAGGATGATAAGGTCAGATCCCAGCCACAGTGAAGATACCTATGGCTCAAACACAGGTCAAAAGCCAGGGCTTTCCCACTGCTCTGGATCTGCCAGGTCCTCGGCACACTCCTGGCAGTTGGGAGGGGACATAGAGAACCCCATTAATGACCGAGATTGAATTTGCCACCAGCTGAAGTGAAAGAAAGTAGAGAAATGTGCTACTTCTTTTTCTGGCCTGCCCAATATTTACGGACTAAGACTTATAGCTGCTACAATGTCCCCTGCAAAGTCCATGTGAGATAAATGCCGAGGTCACCGGGCCAGCTGGGGCCCCACAACATCCCACTAGAATGACTCAACGTTCCCCAGCCAGGCTGTTTACATCCCTCTGACCACCTCTCACAGCCCTCCTGTCTGCAAGGCCGGTCACAGCGGTGCCTTGTTATTCCACCTGCCTGTGACCTTGGCCAAAGCAGCTCTTCCTCAGATGACATGGGCCAGTGTATGAGACCCAAGTTGTGAATCCAGGTGCGAGCAGCTTGGCCGGAGAGAGGCCTGTGTAAGGACACGTCTGCGCCGGGAACCTTACGCTACAGCATTGTATTTATAATGATGTAATTAATGTATGTGTGTATTGGGTGGGGGATGAGAAGGGTGCTCTTCCTGTTTGTCAACGATTTGATAGGTGTTAGAATCTTCACTGAATTTTGCAGGAAACTGCAGCATTGAGAGTTTTCCAGAACAAGAAAGAGAACACTGGTTATAACTTGGAACATAAAAAGCTTGGTTTCTGATTTTTCAGAAAGTCTGTAGCCTGCAGAAGTTAAGTAAATGTGAATACTGAATGCAGAGTAAATTACTAATCACTGTTAAAAGTCATTATGTTATTACTATTATTACTATTGCTATAATAATTGATGTACTTATTATTATAATTTCTTACGTTGTAATGCTGGAGAGGAAACGTGAGGATCCTGCCCATGGAGCGTTTCCTGATCTCATCTGAGCACATCAGGACTCCGGGCCAGCCTGAGTCACGTGTAAAGATTTCATGCACACATGGTGATGCTCTTTGTGGAACCAAGGGCAGCCAGGAATGTTTTCAGGGTTCGTATTGGGGGCCAGTCAACAGATCGCAGGGTTTCCTTTGGGTCTTTGGAGAAGTTAGGAGGCTGGCAATGCATTCAGAGGGATCCCCAGAGCAGGCAGGCTGCACCCCGCCGGCCCCGAGTCTGCTGGAAGGCACAGCCCTGCCAAGACCAGCGGGTGGGCTGCAAAGGGCATGTGACCAGTGGGCCCCCTGTTCAGAAGAGCCCTGTGCTTGGGTGAATGCTCTGCTGTTGCCATCTCAAAATGCTTAATATTTTAAAACTAAGGGCCCACATTTTCATTTTGCACTGGACCCTGCAAACTCCACAGCCTGTCCAAAAACCACCCACCACAAGGTGGCCAGGTCTGGTTCACTGGCCTTCAGGTGAGGCCGGGGTATAAGCACCCTGGCTGGGGAGGCAAATTACCTGGGTTCACTTTCTGCCTCTGACAGTCGGTAGCTTTGAGACCGTGGGCCATGACCTGAGCTCTGCCGCTCAGTTTCCTCATTTGAGTAAGCAGGATGATAATGCGATGACCTCCTAGGGTCACCATGAGGAATACATGAGACGATACGTAAGAACACGAAGCGCCAGGCCTCACTTATACTAGGAATGCAAGAGCTGACCACGCTTATTGGTATAAACATCGCTGCCAGATATCACGTGCTCCACAAGTACAATTTCACACTTTTGTTTTTTTAAAAATGATGCTGAAGTTACCATTATCCTCATTTTCCACGAAGCATCTGAGACAGGGCAGCTTAAACAACTCACCCAAGTAATCAGAGCTAAGGGAGTGTCAGAGCCAGGATTCGAACCCAGGGCTACGAGGCTCAAAGCCAGTCACCTTTCCGCCACGGTACCCTGCCTTGCACCCTCCGTATCCATCTAAAGACTCCCACTCCTTGAACACAAAGAGCTGGATCGGGCTGGTGGGTATAGAACAGCTGCGGGGAGGGCGAAACAGAGGGCGCAGGAATTGCCAGTCAGTTCGCAGCCAGAGCTGAGTCCTGGCTGGGGCCGCAGCTGCTGCAGGTGCGACATGAGCATCCGTCCCAACCTTCAGCTACCGCTCAGCTTCCCACCTCTAACAACCCACAGCAGAACCTGGCGGATCGGCTTCTCAAGTGCTCATAGTCACAAGCCAGCTCTTGCTGTTCCCTTTACTGAAGGGACATTGAAGAGAAGCCAGCAGATTCTCCTTTCCAGCCTGATGAAAGCAATGTTTACCAAGTACCAGTGAGGTGCCTGGCGCGGTGTTAGGCGTCTGACAGAGTGGTAGTGGCTGGGAAACAAAGAAATGGGAGATGTTTAGCTCTGCTTCAAGGAGCTCATCTTCTTCCTAGAAATTCTGATATATTCACTCATTTACTCATTCGTTCAAATGTAATTGGAACAACCCATAAAAAAAGAAATGCAGATGTCTATTAACCATAAAAAAGATGTTCAATCTCGCTCATCATAAGAAAAATGCAAATTGAAACTACACTGGCACACCTGAAGCTAACACAACATTGTAAATCAACCGTACTCCAATATAAAATTAAAATTAAAAAACTACTCTGGAAAACCATCTTTCCTCTATCAGATTGGCTAAAATCCAAAGATTTATACACAAGGTTTGGGGGAAAGAAACCAGCCCTCCTGCACATTGTAGGTGGTGATGCAAAATGCTATACCCCCTGTCAAGGGCATTGACGATATCTGCAAAATTGCATATGCATTTACTCTTTGATCCGGCAATTCTACTTCTAGGAATCTATCCCAAAGATACACTGGCAAAAATACAAAAGGATATATGTTCTGCAGCACTATTTGTTCCAGCAAAAGACTAGAAACAATCCAGTGTCATCAAAAGGAGACCAGTAAATAGAATACGGTACTTCCACACAATGGGATTGTCGACGCTATAAAAAGGAAGGAGGAATAGCTCTACATACCGCTATGGAGTGAGCTCTAGATGATACGGTTAAGTGAAAGACGCAAGGAAAAGAACATGTATAGAACCTATGGATCTAAGCAGGGGATACAAAGACATATGTATTTGGTTATGTATTTATATAGTTGATTACATATATATGTAGATACACATATATATGTATGATTATATTTCTTAAAGATGGAAGGATATGCCATAAATATAGTTTAAAGATTATAAGGGAAGGATGGAATAGGGTGGAGGTGGCAGGAATAAATGCTAGACGCAGTTTTTGGAACTGTATGAGTTTCCTTCGGCTGCTATAGCAAAGTACCATGAGTGGCTTAAAACAACACAGACTTATTCTCTCACAGGTCTGGGGTGGGGGGCACTGGGCTAAAATCAAGGCGCTGGCACGGCTGTGCTCTTTTGGGAGGCTCTGGGGGAGACCCGGTCCCAGACTTTGCCAGCTTCTGGAGGCTGCCTGCATCCCTGGGCTTGCAGCTCCTGTGTCTCCATCTCCAAAGCCAGCAGTGCAGCGTCTGCTCTGCTTTCTGACCTCCGCTTCCATTACCAGATTTTCTCTCTGACTCCCCCACTCCTGTGTCCCTCTATAAGGACCCTTATAATTCCATTGGGCCCACCTGGATTATCAAGGATAATCTTCCCATCTCAAGACCTTTGGGGACTTCCCTGGTGGTCCAGTGGGTAAGACTCCGCGCTCTCAATGCAGGGGGGCCAGGGTTCAATTCCTGGTCAGGGAACTAGATCCCACATGCGTGCCGCAATGAAGATCTCCCGTGCGGCAATAGAGATCCCGCATGCCGCAACTAAGACCCCATGCAGCCAAAATAAATAAATATTAGAAAAAAAAAAAGAAGATCCTTAATACCATCTGCAAAATCCCGTTGCCATGTAAAGTAACTTATTCACAGGTTCCAGTCCAGGGATTAGACTGTGGACATCTGCAGCCAGTGGTAGGGGAAGGGTGGAGATACCATACAAATATTTTACATATTTACAAAGTTGAATTTTTCACAAAGCAATACTTGAAAAATGAAAATAAATTAAAACAAAAGATACTATGTATCCAGTTGGTGGCATCACCTCACAGAGAGGAAGTATGCCAAGTGACTTTAAGTGACAGTATTTTGACTTACATTATTCTAAGGGCAAAAGAACTGCAAGTAAATCTTAAACTGTTTTTGGTAATCATATTGTTGACAGTAATGTTGACGTTTTGCTATTCTGAGACTGTTGTGTGTGTGTAATGGGATAAAGAAGGTGAGCAATTATGTTTTTGTTGAAAGAATGAGGGTTTTGGCATGAGGGAAAGAAGACGCAATGTAAAATCAATGAAGTTAAGTAAAAGCCCTGCAGTTCCTGAATTTGAAGTATGAAATCATGATTTATTGTATACATATATATATATTTAAGTAATATTTCCTAACTCTATCTTCTGAAAAGACTTAGGAACAATGACCAACCCAGTACCAATGAGCACCCTAGTGCCTAGATCGTGGTCTCTAGGTGTCATTTTGCAATAAAAGAACCAGAGCCCCCTGGAGAAATGACTGATTCTAGGTCTGGGGCAGGAAGTATACAAGATGAGTCTGGGACATCTTGTCATAACAGAAATTGAAGAAGCTACCAAAGACTACTAGTGGTCACCTACCAGGAAAGGTCTCTGAGGAGAGGTGGCTTCTGAGCTGAAACATGAAAAACAGAAGACGCAGCCATGAAAAGATCTAGAAGGAACGCCAAGGGCAAAAGCTGTAAGCCTGTGCAAGATGAAGAAAGAAGCCTGGAGTAGTATCCTAGACAACGCAGAGGTGAGAAGACAGGCTGGAGAGGGAGGCAGGAGCCCCACCAGACACACAGGAAGGAACTGGGATTTCTTTTTCCTCCTAAGTGCAATGAGAAGCCACTGATGAATTTTAAGCAGGTGATGCCATTAAGTTTTCAAAAGATCCCTCCAGCTGCACAGAGGAGGATGACTTGTAAGAGGGCAAGAATGGCAGCAGGGGGCTTCCCTGGTGGCGCAGTGGTTAAGAATCCGCCTGCCATTGCAGGGGACACGGGTTCGAGCCCTAGTCCGGGAAGATCCCACATGCCTCGGAGCAGCTAAGCCCGTGTGCCACAACTACTGAGCCTGCGCTCTAAAGCCCGCGAGCCACAACTACTGAGCCCGTGTGCCACAAGTACTGAAGCCCATGCACCTAGATTCTGTGCTCCACAACAAGAGAAGCCACCGCAGTGAGAAGCCTGCGCACCACAATGAAGAGTAGCCCCCGCTCGCCTCAACGTGAGAAAGCCCGCGCGCAGCAACGAAGACCCAACGCAGCCATTAATTAATTAATTAATTAATTAATTAAAATTAAAAAAAGAATGGCAGCAGGGAGCCCAGTTGAAAGGCTGCTACATTCCTCCAGGCAGGACATGATGGTGGCCTGGATAAGAAGAGGGACCATGGAGGGATGAAAACGTGGATTCAGAATTCGTTTTGAAGGGAGTAACAGTATCACTGGCTGATAGACTGGATATGGGATGGGGGGAGAGGAGAAATAAAGGAAGACTCCTAGGACTTTAGGCTGATAAATTAGGGTTAGAAAGAGGTGAGGAAGACGGGGCAAGAGTGATCTGGGTTGGAGGGGAATCAGTGGTACTTTGTGTAAGTGGAGCTGTTGAATAGATAGATACATGAGTCTGGAAATCAAAAGAGAATCAATGCTGTAGATATAAATTTAGGATTCATCCTAATATAGATGGTATTCTAAGACTTGGGACTGAATATGATCACATAGCCTCTGTATGTAGAAAGGGGAGGGGAGAGAGACAAAAGCTAAGTGGTGATTTACTCCAATATTCAGAAGTCAGGAGGAAGAGGCTGGGGAAGAGCCGTCAGGGAGGTAGGTGGGAAGCCAGGAGTGCGTGAGGTGTAGCTCAAGAGTGTGGCTCAAGGACAAGGTCAACTGTATCAAATGCTGCTGAGAGTCTGTGATTCTCTCGAGCAGTTGGAGTGGCTCAAAAGACAACGGGCTGGGCTTCCCTGGTGGCGCAGTGGTTGAGAGTCCGCCTGCCGATGCAGGGGACACGGGCTCGTGCACCAGTCCGGGAAGATCCCACATGCCGCGGAGCGGCTAGGCCCGTGAGCCATGGCCGCTGAGCCTGCGCATCCGGAGCCTGTGCTCCACAACGGGAGAGGCCACAACAGTGAGAGGCCCGCGTACTGCAAAAAAAAAAAAAAAAAAAAAAAGACAATGGGCCGGCATAGCGCAGGGAGATCAGCTCGGTGCTTTGTGTCCACCTAAAGGGGTGGGATAGGGTAGGAGGGAGGGAGAGGCAAGAGGGAGGAGACATGGGGATATGTGTATACGTAGGGCTGTTTCACTTTGTTATACAGCAGAAACTAACACACCACTGTAAAGCAATTATACTCCAATAAAGATGTTAAAAAAAAAAAAAAAGACAATGGGCTGGGAAGGAACTGGAGACCCAGGTATATACAACTCAAGGGCGTCACTCTCAAGAGAAGTGGGAAACTGGGAGGGCTGTAGGCAGAGGTTTTCCTAGACACTGAAGGAGGGGTAGGGAGAGAATGCAGGAGGTGGAGAGGAGATCAATGCAGGAATAAAATCCGCAAGGAAAGGGGGTGGGTTCCAGTGTGCAAGTGAAGTTGGGTGAGGATGGAGAGGGAGAAAAGGTGGGGTGTACGGCTACCGACGCAGGCGCGCTGAGGGCAAGGAGAGAGTTCTCTTCTGCTTGCCTCTGCTCTCTCAGGAAAGTAAGAAGCCACATCACCAGCTGAGCGTAAAGGGCGAGAGAAACTGAGGATGGAGTAGAAAATGCAAAACAGTAACCCTCAGTAGAAAGAGGATGAACAGAGAGACTGAGGAAGTGGGGTGGGATCATCAGCATTTCTCAGGGTCCACTGAGGGCTTTTGTACACGAAGATTTAAAAAGAGACCCTTGGCACAGCTGTCTTGTTCTGTCCAGGTAGTGTCCAGCGTGGGCGCAGCTGGGGACAGCTGGATTTAATCAGGGTCAGGGTTTTGCTGGAAGGACTCAACAGAGGGAGAGGGACCGGAGAGCTGAAGCTGTGTGCACAGACCAGCTGTAACCGTGGAACTGGAATTTAAGAGGGGCCTGCTCTTCCCAGGGCTGTTACATCAGAAACTGGGCTTGATTCTCACTGGCTTATTTCAAAGACTCACAGAGCAGAGGGACTTGATTTCACTTCTCCTTGGCCATGACTGACTAATCAGTCTTGGCCTTTGCACTGAGTTGAATCTGCCCCCCAAAAAGGTATTTTCAAGAGCTAATTCCTCTTGCTTGAGAATGTGACCTTAGCCGGAAATAGGCTCATGGCAGATGTAACCAAGTTAAGATGAGGTCACACTAGATGAGAGTGGGTCCTAAATCTAGTGTTTTTGTAAGAGAAAAGAGAGAGAGTTTTGGACCCAGAGACACAAGAGGGAAGGAGACCACATGAGGACGGAGGCAGAGAGTGGAGGGATGTTGCCGCAAGCCAAGGAGCGCCAGAAGCCTCTGGGAGCTGGAAAATGAAGGAAAAATTCTCCCCTGGAGGCTCTGGAGTATGGCACCGCTGATACACTGATTTCAGACTTCTGGCCTCCAGAACTGTGAGAGAATATATTTGTTATTTTACGCCACCTGCTTTGTGGTACTTTGTTACTGCAGCCACAAGAAACTAATGCAGACTTCTAATAAGATTACTTACTCCTCAATAAATTTCACAAAGCTTAGGAATTCAAAGGATTTTTCCCCGCCTAGGAAAAAAAAATATATTTTTTCTAGTCCTATCTCTGGATATGTTACCTAATGCTTAATACGCTCTGGTTATAGTACTTAATTATTTAATGTGTTAAATTTCAAAACTGTTAAACATGAAGATAAATTAGGCACCATGAAGCATTCCATCACATCCCCTTTTTAAAGGTGAGATTTGAAATTGCCTTATGTGGTTACATGAATATTGTCTCCTTCTCCCCAAACCCTCTCTAGAATATGGGCTTCAATGTGTGGGTAGGACCAGAACCAGGACACACCAGAAACAGGTCTGTCTGGTCCAATTTTATATTCCCAATGTCTGGCACATAGTACATGGTCTTCTACATATACTGAGAGAGGGAGAAACAATAACAACAATGACAATAATTTACCCTCCAAGAGTAATATCCAGGGAAAATACTTCCCATAACCCGCAAAACTTTTAGCCTACACCCTAAATCAATAGCTCTTAACCTAACCAGGCACAATTTTGCTCTCCAGGGATATTTGTTATCATTTTTTATTGGAGTCATTTCTCTTTGTCATGCCTTTCAGGGCAGGTGCTCCTTGCATCCAGCAGGGTAGAGACCAGGGATGCTGGAGACACCGGACAAAATACAGGACCGCCCCCGCAGCTAAGAATGCTCCTGCCCCAAGTGTCAATACAGGCAGACCTCAGAGAGATTTTGACCCTGTAAGGCCAACTGGCCCGAGGCAGGGGAACACAATCAGATTCACAGGTTGCCTCAGACCGAAACTCTCCGGACCACCCAGTTCCAGGAACTGACCTGGGGACTTTGAACCCAGCCCAGCCTTCCCGCCTTTCCAGAGGCGGGACTAACGGTCCCCCAGGATACCCGAAAAGACCACCAAATAAGGAATACCCTGCGTCCTCCCAGATTCACCACACCCCTTTCCCTTCTTCCCCTATAAAGTCTTGCCCAACCCTCGCCCGGGTGCGACTTCTCTGGCCCCTTTCTCTCGGACCAGTGAACCTCGCCCGGGAGCGCTCCCTAATAAAGCTCACTTGAAGCTTTCCTCTGTTTCGTGGTGCCGTTTGTTAAGATCCGACCTTACAGACCCCTTGTCCTTTTTTTATTTTTAATTTTTATTTATTTATTGTTAACATCTTTATTGGAGTATAATTGCTTTACATTGTTGTGTTAGTTGCTGCTGTATAACAAAGTGAATCAGCTATATGCATACGTATATCCCCATATCCCCTCCCTCTTGCATCTCCCTCCCTCCCACCCTCCCTATCCCACCCCTCTAGGTGGTCACAAAGCACCGAGCTGATCTCCCTGTGCTCTGCGGCTGCTTCCTACTAGCTATCTATTTTACATTTGGTAGTGTATATATGTCCATGCCACTCTCTCACTTCGTCCCAGATGAACCTTCCCACTCCCCGTGTCCTCAAGTCCATCCTCTACATCTGTGTCTTTATTCCTGTCCTGCCCCTAGGTTCTTCAGAACCGTTTTTTTTTAGATTCCATATATATGTGTTAGCATACGGTATTTGTTTTTCTCTTTCTGACTTACTTCACTCTGTATGACAGACTCTATTGACCCCTTGTTCTTCATGGCATCTAGAATGATAAATCCTTTCCAGAAGGTTTTCAATTGACTTTGTCCAGATCCATCAGAGGAATCACTTATCTGTGGCAGCTATAGCCTTATGAAGTATATTTCTTGAAGAATTAGACATCAAAGTCAAAATTACTCCTTGATCCATCAGCTGCAGAACGGATGTTGTGTTAGCAGGCATGAAAACAACATAAATCTCATTGTGCATCTCCAGCAGAGCTCTGGGGTGACCAGGTGCATTGTCAATGAGCAGCAATATTCTGAAAGGAATCTTTTTTCTTGAGCAGTGGGTCTCAACAGTGGGCTTAAAATACTCACTCAACCATGCTGTGAACAGATGTGCTGTCATCCAGGCTTCGTTGTTCCATTTCTAGAGCACAGACAGAGTAGATTTAGCATAATTCTTAAAAGCCCCGGGATTTTCAGAATGGTAAATGAGCACCGGCTTCAGCTTACAGTCACCAGCTGCATTAGTCCCTAACAAGAGAGTCAGCCTGTCCTCTGAAGATTTGAAACCAGGCACTGACTTCTCCTCTCTAGCTATGAAATTCCTAGATGGCATCTTCTTCCAGTAGAAGGCTGTTTTCTTTCTACTGAAAATCTGTTGTTTAGCGTAGCCGCCTTCATGAATTATCTGAGCTGGACCTTCTGGATAACTTGCTGCAGCTTCTCCAACAGCACTTGCTGCTTCACCTTGTACTTTTCTGTTATGGAAACGGCTTCTTTCCCTAAACCGTATGAACCAACCTCTGCTGGCTTCAAACTTTTCTTCTGCAGCTTCCTCATCTCTCTCAGCCTTCACAGAACGGAAGAGAGTTAGGGCCTTGGCTGTGGATTCGATTTTGGTTTGAGGGAATATTGTGGCTCGTTTCATCTTCCATCCAGACCACTACAACTTCCTCCATATCAGCAGTAAGTCTGTTTCATCCTATTATCATGTGTTCACTGAAGTCGCACTTTTAATTTCCTTCGAGAACTTTTCCTTTGAATTCACAACTTGGCCAACTGTTAGTCACAAGAGGCCTAGCTTTGGGCCTATCTCAGCTTGTGACAGGCCTTCCTCACTAAGCTTCATCATATCTAGTTTTTGATTTAAAGTGAGAATCACGCAACGATTCCTTTCACTTGAACAGTTGGAAGTCATCGTAGGATTATTAACTGGCCTAATTTCAATGTTGTTGTGTCTCAGGGAATAGAGAAGCTGGAGAGAGGGAGAGATGAGGGGCACGGCCAGTCGGTGGAGCAGTCAGAATGCACAACATTTATCGATTCAGTTCCTCATCTTATGTGGGCAGGGTGTGTGGTGCCCCAAAACAATTAACAGTAGCAACATCAAAGATCACTGATCACCAATCACCATAACAAATACAAGAGAAATGAAAAAGTCTGAAAGGTGGCTAGAATAACCAACATACGACCCAGAGACATGAGGTGAAAAGGTGCTACTGGAAAAGTGGAGCCGATACACGTGCTCGGTACAGGGTGGCCTCAAACCTTCAATTTGCAAAAGACGCAATACCCGTGAAGTGCAGTACAGCAAGGCACAATAACACGAGGCGCCCTGTAGCGCCTGGGCTGAGAAACCGTGCCTAGAAACACAAGGTATTCAAACTGGAAGGAACTTTACATATCACAGTACAACACCCTCATTTTACTAAGAGATAAACTGAGGGCCAGAAAAGGAAGTAACTTGTCCAAAGATGGAATGAGGGAGTAACAGAGCTGAGACGAACACTCAAATTTCCCTTGCCCAGGCTAGAGTTCGGGCCGCTGAGCCATGAGACCCCATCGCTGGAAACGAGGATGGATTCAGTAAGCTGACAAAGGGAGAAAAAGAGGGCCTCTTTCCCCACCCTCAGCAACAAACACAATTATCATTATCAAAGCCGGAGACTGACAGCAGGCAGCGGTGGCTGACTGAGAACCGCCTCTAACCCTGGCGCTTGGTACAATGCCTGTACCCAGCACTGAATGCCAAATCACAGCAATTAGCTGTGTAGTGCCCACCAGCCAACTTCACGCTGGGCTAGTGGTCCAGATTGCTGAAGAGCCACGCCCTCTGCATCTCAATGCCTTGGCAACCACAGCAATGTTCTCTGCTCTCCTTGGAGCAGGAATCATAGGGCTCCGGCTGTGGGGTGTCTCCTAGCTGCTACAGCCTGGCATGTGAGTCCTGGAACAAAGAAAGAGGGAGGGCAGTTTTCCCTACACTCTTCCTGCTGCTTGGCACACCACACCCTGCCACCTTCCCTCACCCCCGGAGAGGTGCTCCCTTTGGCTGGAGGGAGGGAGGGAGGAGGGAAATAAACTGATCACTGCCTGAAGCATTTATTAAAAGCTGGAGTCAAGATCTTGTCTACAGGTCCCCAGCAAAAACTGGGTATCCTGCATACTGATGGGTAACAGAACTACTACCCACACCTGGGAGTTTAAGAATTTTGTGGATTTTTCCATCAGAAACCAACTGAAGTGAATCGGTTGTGCTAAAAACATCTGTCATTCCCAGGTCCTCACGGTGACAGGTAACCCATTTTGCATCTAGACTTGGAATTCCCAAGTCAACGAAGGCAATGTGCTGGTGGCTGAAATGAAAGCAACAAATTTGTCCAAGACTCTGCCATTTGCAAAGCATTTCCACATCTTGAACCTCACTGAAACTTCACAACCATCCAGAGAGGAATGCAGAGCAGGGATTTTTAGCTGCATTTAACAGATGAGGCAGAGGGCACAGTGATTTGTCCAAAATCACATACCTGGTCAGTGGGAGAGCTGAAGTTCAAATTCAGGCCTTGTAATTCTCCACACTCATACTGGTGGAAATGTTGCTGGCCTGACCAAGGTCCAGTCCACTGGGTCAACCCTTGCCCACTGTGATGGCCCCCAAACTCTTTAATAAAAGCCTAGGGCTCCAAACAAGAGTTTGAAGGCCACTTGCCTCCAGATCACTTTCTCCACCCTTCTCTGTGCCCTTAGAGGCTGACAGGTACCCGCCTCCGTCTTCTGATTGGGCCTGGCCAAGACCAGAGGGAGTGAGGAGAGGACGAGTTCATCAGGCTGCCTGGTCCCTCAACTGCAGGTCATTGGTTCTCTCCAGACAGCTCTCCGTCTCCATTCTCCCTCGGATTCCGGTAATGCTTCCTCCCTCATCCCAGATGATCAAAATCTACAGTATGTCAAATCAAAAGCTAAGGAGGAAAAGGAAACAGGATAGAGAATGGAGAGGTCTAGGAATAGGGATGGGGTGACTGTACTTTTGAATAGAGTGACCAGGAAAGACTTCACCATGAAGGTCACTGACCTTTGAGCAAAGACCTAAAAACAAGTAAATGATCAAGCTGTGCAGATAGCTTGGGGAAGAAGAATGTTCCAGACGCCTGGTGTGCTGGAGCCACGGCAAGGGCAGCTGGAGCAGATGAGCAAGGGGTGGCCCAGGGCACTAGTGGATGGACTGGATTTAGGAGAATGCAGGTGGGGCAGGAGCCAAAGAGAAGGGGGCGAGGGTGACAATGGTTCAGCACGGCAAGTTCCTGACTCGCAGAGAAGGAACACAAGGGACAGACGCTATGGACAAAGGATCTGCAGCTCAGCCCTATGCTCCGCAAGGAGTGACACTGAGTGAGCGGAGTGCACTCAGCCCCGGACATGGCTTTCCCAGAGCTGCCCCCACTGCTCTTGAACCCTCACCATTTTACTTTGCTGCCCTTCGTTTACCATTATCTATCATTCCATATGTATTTGTTTATTATGTACTGCCTCTCCCTCACACTAATATTTAAAATGCATGGAGACAGAGATCTTACCTGTCATGGCCAAAGCCATATCCCCAAGAGCCAGTAGAAGGCTTGGATCATAGCAGGTGCTCAATAAATGTTTGTTTCAAGATGAGTAAATGAGTGGACCGATGAATGCACAAACTACTACTACTGCTGACAGCGAATGTTTTTTTTCTTTTCCCCCGAAAGGTTTTTCATTTCAGTCCCTATGAAATTAAAAGCAAGAGCTACCGCTCTACCCCTAAGAAAGCATAGCTTTTAAGCATTCAGGGTCCATGAGTCAACAAAGCGTTTGGCATACAGTAGATGCTTAATAAATATTCAGTAACTTGACCAGGCATGTAAGCTGAAGTGATGAGAAAGCATTAACCTGGGAGCCCCATTCTACCCCAAACCCACCCTACAATTTCTAAATGCCACAACAGACTCTCTGGAAATATGTCTTTATGTTTTTGTTCCCTTCTCTGCCCATCCTTCCCATCCAAGACTCTGCCCCAATAAGTCAGAAGGATCCGCACTGTGTGAAAGAGAATTAAAACTGTTTCAGAGGAAATAAAAGGAGAAATTGATAAGGTTCCTTTTTTTTTCTTACTTCAAAAGGAAGCTCTTGAAACTAAATGGGAGGCCCCAGGGGAATGAACATTAAGTGTGCTCCATAATAAGGGTCTGGAAAGAGAGCAGAGAAATTGCCGGAGCCCTCCATTCCAGGGGTGGCTGGAGGGGACTCGACTAGACTGGGAGACTGAGGGACCAGACTTGGGAGGACCAAGATTAGGATGTGAGTCAGTATCAAGAGAGCCATGAAAGCCAAGCCCACCCCTGCAGACCACCAGCCACCAGTTAAATAACCCCCGGGGCTGTTCAGAGTCAGACAAGGGCCTTCCTCTGGCAGCTGCCCAGAAGCCCCCAGGGATCCCCCAGCAGGATGATGCCCACCTAAAACCAGGACTCTGTCGAGCACTAACAGGTGGGTCGACCCTCTTGTCAACAGCCCAAGATACTTCTAAGTTCCACCCCCATCCCACCCCCCTGATGTCCAGAGGGCTGCTAGTAGTACAAGGAGGCAAAAGCCCCAGCACCTGGACCCGTCTGAGACTGGCCAGCCAGTGGCCAAGCGCAGGGCAGTTACATGAGACCTTTACTTTGGTGAGCCTCTGTTTCCTCTTCTGTAACACAGAGAGGGCAATACTTGACCATCACAGGCAAACACCTGGCAGAGCAAGAAAGGTGGGGCTTTGTCCCCCTTGAAGTGCTCTCAGCAGCATTTGTGAGGGAGAAGCTCAGGGGAGGTGATGGGGGGGAAGATGACAGCCAGCCTGGCACAAAGCAGAGGCGGCTCCCCAGGAGCTGGCCTCCAAACAGCTGTGACAATTAGCCAGGCCGTCTATTCCCGACGTTCCCTTGTTGAGGAAGAGATGATGGGATCGAGGCAACACGCGTTCATTCACTCAGCCATCCAGTCATTCATTCTACAAATATTTATTAAGCCTTTTCTATGTATCACTGTACACTGTGCAGGCCCCTGGAAATAAAGCTGTGAACAAGAGGGCGTAGACAAGGACTTCAAGATTTTTAAAGATAAGTTTTGAACTATACTTACTGTTGTCAAAAGTGCCCCAAGGAAAAAAATACAGAGATCACTTTTGTCAAGAACTGTGAAGGTTCTGAGATTGGCCCTACTTGCAAGCTAGAGGATCAACATTTTCTCATATGAGTTCCCCAAGCCCCAGCTCCCACTGGGTAGTACAAAGACATACAGTGAGTTGCATTACAGGAGAGGAACCCTGAGCTTAGGAAACCCAAATCTTTCGTCCATGTGTGTCTGTGTGTGTTTAAAACATGCAACATATGGACTTCCCTGGTGGCGCAGTGGTTAGGCATCCTCCTGCCAATGCAGGGGACATGGGGTCGAGCCCTGGTCCGCGAAGATCCCACATGCCGCGGAGCAACTAAGCCTGTGCGCCACAACTACTGAGCCTGTGCGCCACAACTACTGAAGCCCATGCGCCATAACTACTGAAGCCTGCGCGCCTAGAGCCCGTGCTCCGCAAGGAGAAGCCACCGCAATGAGAAGCCCGCGCACCGCAAAGAAGAGTAGCCCCCGCTCACCACAACTAGAGAAAAGCCTGCACGCAACAATGAAGACCCAACACAGCCAAAAATAAATTAAAAACGCGCAACATAAAATTTACCATCTTAACCATTTCCAAGTGTACATTTAGTGGTGTTAATATTCTCATTGCTATGCAACCGATATCCAGAACGTCTCCATCTCCCAAAACTCTATACCCTTTAAACATCTCCCCACTCACTCGCCACCCAACCCCCCTGGCAACAACCATTCTTCTTTCTGTCTCTATGGATTTGACCACTCCAGGTACCTCATATAAGTGGAATCACATAGTATTTGGGTTTTTGTGTGTGACTGGCATATTTCACTTGGCATAATGCCCTCAAGCTTCATCTATGGCATAGCCCTTGTCAGAATTTCCTTTCTTTAAAAAGGAATTTAAAAGTTGGAATAAGATTTGGAAACCTAAATCTTTTCTAATGGACAGTAAACATGCTTGTCCTTTGCTCCGGAAAGAAACACTATCTCTATCTTCCAAAACTTTTCCCAACACAAACATCCTCTAAAATGTGGTCTAAAGGAAAACAGTTTGTGACTCTGCTTACAAGACATGCAGAAACACAAGACACCCAGGAGGATTATCTCCAAACAACTAGCAATCCAAAAAAGACTCACCCCTCAACCTACTCATCAGAGCTGGCTGTGGACGAGCTACTAAGCAGAGTGCCTCAAATAATAATGCACTGGGCCTTCACACAGTTCACGACCAGGTCACACCTCCGGACAGAAGACCCTAGCACAGGGAGGTAGTCTATCATTGTAAATGAGGATGTGGGATTTTTCACCCAGCAAGTTCACTGCTAGGAATCTACTAAAAATGGGTGCACATGTCCACAGAAAGATGTGTACGAGAACATTCATAGCAGCTTTATCCACAGAAGTCCCTAACTGGGAACACCCGAATGTCCATCAACAGGGGAACAGAGCAACAAAACGTGGTGCATCCGTGCAACAGAACACTACTCAGGAATGAAAAAGAACGAACTAGTGATATTTGCAGCAACACGCCAAGTTCAAAGCTGAGCACTGAACTTTATGCTGAGCCAAAGAAGGCAGACATAAAAGAATACACTCCGTATGGTCCCACTCACACGGAATTCCGGAAGACACAAAGCTAATCTACAGTGGAGGAAATGGGAACAGTGGTGGCCTCTGGGATGGCAGGTCTGGGGGAGGGGGGCCTGATAGGAAAGGGGAGGGAACGACGTGGGGTAATGGAAACTCTGTTCCTTGATAGGTGTGTGAGTTATGCAGGTGCATGCATTTGTCAAGACTGATCAAACCACACACTTAGGATCTGCAGCATTTCACCCTATGTAAATTACACCATCATTATTTAAGTAGCTTTTAAAGAACATGGGCTTTGGAGTCAGGCAGACCAAGCCCTTTACTTTCCAACCACGTGAACCAGTGGCTTCTCCTTTGTGGGGAGGCCAGTTTGAGAAGAATCCTGCTGAATCCCGGCTTCTCCTTGTCTCTGCACCCCCCAGCACCTTGCACAGGGCGTGGCACAGACCTGGAGCTGAGCAAATAGTGTCAAATGAACCAATAAAAGGGAGGCTAGATATATGCCCTTGAAGCATTTTTAGGAGTGGACTCTGTTTCCACAAATAAAATCTTAACCTAAAGCAAATGAAAGTGATTCTGCTTTAAAGACGTTTAAATCTTCATCACTTCCGGAAAACGGTTTCCTTTGTTTAAGGATCAGTTGAAGTCCCTGAAATCCACCTGCACAGGTTTATTCCTTCGTTCTAAATATAGTTATGGAGCACCCCTGGTGTGCCAGGTGCTTGAGAGAGAGTGGAAAATAAAACAGACAACAGACATGGTCCCTGCCCCCAGGGAGCTTGCATTCTGGTGGGAGAGACAATAAAAATGTAAATGAAACTCTGATAGGAGATCAACTGGGATAGGATCAGAGCTCTTGAGGACAAGAAAATAGAGGCTGTGAAAGAATGTGATGTGGGAGAGGGGTTGCTCTAGAGGAAGACCTCAGAGGCAGTCTCTCTGAGGAAGAAACATCTGAGCTCAAACCGAAGGAATAGGAGGAGTGCCCCATGAAGGGCCGGCAGCAGAGCTTTCCAGACGGTTGGTGCATAGGGAAGGGACCTCCTGAGGTTTGGCCTGAGATTCTGAAGAGGCCGGCTCGTGTAATGTAACAGAGCTGGAGCCTGTCAGTCTTGCTCTGCCACTCAACTTGCTGTGCAATCTCCGCAAATCTCTTGCCCTCTCTGGGCTTTGTTTCATTATCAGAACACTGAGAGAAGGTCTGAAAACGGTCTCTCGGAGCCATTGCAACTATGACAATCCAGGAGTATCTGACTGGACACTTGCAAAGCCCATGCTGTGCTCTCCCAAGCTTTTGAGTCCAAAAGGATAAAAGACCGAGGGACAGAGTCCACCAAGGCAGTGTCCTCTGGGGCAAAGGGGATACACACTGAGGCTCTAAGGCTCTGACAGCTTTGCTGCTGCAAAATGAAGACGTTCTCCTGTCTCCCATCCTTGTCTACAGGAACAAAACAAGGTGGCAAAAACCCAGACAGAGTACTCCGCTTAGCTGTCGGCCGCCCTCCGACTGGCTGCAACCTTGGAAATAAATGGTCCCATCAGCTCCGAGGAGGGTGAGCTCAGGATTTCAGATGAAAATGAAGTAAGAGGGAACGCAGCCCAGAAGCAATGCAAAGTAACGACAAGGGCACTAAAATCTTCCACTGCAGAAAGATGGATGCAGAGAGCGGTGCAACGGGGCACTGACCTCAGATGTGGGGACACTGGAGGAATGAGCTCACGCCCCAGGGCCGGCTGGCGGGGCCTGCGTTTCTGGGATCCAGGGACTGTCTGAGGGGACCTGGGCCGGGCTGACAGGGCCCCTGCCCCACCCCCACCCCATCCTCCTCTCGGTAAAGCCTTATCCTCCTGCATTTCTCCAGATCAAAGAGCCTCCAGGAACTGACCTGCAGGGCTGGCTAACTCCAACCCTGTGCCAGGGAAAGGAGCCTCAAAGCTGACAGCCTCCCAGCAGGAGGCCTGCAGGTTCCAATCCCAGGAAAGGAGGCAACATAGAGAAGACAGTGATTTTTAAAACCCATCATCTACCGGCGCCTCCAGTCCTGCTAAGCTCGAGGTTCCAGGGTCATCTGTGGACACTGTTTTCTGGCCGTGTCATCCTGAGCAAGTTACTTACCCGTTCCCTTGCCTCTAAAGTGGGGGAAACAATAGTACTGACCACACAGGGTTATTATGAGAATTCAATGTAAAAATCTGAGTACAGTTTCTGGCACATAGTAAGTGCCCTCAATAAGTTAGTTTACTTTAATTTTTACATTGTTTTGTAGTCACGTTAAATATGTCTCTATATGTACAGGTAAAGCAACACAGTACCAGCCAAGTTTAACACCCATCTAAGCTCACTGATACTAAGAATCTACAGCCTGGATTCATAGCAAACAACCTCCTGACTCTCCCCTCCCCCATCAACCCAACGCTCTTTAGCAATGACACCCAGCCTCCCTTTGAGCCTTCCTAAGCTTCTGCCAGTGCACAGCGCTCTGATGAACTGTCCCTCCTCTTAGAGGAAAAGACATTTGAAAGCAAGGGTTAAAATCTCAAATGCCTACAGGGGCCAGGAAGGTAAAACAGATGAGTAAAGGGAGCCCAGCGTTAGACATCAAGGAGTAGTAAGAATGTGGCAAACTAGAGACCCCATGTCCCATCTGAAGGAAAAAGCTGCTACCAGCTCTAGCCAATTTTTGCCAGGGAGGAAGGCAGGTCCAGGGTTGGCGCATCTTTTAGTTTTCCAGGGAAGCCAGCAATCCAGATTTTTATGTGAGATCTCCTGATGTTCAAATACTGGCACATAATTCATTATTTTTAAAATATGGAAGTCCTAGCAAGATTCATCTGTTTGTACCCACTGACTTGAGGGGCAGAGCCCTCCCAACTGTTACTGTCTGTTGGGTAATTGCCCTCTCCCTGCAAGAATCAGAATCCTGGCTGGGCTGAAGTCACAAGGAACTCGAGACAGATCTTAATAAAGCTCCAGGCAGAGCGCCTATTAGTTGATAAAGGCTTTGGAAAAGAGTGAAGGAAAGAGCCCCCTGAGGGCTGGAGCTGTGGAGGAAAGCTAAAAGAAGGAGGTGGGCTTTGAAATGGGTTTTGGGGGCTGTCGGACCAGGAAAAACTGAAAAACAAAGCACAGTCCAGAGGAGAGATGGAGGGAGATGGGGAATGAGGAGGAACTGAAAGCTCTAACTCAGAGCTTTGCCTGTTCAAGTGTGGATGCAAAATGTCACACAGCATCTCTATCCAGAGGATTCTACTAGGAAGGTGACTGTACACTGCTCTGGGATGGTGGCACCTGGAGATAGCACCAAGGACGCAGGCTCCTCCCAGGAGAAAGGACAGTGCCCAGTTCCCTGGATGTGGCCTTAGCTGGAAGTCCTCTACCCCGTGCAGACCTCGCTCAACACATGATCTGCTTACGTGCATCCTCCTTCACTACACCTAAGCTCTTCTAAAGCTAGAAATGTGACTTCTATGTGCTGGGCGTATAGAAGGTCCGCAATGAATGAGTGTCACATGATCCACTGAATGAAACCAAAGAACAAGAAGCAAGACATCAAAGAATAGGGTGCATGCCCACACTTCCAGAACTGAACATTTCCCTCAGGGAAAATGAGCAAAGGCCTCAGCGCTCACTGCACGCAGCAGCCATGAAGACCTGGTGTTTGTACAGAGAAGTACCCCGCGTGGGGTGTCGGGAAAAGGACAGTGTCATCCCATAAAGACCAGAGTCAGTGAGGCTTACAACATCCCAAAGCCCCCAGGAGATAGACACGATGCACAACCTATCAAAGCTCCAGTGGGTGTCTCGGATCATTGTAGAATTAATGTATTATAAAAAATCAAAATAAACTAACTTATTATTTGAAGCCCTTCCCTGGATAGATGGTGCAGCTGAGAGGCTCAGGGCACCTAGGGGACTTGCGTCCAGTCACACAGCGAGTCTAGGGGCACAGGCTGGACCAGAGCTCAGCTCTCCTGACTCCCATTCCAGGACACTCTAGACTAGGAGCAGAGCTGGGACTAGGGTGAGGCAGGTGAGGCACACTCGCCCAAGAAGCAAAATGTAAGGAGGCTAAAAAGTTCTGTAATCGAGGTAAGTAGCATTTTGATGCAATATTTATTTTTTTGGATGCAATATTTTTTAAAAAACAAAACCAGTGCAAAACAAATCCATGATAAGCAACACAGCAACTTTTAAAACAAAGACTTAAAGTTGTACCCTCGTATGCCTCAACCTCCTCCACTGCACCCTGATCCCAGCCTAGACTAGGAGCCCCGAAGTGACAACTGACTAAGACGCGGAGGAAATGGTTGTATGGAAACCTATAGGAAGATCACGACAGGATCTTAGCTCCCCGACAAGGGACTGAACCTGGGCTCTCGGCAGTGAGAGCGCGGAGTCCTAACCATTGGACTGCCAGGGAACTCCCTCAACCTCTGCACTTTAGAATCACTCCGGAAACTTCAAAAATTCCCTTCCAGGGAATTCCCAGGACGTGGCTTGCTTGGGGTGTCTGAGGCACAGGAAAGCGGCAGAGTGCTGGGAGAGGTGGCAGGTGAATGCCACCCTGACCCCCATCCCCACCCCAACTTGCAGGGCAGCATTTTTCCTGCAACAAGCTGTGTGCCAGGGACACCCAGCTCGACCCCCTGCCAGGAGAGCTCAGGGAGAAAATTCCACCCGCCACCCCCCTTCCTAGACACCCGCCTCCTAACTCTAACCAATTGTCTCGTAAATCTTAGCCTTTTCACCTCCAGAGGCAGGATGGATTAAAAAGTTTGGACAGCTCTGGGTAACCCTTTCTGCCATGGAGAAACAACCCAGAACTTTATGACTTACTGACAGTGGGTTATGAATGGGAAGGAAAGCATACCCTTAAACCGCAGACTGTAACTCCCTTTTAAGGTATTTCCTTGGGGCCAGAGACGCCACATCTTCCTCCTGCCCCCCGTTCTAATAGCACCTTGTTTTTTAGTGACAAGCTTGGGCTTTTAGGTCAGCCAGGCCTGGATTCAGATCCAGTTTTGCCATTTACTGGGTGGCCCTAGACAATTTATTGAGACGAGACAATAGCAACTCATGCTTCCAGGGGTCCGGGGGTAACTTAAAGGACATGATGAGGGCTGAGGGGCAAACCATGGGCAAAGGGGGCAGGGCACAACCCAACACCAGCACACTGCTCTCATGGGGGATGTCGGCCAGACCTCCCAGTGTTTCAAAAGAAAAACAAATTATGTGAAATCTCCTGATTTTTACAGGCTGGGCAACTAATTCAAAATTAAAAAAAAAAAAAAAGTCAACCCAGAAGGGCCAAATAAAGCAGGTCTGCAAGCCAGAGCCCACCGACTGGCCCAGTTTGTGCCTCTGACATCCACAAATCACCCAGCAACCTCCCTGGCACCTAGTAGGTGCTCAGCAAACACAGGTCATTTCCATCTTTTCAGGAAACTCTCCAGGCATCATCAACATCCATTTCCACACAACAGCTTGGGAAGGAATGCTTCTCAGGAGGAAAATGAAGATACAAAAAGAAGAGCTGAAAATCTGGAAGGCTCCAAAGGGAGGGAGGAACTGCCAAGGGAATTCCTTAAAAGGATTTAAAAGAATTTTATTGGCCATAGTTTAGCACAAGTCAGGGATAAGATCAGGCAGTAATTTAACTCCTGGGCCCAGCAAGCCAGTCTGTGCCTGTGGGGTGGATGGGGGGTGGGAGGGAGGAATTGTTCTTACCGTGGTCTCCACCAGTGTCTCGGGTCCTCTGTCCACAGGTCACCCCAACATCTGCCTCCGACTCACAGCGTTCTGATGGGGACAGCGCCTCCACGGAGGGGCGCATAAGGCCCAGCTGATCCTACACAACAGAAAGCAAGGCTTGAGTCTCCCCACCCTCCCACCCCAGTGGATCTGGTAGCTCACATGAACTTTGAAGTCAGACCCAGCTGGGTTGAGTTTCAAGTCTTCAACATCAGAGGTTCTCAAAGCGTGATCCCCAGACCAGCAGTGACCCCATCAGCAGCGGCAGCGGCAGGGAACTTGTTTGAAAGGCCCCACCCCAAACCCACTGAAACAAAACCACTTGTTAAAACCACCTGGGTTTTAACAAGCCCTCCAGTGCACGCTAAGTTTGAGAACTCCCGCTCTCCATCTTTATCCTGTGGTCTTCAGCAAGGCCTATGTCTCACTGAGAGGATCAACTCTATCCTATGGGACTGTCTTAAGCATCCCTCCAACAACTATTTCAGAAGCCTGGTCTGTCTGTGCCAGACAGTGTGGAAGATGCTAGGAGGAGAGCACATAATCCTGGCCCTGGTGGAGCTTGATGGCTAGTGGGGAGACAGATAATACGCAAGGAAAAAAGATATAAACGCCGATTTTCAGAAGGGAGAGGAAGGCAGGGGCCTGATCCACCACATAGAGCTGTGTTTCTCAAAGTGCACTCCAGGGACCACCTGAGCACCAAAGCCCACACAGCCAGGCAGACCTCCTTTCCTACACGCCCCCCAATACTCCTCTCTAGTGTCCCTGCTGCTCCTCAAACACACCTCTCTCTCCTGGGCTTCGGGGCCATTGTCTTTGCGGTTCCACCTACCTGGAAAGCTCTCTTTCCAGATCTTCCAAAGATGGGCTGCTTCTCCTTGTTCAGGGCTCAGTGTAAATGTCGCCTCCCCCTAGGTCTAGCTAAAGTGGTCTCTCCCCTCACTCTGCAGCCCCACCACCTGCTCGGGCTTCCTCCCTGCCCTTCTCACAGCCTCCCATCTTGCACCTCAGCGGCTTTGCTGGTTCAGCCTGTCTCCCAACAGAAAGTGAGTTCTTGGGGGCAGCTCCTTGTGGCGGTGGCCTCTGCGGCGCGGGTGAGCCGTGACACCCTAACCCTATTCCTCTTCACGCAGTCCCAGAAAGAGCAGCACTCTCAGCTCCGGAGCCTGCTCCCCACGCCTGAGGAGGAGGCCACAGGCCGGGCTCAGGGCAGTGTTTCTTCACGGCCTTGCTGGGTGCTCTGATGGTGAGAAAGGGCGGTAGAGACCGGAAGGAAAAGAGGAAAACGGGGTGCGAGGCCAGCGACCCTAAAAGGCCGGCTCTGCGGTGGCGCCCTCTTTCGGGCAGAGCCCTCTAAACCAACCCCCAGCAAAGGCGCGACTCCTACCAGTTCCGAGGTGAGGCGTCGCTCTCAGCCGGCTCGGGACCCCAGGACCCGGTCCGAGTGCCCCGCGTAGCTGGGGGTGATGGCAGCTGGGCCAAGCGGACTCCGGGCTGGTGGCGCACAGGGACTTGGAGGGAAAGGCACCTGGCGCGGCACGTGCTGTCCCTAAGTAGTTGACGCCGCGAGGCGCGTGCAGTCCCTGGCCCGCAGTGGCACGAGGGGCCCAAGGGCAACGGCGCACTCGGACCTCCAGGGAGAAGCACAAGACCGGGCGCGTGGTGCGTGCGGCCCCGCGGCAGCGGAGCGTGGAGGCTTTACGTGGCACGTTGGCGCCTGGGGCAGTGACGCGAGGGGTCCAGGGCCAACGGGGACTCGAACCTCCGGGGGAAGCACCTGACCCCAGGAGGCTGGCGCGCTGCGGGGCGAGTGCATCCCGAGGGCAGCGGAGCGCGGGGACCACGAGGGCAGGCGGGCGGAGAGGCGCGGGCGGGAGGGCGGGGAAAGGGGAGAGGGCGGCGGCTGGGCGCTCGGCGCGTGCTGTCCGGGCCGGGACTCGGGAAGGCGCCCAGCGGAGCGCTGCACATCCGAGGGCCCGGGCCCAGCCCCGGGCCGCCCGGACGCCTGCGGTCGGCGCCGCGTGGCCTCCGCGCTCCCCGCCGCCGCCCGCGCTCCCCGCCCCGAGCACCGCCCCTCCCTCCGGCCCGCCTCCCGCCCCGCTCCCTCCCTCCCTCGGCGGCTGCCTCGCGGCGCTCCCGGCGCACTCGGAGCCCGGCGGGGACCGGGAGGCAGAGGCTGGTGGCCCTGGGTCCGAGTGCCGGAGCCGAGCGGGGCCCGGGGGCCGAAGTTTGCCGGTGGCTCCGGGAGGTGGCGCGGGTGGCTTCCAGCCCCTGGTCGTGTCCTCGCCGGGACCCGCCGGCGAGCCGCGGCCCGGCCAACTCCGCGGTGGGGACGCTGTGCCGCGAACTTGAGGTGGGAACTTGGCGCGCTGCAGCCTCTCCGAGCACCGCCGGACTGGCGGACTCGGGCTCCGGTAGGGGGAGATGCACGTGGCCGTGGCCCCGGCGCCCCAGAGGGGACCCCGAAAACCACTGAGGGGGGCGGCCGGGACGACAGAGGATCCGGGAGCAGCTGCGGGCGGTGGGGTGGAGCTCGCTCGCCACGGTCATGGTGCGGGTCCAGCTTCTTTTCTTCCCTGGGGTCCCCGGGGTGCGAAGTGACAGGGCAGGAGGGGGGGGTACATCCCGGCTGTGGCAGAGGTTTCTCGGCGTCTCGCGGGAGGATCCAGGGAAGAGGGAGTGTTGGGGGGAGGTGGTAGGGGGGCGTCTGTCACTCGCTCATTCACTCCATCCTTAGGCACCGCTCCGAAGGCAGCATCCTGTCAGTGGGCTTTATTGAGTCACTCATTAACGCCACAAGCTTTTATTGAGCGCCCACTGTGTGCTGGGCTCTGGGGACTCCTCAGCCTCCGGGGCTCCCTACCAAGAAGGGGCTCAGCCTGGATGGATTGGAGTCTTCGGATGAGGAAGGAAAAGAGAGAAGTTCATTCATTCATTCATGGATTGGACAAAGATTGGTTGAGCACCTACTACGCACAGCTCACCATGCCAAGTGCCCAACGTTCATTATTTCATTCATTTAACAGTTATTGAGGCACTGTGCTGAGGAGAGAACCGTGAAGGAGAGGGATGGGATGGGGGCAGGAGAGGATGGAAGCCAGCTTGCAGCTTGGAGAACATCCCCCCTCCCCATGTGTGTAGGCAGAATGTCACTGGACAGGTTGCAGAACAGCCTTTCCTTGGTTCGCCTACTGCATTCATTCTCAAGGAGGAGCAGGGGGAGGCTGGAATAGGTTGTTGGATAAGAAGAAAAGGTCTTTAAAAAGCTCTTTAGGGGAGGGTGGTAGTGGGGAGGGGGGCTGAGAAACACTGATCTAACCATACCGATGAAGGGAGGCTCCCACCAATGGGGTGTATTAGTTAAGTTGTCCATTCCGCAGGCATTTTCTTAAGCACTTGCTCTTCTTAAGTACATACAGGGTGCCAGGCACCAAAGTCACCAAGGAGAACGAGACGGACACAGAGACCCCGTTTGCTGACCCCTCAAGACAAATGCAGGGGAGGTGGGAGAAGGGAGCAGGAACTGCTCTGATTCATTGTGTGTGTGTTAAGGGGGAAGGGGCTGCTTCTGACTCTATGAATCTAAGCAGAGGTTTATTCACTAGGGTGTGTTTGATACCCACACACATGACTGCAGTCAGAGTCACTTCAGGGACCACCCCCCCCCCCCCCGGAGCACGTTTCCAAGGCAGATTTGGCACTGCTGGAGCCAGGGGAGGGGCAGGTACCCAGGACGTGCTGGCTTTCTTGAGTGGAGTTCTCAGAACCTGTCAGACCTGAGCTTGACCCTGTGTCCTCTGTCTTGGAGCTCTGCAGAGGCACCTGTCGAGCAGGGAGGGAGGGTGTGTCTGAAAGACAGGTGAGGATGGCCCCTGGGGATTGCCCTCACCAGTCATTCCCTAAGCCAGCCCATTCCAGTGGAAAGATGTCTGTCATGGGACCCACTCCAAACCTACGGGGGACTGTGAGTATGCTAGAAACAAGACAGCCCTGATTCCTGTCCCAAGCCTTGAGAACCCAGGCTGGGGGAGTCCTGGAGTCTGATTGGGGCAGATCTGGGGGCTAAGCTCCTGTCCCACTGCCATTCTGAATTCTCTGCACCAGCCACACAGCCGGGCTGTGGCAAGAGATGAGGGAGATGCCCCAGGGAACAGAAGAGCAGAGAGATGTGTCCTGGATGTAGGACTGAGAGACTCAAACCGAGACTAAGGAATTAACCCCCGGACCCCTAAAAGGTGTCTTGACTGGGCTGTCTTTTCTCCACATCCCCCTTCCGAATATGTGAGGAAGAGTCAACGTTTCCGGTTGCCAAAGATATAGGGTCTGGGAATCCCCTCTTGGTTGGCTCATTAAACCCAGAGATGGAGCCCCTGGGTGGAAAATGGCGGCTGGAGAAGCCACTCTAAAGAGAATTAATATAAAGGGGGAGGCAAGAAAGTCTAGCTGCAAGCACTCGATCCCTGGTGGCCATTTTTGTTCCATAGCAGTCAGTATTTGACTGACAAAGTCAGAACCTGGAGTGAATGTGCTCCAGATAGGATCCGAATGGTGCCTCAGCCCTTCCCCTGCCCTGTGGTCACAGCCTCACACCTGCGTCTGCCCGGGCGGGCGGGCACGCCATGCTCTCCCTCGTTCCTTCCTCCCTTCCCCGCCGCAGCTGACCACGGACACGCGGCCTCAACACTTGATAAGGAATAAGAAACGAGGGATTGTTTAAGCTGGTGTCCCCTTCCTGCTGCCCCAAGGTCCTCACGGCTCTCCAAGCCTGTGCCTCTGCTTACGCCTGTGTTCCCAAATTGGGGGGCTGCAAAGAGGCAAAGAGAAATGGACCTTCCGGCTCCCACCCCAACGCCCCTCCTGGTAGAAGGCAAACTGTTACTTTGCCAGAAGCAGAGCAGGGAGGCTCGAGAGGCTGCCTCTGTCTGGGGGGAGGGGTGTCTCCGGCATGTTCTCTCTTTGGGGGTGGCAGGGTGGAGGAAAGAGCCCAGCTCCCAGCAAATATCCCCCCCACCCCAGTGACTTGGGCCCCAGCTCGCAGGAAGCAGGGCTGAGGTCCAGCATGGCTGGATTGTAACGAGGGAGGACAGGAGGAAGCCGAGGAAGATGGATCGACCCACGCGGGCACAGCATCGCACAGAGGTCCAGCATGCCAGGACCTGGGCCAGCCTAATGGCTGGATCTGTTTTGATTAACGTTTTAATTGAGGATTAATGCGGCGTGACCCACCTCTGAGTCAGCCCAGCCAGGAGCCCTAACGTGACCGATGAAGCCGCACAGGCAGGGGAAGGGCTGCATGGAGAGATCAGTGGGGTGCCCTCGACACCCGATCAGGGTCGGGGATCACACAAGTTGGCAGGTGTGGAGCGGGGTGGGCAGAAAGAAGCCAAAGACCGAGGAGCTCAGGAAACACTTTTTTTTTTTTTAAGAGAGTTGCATTGCACTTGGTTCATTTCTTACTGCGACCTATTACCACCAATTTAGTGGCCGGAAGCAACAAATTTCTTATCTTACAGTTTGGGGGGATCAGAAGTCCAAGTAGGTCTCATTGGGCTAACATCAAGGGGGCAGCAGAGCTGTGTTCCTTCTGGGGGGAGAATCCGTTTCTGCCTTTCCCAGCTGCTGGAGGCTGCCTGCCTCGGCTCCTGGCTCGCATCATTCCAACCTCTGCTTCTGTCATCACATCTCTTCCTCTGACTCTGACCCTCCTGCCTCCCTCTTATAAGGACCCTTGTGTGACATTGGGCCCACCAGTCGATCCAGGGTCATCTCTCCATCTCAAGGCCCTCCGTTTAATCACAGCAGCGTAATCTCTTTTGCCACGTTAGGTAACATACTCACAGGTTCCATCCGGGGCTTGGGACGTGGGCATCTTTGGGAGGCCACTGTTCTGCCAAGCACAGGAACGTGCCTCATCAGTTTACATTGCTGACGGGGAAACTGAGGCCCAGCCCTCTGGAAGGAGTTTTCTGCTTCACATTCCTCCTCTGAGAGAGGAAATGCAAGGGGAGGAGCGGGCAGGGGAGGTGCCAGGCGTGCTGTGCAGAAGCCATTCTAGCCAGCGCAGAGCCCTTCTCATGTGCCAGGCATGGCTCCAAGCATTTAGGAGAGTGCGATGATTACCCCCACTTTACAGCTGAGGACACTCAGGCACAGAGAGGTGAAGTTATTTGCAGAAGGCTGCACAGCGTGGTCCAGAGGCCACACCCTCACCCCTGGCTGGTGCCTGTCTACACCATAGGAGAGTTCTGCCCAGAGACCAAAATGGCAACTGGGAACTTGATGCAAGCAGGAGTTTTGTTGATTTCTTACTCTGCTCTTGTGCAAATACGCAGTAGGAATAAAGATGGTTCCCCAGCTATGGGCAGTTGCCTGCTTCTCCTGATCCGCAAAGACTTTTCAAAAGCTTGTGCATAGAAAATAGAGACGAGAGACCCTGTCCCTGGCTTGCTTCTGGTGCTGGACACCCTCCCCGCTCCACCAGGAATGAGCAATGCAGGGGCCCAGTAAAATGCAGAGTCAGGGAGGTTTGTTCAGAATCCCACAGACCTAGCTGGAGTCTGGTTTCATCACCAGTCATGAGTTTTCACTTCTCAAAGCCTCAATTTCCTCATCTGTAAAATGGGGGTGTTGATAGTAACACCTGCCTCTTAGGGAAGGACGTGGGCTCGCACAGTTAAGGCTCTTCACAGCGCCTGGCGCCTAGTGTGTGATTATGGGAGGCTGTGACGTGTGTTGCTACAGCACTGTGAGTGGTTGGTGCTCTCTCTGCATTCCCCCCTCCTGCTCAGAAGAGGGACAGGCCTAGGACTGGAAGAGTGGAGTCGAGAGAGGACAGCAGTTGGTCAAAACCCTGGAGAGACCCAAGAGGTGTCTTAGCAGTTGGGATCAGCACATAACAGTTTGTGGAATCCTTCCTGTCCTTGATGGGATGTGGCCCTGGGGATGAGAGATCAAGCGACAGTGATCATACCTGCAGCAAACCTCCACTCACCACATCCTCGTAACAGCCCAGTGAGGTCGGCACACTTATCCCCACCTTATAGGGGGAAACAGGCCCAGAACAGGCCCGGCGCCTCAGTAGGTGCAGACGGCTGTATCAGGCCGAATGGGTATGAACAAAAGCAGTAGTAACAGCGAGGCAAGCCTGACTTAGACCTTCCTCCCATCCTGCTACCCCCAGGCCCTGCACCCCACCCTCAGTCAGATGCTGACCACAGAGCAGCCTCATGGTGGGGGCGGGGGCTGCCCCTCAGAACTCCTCCTGGCTTCAGTGCTCACTTCTCTTTGGAAGTGTATACTCAGCCCTCCATCGTAGCTCGTGAACATCATCTTTCTCCCAGGAGGAAGGAAAAGAAATTGCACGGGGAGTGTCATCGGATCTGTGGGCTCACAAAGGGGCATTTGATCAAGGCAGCCCCAGTGCGGAAGGTTTTTCTCTCTAAACAGAGGGTCTCCACTTCTCCAGTGAAGCTCCCCTAGCGTGGGATCCACAGAGGCTTCCAGAACCCCAAGGAGGTTGAGCAGTTGGGCAGGGGGCTTTCTGCCAAAGCCCAGAGCAGCTAGAGGGTCTGCAGACCTTCCTGGCCCCCTCCCTTTTCTCTCTCTCAAACGTCAGCAGGCTCTCAGGGAGCCTTCGAAAATGCCAATTCCTGGGCCTCCCCCTTGGGGATTCTGATGGAGAGGCTCTGGGGAGGGGCCTGGGAATCTAACTCCACTGAGTCCAGGGAGATTCCGAACGCAGTGGCTTGATTTTTTTCGTCTTCTTCTTCTTCTTTTTTCTAAAACCTGGATTAAAACCCAGGGTTGTGCTAACCACACTCTACTTCATACCACTCTTCATCACTGGCCTGTGCCAGGCCACCTTAGTCACTGTTCCCTTCATCCCAATCCCCACACTTATTCCCCTCGCCCTGCCCTCCCAGGCACCCTCCCTGTGGTTGATAGAGGTCCTTACATGTGCTCAAGTCTTCGTAAAATATGTAATGTTGTGTGTGTGTTCATTTACATAAATAGCATAGTGCTATAAACTTCTGTTTCTTTTTCCACTCGGCACCACGTTTTTAAGACCTAAATGTGTTGCTAAACCTACATCTAGTCCGTTGCTTCTAATTCCTGTGCAACCTCCAGGCCTCCGCCATCTGCATCGCTTGTTCATTTCCCCCCTGGGAGGGACACTGGGAGACCTCCTAGCACCAAAGCAACACAAGCTGCACGTTCTTGTGCCTTGTTCCTCGCTTAGATACGAGTCCCCAGAAGCAGATGCTGAGTCGACTATTTGAGTGGAAATAATATATTACAGACAATGTCTATCACAACCCCTATGGACCCAGGTCTGGGCAATATAGCAAAGAGTGGGTTTCCTGCATCATGAGGTACATTCCCCTCAGCACCCCTGATGGCTTTCCCAGAGGCTATACCAGACTGCACTCCCTCCAGCAAGGGGCTCTGGGGGTCAGACAATGCTGGGTTCCAGTGCTGCTTGATCAGGTCAAGAAAGGAGTCACAGCTGGCTGATGGAGGGGGAGGACGACAAACCTCCCTCATAGCTAATAATTATACAGCAGGCCCACTGAGGGTCCACAGGGTGTCAGGCATTGGGCCAAGCACGTCGCCTGTGAAGTCTGCTTTAGTCCTCAGCACAACTCAGGGAGGTTGGAGCAACTCCTATTCCCATTTTACAGAGAAGGAAACTGCATCTCAGAGGCAGGACATGACTTTTCCAAAGTCACAGAGTGACTGGGCTTGAACCCAGATGTTCAGACTTCAGAGCTAGTGGGCTCTTCTGCTTCCCCATCTTGGGGTAGTCAGCAAGTTGCCCCCCAAGCTGGAGTCTAACCAGCTTTTTCTCAACAGCCCCTGTATTTGTCTCCTATTGCTGCTGTAACAGAGCACCACAAACTGAGTGGTTTAAAACAACAGGAACGTCACAGCATTGTAAATCAACTATACTCCAAAAAAAAATTAATTAATAATTTTAAAAACCACGAACTTACTACCTTACACTTCTGGAGAAGAGAGGTCTCAAATGGGCATTACAGGACTAAAATAAAGGTGTGGGCAGGCTGTGCTCCTTTCTGGAGGGTCTAGGGGAGAGTCCATTCTTTGCCTGTGTTGGCTTCCAGAGGCTGCCTGCTTTCCTTGGCCCGTGGCCCCTTCCATCTTCAAAGCCAACATTGGCCAGTCGGGTCTTTCTCACAGTGTTGCATCACTCTGATGCACCCTCCTACCTCCCTCTGCCATCTTTAAGGACTCTTGTGGTTGCATGGAGGCCCCAGAGACTCCAGGAAAATCTTCCCACCTCAAAGGAAACCGATTAGCAACCTTATTTCTGTCTGTAAGCTTGATTCCTGCTTGCCATATAATCTAACATATTCAGGGGTTCTAGGGGTTTGGATAAGGACACGGACATCTTTTGGGCGGGGCAGGGTGGGGATTGGGGGGATTATTCTGTCTACCAGAGCCCCCCTAGTGGTGTCTACCCACACTGACCACTCGGGCCTGGGGTGGAGTGCAGCTTCAGCAGGGAAGTGGGTGCCGGGCGGTGGGCACTGAGCACAGGGAATACCGGCTTCTGCGCCTCGCCGTATCTCTGCTAGCCTGGCCCTCCTGCCCACCCCAGCCCAGACAGGTCAAAGCTACCAGCTAATACCATCCCCTCCCCGACCACACATGATCATCAGGTCAGCTTTGGTGGTCTGACACCACCCATCCATCCATGTGCGAGGCCCCCATCCCTGCTCTCTCTCCCTGATTTGCCCACACCCTCTCCTGTCCATCATCCCACAGCCAGGAAAGGCTGCCTCTAACTCAGGCCTCATCACAGCACCACCTATCGGTCACCTGGGTGAATGGCACCACGGGAATCATCCTGCAGCCTAGTCTCTCCCCCTCACCACACTCCAGTCCTGCAGCAGGTCCTGTCAGCTCTTCCACCAAAGTCCACCCCAAATCCATCCAATTCTCCAGACGCCTCCACTGATCCAAACCTCGATGGTCTCTTTCCAGAATGACTACAGGGGCTTTCAGCCTGCTGTCCCCAACCCAGCCTGAATCTCCTGAGGACGCCTCGCCCACGAGGAATAAACCCCAGCTCCGTCTGATGCCTGCCGATGCCCCCACTCACATCTTCTCCTACCTTCCCCTCACTCACTCTGCCCAGCCACTCGGGCTTCACTTTGGTCTTTGACCATCCAAGCCCATCCCCAGGTCGGGGAGCAGGCTCTTCCCATTCCCACCACCTGAGACACCCTCCCCCAGGTCCTCCCAGGGCTGGCTCTGCCCCCAGGGTCCCCTCCTCCGAGAAGCCCTCCTGGGTTAGCCCTCCAGCTAACATTGACCCCCAGTCATTTCCCATCTGTCACCTTGTTCTGTTTTCATCACAGCACCCACTACAGCCTGTGTACTTACTTAGAGACTGTCTCCCCCACTAGAACGTCACCTCCGTGAGGACAGGGCTGGGTCCGTCTTGTCCTCTGCTGTGCCTCCAGACCTAGCCCAGTCCGACACATGATAAGTGTTGACTGAATGCATGACGGCTCCCTCAGGACGACTCCTCTTCATGCCCACCATCGGAGCCCCTTTTTCAAATGGCTTCCTCTTCCCAAGTACACATATAGACCCTAAGAGGCAAAATCATTGAATTTCACCATGCTCGAGAGCCGACAGACCTAACACTGTAGGGTAATTTTAAAAGATCAGCCTTTTTGTGAGGGTATCAGGCTGGGTGAAAAGAAGCATTACATTCCAGAAGCAGGACTTTGGAGCCTGTTTGATCTATGATCCTCACCCGAGACTCTAGCGTGCAGAACTGTCACCCTACACCCATTAGACTGGGTAACCCCAAGAACAAAGGCTCGGGAGAAGTGCTCCCCCCCCCCTCGCTTAGCAAATTCCAGCATCTGGGCCTCCCCAGGGCCCTCTGGCCCTCTGCATACAAGCAGCCTGAACGAAGCATGCTTTTTCTCTACTCTCCATTCTAACAAGTCTCTGAGACAGGACAACTTTCCACATAGGAGGCTGAGGCTTTAACTCACAATTGACGTGGGTCATGAGAGAAAAAAAAAATGAGGAATCGTTCATTGGGGGTGCTTTCTGCTGGAGGGAAATCGAGGAGGGTTGAAAGAAGAAATTCTGCAAGAAGAGAAGTGATTACAGATGTGGGGTTTCACAAGAGCTCTCCGGGGCTTGCAGGATGAGAGGAATATTCCTTTACCTTCATCACTATTCTTGCCAAACAGAATGTCGTTTTCCCTCTTGTCTTTGGTGGCAAAGAGAAAGCAGCAGAGCTGAAAAGCGGTCGCACTTAAAAGCGATCTTTCCCCTTCAAGGGATTCTAGCAGGCTTTGCCTGAGGAGATGAGTTCCAATTTTAGGTGAAGTTAAAAACACTCAACTCTTTAAAATCAAATCATTTTTTTCAAACACGGGTGTACCCTAGTTTTCCAAAACCTGATCTGTGAAACTATAGCTTGCCCCAAAGATAAATGAGTGGAGTGAGGATTTGCTTTTGTGAAAGAATTTGTTAGGAAGGCGCCCCTTTCAGATGTGGAAACCGCCGTGGCTCCTGTTAAGCACTGCTTCTCATCCATGCAGGGCTGCGTGTATGTGTGTGGACCCGCGTGTGTTTCCCCTGAACATGTCCATAGCACAGATGTACACTCAGGTATTGGAAATAGTTTCCATTTGTAATTGATAGGCTTTGCTGGTACCACTTGCATCTGTGGGGAATTGAGCTGGGGAGAGGAATGGTGATTTTTAAAAGCAAAGTATTAGACCCTTACTACTTTTCCCTGGATCAGCTGAATTCTGGAGAGCTCTGTTGCTGTCATGTAGGGGTCTCAAACTCAAATGCCTACAGGGGCCAGGGAGGAAACATACATGAGAGAAGTAAAGTGGGTGTTAGGAAGACAACAGGGAGGGGTAGGGACTGTGGTGTATTGTAGCGTTCATGCCCTGCCTAAAGGGGGCAGTCATTTCTCAGCTGGAATTTGGGCCAAACATTACCATATAGTCTGATTTTTCAAAAGAAACCAAGATATACAAATTTTTACAGGAAATGTCTCCATTTTCAAAATCTTCTCCAAGCCAGGCAAAATATTTGTGAACCAAATGCAGCCCATGAGCTATGAATGAATAAGCGATCTCATTCTAGTGGCACAAACCCTTAGCTTTGAGAGTTGGGAAGGAAGAAGTCTATAGAAGCTGAGATTTTGACCTCAGTTTCTCAGAAGTGCCCTCATCGTGTTGGCCTCACCAACAGGAAACGTAATCATTTGTTAAGCATTTCTTGGAGCTTTGACACTGCTGGGCACAGGGATTCAGAGACGAGTAAAGCACACTCTTCCCCCAGGGGGCAAGCAGTCTACTAAAGGAGCCAGGCTTGCACACAGATCATTCGAAAACAGGTGACAAGTGCAGTGAAGATAAATGGGGGGAGGGGCTGACATTCGATTTAGCTGGAAGAGCCAAGGAGGGCTTTCTGGAGGAGTGAGCATGCCTGTCCAATTCACTCCTGTATCCTCAAGATGATGTTTACTGATATATGAGCAAACATGGCACCGTTGTGATAACTGTGCATTTTTTGGACATTGACCCTGATTTATGGCAAGTGATGTCAGTTTTCCATGTGTGGAAGGAATACAAGGTGTCCGTTTGAGTTAAATACTAATAATATTAGACAGTGGGAGTTCTCTGGTGGCCTACTGGTTAGGATTCCAGGCTTTCACTGCCATGGCCTGGGTTCAATCCCTGGTTAGGGAGCTGAGATCCTGCAAGCCACATTGTATGGCCAAAAAATAAATAAAATAAAATAATTTAAAAAATAATAGTAGACAGCAAGTATTGAGTACCTACCATGTCCCAGGCACTGTAGTAAGTGGTCTGAGACAGTACATAATTCATTGAATCCTCTCAGTAATACTGTGAAGTAGATCATATGATCATACCCATTTTACAGATGAGGAATTGAAACACATTGAGGTCGAGTAACTTGCCCAGGACACGTGGCTCCAAAATCTATGCTTGTAGCCACAACAGCAGACAGACATTTATTACTCACAGTTCTGGAGGATGGGAGTCTGAGATCAGGGTGCCAGCATGGTCGGGTTCTGATGGGGGCTCTCTTCCTGACTTGCAGGTGGCTACCTTCTCACTGTGCCCTCACATGGGACCTCTAGTGTCTCTTCCTCTACTTATAAGGGCACTAATCCCACCACGGGGGCTCCACCCTCATGACTTCATCTAAACCTAATCACCCCCCAAAGGCCCCACCTCCTAATACCAACCCATTGGAGGTTAGGGCTTCCCCCTGTGAATTTGGGGGAACACAATTCAGTCCATATCAGCAGGAGTCACTGTGGGTCTTTCCTCCCCTCTCCCCCCAGGCCCGAGAGGGATGTGAAGGCCCAAAATGACCCTCTTACCGGGAGACAATTCTGATTACGACTACAGCGCGCTGAGCTGCGCCTCCGACGCCTCCTTCCACCCGGCCTTCTTCCCCCAAAGCCAATCACTCAAGGGCGTCTTTTACCGCCGAGCCCAGCGGCTGCGGCCACAAGACGAGCCCCGCCAGGGCGGCCAGCCAGAGGACCGCAGGCGCCAGATCATCATCAACGTGGGCGGCATCAAGTACTCGCTGCCCTGGACCACGCTGGAGGAGTTCCCGCTAACGCGGCTGGGCCAGCTCAAGGCTTGCACCAACTTCGACGACATCCTCAACGTGTGCGATGACTACGACGTCACCTGCAACGAGTTCTTCTTCGACCGCAACCCGGGGGCCTTCGGCACCATCCTGACCTTCCTGAGGGCCGGCAAGCTGCGGCTGCTGCGGGAGATGTGCGCCCTGTCCTTCCAGGAGGAGCTGCTCTACTGGGGCATCGCCGAGGACCACCTGGACGGCTGCTGTAAGCGCCGCTACCTGCAGAAGATCGAGGAGTTCGCCGAGATGGTGGAGCGGGAGGATGAGGACGACCCGCTGGACAGCGAGGACCACGACAGCGAGGGCCCCACGGAGGGCGAGGGCCGCCTGGGCCGCTGCATGCGGAGACTGCGCGACATGGTAGAGAGGCCGCACTCAGGGCTGCCCGGCAAGGTGTTCGCCTGCCTGTCGGTGCTCTTTGTCACCGTCACCGCCGTCAACCTCTCCATCAGCACCTTACCCAGCCTGAGGGAGGAGGAGGAGAAGGTAAGAGCCCAGGACCACTCTCCTCCCAGAAGTGCACAGCCTTCTCACCTGCACTGTCACCTCCTCCAGGAGGTCTTCCCTGAGTGCACTGGCTGAGCAGCACCCCAGTCCATCGTTGTGCTTACATCTGTTTATAAGTGTGTTTACATGTGTGTTGCCCGTCTCCACGTTCAAACACAAGCTCCATGCCTGTGCAGGTCTGCGCTGTGCCCTGCCCCCCCCAACATTGTCCAGCAGGGAGGAGGCACTCAGCCACTCCCTGTTGGATGGATGGATGGCTGATGTGATCTATGATGTACCTGGCCCCAAGCTAAGCACATGACATATACCATCAAAATTTATTTCACCAACTTGCATCCTTTCTCAGCCTTCCTAATTCCCTTGCATGAAAATATCCCAGAAAGCTTTTTTGGGTCCTGAATATGAGTTTTATTGATAGATGTGTGTGTGTGCACATGACCTCAAATAGTGAGCATCTCTTTCTGTTAAATGAGAGAATTCCCATAAAGTGTTCACTCCAGGGCCTGATGGGGTGTGTGTCCAATTCTCAGGGATACCACTCACTTAGCCAGCAGTTACTAGGAGCCAAGGGCTGGGCTGCCACTCTGCCTGCATCTTATCTCCTCAGCGAATCTTCCAGCATCCTGGTATGGGAGGTGTTCTCACACCCACTTGACAGCTGAGAACACTGAGGCAAAGCAGCTTGCCCAGACCCAGGTCTGACTGAGTCCCTAGTCTGGTTCTTAAACGTGGAAGTATGGGTGCCACATGGCAGCGTGAGACCTCATCTAGCCCCACAGTTCAGCCTCCTTATGTATGAGACCCTCAGCCTTTGAGTTGGGACCCTTTCCCCATACATAGGGGTTCTGGAAGCAGGTCTCAAGACAGACCAAAAGGTTCAGATGGTGCAAATTGTGTAGGCATTGGAGAAATAGGTAGTATGGCGGTAGGAACTCAACATAAATATCATGCCAGCCAGCATTTATTGAGCACTGGCTGTGTACCCTGCATGTGCTAGGGGCTTTACATGAACTCTCTGATCAAACATTAGAACCACTCACCACGTGAGGGTTTTCCCAAACACATATATTATGGAAAAAGTAGCGATAGTGTTGCCTTTATAACTCGCAGGGAGTTTCTGACACTTCTTTTTTAATACACTGAGTTTTAAAAACCAGTGTTAAGAAAACAGCACTCAACCAGTAAAATGAACTTTTGAGAAGCATAAGGGGTAGTGATGAAGGGGGCAGGGCTACAGCCAGACGGCCTGAATTTGAATCCCACTTCGTCCACTCTGGCTGTGTAACTGTAGGCAAGTTACTTAACCTCTCTGTGCCTCAGTTTCCCTACATGTCCAAGAGGCTGTGAACAGGCTCACCTCACAGCACTTGAGGGTTCAGCGAATGGGTCTACGGGAAGTGACTGGAACGTTGCCTGGCGATGTGCGTGCAGGAAGTGCTCACCATGAGGATTATACGTGCCTACCAAAAAAAGAGAAAATGCCCGTCAGTTGAGACCTGTCTGGAAGCACCTGTATTTAGTGTAGATTTCTTCTTGGCTCCAACATACACAATACTGATTTTATCAGGAAAATACTAACAAAGCCACAGTTTTATTCAACTTCTGATACTTGCTTTAAAAAAAAATACCCGGCCTTTTTCATGACTCAGTAAAAATGCTGTTCTTCTGCTTCATTTGGGGGACCAGTGGGGTTCACTGTTTCACCTGAGTACACGTTTGAGTGCCTACTGTATTCAGGCTCCACAGGGCAGACAGGATGACCAGAGTGGGTCTCCAGATTCAGGAAGCTCAAGTCTAGGTGACAGCCCCGTGACCATAAGTATGACACACAAGCCAAGGGGGCTCTTGTGAGAGGACCACCAACTGTGCTGGGGATACTTGGAGGGGAAGCACTCCAGGAAGGCTTCCCAGAGGAGGGGGCTTCCTGTCCCAGAGGTCTGAGATCTCAAAGCCTCACCCAGTACTAGTTCATCTCTCCAGCCTCTCACATATTCCTAGAGGAAAAGCTAGCAGAGCAGGTCTGGTAGAACCCAGCTGTGCCCGGGAACCGACAAGATGCCCCAGGTAGAACCATTTGTGCCTTCCCTCTCTGCCAAAGGCCCCTTTGAGGTTGAGGTCCAAACCCACTGGGGACGATCCACCGTCCAGTTGTATTGCAGACCAGAGCAACAGCTGGCAGCAGCCCACATGACAGATACAGCACACAGATGTGTTTGAGTGAACCATGGAGTGCTTTCTTTGTATTGAATTGTCACAACATTTAAAACCCAGGAGATTTCATGTAAAACTCCAAATTTCCAGCTTCTCTTGAAAAATTCGGTGAGGCAGCCTCAAGACCGAATTCTCCTGGGACAGCCATCAGGGGGCGACGAGCTAGATGCCTGCGCACCCCAGCAGGCCTCCGCCCCACCTGGGCCACCTCCGCGGCTTTCCCTTTGCCTGCCTGGCCTTCATCTGACACCCCGTCTAAACACCAGGCCAGGGCTCTTCCGTCCATCCTGGTAACAAATATGAATGGATCACTGGGCGCGTCCTGGGCCTTTCCAGGCACTGGGGTCCTGAGAGTGAACAATACACAAACTGTCCTGCCCTGTGGGGCTGCAGTCTCCTGGGGCAGTGGGGCAGGCAGGCAGGGCTGAGACAGATGATAAACATGGTAAATAAGTAACTTATTGAGCATATTAAAAGATGGTGAGCATTACGATCAAATAGAGCAAGGGGAATCGGGGTACCGGAAAAAGGGGGAGGGCTTTTAAACAGGGCAGGTCCCAAAAGCCCTCCCTGGGAAGGTGATATGGAAGTAAAGAGCTGGAGGAAGGGAGGGCAGAGTGATACGGGTGTCTGGGGGAAGAGGAATCCTGCAGGGAAAGTCAAGAAAAGTCAACGCTGAGCTGGGGGTGAGCCTGGGGTGTTGGAGGAGCAGTGAGGAGGCCCGTGGGGCTGGAGCAGGTGAGCGAGGCAGGCAGGGGGCAAGGAAGTGGGAGAGGTGGTGGCTTGGCCACCTGTGCCCCTGGGGGACTTGAGCCATCTCTCTGAGCCATGGAGGATGCTCAGCAAGGAGGGACAGGATCCGATTCACGTTCTGAGTCCCTCTGGCTGTGTGTGTGAAGTGGACTGCAGGGACCAGGAAGCCCAGGGAGGAGGTGCCTGCGACTGTGCAAGTCAGAGAGGGCGGTGGCTGGACCCAGGTGGGGCAGTGGACAGAGTGAGAAGTGCTTTGACTCTGGAATCATTTTAAACGAAGCACCAGTGGGATTTCATGAGGATTACAGGGGAGGCGTCAGGATGAGGCCAAGTCTGTCCTGAGCACCCAGAAAAATGGGATTGCTGATCGCTAAGAAGGGAATCCACAGTGGGCAGGTGTGCAGGCAATCAGGAGCCCAAAGAGACTAGATCGTAAATGTTCTCGACACAATAAACGGAACGATAATTATTCATATTGCAATATATACATGTATCAACTCATTGTACACCTTAAATTTGTACACCATGTTATATGTCAATTACATCTCAATAAAAATAAATTTTAAGAAGAAAGAAATCAGGAGCCCGTTTCGGGACACGATGAGTTTGAGACACCTACCAGACATCCCAGGAGGCAGCCCGTCTGGGGTGTGCAGTTCAGGGGCGAGGTCTGGGCTAGAGAGAGATTAGGAATGGTCAATGTTGAGATGGTACTTCAAGCCCTAGGTCTGCACGGGATCAACCAGGGAGTGAGCATAGCCAGAGAAAGAGAGGACTCGGGGCCGCAGGACACGGACAGGCACATGCCCAGACCACCCTTCACCCGCGTAGCCCAGCCAGGACAGAGCCTCATGCTCCTTGCTGGTGGGACCGCTGACCTCTCCCCTCTCTCCCAGGGCCAGTGCTCCCAGATGTGCCGCAACATCTTCATCGTGGAGTCTGTGTGTGTGGGCTGGTTCTCCCTCGAGTTCCTCCTGCGTCTCATCCAGGCGCCCAGCAAGTTTGCCTTCCTGCGGAGCCCGCTGACGCTGATTGACATGGTGGCCATCCTGCCCTACTACATCACCCTGCTGGTGGACGGCGCCGCCGCGGACCGCCGCAAGCCCGGCACAGGCAACAGCTACCTGGACAAGGTGGGGCTGGTGCTGCGCGTCCTGCGGGCGCTGCGTATCCTGTACGTCATGCGCCTGGCCCGCCACTCGCTGGGGCTGCAGACGCTGGGGCTCACGGCCCGCCGCTGCACCCGCGAGTTCGGCCTCCTGCTGCTCTTCCTCTGCGTGGCCATCGCCCTCTTTGCCCCCCTCCTCTACGTCATCGAGAACGAGATGGCCGATAGCCCCGAGTTCACCAGCATCCCTGCCTGCTACTGGTGGGCCGTCATCACCATGACAACTGTGGGCTATGGCGACATGGTACCCAGGAGCACGCCTGGCCAGGTGGTGGCGCTCAGCAGCATCCTCAGCGGCATCCTCCTCATGGCCTTCCCCGTGACCTCCATCTTCCACACCTTCTCCCGCTCCTACCTGGAGCTCAAGCAGGAGCAAGAAAGGGTGATGTTCCGGAGGACCCAGTTCCTCATCAAAACCAAGTCGCAGCTGAGCAGCATGTCCCACGACAGTGACATCTTGTTTGGAAGTGCCTCCTCAGACACCAGAGACAACAACTGAGCCCAGAGGACACACCCCGCCACCGCCACCGCGAGGACACCCCCAGCCCTACCCGCCCTCTGAGGCTTGAAGCTATCGCCATCACTGCAGAAGCCTTCGAAGGCACGTGCTGCTTCTGAGCGCAGCCCTGGCCTAGGAGTGACCGAGCCACGCCCCAGGGAGGATGTCCCAGCGTCCATCCGCAGGGGGTCCCTGGTCCTCAGAGTCCAGAAGTGAAGCCCAGCACACAGCCCTGTCGGTCCCCCCGCCCGCCCCAGCCCCCATGCCTGTTTCCCTAATAAGGAAATGGCTTGTTCTTTCCACCATGTAAATAACATGCCCAGCAAAGACTTGCTTTCTGGGGCTGCCTAGAGAAAAAATACCAACAGCAGCAGCTACACGTCTGTCCTCAGTGTGGATCACGTGCGATTAAAGAAGACCGGTGAAAAAGAGAGAAAAAGCCTTCCACGGAGCTCTCTTAAGAGAGGAAACGGCGCTTCCCAGCAAGGCCAGCCAGTGTGGGAGCCAGAAGTGAAAGGGCCTGTTTCCTTGGGTCCTTCATGCCTAGTGGGGTCCCCGTGGGGTTGGAGGAAAACAGGGCAGGTACCTTTGGGAAACTGCTGGTAAAGACTGCAGTCCCTCGCTCTTCTTTCTCTTTGATTCCTCCCACCTCCAGGCCTCTCTTTCCCTCCTTTTTCCTTCTCTCCCATCTGCTGTTCTCCTCGTTTGCACCTTAAGGCCTGTTTCTCAAACTTTTCCCCCAAGGCACCCCTAACAGCCTTGTAGACACAAAGTCAGCATTGCTGACTACAAAGGTGAAATCACTTGATTTTCTCTTTAAAAAAAATAGTGTGGATTTTTTTATTCTATGCCACATTTATTTTAATTTTTGAAAAAAAAATGCTTCAGACTGTTTATCTGAATCTAAATGTAAACCTAGATGACATTAGGTTGCTGCTTTGGGAAGGTGGACCACAGTTTCCTGGGCCATCTGAGAGCATAGTCTGAAGCCCCCAAAGGCCTCCCTGGGCCCCTCAAAGACCTACAGAGCACCCACCCGACCAGGAACACCTCCCGATCTCATGCAGTGTGGATGGTGCCAGGTAGAGAGGGAGCCCCAGGGCAGCCCACCAGATTTACTCTGCTTGCAGAGTTCAGAGCCCCTCGGTGCCAGTCTGGAGAGGGGGCTTGGCGCCCAGGTGGCGGTCACACGCCTGCCTTCCGCCTCACAGATACCGCAGCATCGCTGGCTTCTCCGCCCCAAACACCTGCTGCCTTGGCCCCGGCTCCTCCCCTCGGCCAGCTGCGGAAAGCAAGCTCTAAAATAAATCTGGTCCCATCACTGTCCTGCCTAAACCCACAGCGGCAGCCATCACGCTGAGAATAAAGCGCAAGTGCCCGGCATTGCCTGGGCCTGCGGCCCTCTCCAGCCCCATTTCCCAGGTGTCTCTCTTTCGCTCACTCCATCCGACTACGCTGGTCTCCACACTGCTCTTTAGAAGCACCCAGCCCATTTCCCGCCCGGGCCTTCACACATTCAGATCCCTCCGTCCTGCCGAGCACGGCAGAGCTGCCTCCTCCCATCACCTTCCTGACCACTTGCCTAGAGAATCCCCTCCAGCACGCGCGCTGCCCGCGCTGTCTCTCTCACCCAGCTTATCTTCTCCATCCACTTATCGGCTTCTAGAATTGCCTTGTTTATTTCTCTGCTCCTCACTTAGGGTCTGTCTCCCGCCCAAGGAGGTCAGTGCTATCGTGGCAGGGATTCAGCGATAGAGCTCACGGCTGACTCCCAACAGCTAGCACAGGGCCCAGCAGCCAGCAGGTACTCAACAGACATTTGTGGAATGAATGAAAGACTGAGGGGAAGCAAGAAAAAGGGCCAGAAAGTAGAAAGGCTTTTGCTTTTAACACTGGATAGCGGGACGTCTGAGCACCTCTCCCTCCCCCTCTCCCTCCCTCTCTCTCTCTCTCCCCCTACCCAGTGGGGAGGCAGGGGCAGGGCTACCTCTGCACAGTGTACACGCAGTGATGCCGACTGGAAATATGCAAGTCACGAGGGCCTCGTTAAAGCCTCCCCCTGACACCTGCTTCCAGTGACTCACGCCTGAAAAGTAAGTGTTCCGACTAATTAGCTCTACCCTCTGGAGTCCGGTGGGTGTCACAGAGATCAGGCACTGCCGTCACCTGTAATAATACCTTAGATTTATGGAATGAGCTTTGCCCCCCTCCGAAGTGGCTAAGAGAGAACGGAAGACAATTGAAAACGCAGAACAGAGAGAAACGTGGCACACAAAGAGCCTTTAAAACTCCAGGGAGGGGAAAGCAAATACCATCTGAGGTGGGGGGAGCCCAGAGCGGGCCACGCTGGGAGGGGAGTCACGCGCCCACCACACCGAGGGCAGAGGAGGAGCTGGGTCACTGAAGGTCCAGGTTTCTGGCATCTTCTTGCCCAGATTCTCATCTGTGCTGGTGGCTGAGGTGGAGGCCCAGACGCAGGCGCCTCTCAAGACCTCCCTTGAGGGACAAAGGGGCTCAAGATACTGACCTTCACACCCAGAGTGTTGCTTAAGGATCCTTTGCCCTAATTAAGAATCCGGAGGCCTCAGGACACCTAACTAGCCACTCCTAGGACCATCATCGACTTGACTGTAGTGGCTTTTCCACTCTTTTTTAGCAATATAAAATCTGATGAAGAAGCCCAGCTAAAAATTGGACTGAATAAGGGCTGTTCTGTTGGAAGTTGGGGGCACAATTCTTCTCCCGGTCCTAAGGGGACCTCCCTTTTGACCCCGGTTCAGACAGCTAACTCCATGCAGTGAAAATTACGGTGAGTGAAAATCACTGCTCTAGGGGAAACGGCAAAGCAGACCTTTCCCAAATTTGTCTTATTTTTTAGGTCACATGGACATCCCCCATCTACCGTTGAGCTCAGGGCTTCCCTAAGACTCACAGTGGGGACTGGGAAAGGCTGATTTCACAGTAGATTCCAGCCCACCTCCGAGGAGGGCTGGAACCTCTCATCTCGGGCACAGAATTTAAGGGGGAGTCAAAAAAAAAACAAAAACACCTTAGTAATCAAGATAAATCATATTTCAATGCGATATTTTTAAAAACTCAAGACTAATGCTAAAAACCCATGATGAACAAAATAAAGACAGGATCTGCCTTTGCAACTGCATAACTCTGACCCACATACCTCTCTTTAGTTCCGGTCCTGACTGGACACCCTGCCATATCCTATAGGACAGTTCCAGCCAGCCAAGCCAGTCCCCCAGGAAGCACAGGTGGGAGCCTTTAGCACCTGGCACCGCAGCTGCTGGGCATGGGCACCCTTCCCACTGGAGGGGATCAGAATGGCCACCAACCCCACCTCCTACCCCAGTGAACATTTGAGAACCAGGCCCCTGCCCTCATGGGGCCCGCACAGTGGCGGGGAGAGAGAGAGAGATAGAGAAATGCAAATTGAAGAAAATAATTTCTGATGTTGGTGAGCACAGGGTGACCTGGCAGACAGCGACGGGGGCCAGAGGAGAGGTGGAGAGCAGCCCCTGAAGAGAGTCAAGGAAGGACTTTCTGAGTAGGTGACATTGAAATGGGGACCAGGAGGAGGCGAAGGGGCAGCCATCCAAGCAGAGGGCACAGCCAGTGCAAAGCCCAGAGGTGGGGAAGCCCTGGACATCCCACCAGCTGTCGAGGGAGCCTGTGGGCACATGGCCCCACTGTGAGAATCCTTCCTCCTAGGGAGAAAACTCAGATCTGCAAAGTTGACACTCTTTGAACAAACATTTCCAGAGACCTTACTCTGAGCCAGGCCCTCTCAGAGCAGCTGGGGACAAAACAATAAAACAACAGAACTGGACTCAGTCCCTGCCCCAGAGGTGCTTATTATTTAATGGAGAGAAAGACACGTGAATAGAAGATTTCTGCGCACGTGGGATGATGGGGGTGCAGGTGCAGGGAGCTGTACGAGCATGGAGAATGACATCAACTGGGAATTCCCTGGTGTTCCAGTGGTTAGGACTCGGTGCTTTCACCGCCAGGACCTGAGCTGGATCCCTGGTTGGGGAACTAAGATCCTGCAAGCTTCACAGCACAGCCAAAAAAGAAAAAGAAAAAAAGACATCAGCTAAAGGAAGTGTGATTTACATTTGCTAAAACGGCCTCACATACATTTTCCTCCAGAAAAAAAAAAAATAGTATTCCTCCTAACACCGGTTCTCCTATCTCTCCATCCAGTCCTGTTAACTTATATCAGGAATCTGGCCACTTAACCTCCTCCAGTGGTCCAGCCCCCATCCTCTCCCACGTGGATTGTTGCTGAAGCCTCCTGCTTGGTTTCCCTGCTCTCCTGCTTCCCCTCCCATCTGTTCTCTGCACAGCACCAGACGGACCCTGTTGAAACGCAACTCTGATCATAGTCATCCTCTGCACAGAGTGTCTCCCCCAACCTGGTGACATTCCATCCCACTCAGTCAAAGCCAGTGTCTCTCACGGCCCCAGCTCCCTGACCTGGTGTCCTTGTCTCCCTCTCATCTCTCCCTTCAGCTACACCAAACTCTTTATTCAATGAACAGACCAAATACAGTCCCTCCTCAGGGCCTTTGCACTTGCTGTTTCCTCTGCCTGGAAGACTCTTCCCTAAGGGATATCCACGTGCTCCCTCTCTTTATTAGGGTCTCTGCTCAAATGTCACTTAAACAGAGAGCCCTTATCTGACCTCATCCCCACAGCCTGTATAAAAGACCACACTCCTAGCATGCCCCCAGTGTATTAACCATGGCTTTTCTTTTCTGTATTCTGATGCTTTGACATCCGGGACCTTGCAGACCCTGCAAGGACTGCTCCTTCCAGGGACAGCCAGTTCCTAGAGATGGTAAACCACTCACCCGCAAGCGTGCTTTTCAAATACAAACCAACCAATCCGGATTCCATACCCTTAGCCACCTCCTTCCACCTCCCTTTTGGGGCTCTCACACACCAGGCCACTGTCCACATGCCCTCATCACCCCAGGGCCAGATCAGACAACCAAGCACAGCCCTACGCCCCAGGGCTCGCTGAAATTTTTCAAACTAGCCAATCCTAAGCCTGCTTACCCTGCCTCACCCACTCCTTCCCTCAAAAACCTCAGTAAAGTTCTTGCCCACAGTTACCCCCTCCCTCTGCCTCTGACCAGCCCTGTGCTTCCCCATGTGTCCCCCCACGATGTGGCATGCCCCCTTCTCTTGGGAACTATGAGTATAACAAACTGTCTTTTCAATGGCAATTGTCTCCTGATCTGTTGGCCTCGCCGTACCTGAATAATAATAAAATCTATATTTAAAACACGCAGCCCCTTAGCCTGCTTCATCCTTCTCTGAGAGCCTTATTATCACCCAATACCTTATATATGTGTTGCGCATGGGCTTTCTTTCTCCATTAGATGGTCAGCTCCATGAGGGCAGGGACCTGCACAGCAGTATCCCCAGTCTACGACAGCACCTGGCACGTAGTAGGTGCTCAATAAATATTTGCTGAATAAATGAATCTGTGGATCCCTTACTTCTATACAGAGTCCTACAAATTACATACACATATCAACCATATTTGTTCATACATATGGTGGCATGACTCTCAGTACAATCTATTCCTGTAAAAGGGCACCACAATTAAGCGGTCAAATAACCCACCCCCACCCCCACGTCACCCGATGATTTCTGCTTGGAAACCATCTCCACCATGTGAATTTATTTATTTTATATTTTTGGCCACTCTGCATGGCATGCAGGACCTTAGTGCCCCCAACCAGGGATCAAACCCATGCCCCCTCCATTGGGAGCGCAGAGTCTTAACCACTGGACCGCCAGGGAAGTCCCTCCACCATGTGAATTTAGTCCTCCATCAACATCCATGTATTTTAAATTAAATGTATAAAAAGAGGGCTTCCCTGGTGGCGCAGTGGTTGAGAGTCCGCCTGCCGATGCAGGGGACGCGGGTTCGTGCCCCGGTCCGGGAAGATCCCACATGCCGTGGAGCGGCTGGGCCCGTGAGCCATGGCCGCTGAACCTGCGCGTCTGGAGCCTGTGCTCCACAACGGGAGAGGCCACAATGGTGAGAGGCCCGCATACCAAAAAAAAAAAAAAAAAAATCATTAAGCAAATGTATAAAAAGATAACGTGGGAGTTTGTTTGAAAACATAAAACAGAGCCCGAAATATATATATATATATATATATATAGTGTGTGTGTGGTACGCGGGCCTCTCACTGTTGTGGCCTCTCCCGTTGCGGAGCACAGGCTCCGGACGCGCAGGCTCAGCGGCCATGGCTCACGGGCCCAGCCACTCTGCGGCATGTGGGATCTTCCCGGACCGGGGCACGAACCCGTGTCCCCTGCATCGGCAGGCGGACTTTCAACCACTTGCACCATCAGGGAAGCCCCCGAAATATTTTATTCATTTTCTTTTCTGAGAGAACGTGCCATTTACCCAAATGACCTGGAAATGTTCAAATAAATAAATTTGTTTTAATAAATTTAAAGCCACCAACTAGCCTTGCCTTTAAAAATAGGGGGCAAAAAGAACCTAATAGGACTACGTCCCTAATAGTTGTCCAGCCCCCAGATGCTGTGTTGTCACAGCACAGATAAATTAATAGTATACACAAGGTAATAGAGGTATGCTTTTGCCTGACTTTTTATAACATTTCAAGGGACTTTCGCACTTTTCTCATTTGCCTGCACAGCGGCTGCTAATTACAAATGCACGTCCACACTTCATTCCATACCTCTTGGTAGCTATTGGCATTCCACCGTGTTTATTATTATATATACATGGGACACAAAAAAGAAGTCCTTAGAATCATTCTCTAAATGACAAGTCCATTTAATAAGGACAAGCCCAAGGAGGTGGGTATGTGACCACATTTAACAGAATAGCTGCTAAATAGATAAAAGCTGTTTCTCCATAAAGAAGATTAGATGGAAAATACCTCATTTTAGAAGCTCAGAGGCTTTTGAAACAGGCATAAAAATTACTCAACAGTGAGAGTCAACCAAGGTTCCTAGGGGCAGTTCTGGGGAAGGGAAGGGAACTGGCAAAAGTGAAGAAATACCTTTACTCTGCTGCCCTCAGCTATTGAGTCTTACCCATCTTACCCATCCCAGGCTGCTGGGCTGTGCTTTGCTTTTGAAGGAGAATAAATTGGAAGGCCCAGCTGAAAGCACATCCCCAAACACTAAGATCTATGGTTTCTGGCAGAGACTTGGGGGGGGCCCTCCAGCCTCCTCCACGTGCCCAAGGCAAGAGCCCAAGTTTGCCCAGAACTTCAGCAAAGGATCTGGGAGAGTTATGAGGGTAGCCTCATCTCTGTTAAGGAGGCCTAACCTATTTGCCTGCAGGGACCAGGGAAAGAGGTAGAGGGAAAATAAGTAACAACCACTCGTGTCTACAGAGTTGCGATCGGTGCTTGGACCTCACCACAGCCGCAGAGTTGGGGCAGTGTTGGGGGCAGACATTGCTAGTTGCCCATGTGAAAGCCGTTCCCCATCTTCCGCACCAGCAGGTCCCCTGTTTGCCCAGTCCCAGGGTTTACACCAACCATGGTAATCCCATCACCCTTTGCAATGAGTCGTCAGAGGTGGGCACGTGACCCAGTTTTGGCAAACGAGACCCCAGAGGAAGTCTGTCTGAGGTTACTGTGGAGATTTTCCCTCTGATATGAGAAAGCCCTTTTCTCCTCTTTCCTCCTTTCTGCCCTGGATGCTGTTGAGTGAAGACATGGGTAGAAGAAGCTGTAGTTGTCCAGCCCCCAGATGCTGTGTTGTCATAACCCAGGGCAGCCCCCTCTCCAGGGAATCACAGCACCCAGGGATGCCTTCGAGGTGACAGCCCTACCCCACCAAGCCAGCTCACAGCCACGACTGGCTGACACAGGTGCAAGTCCTCAGCCCCTGGCCTCAAGGTGGAACTTGTTCTGTGATGCTGTTCAGGCTTCAGAGCTCCCTATGGGATCAGGCAGAAACTAAACTCTAGGCAAAACCACATCTTTGCTCACCTTTTCCCCTGCCCAATCCTGCTTCCCTTCTCCACTGCAGCTTTCTCCTGAGAGCACGTCTGAATAAAACACATGCGCCTCATTCCCCATCTCAGCCCCCTGCTTCTAGGGAGGCCAACCTAAGACAACAGGTGCTGAAGCGGGGCGGCCATACTCATGACCAGGGGATGGCAAGTTGGAGGAAGGAAACCCAATCTGCAGGGTGGATCTGAAAGATGCAAAGGGCCTGCTTGGGTCCATAAAGACATCGTAAAGCTGCTGAACTCACCCAGGGACACCTACCTCTAAATGATAAACGCCTTTCTGATTTAAGTTACTGCTACTTAGAATGACCAATCATCCCAGTTTGCCTAGAACTCAGGGTGTCCCCAGGGTGCTCCATTTAGCATTTAGCATTCAGTGCTAAACTCAGAAAAGTCCCAGGAAAACCAGGATGAGTTGGTCACCCTACTGCTAGTCAGTCAGGCATTCTCGGAGGCAGAGGCATATCCGACTGATATGACTATAGTCCCCATTTTACAGTTGGAGAAACTAAGACACAAGAGGCAAAATGAGGTGTATGTGGCCACATGGCCAGTTAATAGAGCTGGAATCGGCAATCCGAACTTTGACCTCTAATCCAGAACTCTTTCAGAAATATCTGTTTCACTGAAGAGGCGCTATTAGACCCCAGCAGAACATTAACTGCCAAGTTTAGTGGGCACCTGTAGTTTGCCTCCCCGGCATCCATCCCCCCAGCATCTGGCAGTGGCCACTGGGACAGAAGCCCTAGTGGCTCATCTACCACCCATTCTCCCCTTCCTCCTTACTAACAAGCCCCAGTTCTATCCAGGTGCACTGCCACTGAGATAAAGGCTATATTTTCCAGCCTGCCTTGCAGCTAGATGCGGCCAAATGAAAATGTTCTGGCCAGTAAGATGTAAGTGAAGTCTTGTAGGGGCTTTGAAAAGGCTCCTGAAGAGGGGGAAAATGGTCCTTCTTCTGTTCTCCCTGTTCCTGGAACATAGATGTGATTGCTGGGTCTCTAACAGCTGTCTTGGACAGTGAAGTGACTCTGAAGATATAAGGCAAGTACCAAGGATGACAGAACAGGAATGTGAGTACCTGGGTCCTTGAGGGCATCTTAGGGCTGCCACATCCTGGACTCCATCCTCCGAATGGATGTTGGGATTTATATAGGCCCTATCAGCAAAGAACCTCTCTCTCTCTCACGGGATATAAATCTGAATGGTGTACATATGGGAGCCAAAGAACGGAGCCAATACAGAGGAAACAGAACCAAAGGATGGAGAGAGAGAAGCTAGGTTCTAATGTCAACAGTGAATCCCTGGAACCAGCAGTGCCTGAAGCCATCCCTTCCCCTGGACTTTTCATTCATGTGATCCAATAAATTGGGTTTCTGTCATTTTAACTGACTGATACATACCTGAATCTGAATCAGAAGTCCAGGAAGGGTCCTGTGAAGTTTAGCACCTATCAAGACACCTTTAACAATACGAGCATCTTCAAGCTGAACTTAGCACTCTAGCCAGCCAGTAACACTGGTCTTCAGAGGAGTCAATCCATATGGTTTTCTTAATTTATGTGAGTGGGACACCCTGAAGGAGCAGGAAATGCTGCAAGTCCCAGGACAAACAGAAGGAACTTGGGCTCTGGAGCCAGAGAATCTCGAAGTTCAACTCCCTGACAAGCCACTGCCTTGTTGTGTGTCCCTGGGCAAGTTAATGAATGTCTAGTTCATCCTCTGTAAAAAAAAAAGAAAGAAAAAAAAAAAAGGAGCAACACCCACCATACTGGGATGACATGAGGATTAAATGAAATAAAGAATACAAAGCAGCAAGAACAGAACCTGGCCCATAGTCGGTGCTCCACAAACAGTAGCTATTGCTATTATTGTTAATTATTCTCCCCAAACTCAGCCAGCAACAATGAAAAGGGACTGATAAATTAATAGCATACACAAGGTAATAGAGGTATGCTTTTGCCCGACTTTTTATAACATTTCAAGGGACTTTCGCACTTTTCTCATTTGCCTGCACAACGGCTGCTAATTACAAATGCACGTTCACACTTCATTCCAAAAGACTTGGCAGAACCACAATTTGGAGATCTTTTCGTTAGCAGAGAATGAATGTGGCGGAGCTGCATTTTTGTACGATTACTCAGGGATCTGTATTTCACCCCTGCCCCCCTCCTTGGCCAGTGTGGACGCCCTCTGCTGCGATGCACGGCTCTGGCCACTTGAGAAGGTGGACAACTGGCTTCCACTCTGCACGGTCCGTCGTCTGCTTCCATCACTGACTAGCTGGGTGGGCTTCACTAGTTACTTACCTTGCCTGAGCCTTGTTTCCTCATCTGGAAAATGGAGATAATGATAACACACCTTCCTTCCACCCTACAAGGGCTGTGAGGGGATGGCGAGAGGATTAAATGAGATAATGCAGTAAAGTGCCTGGCAAAAAGCAGATATTTAGCAATAGTTCTTCTCCTAAAGCCATTTTGTAAAAATCGAAACAGATATTCTATCAGGCAGGATTGCTATGTTTCTAAATAGCAGAAAATCCAACTCAAACTGGCTTAAGGGGGGTGGGAGGGAACGTGGTGGTGGAGGAAGGAATGTGGAGAGAGGACATTTATAAGCTTGCATCACTGAAGAGTCAAGGTCACAGCTCAGTGTCATGAGGAGTCTTGTTTCTCCCCATCTTACGATCCCCACCTTGTCGGCGTCACTCTCATGATCCCTGTGGTGAATGCTCCTGTTTCACCTGGCAGCTCAAGACGGTCCCTCCCTGGTGACAACATGGCTGCAGCAGCCCAGCCTCTCATCTTCTCAAGTTCAAGTCTAACAGGAAAGATCAAGGTATCTTTGGGATAGCTCCTGCCATAAGCCCTGAGATTCACTCTGACTGGGAGCCTACATCACCTGCACATCCCTGAGTCAATCAGTGAGGCCAAGAGGAGGCGGTGCTCTGATTGGCCAGGTCCTGGAGATGTGTTCCACCTCACGGAGTAAAAGTGAATGACGGGGGCTTCCCTGGTGGTGCAGTGGTTGAGAGTCCACCTGCCAATGCAGGGGACACGGGTTCGTGCCCTGGTCCGGGAAGATCCCACATGCCGCGGAGCGGCTGGGCCCGTGAGCCATGGCCGCCGAGCCTGCGCGTCCGGAGCCTGTGCTCCGCAACGGGAGAGGCCGCAACAGTGAGAGGCCCGCGTACCGCAAAAAAAAAAAAAAAAAGTGAATGACGGATAAAAACAAGCAGAGCCAGCAGTGTCCCTCTAGCTCCCTCTACTGATAAAGCTTAACATTGCACTCACTTCAAACGGGAGATGCTGGAAAGGAACTCTCCATCGTGGCAGAGCAGGTATTGAAGGGTGAATTTGGAGCTCAGAAGCAATAATAAGTAATTGGCAAACAATCCAGGGCTGGAGCTATAGCGGCATCTTCTTGGCAGGAGCTGTGGTCACAGAAATGCACAGCTGCAACCTATAGTAAGGAGGGAACGGGTAATAAATAACAACACCTGTCTTCTACAAGTACCTCCCATTGTAAACCCAACCCAAAGCCAGAAGACAGGATGCCCAAGGGACGCAGTCCCTAACGGTCAGCTTCTCAGGGCAGAGAATAGGTCTGGGAGCCAACAGGGAATGCCCAGCTCAGCAGGCACAGTCGCTATCCCCATTTACAGCTAGGACAAGAAACTTGCCAAATTCACATAGCACCCAGCTTCACCGTGCTGAACTGCCCAGCCCTGGAGCCATTCTATGTAAGCAGCAGCAAGAGGAAGCAGGGGTGATGGCAGTGCTATAACAGAGACTCTTCAAAAAAGCATTCGTAGAAGCTCAAAGGTCAATGTCGTTCCTTCCAGCAATTGCAACAAACCTATGTCTACTTGCACAGGAGGACAAAGAAAAAAAAAATACTGATTTCAATCTCTTTCCAACAGGCTGCCCAGCAAGAGTTGTCATTTTCCAGGGGACTGTCTCATTTGCACACTGACCCAGGCTGCTGTGGAGTGAAAAGTACAAGTGATAAAAGAAAAAGAGCGGGGGAGAGAAAGATGCAAAATGCAGCCCCACTGCACCCAAGCAGGAGGGACCCAATGACTGGGAAGCAAACCAAGTAGACAGTGCCTGTGGTGGGTGCTGCCTGCGAGAGGTGTGCATTGGATTTTAAACAAAAATATAGTCAGCAGCTAATTTTTCTGCTGTCTGGTTGGGGCCTGAGCAACCCATTAGAGAGGGGACTGGTTTGCATTTGCCTTGGGAGATAGATGCGCTTTTTGGGTGATCGTAGCCTCTCTCTCCTAGTTGTGATCCAAAGTAGCTGGTTTACAGTGAGCCTGGGTGTGCTCTCAACCCTTGCTACTCAAACATGGACGTGTGCCCCCTGGATGCCTGTTAGAAATGCAGATTCTCAGGCCCCATCCCAGACCTGTGGAATCAGAGTCTGCATTTCAACAAGAATCCAGGTGACTTGTATACATGGTGAAGTTTGAGAAACACTGGTCTACGCCTACACTTGGTGGGACCAGAATCCTGCAGAGACAAAGGTGAGGGGACGCTTAGCTTCCAGGAGGGCAACCAACCATCCCAGTTTGCCCAGGACTTTCCTGGCTTTAGAATTCAAAGTCCTGAGTAAACCAGGACACCTGATTACCTTAGCTGCTGCTCCAAACCACCTCTACCAGCTTGTGGAAGCCCAGATGCTTTTTAGAAGTCCCAAATAAAACACCCAGCTCCCCAGGGCCCTCAGGCTAACATCTAAGGGTGGTCTCAAGTCCTCCGCAGCCTGGCCCCAGCTCCGCTTCCCAGCCTCCTCTTCTTTCACTGCTCCAACCTCTCTTGAAAGCTCCAGGCACGTAGGGGTCTGCAACCAGGAACACGGGCATGCAGGCAGAGGGAGAGGGGGCCAGGCACAGGCAAGTGGCAGCTGATGGCATAAGAGTTCATGCCCAAACCCTCCAAGTTCTCTTGACCCCAGACTTTCGCGTGTGCAGAGTTCCCTCTGTCTGGAATGCTCTTCCCACCTGCCTTCTCACTCCCTATCCCTACCCCCCAGCAACCCCACTGTGAGCAGCTGTGCCTCTCTTCACCTCCACCACTGCATCCCGGTGCCTACCTTGACCCCTGCTCTGTACACATTTGCAAAGAGACACAGCCAATCCAGTGAGGCAACAGTGTGTAATCGGCATTCATCACACAAGCCGGCCTAAGATTCTTAAGCAATCCAGAGGTTCTCAGCCCTGCTCACACTAGAACCTTCTGGGGCTTTGAAAAATTATAGATACCTGGACTCAATGCCAGAGATTCTGGTCAAGAACCATTCAGATGAACCTGCAAGACATTCTCCCCCTCATCTCTATCCCAGAAATCTCAGAGAACTGGGCAGGGGTGGGAAACTCAAATGTAAAACTGAAGAGCCCGGACTGGCAGCTGCATGTGTGAATTAGGAACAGTATCAGGCAATAGAGGGTGGCAGGGCTTGGAGAATACACAAGCCACTCAAAAGATAGGTACATTCAATGGATGACACTACAGGTGGTTAAGAGGGAACAACTTCCCCTTTCTGAGCCTCAGTTTCCACCTCTGTAAAATGGGTATGCTAATGATAGTACCTCTCTCATAGGGTTGTGAAGATAGAATAAGTTACTGCATGTCAAGTGCTTAGAATATTGCTTGGCCCATAGTAAGTGTTCAATTAGCATTGCTGTAATTACTATTATCTGCCAACCACAGCTCATAGCCTGTGCGCTGCCAGAAGTTTGCATCCCCTGGGCTGCCTGGTCTATAGCTAGGGTTTGTAGTGAACTAGTTTTTGGTTTGGTTTGGTTTGGTTTTTGTCTTCTGAACTTCCTCCCAGCTTTGAGGAATCCCCAACTTTATGGTGCAGAGACAGCCTCCCACTATTAGACTCGCTTTCCCAGCCTCCCTTGCAGCCAGGGCACAGGCACGTGACATGGGATCCACCAATCAGATGCAGCTGCCAGCGAAGGTCGGGAAGAGGCAGGGACTGCTCAGACTTCCTCTTGGTGCCTGCTTTGCGCCTGGGCTCTGTCTTTGGAGAATCCTTCTAAACAGGTTCAGCCGTTAACACCAACACTTCCCTTTGTAGGAACAGCCTCACTCAAATCCAGGCTCCAACTCTCCAGGTAGGTGACCTTGACCAAGTTACCTGTCTGAGCCTCCGTATCCTCCTCCACAAAAAAGGGTGCAAATAACAGCCCAAACCTCAATAAGCTGTTTTGAAAGTTAAATAAGACAGGACGTGGAGAGCACAGCACTAAAACAGCGACCATGGGTGCCTGCTCAGAACAATAGTTTTCAATGTATAAAATAAAATGTATAGGATTGCAACGGAAGCCTATCATACTGAAACACAGCCATTAAATATATATATATATATATATATATATTTTTTTTTTTTTGCGGTACGCAGGCCTCTCACTGCTGTGGCCTCTCCCGTTGCGGAGCACAGGCTCCGGACATGCAGGCTCAGTGGCCATGGCTCACGGGTCCAGCCGCTCCGCGGTATGTGGGACTCTCGCGGACCAGGGCACGAACCCATGTCCCCTGCATCGGCAGGCGGACTCTCAACAACTGCGCCACCAGGGAAGTTCAGTAATAAATGAACTTCTTTGTTATCCATGAATTAATAAGTTATAGCAGTGTTCTAATAATTACCATAATTTGGAGACACTGAGGAACATAAACAATATTTCAGGATACCTGCAGCAAGTGTAATGTAATATGAAAATATCTGGAATTTTCTCTATGGTAGATGTAGGGGATAGATCTAGGAAAAAAGCTTTTTCCTTCTACCCTTCTAGGTTCTCAGCTGGGCTCTGCAACAAAAGATAAACAGGAGAAAAGCATAGAAATTGATTTAATAAAAGTTTTATGTGACATTTCCTCATAAGGACATGAAGACCCAAAGAAGTGACGAGGCCTTAGTGCTTATATACTAGGTTAAAGAAAGAGTAACAGTTATGGAAAAAATAACTAAAATTATGGGGAGACTAAAGGAAGATAAGGACTTCCCTGGTGGCCCAGTGGTTAAGAATCCACCTGCCAATGCAGGGGACACGGGCTTGATCCCTGGCCCGGGAAGATCCCACATGCCGCGGAGCAACTAAGCCCGTGCGCCACAACTACTGAGCCTGCTCTCTAGAGCCCACGAGCCACAACTACTGAAGCCCGCGTGCCACAACTACTGAAGCCCACGTACCTAGAGCCCACACTCCACAACAAGAGAAGTTACCGCAATGAGATGCCCGCTCACCGCAACGAAAAGTAGCCCCCGCTCGACGCAACTAGAGGAAGCCTGCGCGCAGCGACAAAGACCCAACACAGCCAAAAATAAAAGTAAATAAATTAAAAACATAAAGGAAGATGAAATATTTTCACAAGGTCTGTTTGTACAGATTTTTCTCGGCCTCCTCATCTTTGGTGATAGGACTGTTTCTTTCCTTCTGGTCCAGGGAGGGCCTCTTTCACCTGGGAGTTTATCCCCTGCTTTCAGGAAGAAAAGGAGAGGCCAGAGAGCCCTCTTTGCACCTGCTGCTTTTCAGGCCCAACATTATCAATGTACCAAAGCAGCGCAGCTGGAGGTGGCACGCCTTGAGCTCCTCTGCAGGTCCTGAACGCCATCCTAGGTCACGGGACATGGCTAATACTACAGAGGTTTGCTGCTACGTTCGTGGTGGGAAGAAATACTAAACTTCAGTTAGAGGTTAGTGAAATAAAGATGGATATTTTTTTCTCCCATCTGAATGCTAACTCTACACCCTCAGTAAAAAACAACGCTTGACCCAACACAAAGAAACACTTAACAATTAGCCAGCCGCTCAGCATCAGTTAGTGGCCTCTCCACCTCCCCTGATGTGTAGCTGACCTGAGTGAGTTAAAAAATGTCAGCTCGGCCATATATGAGGATTTGGCCAAGTTCCTTAAGACCTCTGTGCCTGTTTTACTCAAACTTAATGAACCCCCAGTGTGCAAAGCAAGGTCCAAGGCCCTAGAGCGCCAGGCTCATCTGGGAGCCTGTAGAAAGGCAGACTCTCAGGCCCCACCACCCAGACCCATGGCATCAGAGGCTGCATTTTAATGAGCTCTCCAGGGGACTGGTGTGCACGGTTAACTTTGAAACGCACTGTCTAAACTTCATGGCTGTGCAATCAGGATGAAAGAAGCTCAGGCCTGGAGAGAACTTAGAACCAAGCCTGATTAGCAGTAGAAAGGAGGAGGGAGGAGGGAGGAAAAGGTTTGCAAGCAAATAAGCTTGAGGTTCCTTGGCCCATAACAAGTGGTACATAGACCCTTATTAATTTCCTCCTTTGGAGCTCCCACGTCCTCAGACGTATTAATCTACCAGAAGCTGGCATTCGTGTACTCATGAGCTACACTCTGGGAGTAATTAGTTCAACCTGAACGGCAACCATCTATTATAGACGCTACGAAGTGCTGTTTCTTGTCCTTCACCCCCACCTATTGGTCTTTCTGAGAACTACAACCTGGAGTCAAGACCGCTCTTCCCACTGACCCTGCTTGTAAAGGTTCAGGTCTGTAAAGTTCCATAAAGGAGGTAAGAACCCTAAAATACCTGTGCATCCGGAAGAAGTTCTCTCCTAGGCTCTCCTTTATTCTCCATGTTCTTCTAGACCCTTCCATACCGGCAGGGGGAAATCATTCAAGTGGTCTCTAACATCTGTTCCATGTCATGTAGACGTTTGATGGGCTCTCTTCACAATAGTTTCATGGTTTCAACCTTAGATTAGAAATCAATCCTAAAACTTGGATAATGTAAGCATGAGAAAAATACAGTCTCTTCCCATATCTTTACATGTCTGGCTACTTCTCTTTCTTTAGTCCTCAAACTCAAGTGCCACCCCGTCTATTGTTTTGCCTTGGCCATCCTTTTCTAAGAAGGTATCACCCACCTGCCCACCTAGAACCTCCTTATCACATCACAAGGATTGAAGCCCCTCATAGATAAAATTAGTTATCACCTATGTATGTTCTTCCTGATCACCTGTTGATTCAAGCATAAGGTAAGCATCCTTCTATTTTGGTCTAATTTGACCCTCACTATCATTTTCGGGGACTAGTGTTGTTACCGAGTCCAAGCTCGTACTGCTCACCACATGACAGGCCAATAAATCACGAGATGAGTTGCTGGGGCAGGGAATAGCAAATTTATTTGGAAAGTCAGCAGACCAAGAAGATGGTAGACTAGTGTCTCAAAGAACCATCTTCCCGGAGCTAGAATTCATTTAGGCTTCTTTCATACTAAAAGGGGAGGGGGTAAAGTCCTGGTTCCAGCCAGACTCTGAATGGGATGTGTTCATTTCTTCCTTCCTGAAGCCATTCACAGGTGGGCCTGGTCAGTATGTTTCCTGTGAGCGAAACAAAAGTATTTTAGTTTAACACTTGTTACCTGGGAGGCAGGGTTCCCAGAGATGGGCCATTATGGATAATTTAAGTTTATAGGCAACATCCCTTTAGTGATTAACTTGTAACAGAATACAAAGTGTTTTCCCAATGACAGTGTTACTTTTATAAATACACTTTTTAATGTAGAGGCAGTACTTTTTCATGGAAAATTGAGATCTTTGTCCCAGCAATTCAACTTCTAGAAATTTATGTTACAGAAATAAATAAGTATATGTACCTAGATGTTCACTGAAGCAGTTTATAGTAGAAGAAAAGACTGGGAACCAGTTAGGTTCCCTATATATAGGTCTTGTTTTTGTATCCATTCAGCGAGCCTGTGTCTTTTGGTTGGAGCATTTAATCCATTCACATTTAAGGTAATTATCGATATGTGTGTTCCTATTACCATTTTCTTAATTGTTATGGGTTTGTTTTTGTAGGTCCTTTTCTTCTCTTGTGTTTCCCACTTAGAGAAGTTCCTTTAGCATTTGTTGTAGAGTTGGTTTGGTGGTGCTGAATTTTCTTAGCTTTTGCTTGTCTGTAAAGCTTTTGATTTCTCCGTTGAATCTGAATGAGATCCTTGCCTGGTAGAGTAATCTTGGTTGTAGGTTCTTCCCTTTCATCACTTTAAATATATTGTGCCACTCCCTTCTGGCTTGTAGAGTTTCTGCTGAGAAATCAGCTGTTAACCTTATGAGAGTTCCCTTGTATGTTATTTGTCATTTTTCCCTTGTTGCTTTCAATAATTTTTCTTTGTCTTTAATTTTTGTCAACTTGATTACTATGTGTCTCAGTGTGTTTCTCCTTTGGTTTATCCTGCCTGGAATTCTCTGTGCTTCCTGGACTTGGGTGGCTATTTCCTTTCCCATGTTAGGGAAGTTTTCCACTATAATCTCGTCAAATATTTTCTCGGGTCCTTTCTCTCTATCTTCCCCTTCTGGGTCCCCTATAATGCGAATGTTGTTGCGTTTAATGTTGTTCCAGAGGTCTCTTAGGCTGTCCTCATTTCTTTTCATTCTTTTTTCTTTATTCTGTTTCATGGCCGTGAATTCCATCATTCTGTGTTCCAGGTCACTTATCCATTCTTCTGCCTCAGTTATTCTGCTATTGATTCCTTCTAGTGTATTTTCATTCCAGTTATTGTATTGTTCATCTCTGTTTCTTTGTTCTTTAATTCTTCTAGGTGTTTGTCCTTTAATTCTTCTAGGTGTTTGTCCTTTAATTCTTCTAGGTGTTTGTTCTTTAATTCTTCTAGGCCTTTGTTAAACATTTCTTGCATCTTCTTGATCTTTGCCTCCATTCTTTTTCCGAGGTCCTGGATCATCTTCACTATCATTATTCTGAATTCTTTTTTGGAAGGTTGCCTATCTCCACTTCATTTAGTTGTTTTCTGGGGTTTTATCTTGTTCCTTCATCTGGTACAAAGTCCTCTGCCTTTTCATTTTGTCTATTTTTCTGCGAATGTGATTTTCCTTCCACAGACTGCAGAATTGTAGTTCTTCTTGTTTCTGCTGTCTGCCTTCTGGTGGATGAAGCTATCTAAGAGGCTTGTGCAAGCTTTCTGATAGGAGGGACTGGTGGTGGGTAGAGCTGGCTGTTGCTCTGATGGGCAGAACTCAGTAAAACTTTAATCCACTTGTCTGCTGATGGGTGGGGCTGGGTTCCCTCTCTGTTGGTTCTTTGGCCTGAGGCGACCCAGCACTGGAGTCTACCCAGCTCTTTGGTGGGGCTAATGGCATGGCAGACTCTGGGAGGGCTCACGCCAAGGAGTACTTCCCAGAACTTCTGCTGCCAGTGTCCTTGTCCTCACGGTGAGACACAGCCACCCACTGCCTCTGCCGGAGACCCTCCAACACTAGCAGGTAGGTCTGGTTCAGTCTCCCCTGGGGTCACTGCTCCTTCCCCTGGGTCCCGATGTGCACACTACTTTGTGTGTGCCCTCCAAGAGTGGAGTCTCTGTTTCCCCCAGTCCTGTCGAAGTCCTGCAATCAAATCCCGCTAGCCTTCAAAGTCTGATTCTCTAGGAATTCCTCCTCCCACTGCCGGACCCCCAGGTTGGGAAGCCTGACATGGGGCTCAGAACCTTCATTCCAGTGGGTGGACTTCTGTGGTGTAAGTGTTCTCCAGTTTGTGAGTCACCCACCCAGCAGTTATGGGATTTGATTTTATCGTGATTGCACCCCTCCTGCCATCTCATTGCAGCTTCTCCTTTGTCTTTGGATGTGGGGTATCTTTTTTGGTGAGTTCCAGTGTCTTCCTGTCGATGATTGTCCAGCAGTTAGTTGTGATTCTGGTGCTCTCACAAGAGGGAGTGAACGCACGTCCTTCTACTCTGCCACCTTGAACCAATCTCCAAAGTCCCTTAATTTTTAATTGTTGTTTTAAAAAGCCACATACCATAAAATTTACCACCTGAACTGTTTTTATATGCACGGTTCATTAGTATTAAGTATATTTTTGTGCAACAGACCTTCAGAACTTGCAAAACTGAAACTCTATACCCATTGAACAACAGCTCCCCATTTGCCCTCCCCCTAGCCCCTGGTAACCACATTCAACCTTCTGTTCCTATGATTTTATCTACTCAAGGTACCTCATATAAGCCTTGAAGCCACTGGCCACAGTGGGATCCAGAGCAAGTCAGGTAACCTCTGCCTCTTTTTCTTCATCTGTGAAGCAGGGATGACAATAGGACTCACCTCACAAGCTTGTGTGAATTAAATGAAGCCCTATTAATAAAGCTGTTTGAACAATGCCTGGCTCACAGGAAGTACTATATAAAGGATGGCTATAGTTATGATGGTTGGGACATATTTATTTTCATGTATATTAGGGAAAAGATTAAACCAGTACAGCAAACCTATGACTTTGTGAATAGAATTGCTTAAAATTTGACTGAAATATATTTTGAATTTTTAAAAGTTGATTTAAAGAATGTTCCATTTTTTTAAAAGTACAAGTGTACAAAATGACAAGCTTTTTCAAAGCAAACTAGTGCCCCCTCCTGGTACTGGGGCAGCAGCGTCGGGCTGATCCTCTAACTGAGAAGCAGAAAATGAGAGAGACAGACCATGTCAGCTCCGTAGCTCACCTTCGTCAGAGACTGTTGTTCACTGGTAATCAAGGGCTCGATGTGGCCCAGGTGAAGGTAACCCATGCTCAGCCAGCCACCCTGCACCCACTCCAGGATCCGTCTCTGGTTCCCCAGTATGGCACTGCTCTGGACAGCCTGATTTTCTCCTGGGAATGTCTGCAGGCTTGAGGAAGCCCAGGGAACGCTCACCAGAGGTCTTTCCACTCCAGCAGGGGTCTAGGCCCCGCCAGACACATCAGAAGGAAGGACTCACCTTTCTTGCCCTTGTGATCTTTATACGTCATGGCAGTTAGCACTTGGTAGGGCCATAGAACACAACCCAAATTTCTCACTGTACCTTCCCAGTGCCTATGTCCTCTGACCCTGACCTTACACTGTCTCCTGCCCTCACCCCCTCCCACCTCCAGCCACACCAGCCTCTGTCCTCAAATGCACAGAGCTTTCTCCCACCTTAGAGCCTTTACCCCTGCTGGTTCCCCCACCCAGATTTTCACATGGCTCTTTCCCCACCTGCAGGTCTCTGCCTGCTGCCATCTCCTCCTGGCTGTCCTGCTGACGCTGGCCCCCAACTCTCTCTGCCACTATCCTGTTTTATTCCCTCCATGACGTTCCCAATAGAGAAAGTATTGTCCTTCTCTCCTCACCTGTTTGTCATCTGCATCTTTCGCCGACTGTGAGCTCCTTGAAAACGGGTACCTGTCTGTCTGGCTCACTAAACATCTCCAGCCTCTACTCAGTGTTCAATGAATATTTGTTGAATGAATAAATGGTATCCTCACTTCACACACAAGGAAATTCCAAGAGTAGGAGTGACTTGCCAGACAGTTAGAGGTGTCCCCGAAGGTCACACCTTTGACCTATGCCACGCTACCCAGGTCCAGCCTGGCGGCAGCCGAGTCACCTCAGGCATCCTCACTGAAAATGCTTTTCCCTTTTGGCGAGGGTCGGGGGTCATTCTGACTCTGGTGACATCACATGGGGGAGACTTAGTCATCGAGTCGGCTCAGGCCAGCTCCATGGAGCAATCCCTCAGCCCATGACTCACCCCCACTGACATTTGCAAAGAATGTGTAGATACAGTATCAGTGGAACTTTTCACTCACAGGGAAAAGTAATCGGTTTACTCCTTGCCTCAGCCACCGAATTGGCAAGTGACTTGCCTCTGAGAGCAGCGGACAAAAGGGGACCCTCATGCATCCTCAAAACAGACACACACGCAGATTTTTTTCTGATGGGTCATCACCAATTCCAAACCCTTATTCAGACCATAACATGGTTGCCAGAGTGATTCAACCAATCATTTGACAAATATTTATTGAGCACCTCCTGTGTTCTAGGCACTGATATACAGCAGGGAACAAAACAGACACAAGTCTCGCCCTTACAGAGCTGCCATTCTAGTGACGGAGACAGATGTAAACAAATAAACCAGGAAAAATATAATTATGTCAGAGGGTGACATGCCATGGAGAAAAACAAAGCATGGAAGTCCGAGAGAATGTGTAACTTAAAATTGCATTTTAAATTTTTGATTTTTTAATTTAATTAAGTAAATGAAGGCCTCCCTGAGAAAGTGACATTTGGGCAAAACAGAAGGTAAAGCCGATGCAAAGGCCCCGAGGCACAAGTCTGGCATGTTGGCAGCACAGCTGTGAGGCAGTGTGGCTGGGGCAGAGTGAGCAGGAGAGAGCAGAGGAGACAAGGCCGTAGAAGTGAGAGGGCAGCTGGCAGTCCTCTGGACAGCTTGGCTTTTACTCTGAGTGAGATGGGAGCCAGGGGAGGGCTTTGAGCACCCGTGTGGCAGGACCCACCTAGGTGTTAACAGATTCCCTTTGGCTGCTTTGGAAGAACAGATTGAGGCAGGCAAGGTAGGAGCAGAGACCAGGGATGCACCAGTTCCGGCTGGAAGTGACGGTGCTTAGACCAGCAGAGGTCCAGATTCTGGGTGTATTTTGCAGGTAGAGCGGACAGGGTTTGATGGCACATGGGATGTGGGAATAAGGGAGAGAGAGCATGATTACAAGGTTCGTGGCCTCAGCACCTGCAAGCGTGGTACCACTTTCAGAGCTGCGGACTCCGCTGTAGGAGGGGTGGGTTTGGGGGAAGATCAGCGTAGTAAACCAGACTCATCTGGACTCATCTAGATCAAGGTGATCCCAAAACAACCACTGACAAAAACCCAAACACCAGTCCAGCGCCAGGGAAACTGCTCAGTTCACGCAATTTACAAGCAGCAGAGAAAACTGTTGAATTCAGTTTTCAGAAGCTCCTGCTGGAAGAAGCTGAGAGATAAAATGGGCTGCTAGAGAAAAGAGAAGGATGATTGCTGAGCACAAAAGCCTCCTGCAGGAGGAAGGGGGTGCACCTGAGCCCCCTCCCCACGCAGAATCCCGGACCCCCGCTTCTTGCCACCTTGGCTCATCAGCTCTCACTTCTGACATGATTCAACCTCAAAACCACAAAGGAGGCACTTTCTAATCCGCAGCTTCTAATGAATGCCCAGCTCCCTTGGGAAAGAGCTCAACACACATACGGATGTGGGAACAAAAAGGGCCCAGTCCCTTGAACAGCCCAAAGCGTCTCAAAACGAATGGCAGGTGCCCTGATGGTGCGTCTCTCACTTTGTCCAATGTTCGTGCCTCTGAGGTGACTGACAATCCCGTTACCGCCTGAAGACAAACATCTCACGTGGCTCGGATCACCCCCTGCTCCTGGCGACAGCAGGCACAATTTCTGGTCACAATTAAACAAAACAAGAGGGCCTGGTGCCAGGGGAAGTGAGAACCACGGCCACTGTCAACTGTCAGCTTTTCCCCACAGTGATCCAGAATGAATATGGCAGGAGCAGGTGCGGCCCCAGGACCCGGTGACCTGAGGCTGAGAAACCTGGAGAAGACCTAGACATTCTGTGAGGGATCCCAGGACAGGACCAAGCAGGAGGCCTGAGGGTGCACTAAATCCCAGTGACAAAGAGCGAGCATCCCTCTGGGAGATCAAGGATAAAAAATTGACAAGGTAAGCAGAGTCCTAATTTGGGGTGAGAACGGCTGGAATTGTATTTCTGTAGTGGATCTTTTGTTTCTGCCTGCCCAGCAGCTGTCTCCACTTCTGGCCACAGAAATTTGATGTTTATTTGGAGAACTGTATTAATTACATTTTTTTATTCTGTATTTTTGATGCTTTGACGTTTAGGGCCTTGCAGACCCTGGAGGGACTGCCCCTCCCAGAGTTAGTCAGTTCCTAAAGATGGTAAATTTCTTGCCCTGGAGCTTGCTTTTCATATGCAAACCAGCCAATTCAGAGCCACACCGGCACTACCTCCCCTGCTGGCGCTCACACTCCAGGCCACTATCCACCTGCTCTGATCACTTGGCCCACGGGCCAAGCCACTAGGGACAGCCCTTCTGCCCCAGAGCCCACTGAAGTTACTCAAACTAGCCAGTCCTGAGGCTGCTTACCCTGTTTCCTTGTTTCCTCTCATGGAAACCACAAGAAAGGCTCTTGGCAGTGTTTCTCCCACCCCCTCACTCTGACCAACCCCCATCCTCCCCCATGACACGTTATTTTTTTTTGGAATCTGTGGGTACAAAACCATCTTTTCAATGGCAGCCACCTCCTGATCTGTTAGCCTCATCATTCCTGAATAATAATAAAACCTACGTTTCAAAACAAAAATGACCTCTCCCCCACTTGCAGTCCATGGGTCTGGATGGAGCTACCCTACCCCCAGCCCCATTTCAGGGGTGGGTATGTGACCCAGACCTGGCCAATCAAAGTATCCTGTCCCTGCTTGCCATCGTTAAATGTCCAATGAGAGTCAGTCCTGAGATTTTAGTTAGAAGGATTGGGAAAGAGTCGTTGAGAGGGTGATGTCTCTCTCTGCTTTGATCTTCTGGCTCAGCTCACCAGCAGGGTGGTGTTTTCTCCTGCTACGTTGAGCTGCACAGGTGCAGGAGTAGACCAGAAGGCTGAATTTAATTAGGGCTGGGATTTTGCCAATGGAGTATATAAACGTAGCAAAAGGGGCAAGGGTGTGGAGTATGTTAGAAAGTGATTAAAGCAATGGAAAATAGAATCTAAAATGGGTTAGAGGAAAGTGAAAATATGGGGAGAGGGGAGCCGGGGAGTACAGTGAGTAGGTTGTAGGGCCATGGATTTGTACAGTCTGGTGGGCCAAGGCACTGTTGGAATTGAGGCAATAGAGGGAGTGAGTTGAAAGGCTAGGAACGGGGTGGAGCCAGGCTTGGGGACCCTGATGCTTATATAATTTAGGGACTTTCATTAAGAAAAGTATTACAGGGAGTTCCCTGGTGACCTAGTGGTTAGGATTCCAGACTTTTCCATGGCCCGGGTTTAATCATAGGGGAACTGAGATACTGCAAGCCATGCAGTGTGGCCAAAAAAAAAAAAAAATTACAAAATTAGTAGGATCTCATTGAGGGCCTTGAAGAGGGTCCAGGCAGGTGAGAGGTCCAAAGCTTAAACATCGTTGTCTTCATGGTGAATCCACCATTGGGTAGGACCTTGAAATTCGTTATGGAGGAGACATGACTGATTATTGGTAATGAGATCAGGTCTGGGTCTATGTTGTGATTTGATTATAAGTGACCATCTTTTGGTTCCAGTAACGCTTCACCTCTAAGAGGCAGGGTTTTGATAACAATGATTGTGGATTTTACCGTGGCTTTCAGCCGGTCTGCAGGCTGGGATTCTCAACTGCATTACAGAGAGTCTGGCTTTAAAGAAGTGCTGCCCGGCCCAAGTAGGTTCTGCCCAATTGGCTGCCCCAAACTCTATTACTATTTTGAGAGAATTGTTGTTTTTAATGGCTTTGGGTACTGAGAGAAGAAGCTTCTGGAATTCACATGGCTGCTTCACAGGCTCTCAAGGGCACCATCCTCCGTGTGTCTTTATCAATTACATGAACTATGACCATGACTTCACATAGTGTGGCTTCACCCACTGACAGGTGATAGAGTTTACTAATAACCAAATAAGGAACAAGAGCCTTAATATAGAGATAATGTGCCAACTTCTTAGATGGAAGTAAAGAAATCGTTTGATGAAATTAAGGCAAATCCAAAGTCTGAGAAGACCATCAAAATGGGCTCTGCCTGGAACTCTGTTTCCCCAAATCCGATTTGATCAGGGAATTAAGGAGGAATGAAGGTGGTTTGAAACATATGAGCTTCATTCCTACTGTCAGAGCAGGAACAGTGGAAGAATGAAAATCAATACAGGTCACAATTTTGCAAACCCTAGTGAACAAATCAGTATAGGCAAGGGCTATGTCCATCATCAAGGGCTGCTAACATCATAAACAAAGAGACACCCATACTCTCTGCCGCCTGCTGCAGGAACACACCGCCCCCTGTAAAGATGTCTTGCCAAAAAAATCAGTCCTGAATCTGAACCAGCCACTAAACCTAAACACCAATGTATAGGAAATACGGAGGACAGAGGAACATGTTAAATTACACCACAGGGCTGCGATCAGCAAAATCCAGACTGTGGGAAAATCTACAGGACACACAACCCAGTTTCTTCAACAAACATACTGCCAGGGAGAAGGAAAAGTTGGAGGGTGACATCTGTAGATTAAAAGATAGATGACATAGAGAGTTAATGAGCATCTCAAGCTTTTTCTTTTCCTTTTTAATGATGCCTGCACTATCAGAGTATATCTAGTGTTCTCTCTTTTGTTTGGCATAAAATCATGCACAACCTTTTTATTTCTTTGAGGTGGGAGTATATTTTTATTTCCTAAATGCCATACTGTAAAGATCAAATTCTTAAGTGTGTTTGTGCAATTCAAAAATAAAGATATACTAAGGCGGGGGTGGTGGTAAATACTGGTTTAGATACGAGGCAAACTTAATGCAAGTCTTACTTTTGGTTGTATTTTCCTTGTATATTATAAGCATTTATTTAACTTGTTGCAGGTTGAAGTAAAAAAAGTTCTAAAATGTATGTTCAACAATAATCATTAAAATGTTTGCAACATAAAAAAATTTTTAAAAAAAGATAGATGACATATATCAACCAATTGGAATTTGTAGACTTTATTTAAATCCTCATTCAAACATTTTTAGAATTCTAAGATTTATGAGACAACTGGATATTAGAATACTTATTGGATATTTAATAATATTAAAGATTTATTGCTCAACATACAATAATGGTATTTCAGTTATTGCTTTTTTTAAGTCCTTTGTTTTTTTAAAAACATGTATGGATAAAATGATGTGGTAAGCAGAAATCCAAGATGATCCCCAACCACTAATGCCCTTGAGTGTGATACGAGGGATACCACTCACCCAATATGTTACATTATAGGCAAAAAGGATTGTTGTGGTTGTAAATAAGGGCCCTAATCAGTTGAGTTCATCATCAAAAGGGAGTTTATCTTTGGTGAGCCTGGCCTGATCAGGTGAGTTCTTTAACCGTTATCTAGATATCAGGGACAGAAGAAGTCAGAGGAATGTGCTCCTGCTGGCCTGGAAGAAAGCAAGTAGCCATGTCCTGAACTGCTTGCGGGGGCGTATGACAAGGAACTACGGGGAGCTTCTAGGAGCAGACCGCAAGAGTCTGCTGACAGCAGGGAGAAGACGGGAACCTCAGTCCTACAGCTACGAGGAAATGAATTTTGCCAAGAGCCAGTGAACTTCAAAGAGCACTTCAAGCCCCAGGTGAGAATTGCAGCTTTGACAAAGAACTTGACTTCAGCCTGGTGACACTCTGAGCAGAAGAGTCAGCTAACCCACACCCAGACTCCTGACCCACGGAAACTGTGAGATAATAAGTTTGTGTTGCTTAAAGCTGCGAAGTTTGCAGTCATTTGTTATACAGCAATAGAAAATGAATAGGAATGATAATGTTTGGGATTTCCTTCAAACTGAGGGAAAGAGGAGTGGAATGTCTGGAGGAGCCCCTGCAGAAGTGTGGTCCTCACCAGCCTTCCAAGGTTGGGGTTCAGACATTTCAGCAATAACTTCAGTTCTGGAATCTGCAGCTGAAACAACAGCTTCAGGAAGAGTAAGAAACACCCCCAGCAGGCAGGCTTTGCAGGCCAAAGAAATTTCCCATCAAGAGTCAGGGCCCAGGGGCTTCCCTGGTGGCGCAGTAGTTGAGAGTCCGCCTGCCGATGCAGGGGACACAGGTTCGTGCCCCGGTCCGGGAAGATCCCACATGCCGCAGAGCGGCTGGGCCTGTGAGCCATGGCCGCTGAGCCTGCGCGTCTGGAGCCTGTGCTCCGGAGGCCACAAGAGTGAAAGGCCCGCGTACCAAAAAAAAAAAGAAGGCAGGCCCAGGACTGGCATGAAAGACTGCTATCCCGCTGCCCACCCGCCCCAGGGGACAGCCCAACCCCAGTTGTCCACAGGCTTAATAGTTGTGCTTTAGGGTCAGAAGAACAAAGGTGGGAGGAGGATACCTATTTCCCACTCCTCCCGTTTCCTTGGGTCAGCGGTTCTCAACCTTGGCTGCAGGTGGGAATCACCTGGGCTCACAGGCTTGCCAGGTTCAGCAAATAAAAATACAAGACGCCCCAGTTAACTTTGCATTTCAGATAAAGAACAAATACGTTTGTAATTCAAGTATGTCCAGGCAATCTTTGAGACATTACTTGAACTACAAAAATGTATTTGTTGTTTATCTGAAGTACAAAGTTAACTGGGCGTCCTGTAGTTTATCTGACCAGCCTGGGAGGGAGAACTTTAAAAAACTACCAAGGCCTGACCCCATCAATCCCAGCTTCTCTCAGCCCTCGCTCACCCTCTCATGCCTCCACGGAGAGGATGACTGTGACTGATTTATCCCGCTGGTGAGCTGGGGCGAGGGAACTGGGCAAATGTGCTTTGGCCCTTCCTGTCTTTCTGAGATTGGTGGCGGGGGTGCACTCTAGTGGATAGTAGGGCATCTTTTTTCCCTGGGGTGGGCCTACCCGCTGGGGCAGTAAGTGCATGGTGGGGACGGGGTGGGACGGGGACAGAGAATTAGCCAGTTTGGCAGAACCTAAGCGAAGTCCTTAAGTAGCTTTCTTAGTTATAAAGGTAGAATTTTCACCTTCGTCTCCCTAAACCCCATGTCTCTTTCTCTGTTGGTTTTGAACCTCCTTAAAGAAGAAAAGGATGTTAAGAATTGACACTCCCTCCCAAGACCCCAACATCTGCCACCTCCTCTCCTCCAGGGCGTATGCGGTCTTCACGTTTTAGCTCAAAAGGCCTTTCCTCCAAGAAGCCTTCCCCAGACCAAGGCAGATCCCCTGGCTGTATGTTTTCATAAACCCCTCTGCATTTTTTTTCTTTCTGGACCTTGACACAACTGAAATTCGGGGTCGCATAAATCTTTGTTGTGAGTCTGTCCTGTGCATCGTAGGATGTTTAGCAGCATCCCTGACCTGTACCCACTAGATGCTGGTGACCCACTCCCCTGCCCATCCCCAGGGTGACAACCAAAATGTCTCCAGACATTGCCAAATATCCCACGTGTGCTTTAATGTTCTGCTGCCTCTGTCGTGAAATTCTTAATAGTGTTTGAACGAGGGGCCCCGTAAATTATGTAGCTGGTTCTGTTTGTGCACCTCATTTTTTTAAAGCTTCTCTCCCACAACACTGGCTTTGAGAGCAAAGAGTGGGTCTACCTTATTCACTGCTGCACCCCCAGTGCTGGCACAGAGAAAGCGCTCAGAAAATATGCAAAGACAAGGAGCAAGGGAGAAGCTGAATGGAGACCCCCCACCTCTTTCCCTGACTGAGGAACAGAAGGACATATAACCTCAGCCGGCCTGTGTAAATCTCTCTGTTCAATAACCTTCCTTCCCGAGGCTGCCGGAACATTCTTCCAAGCTCCTCAAGCGTGTGGAGCAGCAAATGTACCCTGTGTGGTCTGTGGGTGTTTCTCGCAGCCTCCATGTGCCGTGTCAGCTGGACAGAGCCGTAATCCCCAGGTGTAAAAGATAAGGGCCCGGGTGGGAGCCTTCACACTGAATTTCTAAGCTCCACCCATTCAAAGGAGGCCTTCATTTTGCATTAATTCTGGCCAGTTTAGCTTGTGCTCCCATCCACAAAACGGAGTTGACCTGGTTGCAAGTCTTATAGCCAGATGAGCAGAGGACCGCAGGCCCCAGTGAGGCAAGTACAAGCAGCACTAGAAAAAGGCAAGTCTACTTAAAATGGGGACCCAGATTTCACAATAAATAGTGAAGGGGAAATTTTCAGAGTAAATAGTTTGATTGGGGCTTTATCTTGATAAACGAAAGTAAAATTTATAAAAGTAAGTCTATATTCACAGCAGTTTTCTTTGTAATGGCCAAAAACTGGAAATAACTCACATCAGTGATCAAATAAACTGCAGTGCAATCCACAAGGTGGACATCACTCAGCAATAGAAAGGAACAAACTATTGATACACGCATGGGACAATTTGGACAGACCTTGTATCAGTTTCCGAGGATGACTGCAACAAACTACCATGAATTGACTGGCTTAAAAAAGCAGAAATTTATTCTCATGGTTCTGGAGGCCAGAAATCTGATACAAGGTGTCAGAAGGCTTGGTTCCTTTGGGGAGCCCCGAGGGAGAATCCTTCCATGCCTCTCTCCTAGCTTCTGGTGGATGCCAGAAGTTCCTGGCTTGTGGCTTCTTCACTCTAATCTCTGCCTTCTTCCTCTGTGTGTCTCTGTATCTCAAATCTCCCTTTCTTTTCTCTTAGAAGAATTCTAGTCATAGGATTTAGGGCCCACCATATATCCAGGATAACCTCATCCTGAGATCCCTAAATTAATTCCATCTGCAAAGACCCTGTTTCCATATAAGGTCATAGTCATAGGTTCTGAGGATTAGAACTTAGACATATCTTTTTGGGAAACACTATTCAACCCACTACAAACCTCAAGGGAATTATTCTGAGTGAAAAAGAGCCAATTGCTAAAGGCTACATACTGTATAATTCCATTTATATAACACTCTTAAAATAACAAAATTATTAGTGGTTGCCAAGCATTAGGGATGGGGGAGAGGTGGAATGGCAATAAAAGGGGAGCTGGAGGGGGCCTTGCAGTAAAGGAGTAGCTCTGTATCTTGACTGTGGTTATTTGAATCTACACCTGATAAAACTTCCTAGAGCTACACACACACAGACACACACACACACGAATTCATGTATAACTGATGAAATTTGAATAAAGTCTGTGGATTGCATTAATGTGATTTCCCTAGTTTTGATATTGTAGCATAGTCATGCAAGATGGGGACTTGGAAAACTGGTGGAGCATACAGGGACTCCCTGTACATTTTTTTTTTTTTTTGCAATTTCCTGTGCATCTCTAATTACTCCAAAATAAATTTTTAAAAATAATTTTATTTAATGGAAGTTAAGTTATTGCAAACTATGACCTCATTCTTAGAACAAAGACTAAATCAACAACTCAAGAATAGACCTTTTTGTATAATTTTATTACATGTGGGAGGGTTTTTTTAATATAAATTTATTTATTTGACCTAGAAAAATGGTACAGATGAACCGGTTTGCAGGGCAGAAATAGAGACACAGTTGTAGAGAACAAACGTATGGACACTGAGGGGTAAAGTGGCAGAGGGGTGGTGGTGGTGGGATGAACTGGCAGATTGGGATTGACATGTATACACTAATATGTATGAAATAGATAACTAATAAGAACCTGCTGTATAAAAAATAAGTAAAATAAAATTCAAAATTTTTAATTTATTTATTTATTTAATTTTAGGCTGCATTGGGTCTTTGTTGCTGCACATGGGCTTTTCTTTGGTTGCGACGAGCGGGGGCTACTCTTCGTTGCGGTGCACGGGCTTCTCATTGTGGTGGGTTCTCTTGTTGCGGATCACAGGCTCTAGGCACACGGGCTCAATAGTTGTGGCCCACGGGCTCTAGAGCGAAGGCTCAGCAGTTGTGGCTCGCGGACTTAGTTGCTCTGCGGCATGTGGGATCTTCCCGGACCAGGGATTGAACCCATGTCCCCTCCATTGGCAGGCGGATTCTTAACCACTGCGCCGCCAGGGAAGCCCACATAGGAGTTTCTAATACCAAAACTTCAAAATTGCCTTGGACCTGGAAAAGCATTGTGCTAAAGCCATTATCCCTGTATATCTGGCTTTCAGAAATTCAACCAAGGAAAAACAGTTCCCATGAAATGCTTGTTTCCAAATCAGGAAACTCAAGTGCAAAATTGTATTATAAATATGTGCACAGAGAGGGGCTTCCCAGGTGGCACAGTGGTTAAGAATCTGCCTGCCAATGCAGGGGACACGGGTTCGATCCCTGATCCGGGAAGATTCCACATGCTGCAGAGCCACTAAGCCTGTGTGCCACAACTATGGAGCCTGCGCTCTAGAGCCCCTGGGCCACAACTACTGAAGCCCACACACCTAGAACCCGTGCTCCACAACAAGAGAAGCCACCACAATGAGAAGCCTATGCACCAAAACAAAGAGTAGCCCCTGCTCACCGCAACTAGAGAAAGCCCGTGCACACACAACAAAGACCGAACACAGCCAAAAATAAATAAAATAAAATAAATTTTTTAAAACTCTTGAAAAAAAAATGTACACAGAGAATCTTAAATGAAACAGTCTATGCAAGCCATGCATTGGGAATAAAGAATGTGTGTCAGAAATATCTGTGCTTAGCTAATGGTCTAGGTGTCCCAAGTGCCCTGACTCCAACCATCTACTCTGAAAAGAAGATCAGAGTCTGCACTGAAGTGAATCTGACCCCATCAGGAGACCAACAGTGGACCAACAGGGACAAGCTTCATAGCGGCCATTCATTGCACTCACAATGTCCCACCATGGCTCCAAGTTTCTGATGATGATCAAGATACATAAAATACTTCGAGAACAGCTGAAAAATTTATCCAGTCTACAATAGAAACGTCCCTAAAATGCTACACAGGAACAGAGAGCCTGATCTCGTTAGTGACAGAAGGATTCCACTTTGAGGACAAGGCGTCCTGCCAATGAAGTTATTTCAGGGAAATCTATTGTTGGTAAAAACAGAGAAGAGGAGCCTATGAACAAGAGGGAGTTACCTTTTTCTCAGAGTTGTTGAAGGATTAAATGAAATAATGCAGGTGGGAAAGGGCTCTATAAATTACCCGTATAAAGTTGAGATATGAACGCCTAGAGGGCAAGCCCCATATCCTAATTATCTGGTATCCCCAGAACTTGGCTAGTGCCTGGTACAGAGTAGACTTTCAATAAATGTCTGCAGAATGAATTCATTCCAATCTCTTTTGCTAAGGAATACAGATTTTTCCCCCCTAAGCAGTCTTTCTTAACTGTATATATCAATAAGAATAAGAACACACAGTTCAGTAGGAAAAAAAGAGCTAAGAATAAACAGATTTTTTTAATTTGAGAAGACATTTAAGCACATGAAAAACTGCTCAAAATTACTTATAATAAAAAATGTAAAATAACGAGATTTTTAAAAAACTATCAGATTGGCAAAGATCTAAAAGTTTAAAAAGACTATGCTGGCGATTGTGTTGGGAAATAGCCTTTCTTAGGCATGTTAGTATGCATTAATACAGCCCCCTGGAAAGGGACTTTGGCACTGCCTACTCAAAATTTGAACTGGACATATTTTTTGGCAGAATTCCATTTTGAGGAATTCATCCTACAGATGAACTCTCACAGGTAACCCTAGAACTCTGTGGGGTACATAGTAAGCACTTTATCATTATTGTTAAATGTATTTGTACAAAGATATACATATCAAGATATTCTCTGAAGTACTATTACTAATAGCAAAAGACTGTGAAAATCCTAAATGTCGTTCAATGGGGGAACTGGTTAAAGAACACCGAGAGCATGTATATGGCACTCTAAATGTCGGTTTAAAAGATTGAGGCTGAGGGCTTCCCTGGTGGCACAGTGGTTGAGAGTCCACCTGCCGATGCAGGGGACACGGGTTCGTGCCCCGGTCCGGGAGGATCCCACATGCCGCGGAGCGGCTGGGCCCGTGAGCCATGGCCGCTGAGCCTGCGAGTCCGGAGCCTGTGCTCCGCAACGGGAGAGGCCACAACAGTGAGAGGCCCGCGTACTGCAAAAAAATTGAGGCTGGGGACTTCCCTGGTGGCACAGTGGTTAAGACTCCAAGCTCCCAATGCAGGGGGCCTGGGTTCAATCCCTGGTCAGGGAACTAGATCCTGTATGCATGCCACAACTAAGAGTTTGCATGCCACAACTAAGGAGCTGGCAAGCCACAACTAAAGAAGCCGCCTGCCGCAACTAAGGACCCCATATGCTGCAACTAAGGAGCCCACTGGCCACAATTAAGACCCGACACAACCAAATAAATAAATAAGTAAAAGATTGAGGCTGATCTATGTGAAATGAGAGAAACTGGAACAGTGGACAGTACACACTTCTTTTTAAAAAAACAAAGTATAGGAACAGTGTAAATATCATTTATTTTAAAGAGCTATATCTACAAAAATGCATGTATAAGGCTGGTTACAGAGATTGTCTCTAGGGAAGGAACTGAAAGGATGGGAGTTAGTAGTGGGAAGGAAGACTTGTACTTTCTCAATACACTATTTTTTGTTTTGCTTTTAAACTTTTTATTTTTAAATAATTTTAAAGTGCAAAGATAGTAAACAGAGTTCCTGTATACCCTTCACCCAGTCTCTCCTAATGTTAATATCTTATATACCCCTGGTTCATGCGTCAAAACTAAAAACAATTTTTTTGAGAATTATAATTTTTTAAATTATTTTATTTTATTTTTTTATTTTTAAAATTTTTATTGGAGTATAGTTGATTTACAATGTTGTGTTAGTTTCTACTGTACAGCAAAGTGAATCAGTTACACATGTACATATATCCTCTCTTTTTTTTTTTTTTTTATCCTCTCCTTTTAAGATTCTTTTCCCATATAAGCCATTACAGAGTATTGAGTAGAGTTCCCTGTGCTGTACAGTAGGTCTTTATTAGTTATCTCTTTTATGTATAATAGTGTGTATATGTCATTTCCAGTCTCCCAATTTATCCCTCCCCCCTTTCCCCTGGTAAACATAACTTTTTTGTTTGTTTGTTTGTTACATCTGTGACTCTATTTCTGTTTTGTAAATAAGTTCATTTGTACCATTTTTTAGATTCCATATAAGCGATATCATATGATATTTTTCTTTCTCTATGTGACTTACTTCACTCAGTATGACAGTCTCTAGGTCCATCCATGTTGCTGCAAATGGCATTATTTCATTCTTTTTTATGGCTGAGTAATATTCCATTGTATATATGTACCACATCTTTATCCATTCCTCTACTGATGGACATTTAGGTTGCTTCCATGTCCTGGCTATTGCAAATAATGCTGTAATGAGTACTGGGGTGTGTGTATCTTTTCAAATTATGGTGTTCTCCAAAACTAAGAAATTAACTGAGCTAAACTATAGACTTTATTCAGATTTCCCCAGTTTTTCCACTGATATCCTTTTTCTGCTCCAGGATTCAATCCAGGATACCACATTGCATTTAGTATATATACCTTTGAGCTGTTCGAATTTACCATGAGCATGAATTACTTTTTTAAAATTAAGCATGTTTTTAAACAAAGAGTATGATCCTAACATTGATGTGCTCTTGATGCTTTGAAGGCATATTGCTTCTTTAAATTAGAAGTAAATGTTTTAGAGGATAATAAAAACTCCTTTTCAGATAATCATTGTGAATCATCTTTCAACAGTTTTTTTTAAACAAAATCCATTTACTACTCTTTTTCCTGCTGTTATTAAATAAACGTTCGTTTATGGGTCTAATCCAGCCCAAAACACTACAGGTGCAAATCTTCCAAAGTATCAAGTGCAAACTCTCCTTTCTGTCCCTATAGTCTTCCATCTTCACTCTGATTTTCTATTATGCAGGTACGTTTTTCTAAAAAATTACATTCAATCACCAATTCACCAGAATACGAGGAAAAGCAAACAATATTGACTGATAGCACATGCAGCTCCCCAATTCCAATTTCTCAGTCCTCTGAAAAATATCACTCAAACCACTTTACATATTAACTTACATGACATTAAAATGAGCAAAAAGTATACTTTCCTTCAAAACTTTAACTAAGATGATTAGCTTATAAATACAAAAACAATGAAAAACACAAATTACAGGTGTTAACAAACTGTTAAAGCTGCTTTAGGTGTCTCCCACCACTCAGTAACATCCGTGGCCACCAAGTTAAATAAGATGCAAATCATGTGTTTTGGGTTTTTTGTTGGTTGGTTGGTTTGGTTTGGTTTTTCCTGTTTAAGCCTAAAGGCTCTCTTCAGCCTCCTATGCGTATGCTTCAATGCGAAAAGAGTTTTGGAATTTTAAACTTTGTTTTCAACATTTTAAAATTAGGAGATCTCGTGGAAAACTCCAAATGTTCAGATTTTCTTAAAACACTGAAACATTTGTCAACACTGTAACCACGTTCCTGTATGGCAAAGTGAGCTAGCTGTATAGTGGCTTTCGATGGGACCTGTGTTTCTGCTTCACCATGGTCCCTAGCTGACCACCTTTACTCATTTCTTTACTTGCCTAGCCCCTGGAGTTACTGAGTTTGCAAATCCCTTTGAGCTCTGTACAAAGTAGATAAGTCTTGTTCATTACGTCACTAAGAGAAACGTGATCTAAAAGTCCTGTTTTCCTTCACAGGTCTCAAGATTACCAAAAAGACATTTATGAGGCCGGCAGTCCCTGCTGTACACAGGTACCTCTTTCGTTATCTTAAGACCTAAGAGCGATACTTGGTTCTTGGTGCTCCACGGTGCGATTGATGCTGCGTGTGTCCCTAAAAAGTGATACATTTGATGGAGAGATGGCTTGATTAGGGTGGCAGCAGCAGAGACAGTGAGAAGTAGACAGATTTGAACTGTATGTGATGGAATAAATTGTTTAGAAGTGCAGGTTCTTCCAAAACTGCAGGGAAGGCTGGGAAAGGAGTCTGACATTTTCAGCACTGCCAGGAAAAAGGAGGTGGGAGCGGGAAGGCTGTTGGGTAGACAACTCAGAGCTTACCGCGGATGACCAAGTCAAGATTGTAAAGGCACTGCTTCCCTTTGCTCTTACACATAGCAAGCCTTGCCTGGGAGATTTCCTCTACTTGAGGGTCAACTGTTTCAACTCACCTGAACTTTGGTCTGTTCAATTCCAATTGGTTTCAGGCCTCCCTCATCTGGAAGCACTGGGTAAGGAAAATACTGTTAATTAAAAATAATGCCCCACACATCTTCCATCAATGTCACCCTACTCTGACACCTTTTAAACCAAGGTGCCACCAAGAGGGGAACTTTTAAAATATAAGCCTTTTCTCTTTCCTTTTCTTCAGCAACGTGTCCAACAGATGGCGTTAATAGTCAGGAAAAAAACACCTGGATAAGTCACAATTTATTGTTTTTTAAATTCTGAATAATTGGACTAAAGGTTAGAAACCAGAATCAGTGTCAATATATAGGACTTCATAGTGAATTATAGTAAACTGTATATATACTATTTATCACCCAAATTCTGGGCTGATTTGATTAGCTTTCTCCCACATCCTGAGTGCTTTGGAAATTATATTTCATCAAAGGTATGAATTAACCCCTTTTACTGTTTTATTGCAAAATATTTTCCCACTCCTGCACCATAGTAGTCTTCCTAATATTCCCAACCAACTCCAGAATTATCTTGAATCTTCAGCAGCTGCATGATTTCTAGTGATGAGATTTTACTCTTACCTGGACAGGTCTACCTCATGTTACATATGGAACCCTGAGAAAATACACCTATGAAAATAAAGAAATCTCCTGGGTAGAACAAACTGGGCCACATACCTGACCTCAGGCTCCCAGGGGACCCTCTGCTTCTGTGGGGGGGAGCAGCTAATTAAACATAAACAAGCTTAAAAAACAACAACAACAACAACAACAAAAAAAAAAACCACCTCATCTCCCATGGGAACATTCTCAGGCGACTTACTGCCCTTTTTTGACCCCCCTCCTTGGCCACCGTTCTATTTACTAGCTGTGACTCCTTACGCTGAGACTTTATTTCTCACCCTCCCTGACCAAAGTGGCTCCTGATTAACTGGATATTACTGCCTAGGTGTGTCAGAGGGCTCCCAGGGATTTCACTCTGGGGTTCCTTCCCTAGAGAGAGGTCTGCAAACCAAGTGCATCAGAGTACAATTGTGTTGCATCTGAAATACAAGCTCTTTCCATTCTGCGATTATCAGGGCATAGGTTGTTTTTCAAAAATGAAAACATATACAACAATTACAAAGTTCTCACTGAGAGTCAGCATAGCATACTGCTTAGGGCACAGGCTCTCCAGCCAGACCACCTGGGTTCAAATCCCAAATCACCAGTAAGTGCTCAATAAATGTTAGTTGTTATTTTACTTAAAATAAAAAACCCTTATTATGGTCTACAACCTACATGGTACGTTCCCTATCTCCCTAAACCTCACCTTGTTCTACTCTCCCCAGCCGTTCACAGCCTCACATGCCTCTTCAAGTTTCTCAAACATTACAGGTTTATTTGTCTCAGGGTCTTCCCACTTGTATTCCTTCCAGTATGGGATGTTCTCCCAGACCTAACTGGCTTCTTCTCACCACTCAGGCTTTGTGTTTCATGTCAACCCTTCTCTGAATCTATCCAAAATAGCTTCCCCTCCCCACTCCAATACATCACATAGTTTTGTCTTTTATAGCACTTATCACTAACCTACTTGTTGACTTGTCTCCCCCTGTCCATTTAAATGTAAACTCCATAGCAATAGGAAATCTTTTTTTTTTTTTTTCTGGCTGCACCTCACAACTTGTGGGATGTTAGTTCCCTGACCAGGGATTGAACCTGGGCCCCCAGCAGGGGAAGCGCAGAGTCCTAACCACTGGACCACCAGGGAATTCCCTCTTGTTCATCTTTCTTTATCCCAGAGCTTAGAATGGTAACTGGTACACTTGAGGTTCAATGAAAAGGAAAAAAGTTATCTGGTTCAAATCCCATCTGATTGTAAAATGCTAGCTACAAGAGAAAAGAGAATTTCAAAGAATAAAAAGATCTGGATCCTGTAATGGATACTTGTCATATTCTTAACAGCCAATCTTCTGAAAAATCATTCCCTAATCTGAGAAAAATCCCAGGTCATGAGTTCAGCCTCCCTACTGTAGATGTCGGAACTCAAATTCCCAGCGGCTCTTGCAGCTAGGATGAAGGCATGGGACCAGGCTCTACTTACCAGACACACCCTCATAAGACTGACTCAGTAAAGAGTGGTGGAAAGAAACTCTGCTCTCTGGCCCCTAGGCTGTGGCTGAGGTGTTGGGCTTTCTGGAAGAGCATGGAGCCAAGTCAAGTGAGTTTGGCGAGGCTGTGCTGCCAGCTTCCTCTAGTACTAGATGGAACAGCACAGCATAGAGTTCTCAGGTCAGTTCTGTGCATGGTCTTGGGCATCGTTCCTGGAAGTACAGTTTCGAGTCTTCCCCCAAATTCTCAAAAACACCTCAGATCACTTTAAAGCTTTTTTAAAAAAATTTTTTTACATTTTATTTATTTTGGGCTATGTTGGGTCTTCATTGCTGTGCATGGGCTTTCTCTAGTTGCAGTGAGCGGAGGCTAGTCTTCGTTTGGCGCACGGGCTTCTCATTGCGGTGGCTTCTCTTGTTGCAGAGCACGGGCTCTAGGCGCGCGGGCTTCAGTAGTTGTGGCACGCGGGCTTCAGTAGTTGTGGCACGCGGGCTCAGTAGTTGTGGCTCGCGGGCTCTAGAGCGCAGGCTCAGTAGTTGTGGCACACGGGCTTAGTTGCTCTGCGGCATGTGGGATCTTCCCGGGCCAGGGCTCAAACCCATGTCCCCTGCATTGGCAGGCGGATTCTTAACCACTGCGCCACCAGGGAAGCCCTCAGATCACTTTAATAAGCCCTTCTCTCAGTCAGTCAGGGTCAACTTCTGTTGCCTGTCCCACTGACAACCAGGTTTGCAGGAACTAGCAAAGCTGCCTAACTTTAGGATATCTGTCTTTACAGTATGAACTAGTTCCTCCTCTGTCCACCTGATTGTTTCCTGATATATATCAGAATTAGCTCACTTCCCAGGAGTAAGAAGTGTGACAGAGGCCAGCCATCTTTGTTCTCCTCTCCAGGTCTGTCATTTATTTCCACCTCTCCTTGGAAGAAACAGTCATAAGAAACCTGCTTTGTCTTTATAACAAAGGCCTATCATACTTTAAGCATGCCTATTCCAAAATGAGCTATAATATGTCTCACACTCAAAAAGTGATGTCTAATTTTGAATTTGATTATTAAACAATACCATCCTTTTATCATAAAACAAGAGTCTGTGTCAGAGGTTGCAAACTGGTGAGAAATTCTGACCTGCAGAGGGTTTTGTCTGGCCCACAACGCTTTTAGTCTTTAAAAATTGTACTCAGAGGGCTTCCCCGGTGGCGCAGTGGTTGAGAGTCCGCCTGCCGATGCAGGGGACGTGGGTTTGTGCCCTGGTCCGGGAAGATCCCACATGCCGCGGAGCGGCTAGGCCCGTGAGCCATGGCCGCTGAGCCTGCACGTCCGGAGCCTGTGCTCCGCAACAGGAGAGGCCACAACAGTGAGAGGCCCGTGTACCGCAAAAAAAAAAAAAAAATTGTACTCAGAGATACAAACATTTTACATTTACATCTGTGATTTCTGATGATTATAGCCTGCCACACAACAATCAGTTAGAGAATAGAGGCCCCCTTTTGATATATCATGGATTGTTCAATTTGCCTCTACTATATACTCACATACCCAATTTTTGCTTTTAATTTTGTTGCATAATACGTTGGAAGTTGGGCAAACTACCTGCCATTTCATGAAAAAGCTATTTAATAAGTACACAAACATAAACACACCAACATTTTATACTGCTATAAAACACTGGAATAGATTAAATCAAAATAGAAAAGGTAAATTAAAGGGGAGAGGCGGGGAGCTGTTCAGTGGGTATAAAGTCTCAGTCACGCAGGATGGAGGCTTCTGGAATCTGGTGCCCAGCATGTGCACAGAGTTGACAATATTGTATTGTACATGTGGCGACTGTCAGGAGGGTGAATTTTAAGTTATGTGGGGGTATTTTTGCCACAATAAAAAAAAATGTAATTCACAACATTAACAGAAGAAAAAAGCACATAAAAATGCAGAACTATACAGAATTTTATTTAATCTGATAGGAGGTATTTATCTACAGTAAAGCAATAACAAGTAATATTGGTTAAATATTCAAAGTTCTTCACCTGAAACTGCAAAGGAGAGAAGAATGTTCATTATTTCACTTTAATTCAATATTATATTTGGCATTCTGGCCATACAGTAAAGACAAAAATAAAAATAACAGGTTGGACAGGGACAAAAGGACAGGGGAGGGCAGAAGGCTGGGACTTGGGACTTGAAGATTCCAAAGCAAGCCAAACCACACAGTTTAGAAATTTCTGTTTGTGTCCACATAAGGTGGACCCTGAAGTTAAGTCTAAGAAAACAACAGCAATTTATAAAAGAAACTGACATGCTACAAAGGTGGTTTCTATCTTGCTAGACTGTAAATATCTTACTTGGCTATTAACTGAAAATATTTAATCGAATGACCACTTCCCAGCTAATTTTCATTTTAATGTTTTAACAATTTACATTTTAAACACTGAATTCTCTAGGGCATGTTCCATCATTTGAATTAGAAATAACACCCAAAGAATGTCTTAGTAAACAATAAACTTATCTTAACTATATCATCCATGATCAATTCAGTAACTATATTACACCTTTCCAAGCAATAAAATGGACAACTTTAAAGAGCTTTTTAATTGGGAGATTTAAAAAAAAAAAGGCAGGACACGCAAATGACCTGCAGTTCAAAACACAAAGTCCTGTCACTTACATTCTATCCCACCTGTTCAACACACCATCCAAGTGCTGCAAACACAAGACAGTTCAGAGGAACAGTGTTATAACCCCTTAATTGCTACATCACCCAGTAAGTTACAATTAAAAAGCTCCTTGTAAAAAGAAGTCCACCTATCCGCAGATATTGGAGAATCCCAGGCTGTTCCGTACATTACTGAAAAAAATGCAAATACATTCATAAAGGCAAAAAAACTTTAGGTAACATGACAACCCACATCTTTCGCCGGTCAGACTCTACCGGCCATCTCAGTATCGCGGAAATGTTCCATCGATTTTGGCAGCCCAGGCCATGAGGCCTCCCACAACATCCCGAACTGTTAAAGAGTCTAAGTCTGTCCAGGACTGCAGGATCTTCACGGCTTTCTGGGAGTCATTGCCCAGTTTGCAGATCACATAAATGGGGAGAGATACCCCTTCCTGTGTGCCCTGCTTCCCTTCCCGGATTGCTTCTCCCAAGAGTTTCAGGCTCTCCGCATTCCTCCGTTCCAAATGTTTCAAAGGGATGTGTAGGGAGTGAGGCAACCGACACAGGTCCACCTCCACTGGAGGCCTGACGTCCAGCAACACGTGGGGTGACCCGGAATCCAGAAGTCGCTTATAGTCGACGACAGAAATTCGCTCCTCTGGTTTCAGTAACTGTAGGGAGCGGCACTTATCGGTGGCCGAGGAGCCACAGAAGCTTTCGTAGTCCTGCAGATCAGTCACAGTGGGCCGCTCCCCACAAGCTGCACAGTCGGGCCTGCGCCTCCGCAGCCGAATACAGCGGAAATGACCTCCGAGGGCATCAAAGAGCAACAGGCTGCCACTGTAAGAGGGGCCCAGACCTGCAGCGATCTTCAACACTTCCAGCGCCTGCAGGCAGCCCAGGACCCCGGTAACCACACCAAGCACCCCGCCATCCGCGCAGCTGGTCACCGTCTCCGCCGGAGGTGGTTGCGGAAACACGCAGCGATAGCAAGGCCCACCGCCGTAGTGGTAGACTGTGAGTTGGCCCTCGAAGCGCAGGGCGCTGGCCGACACGAGGGGCCGGCCGGTTAGCACACAGGCGTCGTTAACCAGGTAGCGAGTGGGCACGTTGTCGGAGCAATCAGCCACCACGTCATAGCGGCCAACCAGGTCTAGCGCCGTGGCTGGCGTAAGCGCCTGGGCGTAGGGCACGCACTCCACCGCCGAATTGAGACGGCGCAGTGTAGCGGCAGCCGAAAAGACCTTGGCCTGGCCGGCCAGTGCCTCGCCGTGCAGCACCTGGCGGGCCAGGTTGCTCACTTCTACTACGTCGTAGTCCACAAGGCCCAGGCGGCCGACGCCGGCCGCTGCCAGGTACTGCGCCAGTGGGCAGCCGAGCCCCCCGCAGCCCACGACCAGCACGGACGCGGTCGCCAGGCGCAGCTGTCCCTGCACGCCCAGCTCAGGCAGCACGAGCTGCCGGCTGTAGCGCAGAATCTCATCTCGGGACAGGGCGGCCTTCGGCGGCAGGGGAGACACCGGAACCAACCGCTCTGACTCCTGCTCGGCCAGAAGAGCCGCCGCCAGCCTCCGCTTCAGGGAACTCAGCTCCTCCTCACGCTGGGCAACTTCAGCCTGCAAAGTAAGCACCTCCTCCCTGGCCGCCATGGCAGCCTCTTTGGGAGGTTGTCAAAGGCATTTCCGTTTCCGGCTTTCCCTCGTCTTGCGACTGGAATAAACTAAACAACTCTATGGAGCTTGGGGAAAGGTGATTAACAGGTATGTATTTTTCTGAAGCAACCGTCAGATTCAACTTGAAAGAGTCACAAGTCCTGACTGTTTCCAATGGAACTACGCAGAAAGCCTTAGGAGGTCTAGAACTCGCCACCCGGACCATCCCCCTCCTGCCGGCTTTAGTACGTTCCGACGCGTCCTCTTCCCGCGCCGCGTTGACGTCATTCCGCTTCCGGCGCCTGGTGCAGCTCTGCCATGGCCTCCGGGGAAGCGAGTGGACCGTCTACTAGGTCTCCGCGGGAGCCAGAGCCGCGCACCCCGCGACAAGACAAGTATTCGGTGCTTTTGCCCACCTACAACGAGCGCGAGAACCTACCGCTCATTGTGTGGCTGCTGGTGAAGAGCTTCTCCGAGAGGTAGCGCGCCCGGCCGCCCTCCTAGAGGAATGAGATGAGCTGGCTTTCCCGGCCTGGGTGTCGGCAGTTGGCTGCGAGAGGCGGCCCCCTGCCTGGCTTCTCTTCTGTCTCCCGCTGGAAGCCTTGGGGAGGAAGCCACCCTACGAGGAAGGAGGCGGATACTTCCCGGGTTCTCTCTGTGTCTCGGGTTCTTATCTCTGCCCTTGGGTTTTGTGACACACTCCTTTATTATACACTCCCTTATACCTCACCCCGCTTTTTTCTTAGAAGGGCTGGCCCCCCTTTTACTTGTTTGCTTTTATTGTTTTATTTTATATTTGGCATGCGCCCGCAGCATGTGGGATCTTAGTTCCCGGACCAGGGATCGAACCCATGTTCCCTGCGTTGGGAGCTCAGAATCTTAACCACCGGACCGCCAGGGAAGTCCCTAGCCACCCTTTTAATTACTGCGAGGCCGAAAGCCTGACCTCACTCCTCCCTCTATCTAGGTGGTTAGGATCTGCGGCAGGAGCCAGGACTCTCGGTGAGGCCGCTCACTCCCGCCCGGGTGCTGAGGGCTTATGTAAGCATGAGGTTTGGGCTCTGTGGGTTAGGGAGCTGCTGCTGGGCTGGACATCCTTTCTGGAGAGGGCAGAAGGGCAGATTCGCTGGTGGATATTTGATGTGATTGTTAGAAACAGAGATTTTGGAGTTGAATTTGAAAGAGTTATACAGTTTTTTTTAAACTTCAGAAAATCGTGGTATCAGTACGAAGTAACTTGTTTTACAGTTGCACCAATGGGATCATGTGTAAATCTTTGAAGATCTTTCCATATCAGCACATACAAACTTCGCAAATTATTGTGAAAATTGGGTAATATCATATGGCTGTGTTATAATTTTTCTAACCGGGTCATATCAATGAACACGGATTATTTCCAGAGTTTTTCTGTTTTTCTCTTTTGACTTTAACTTTACAAATGAGAATAGGGACTTTGTGCACAACGTATTTAACAGCATTGAGAAAAGTGCTTGACATGTAAGAAGTGCTCCTTACACATTCTTACTTTTACTAGTATACCGTGGATAAAGTCTTTGTGCTGTAATTGCTGAGTCGACAGAGATGTGCTTAGATTGATACTTAATGATAAATTGCTCTCAAAAAAGATAGTACCGGCTTAGGACTCTCCAACATTCATCAGAGAGGGCCTGTTGCCCCACCAACCAGCCAGTTTTATTAAACCTACATTGTTGGAAGTGTTAATTGGTGAAAGATACTGCTGTTTTGATTATAATTCTTTGAATGAAATAACTATCCTCACATTCACGGCTTTTCAAAGTTTTTTTATCCGTAGCTTTTAACCCTTTTTTCTTTAAGTTATATTTTGATTTCTCAAGCTCTTTCCAGATGAGAGAAATTGTCATGTAGCTGATCTTGTTGAAGCTTGTCTTCTGATTATACAATATTTTTTGCTCTATTCTTTAATTTTTTTATGTAGTGCAGTTTACCTTTCAGTAGTTTCTGGGTGGATTTTTTTTAATCAAAATGAAGTTTAATGACGGAAACAGCTATTTTCTTTTCAGACGGCAGTCAGGTAATCTAAAGTGTGCTCAGCTCGTTTCCTTTAACTACCTCACCCTCAGGTGGTGTGGGTGCTTTGAAGTGGAGAGGGCAGTAATTTTGCTTATGAATGACTCCATTTGTTTATGAAGTATATCTCTTTCAGAACAACAACTAGAATTAACATTTTAACTTTTTTTTTAAGTGTTTATTGAATGTGTTACAATATTGCTTCTGTTTCATGTTTTGGTTTTTTTGGCCACGAGGCATGTGGGATCCTAGCTCCCTGACCAGGAATGGAACCTGCACCCCCTGCACTGGAAGGCAAAGTCCTAACCAGTGGACCACCAGGGAAGTCCAACATCTTAACTTTTTTTGGCTTTACGAGCCAAATTTAATGCACTGTTGGAAACTGAAGTCATCTTATGTACTCTTAGAAGATAGGATGTGTTTTGCTTTCTTCCAAGTTTGCTGGGGCCGACTTTTTAAAGCTTTTAACAATAGAATGTGTTTTCTGGTTGATTTCCTCGCATTTGTTTCTTCAAGCAGGACCAGAGGAAGCAGAATGTTGGGTTTCGGGGGTTTGTCTGTATCTCCTTTTCTTTCCCCTTAAGTTTCCCAATAAAGTTAACAAAAAGAATGTTTTCTTTAAAGGGAGGTGGGGAGAGATATGATGGTGATCACAGGTACATCCAAGTATTGTGCTGGCTTGTTTTTAGAATAAAAACTGTCACATGAAGTTAATGGGAACAACGAAAAGATGTTAATTTTGAAGCACTGACATCTTTTGTCATTCTATGCTCTTTTGGTTTTTGGGGGGTGTTGGGTTTTTTTGTTTGTTTGTTTTGATAGTGTGGGATAATGGGTATAACTGTTTGAAATAGTGATGTAAAAGACTGTCACCATTCTCAAGTGGGTATTTTAAGGGTGAAATTAAATCAGATTTATCTATTCATGGATTAAATTAAAAAGAATAATCACCCAGAGCTATTCAGCTGACTTGATATCTTTAAATATATTTTTGCAATATTTTATGTAACTAAGACTTGATATTAAAGTTCCACAATTCCATTCCCAAGTAGGTATAAAATTTTATATGATATCCTATCGTATATAATATATATGATCACTATAATTTTTTTAACGAAAGAGTATGTTTTCTGTGAGAATTTTAACATATCAGGACTGTATAGCATTTTCCAGCAACGTACGTAGTTGGGAGGTGACATAGTAAATATTTGACATTTATGTCATTTGATAATTAAAGTTTTCCTTGGTGCTTAACATGGCAATAAATTTCCACTTATACTGGGGAGGAATTAGTGATTTTAAAATCATTTTTTCATTTGAGACTACTGTCTCCAAGCAGTAGTTTAAATTTAAAAAAATTTAATTTTTTTTATTTTAGTGGCTTCAACTATGAAATTATAATCATAGATGATGGAAGCCCAGATGGAACAAGGGATGTTGCTGAACAGTTGGAGAAGATCTATGGGTCAGACAAAATTGTAAGTCATTTTTCTATCATATCAGTTATGTTTATATTGGGGAAAGATGATGGATGAACAGTGCTTAAATTCAGTCTGTCTAGAAACTGAAAAAGTTAAAGAGCAACTTACACACTTGGGGTTTAGATGCATTTTCATTGTGCTTGAGATTTTACATGTCTTTGATATGTTGAGTCAGTGGTAGGTTTACAGCAAGATAGTGAGCCTTTGGATGAACTCTGTTTTTATGTCTGACTCTGCAGATCAGTTTCCTTGAGGGGCAGAATTAAAGCATGAAACTGAAATGAGAAGGAATATTGGTAGAGCTAGGTTGCAGTTAGTAATGTGTCTTGTTCTTTAGCACTCCCTTTCTCTAGGTATTCTCATACTGTCAGTAGAGAATCCTGCCTACAGCTAGCTTGTAGCTGGGAACGGTGACTGATTGTTTTCATGTGAAGCATGATTTTTCAGGGAACTTGGCATTTTTATTTTTATCTGTAGACCAGTCTTGTGGAAGTATTTGGACTGACTTTCTGAGTCTTAAACTTTAGATATTCCCACTGCGCCTTAAAGCCTGTTGTTCTTCTGCAGGAGTAACTGAGGCAGATGTAGAGTTCATTTTGTAATAGCTTTGTAATTTTCATTTTTGATCAGTGTTTTGGCTTTATAAACGTTGGAGCATACTTGTGAGATCACTTCAGCTAATTCTTGGGCCAAAAGCATACATTAAATCCAGGTTTACTTAGAAAACACATTCTAGGCTTGGGGTATTTTGTAATTTGTATAGACCAGAATTTCTCAATCTCAGCACTACTGACCTTGGGACCTGATAGGTCTTTGCTGTGAGGGACTGTCGTGTATGTTGTAGGATGTTAGGATCATCCCTGGACTCTACCCACGAGATGCAGCAGCAGCCCCCCTCCTCAGTGTGGCAACCAAAAATACCTCTGGATAACATCGAGTGTCCCTCCCTTTGTGGGCAGAATTGTCCCTCTTCCCAACAGAGAACGATTGATATAGGAATAAAGAAGTCTCTTGGAATAGCCAGGACCTGGAAGCAACCTAAATGTCAATCAACAGAGGAATGGATAAAGAAGATGTGGTACATATATATACAATGGAATATTACTCAGCCATAAAAAGGAACGAAGAAGTCTCTTGGAGAACCTTTATTGATATTTGCATTTCAAGAAATGGCAATTAAGCATCATAAAGAATAGGCTTGGGCTTCCCTGGGGGCGCAGTGGTTGAGAATCTGCCTGCCAATGCAGGGGACACAGGTTCGAGCCCTCCTCTGGGAAGATCCCACATGCCGCGGAGCAACTAGGCCCATGAGCCACAATTACTGAGACTGCTCGTCTGGAGCCTGTGCTCCGCAACAAGAGAGCCCGCGATAGTGAGAGGCCCACGCACCGCGATGAAGAGTGGCCCCCACTTGCTGCAACTAGAGAAAGCCCTCGCACAGAAACGAAGACCCAACATAGCCATAAATACATACATACATACATACGTAAATAAAATTTAAAAAAAAAAGAATAGGCTCTGGGTCCAGATATTCTTGGTTAGTCCCAATAATGAAATAATTTCTATGCAGTTGGAGGAGATCTTAGTTGGTGAGAAGCATTTAAAGAAATGTGTTACTCTTATATACATGGTAAATCTATCCTGTACTAGAGGTTCTTTCCATCTCACAGACGAGCAATTCACAGAACTAGCACACCTCAGTCCTCTCTGAATGTCTGCAGATGTACAAGTGTACAGAGGAGATAAAAACTGAGATTTTCATCCTTCTAGCAGTGACTTCCGATAATGCTAGGTTCATATTTTTGGCCAACAGTTCCTCAGTTTTTATTAAGTTCTGGGCCAGGGCTACTGATTCACATAATGTATAGAATACTTTCATTATGCACTCCCATTTAATCTGGGAACATCAACCTAACAGTGTTTTGAATACTTTTGTCAAAGAACCTCAGCCTTGAGGTGTGATTGATTGATCTTAAGGAATGCCTGATGAATTGATCTCAAATTCTAAAACAACATGGTCTTCAAAGGGTTCCACTTTTCCCATCAATCCAACAAAATTTAAAATACTGAGGAAAAAATATCATTTACTATCATGATTTCCGTGTGGTACCAGGGAAATTCCCTATTCATTCATTATTTTATCACTTTTAGGTCATTTAAACTAGAATATTACGTGTGTGCGCGTGCGCACGCGCCAATAACAAGCTATGCCAGGGAGGGCACTTGCTTGCTTTTTAGGTGACATATATATATTTAGTTGGGGGAAAAATTAGGAACCACTTTACAATACCTCAGATAAAATATTCACAGATGCTTTGTTAGCCTTTCAAACTGGCTGAAATGAATATTTTAGAAAAAAAGCTAAAGAAAAAAAAATTTAACTCTTGAGGTGAGGAAACAGACTAGAGGTTAAGTGACTTTCCAAGGGTACATAGGTAATTAATAAATGGCAGGAGTGGGACCATAGAAGAATTGGAGGCACATATTCTGAACTGTTAACAGTGATCACAGGGCAGGGAGATATGAGATTTGGAGGGCTTCTATTATGTTTGATGTACATGGCTTGTTTCATCCCCCAACTTGAGATCAGATAGACTCATCTATATTTTGTCATTATTTATAGTTTAGTATTTTTAAAAATTGTTTTGATAATGAAGTGTAACACACATTCATTACTTTTTAAATGTCAAGCATAACTATAGGATTGAGAGATTTGACTACTTAAAAATATTTGGTTCATCCCCAAATACCAACATATTTTCTCTGACAAAGAGATAAGTATCCTAATCAAATGTACAGAAATAAATATTCATGAAAACAAGAACTACAGGGCTTCCCTGGTGGTGCAGTGGTTGAGAGTCCGCCTGCCGATGCAAAAAAAAAAAAGAACTACAGATGGTCAAAAGTGAAAAAAATATGAGCCTCACTGATAAGAATTGCAAAATAGAGTACGATTAGCCTTTTCTTAGCTGCAGATTTATTTTTATTCTTTCTCCCAACCCGTTTTCGAGAGTACAGTAAAACAGATCCACTCAAATGGTGTTGAGCCTAGTGGAAATTGATAATCGTTTTCTGAAGTGTCACCAAGATTTTCTACGATAAAGATTTTTACAAAGTAAGTTTTTTTGTCAAACAAATCATAGTGTCGTATGGTATTTTCTAAGCAGTTGTGGTAAGCATTCTTCAGGGTATGTGCCCTGTACCCTTACACACACTTCCTGTGAATTCACAGCTTCTTCTGATGACGGCTGAGTGAGGTGAGCTCTGTGTGCCCATTACTGCCCCGGGGTCACACAGCAAATTAGCAGGGGGGTTCCATAGTCATCTACTAAGCCATCCTGCCTCGTGTAAGAAAAAGCAATCATACTGATGTGAGGAGGGAAAAAAAGGAGAGGGGTGGAATTAGCAGTCTGAAAGTAAAGCACAGGAGATGAAACAATTTGAACTTTTTATTACATAAGAAGTAAACAAGTATATTCTTTTTTTTTTTTTTTTTTTTTGTGGTACGTGGGCCTCTCACTGTTGTCTCCCGTTGCGGAGCACAGGCTCTGGACGCACAGGCTCAGCGGCCATGGCTCACGGGCCCAGCCGCTCTGTGGCACGTGGGATCCTCCCGGACTGGGGCACAAACCCGCGTCCCCCACATCGGCAGGCGGACCCTCAACCACTGTGCCACCAGGGAAGCCCAACAAGTATATTCTTGTCAAATGTAAATATTACCAGTAAAACTGAATAGGCCTCTGATGAGCATTTCTTGATCTGCATCCCAGTCCCTTCTCCAGGGGGAGAACCCCGGTCCACATTTTGGTATATGTTACCCCAGACCTTTTTGTGCACGTGTGTGTGTGTCTACATCTATAGAACCAGGTAATGTGGTTTTACATGTGTGTTTTTGTTTTTGAACAGAAATGCAGTCTTCCTGTGTCATTCTGTTACTCTTTTGTTTTTGTTTTTTTTTTTTGCGGTACGCGGGCCTCTCACTGTTGTGGCCTCTCCCGTTGCGGAGCACGGGCTCCAGACGCGCAGGCTCAGCGGCCATGGCTCATGGGCCTAGCTGCTCCGCGGCATGTGGGATCTTCCCGGACCGGGGCACGAACCCACGTCACCTGCATCGGCAGGCGGACTCTCAACCACTGCGCCACCAGGGAAGCCCTCTGTTACTCTTTAATTATACCTTGGTCGTCTTTTGTCACCAGATTACCTCATTCTTTTAACTGCTCCATGGTACCCTATCTATGTAACGTGGTTTGTATTTTATATAAACTTTTGAACGTTCTGAAAATTATAAATAACAAAATTATCCTTTGTTTGAAAAAAAGATTTTTAGCTAAAACATACGGTTATAGAAAATCTAAGATGAACTTTAAAGGATTTGCTTTTTCAGGGCAAATACCAGATGAGGTCAGTATTTTGTCAGTAACAGTCAAGCACAAAATCAAATAAAACCTGACATGTCTGGTTTGATTTTGTTCAGTGAATAGTAATTATTATAGATGATTGATTGAATGTCTAGTTCTCCTCTATATAAAAACTCATGGGGTAGGAATGTATTTTATCATCTTTGTTCCTCCCCTAGACCTATAGCAGCTTGCGTGTAGTTTTTAAAAAAAAGAGAAAATCTATCCTGTTTAAATTAAACTGCAAATACTTTGGAGATTGCAGTCTGAGGCAACCTGCTTACCCACTGGCAAGTGCCGGGGGGCAGGGGAGGGAGGAGGATAAGAAATGCTCAGTAGTTAGTCTACTTGAGCCCCCTGCCTCAGAAACTTAGCACTAAAACCTTGGCATTCTACTTTTCCAGAAATTTAGAGAAAAAGGGAAATAACAACTAAGTCAGTGTTTATATATGGAGCAAGAAGTGTAGAAAGACTAATTGACAAACTGTAAGGAGAAAGAATTTAATCTTAGGAATATAACCTGAAATCATGTCATTGGACCAATAGAGAATAAGATGAGGTCATCCAAGCATAGAGTCAAGATAAGTGGATGGAGTATCAACATTTAAAATCACAAAGGGAATTGAGAAAACAAGCATGGCTATCAAATATTCCAAAAAGGTATAGAATAAGTGAGTTAAATACTCAGTTTTCCTAGGAAGGAATCAATAGATATTGCTTAAAATGATAAATCAAGTAATAGACATAAAAAAATGTTTTTTTGGTGGATAGCTCTGGGGTGCGGCAGGGGGCGGAGTTTAAGATTTGGTCTGTGGGGTTTGGGTGAAAGAATGTTACTTTTCCTTGAAAGCTATTAAATTATTTGATTTGTTACTAAATGCTTTTTTTACTTTGGCAAAAAATGTTAAGCATATTCTGCTTTAAGGTCTAATAAATGCAGCTGTATTTCTGTTAAAATGAGTGAGCACTTATTAAAAAAGAGTTTTTATTAGTCAGATTTTCTATTATTTGTGTTAAAATGCCATTTCTTATTCTTACAGCTTCTAAGACCACGGGAGCAAAAGTTGGGACTAGGTAAGTAGAACCTCTCACCCCTCATGCCTGCTCCTTGCCTTGGTAAGATTATCCAGTGTGTATTTCCCCAGTTTGGAACAGGGCCAAAATACAGTCACCTCCTGTGATGGTTTTTAATGATCTTAATGATATTCAGATGGTTTAACTTGAATTGCCTGTATGAGGCAAAGCCCACTTAGGAAAACAGAAACCACTGTAATTCTTTCAATATAGGGAATTTAATACAGAGAATCTGGTTACACAGGTGAAGGAATTGCTGAGAAGCCAAATGGAACAGTGGGGCTACTCAGAGATTAGTAGCAGCTGGAGCTCACTACCGCTCCTGGGCTGGAGCAACAATGGAGGAGATGGTGTTTTTAGAGCGGGGAACCCGGGCTGCCCAGAGGAGCTAGAATGGTGGAGTCAGGGATGCTTGGCAGAAGTGGGAGCCATGGATGGAATCTGGTCCATGCTGGGAGGCAGAGTAAAGGGGAGGACACTTGGACTTTTCCCCTTCTCCTTGAGATCTTCCTTCTTCCTGTGCCTCCCAAAGCTGCTTGGAAACCAGTTGACAAGAAAACAAATATAGTACCCTGCAAAGAACAGAGAAGGGATCTAAGGGCAAACATTTAGACCAGCACACTGCCTTAGCTGTAAGTCTTTTGAACAGTTCTTGAAGTTACAAGTTTTTAAAAGGTGTTTATTTTTTTAAAAGGAAGCTTTTCCAGCTTTAAAATGTAAGGGGTTATAGAAAAGCTCAGATGAGGTCAGTCATTCTAAGATGAAAATCTTGAATGCCTTTATTTCTATTGTTGGTCACAGCTGCTTTATGTTGAAAAGTGGTATAATTTTACTGAAAAATTGGGGGAGCATGGAGGAAGCACAGTTCTTGAAAATTGAGTATCTGCTGTCCTGAAGACCCTCAGTTTCATGGCATGATCAAATGTTCTGAATATCTGAATCCAGAAGGTTCTTTGGGATTGAAATAATTTTGAAACTGCCATGAAAGCCACCAAGAATTACTAACCCATCAGTGGAAATCCAAAAAGCTGTGGGTAGTCATGTTTTTTAAAAATTAATTAATTAATTAATCTGGTTGGCTCTTAGTTGCAGCAGGTGGGCTCCTTAGTTGTGGCTCACCAGCTCCTTAGTTGCGGTTTGCAGGCTCCTTCGTTGCGGCATGCGTGTGGTATCTAGTTCCCTGACCAGGAATCGTACCTGGGCCCCATGTGTTGGGAGCGTGGAGTCTTAACCACTGTGCCACCAGGGAAGCCCCTGGATAATCACTTCTTAACAAAAGAAGTCAGAAGAGTTCTGCCTTTCTAATAAGATACTGTAGTGATTTGGGGCTAGAGAATGCAGGAATTCCCACATCCTGTTCCTGACCAGTCACCCTTACCTGCCAAGTCCCCGAGGAATATTTAAGCATGAGGGTGGCTAAGTAATTGCTAGTTGCACCTTTGGCCCCAGATACAGGGCTCTAGTGTGCCAGGCTTCCAGTGTAGAATACACTCACTGCGTAGCTTTTGTGGGACAGGGGTGATGGGCTGAGCAGAAGCAGAGAGACTGGTTAGGTAGGGATCCACGCATCAGAAGATGGTGCCCGGGACTAAAGTGAAATTGGAGACGAAAGAATGAAATTCAGAGTTTTGTTTTTTTTAAGGGCTTCAAATGCTTGGCCCTTTTATTTATTTATTTATTTATTTTTGGTTGTGTTGGGTCTTCATTTCTGTGCGAGGGCTTTCTCTAGTTGTGGCAAGCGGGGGCCACTCTTCATCGCGGTGCGCGGGCCTTTCACTATCGCGGCCTCTCTTGTTGCGGAGCACAGGCTCCAGACACACAGTCTCAGTAGTTGTGGCTCACGGGCTTAGTTGCTCCGTGGCATGTGGGATCTTCCCAGACCAGGGCTCAAACCTGTGTCCCCTGCATTAGCAGGCAGATTCTCAACCACTGCGCCACCAGGGAAGCCCGAGAGATGTTTTTGATGGAGAATAACAAATAGGATGTTAGAGGACTAATGTATGCTTTTCAGAGGTGCTTAGCAATTTCTTCCCTGTTCAGATATATACCTGAGCATTTCTGGTGATTTCCTTTAATGGATATAAATATTTTCATTTTTAGGAACTGCATATATTCATGGGGTGAAACATGCCACAGGAAACTACGTAGTCATCATGGATGCTGATCTCTCACACCATGTGAGTGGTATATTTCTTTAGAGGCTATTTATGATAGTCTTAGCCTGTTTTACTGACCTACTCTTTATTCTTTCTAAATTTCAGCCAAAATTTATTCCTGAATTCATTAGGTAGGTATTTCTAATATTTGAAAGAATTATTCAAATCATTTACCTTATATTGATTTTGTACTTATTTTCATTTTTCATTCATTAAAAATACTCATGCTATTTTAAGTTTGCTATCAAAAATGAAACCAAGGTATAGCTTTGAGACATGTAAATATTTAGTTATGTGACTAAATGATATCTTTTAGGAGCCCTGAGAGGAGTAATCAACAGATAATTCCTTTGTTACCTAATTCTTACAGACTACAGAAAAATATGAAAAGCAGCTTCCCTGTTAAATGGAATTAAGCCCTGCATCGTAAGAGTAGAACACTGTGAATACCTGGGGTTTATTCCAGGAATGCCAAAATCAGGAATCGGTCAAAAAAATTCATTTATCACATTAACAAAGAAAGCAGCATGACTGGGGACTTCCCTGGTGGTCCAGTGGCTAAGACCCCACACTCCCAATACAGGGGGCCCAGGTTGGATCCCTGGTCAGGGAACTAGATCCCACATGCATGCTGCAACTTAGCGTTTGCATGCCACAACTAAGGAGCCTGCTGGCCGCAACTAAGGAGCCTGTGTGCTGCAACTAGGACCTGGCACAGCCAAATAAATAAATAAATATTTTTTAAAAAGAAAAGAAAAGAAGCGTGATTAAGTCTATAGATGGTAAAGCGTATTTGGTAAAATTCACTAGCCATTGCTAATTAAAATTTTAATGTAGAAATAGAAGGAAACCATACTGAAGGAAAACATACTGAAGACAACCTGGTCCTAACACAAAGGTCTTACTTTTTGTTTTTGGTTTTGGTTTTTTTTGGCCACACTGCGTGGCTTGCAGGATCTTAGTTTCCCGACCAGGGTTTTAGTCCAGGCCCTCAGCAGAGTCCTAAGCACTGGACCACCAAGGAATTTCCCCACAAAGGTCTTATTAAATGGTAAAATGTTGAGTCATTTCCAATAAACTCTTCAATGATTATAGGCGTACCACCTATCATTAAACATGGAGATTTTAAGTAATGTTGTAACATAAGAGTTTAGTATATATTGGTAAAGGATACAAAATTACATTTATTTGCAGGTAATGTAACTATATTTTTAGAAAACCCAAGAGACCATGACACCTCTCAGAATAAGAATTTGGAAGCTGTTCTGAATGTAAGCTAAATACACAAAAACAGAATCAGATCAGGTCACTCACCTATTTAGAACACTTCCAGGAGTTCCTGTGAACACATGGGGAAAAATCCACACTCCTTTACTTGCCCCTCAAACCACTCGTGATGTGGCCCCTGCCTTGCATTCTGAACTCATCTTGTGCCCCTCCCCCTTGCCTGAAGTGCTCTTTCACTGCTCCTTAATGGCCAACTACTCCTTGTTTGATCTCTGCATAAAAGTCACCTCAGAAATACCTTCTCTGCTTAGATCACCAATACACAAAAGCTCCTTTGACCTGATAAGGCAGTAGAACCAGTGGAGTAGAAAATGGGTGAAAGATACAAGCAGGCCATGTGTAGAAGTCCAAATGGCTAATAAACCTAAGAGAAGATATTCACCCTGGGATGTAGTCAGGGAAATGCAATTAAAATAACCGTGTGTTACTATTAGTTTTTCAAAATTAAAGACATATAGAACAATACATCCAGCACCAATAAGATGATAGAAGATGAACATGGATATTGCTGGAGGAAGTATGAGTTACTACAGCCTTTTTGGAAAGTAATTTCTGGTGATATCTGTTAGAATTAAAAATACTCATAAGCTTTGCTTTAGCAATTCTGTTGAAAGCTCAACAGCTTTTTCTAATTGCCAGCTAATTTATTTTTTTCTGCAGGAAGCAAAAGGAGGGTAATTTTGACATTGTCTCTGGAACTCGCTACAAAGGAAATGGAGGTGTATATGGCTGGGATTTGAAAAGGAAAATAATCAGGTATATATGTATGTGCTCATGATTTCTCTATTTTTTTTTTAGTGTAACTACTAGAAATACGTTTTTAACAGGTATTTGGATTAAATTACCATGCTGCCTTGGAGTTTGTGGGATCAGATTGTAACTTCCAGAAAGTATTCCCAGATAGCTTCTTACCCACAGTTTTTCCTGTGTTAGAGTATTGTATTTTGGATGGTTTTCACTTGGGAAAAATTTGCATAAACCTTTGAACCTTTCGTAGAAATGGTCTAATTCAGCACAGTTTGTTCTGCTGGACCTTCAGCTTTGATTTAAGTGAACTATTCATCTATATTTTTGGACTAAATATGTAATTTTTTCCATATATATTTTTCAATAATTTAAGACACTTCATGATTTCAGCTTTTACTAAGCAGCATAAAGTAGTGAGGCTTTGGAGGCAGACCTGGGTTAAAGTCCTGATTGTGTCTTTTAATTACTTGTGTCCCCTTGCATATTTTACCTTTTCTAGGCTTACTTTCCTCATGATAAGATGGAAATAAAACAAACTGTTTCAGTTTTCTATTACAGTGTAACAAACCATCCCAAAACTGAGTGACTTACAGCAACAATTTATTGTTTCTCACAATTCTGTGGTTTGGCTACTGGTTCCTCTGCTGACTTCACCTGGGCTCACTCATGCAGTTTCCTTCAGCTGGAGGCTCCAAGATGGCCTTATTCATATGTTTGGCAGTTGGTACTGGTTGTTGGCTGGGCCATCTCAGTTCTCCTGCATGTGGCCGCTTACCTGGGAAGCTAGATCAGCTTCTTTACATGGCATCCTAAGGGCAGCACCCAAAAGTACCAAGGCTGCAGCTGCAAGGACTCTTGAGTCCTAAGCTCTGGGGCTAACACCAAATTAATTTTTGGTCAAAGCAAGCCCATAATCAAGGGGTGGGGAAATAGAATCCACCTCTTGATGGGAAGACCCACAAAGAATATTTGACCATATTTAATCTATGGCACCTAGGTTGTTGGGAAGATGTGTTTCTATCTCTAAAGGATCTATATAGCTTATTGCTTTTTGTGTAACAACATAACTTTATATAAATTCTTACTGATAGTATTTTTTATCACCCACTTCATTCCTATTGAAGGTTCTGTTAGGTTAATGTCACTTTTGCCTCTTAACTGTTAAACCTTGGGCAAGTATTTCAAACATGTAAGAGCCTCAGTCTTCAGTGAAATGAAGGGGTCGGATGACTCAGTGGTTTTCAATCCTCCTGAGCACTGAAGTCATGTAGGGGGAAAATTATACACAACTGCTCCCTGTTTGTCCTCCCTTTCTTGTGCACACACATACTGCAGACCATTTGAGTGGATCTCCAGAGGTGGTGCAAGAGCATCAGTATTTTTCACAGGCTCCCAGATGATTCTGTTGTGCAGCCAAGGTTGAGAGCAACAAATCAGTGATCTCTCAGGCCTCTCTGAATTGTTCATTAAAGCTACTATTTAAAATCAGGGAGTCCCAGTCAGAGACAATTTACAACGTTTAGTCGGATCATTTAGTTGTATTGAGTTGTATCTGTCATTAGTTGTTAATGTCTGCACTGACTGTATAGTATAAACTCCTGAGAAAGAGTCTGTATCACTTGCTCAAGGTCTCATTTGTATGGTCCAGAACCAGAATTGAACCCAAGTCTGTCTGACTCTTGCTGCATTTTAATTAAAAGACCCCAATTTTAAAATGCATTATCTTAAATAGATGTACAAATATATACATACAGACACGCACACATACACATAAATACATATACACTCACATTCCTTTGATTACACCCATTTTGGTGGGTAAACCATGTCCTGGAATTTTTTTGTAGCTATTTGAAGGAAAATGTTTCTGTTAGCCATTATGCCAGCTATATCCCTAACCATGTTATTTATATGAAATAGACACTCCTGGGACTTCCCTGGCAGTCTAGTGGTCAAGACTCCGCACTTCCAATGCAGGGGTCTTGGGTTTAATCCCTGGTCTGGGAACTAAGATCCCACGTGCTGTGGGGCACGAGGGGGTCGGGGGAGGAAGGGAGGGAGGGGAAGGAGAAGAAGGAAGGAAATGGGGAAGGAGAAGGAAGGAAGAAAGAAAGAAACACTCCTAAGGATTCCCTTGATGGTTACCCTGGCTTTGCAGAGAAACTGTTTTCTCCAGGCTGCTTCCCCTGCTGCCCTCCACACCCCCGCCAAAAAAAAAAAACACCTTTTTTCTGAATCTGAACACTCTAAAATAATCTGAGCCCACTAAAATATAGCTGCAGTACCAAAGTCATTTTTTCCAAGTGTACTTCACATCTTTTTGAAATGTTAATAATAGCTATTAGTCAGTAATAGATTATAGTTGATTGATACCTAGTTGTGTTTGAAGCACAGATCCTAAAGTCATTGTTATGGACTGAATGTTTCTGCTAGAATTCATGTGTTAAAGTACCTTATGCAGGGAATGTTGGTATTTGGAAGTGGGGTTTTGAGGAGGTAATTAGGTTTAGATGAGGTTCTGAGTGTGGGGCACTTTTGGTGGGATTAGTGCCCTTTCAAGAAGAAACCAAGAAAGCTTGGCCTTTCTCCTCCTACCCCCACCCTCAGCCCCTCTGCCCCCCTCCACTTGAGCACACAGCAAGAAGGTACCATGTGTAGGCTAGGAACAGGATCCTCACCAGGAACCAAGTCTACAGCACCTTGATCTTGCACTTTTCAGCCTCCAGAACTGTGAGAATTGAATATCTGTTGTTTAAGCCACCCAGTCTACGGTATTTTGTTATAGAAGCAGACTAAGAAAGTCTCAGAATGGAACTTTTGGTCAATTTCCAGAGATTGCCAAAAACCAAAACCTTCTCCCACCTGCACACCTTTTTAAAAAATTTTTTTAAAAAGCCATTTTAATGCAAACTGACCTATTACCCAGTTGGAAACTGCCATCACTTGGTGATCTGAATCTGAAAAAGAAACTCCAGATCCCTGATAGATCACTTTTGCTGTCTTGACAGATGTTTGTAATTCTAAATCATGACTGTTGGCAAATATGCGAGTTGAGTTAAAAAATCTATTACCATTCTCACCTAGAGTTTGGAAGAATGAGTGTTTTATGGTCGCCTCTACATGTCACATTCCAAGAATAAAAATCTCTATTTTCTGAAAAATGAGAACTACCAGATCTCCTTTCACTGATTTCTGTTTGTTCCATAGAATTAACATTTTTGTGAAATAGTGTTGCATTTATGAAGTCAGTGTAGCATTTTTAGCACTCTACACTTGGGTGTATTTCTTTTGTTTAGAAATTGTACTTTATAAAGAAAATCTTTTATTTGGCAGCCGTGGGGCCAATTTTATAACTCAGATCTTGCTGAGACCAGGAGCGTCTGATTTAACAGGAAGTTTCAGGTACAGTGAAAACCTGTGATTGTGTGTATTCTACTATTTACAATTTCTTGCCTAAATTTCTTGCTTTATAATGACTTAAAGAAATACTTTTCGTTTCTATCCCATTTTTGTTCTGGAACGCTAAAAAAGACAGACTGAAGTTGGTTAGAAGCTGCTAATGAAGCGTAAGCATCTTAAGGGAAAATATTGTACTTTTTAAAGAGTATGGATGACAGGTTCGTGTGCTTGTTAACAGTAGTATCGCTGCTCAGCCCTTGAGGGGCCTGAGGTGACCATGGACTGCTCATTCAGGATATTACTGAGATGGGCTTCAAAAACAGTGCCTCTTCCAGTAATTTTCTGCAGCTTATAGCATTGTCCACAGAAAAGTTTAAAATCTTTAATATTTATATAGAGCTTTTTCAGTTTCCTTATTCTCCATGTTTTTTATTAAAAAAAAATTCTTGTTTAAATGGAGCGAAACCTCCTGCTAGGTCCTTGGGGTTTTTTTATTTTTGTTTGTTTCTGGGGGTGTGTGTATTATCTCTGAAACTATAAAATTTCTGTTCATCTGCTTTAAGGCTGAGACCCATGCATTGGTTAATACTTTCTATTACTTGGCATTTGCTTCTATCCATTAAATAATGTTGATTCTTCCATACTTCATTAGAACACACAAACACACAAATTTAGGAGCTGGTTGTTGAAGGTTAACTAGTACCACTAGTGCAGCTGCAAGTCTGTTGGATAGCAGTTCAGAGATAGTAAGACAGTCAAAAGTGAAGAGAGGAGCCATCGCAAATTAGAGGTCAGATAATGAAAATGAAACCTCTCTAGAATTAAAATGTAAATTATTTTGAAAGCACAATTTGGTGTATAAAAGATAGATAGGGACCCCATAAATACATCTCTTCAGTTCTACACTTCGAGGCAAATGAATAATGTGTTATAAAGATCTCTGATTTCCAGAGGAAAAAAAAAGATTGTAATTAAAAAAAAAAAAAGATATTGTGGTGGAGGAGGCAGGGGTGGCAATGAAGAGAAATAAATCTTACAAAGTGACTCTTACGGGAATAAAGTGACTCTTACAGGGAAAGAATTCGTAGCCTAATCCTAGTTTTAAAGGTACTGCTGAAACGTTATTCCATTATCCCACCATCATAGTTCTTCCCATAATCCCAGACCTCCCTCCCCTACTTAACATCATTTGACATATATCTTTAGTTTCTACTGCTAAAATCCCAAAACATGAAAAGGTGCCTGAAACACAGTAGGTTCCTCAATAAACATTTGTTATTGAATGAATATTACTACCATCAGAATCTCCTTTCTTCACATTTATTCCAGACTTAACTCTTTTGAGTTCTGATGGAGACTGTGTGGGTAAAGGAGTGCATACCACTAATCCCCCTCAGGTTCCTCTAAGGACTGTGCTTTAGCCTGATAGCCACCTAAAAGCTTGAAAAACCAAAAGGTGGGGTAACCTGAAAGGAAGCCTGAGAAAATATGTGAGTTCCAGGTATAAAGCCCTCTGGCATTATAGATCCAGGTGGCTTTAACTACCAAGAGAACGAAGTTACTGCCTCACCTAGCTTTCTCAGAAACAAAAACAGCAAGAAGAAAGAGGTAGAAATTGCTGCCTTTCTACTCACTGAGGCTCAGGGTTTTTTTTGTTTTTTAACCTCAGTGACTCTGAAAATAGGGAGCTCCTGAAGAACGTGACTGAGTTCACCCATAGGACTTCCCAGCTCCTGTCTTTCTTTGTAAATCTGATGAGCTCTGCCTTTGGCCTGCAGTCCATCTAAAGTTAGGGTGTGCATTCGCCCAGTTTAAGTGTCTAACTGTGACCTCAGTTGTTGATATCTGATTCCCACCAGGATTGCCTCATCCTGTGATCCCTACTTCCTGTCTTAACCTAGCTTAACCAAGCTCATCCTAGAGGGACTTAGTTTATCTCAGGAATTTACTTAGATCTCAGGAAATAGGAACTTCATAGACATTTATGAGGAAATGTCTGTTAACTACTTATTTCTTGTTACCTAGTTTATATTGTTGCTTCATCATCTGTCAACTCTGTTGTTCCAGTATTTGAAACCGTTTCTCCCCTTTCAGCTTTACAAATAAATTAAGAAAATAAAAACTACAAACGATGGGGGGGTTCTGCTCCACATGATTCACTTTATCACCATATTTTTATAATTTCTGATAGTGTGATAGGAAGATAATTCTCTAAAAGATACTAAGAATTCATTTTCAAAATCGTCCCAAATTATTTACCAAATATTTTTATGGCCTTTCCAGTTCAGGACAAATGTATCATAATCATCAACTGTGAGAACTTTTCTATATACAAATGGCTGGTGAAAGTTTAAGGTTTTATAAATACCAGTGAACTTTTTGTAAGGTCAGGATACATGTAGGCATGTATATTTATCCAGGTGTTCATATACATTTTAATTTCTTACAGGTTATACCGAAAAGAAGTTTTACAGAAATTAATAGAAAAATGTGTTTCTAAAGGCTACGTCTTCCAGATGGAGATGATTGTTCGGGCGAGACAGCTGAATTATACTGTTGGCGAGGTATGGTAAATAGTGTTATACTCCTCATAAAGAAACAATAGGGTTATACTCTTTATCATAAAAAGGTTAATTTTCATAAACTACTAAAAAAATGTGGAAGGCTTCCAGGTGTCCATGCAAAAGGGTGAAAATTCACATTTCTTTAAAATTAATATGTTTGACTTACCAAGATTTAAAGCATAACAGAAGGCAGCATTCCCTTTTAAATAAATAAAAGTTACCGGTATCTTCTTTCTCCTTTCCCTTTCTTCTGACCACTCAGCATTATGGGATGAGTCTGCTGCTTTTCCCCTTGTCTCAGCCATCAGCCACCCTACTTAAAAATGAGTGGTGAATCCCTTTTGCCCGTTGCCTATGAGTAAATGAAAAGGGCAAGAATTGGGGGAGCAGAGGGGATTTGTAATATTTCCAGCCGGCTAGTAAGTTCTTAGGGAACACTCTCCTTGTTTAACAATAATATTCTTATTCAGAGCAAGAAAATAGCTAACTAGAATGTTACTACTGTTGTGGAAGTTATAAGATTGTTAACTTAGTGCTAAAACAGTGACAGCTAAATTTGATGGACTACTGAAAAAAATTAGGTGAAAGGCCATTTTACTTCGGGCATATAATTTTTCTTGGAAGCTTGAGTAAACCAACTTAATATTCAGGATCAATGCTTTTCAAAACACTTGTAGCTTTGGCTGGATGACCTATTTTTAGATAGTAAAATGCATGTTTAATTTTGAAGACTTGGAGGTGCACACAGTTGCTGTAAGAATCCCATAATTCGGATTTACCTTGAAGGACTTGCTATCAGCGGACTAATCTTGTTTCTGTTGTATGAGTAATTGTTGTATGCCTGCTATGCTTCCTTTCTAATATTTTTGAAGACTCACTTAACATATATTTTTTTAACTAGGTTCCAATATCATTTGTGGATCGTGTTTATGGTGAATCCAAGTTGGGAGGAAATGAAATAGTCTCTTTCTTGAAAGGACTATTGACCCTCTTTGCTACAACATAAAAGAAAGTTATTCATTTGTACTTAATCATGTTCAATTTAAACATAAAAGAAGCCTGGTTGCTGATTTTTATAAAATGTACTCTTAGAACATAAATCATAAGGTAAGGTAAATTTCATGCAAATCTTTTTTCCTGAGAAACTCCATTTTATATGTCAAATTAGAAAAATGAGCAGCGTTCTCAATTTTCGTTTACATTTTGCTGTACTAAGACCTATAAATAAATGTATATGAAATTTTTGCATAAAAATGCTTTCATTAGCGTATGCAAATGCAGGATTTCTTACATGGGGAAGATTTTGAAATATTCTTTATAAAAACTGTATTCAGGGGCTTCCCTGGTGGCGCAGTGGTTGAGAGTCCGCCTGTCGATGCTAGGGGACACGGGTTCGTGCCCCGGTCCAGGAAGGTCCCACATGCCACGGAGCGGCTGGGCCTGTGAGCCATGGCTGCTGAGCCTGCGTGTCCGGAGCCTGTGCTCCGCAACGGGAGAGGCCACAACAGTGAGAGGCCCGCGTACCGCAAAAAAAACCAAACAAACAAACAAAAACTGTATTCATAGCTCTGGATTCATACCTAATACATGTCAGAAGTAAGAGGAGTGCTAATTATATTCATGAAATACACATATGATACATGGCTGTTTCTATATGAACTAAAAAAGAAATACACACCTCTGGCCCCCCCCACCTTTTTGGGTTTTTTTTTGGCTGTGCTGTGCAGCTTGTGGGATCCTAGTTCCCCAACTAGGGTTGAACCGGGGCCCCCGGCAGTAAAAGCGCCGAGTCCTAACCACCGGACCACCAGGGAATTCCCAGCTGTAGTAATTTTTAAACAACTATGTTTTTTCCTCAAAATATTTTTCATGTTATTTCAGGACCCTTAACCAAGCATACATCTTTAGTAGCGTGACTAAATCCCCTGTAGCTCTTCTGCTGAGAGAACTGTTCTGCCAGGTGGATGTTCAGTAAAGCCCTCAGGAATATTCTATTCACCCACCTGAAGTGGGTATTGCAAAAAAGATTAATTTCCAAGTATAGCATAGCTTTTAGATCACGCAGTGTCTTTTAAAATTTTGAGTAAGGCATACTTTGAGCAAATAAGCTTAAGATCAAATTGACTTTCCTTAGCAAGTAAAAGGAAGGGGCGTCTCTAAGTCATTTAATAAGCAGATTCAGTGAACAGTATTCCTACTACTGCATTTTCCTGGCTTAATTTGGCTGCTGAAGAAACTTCAAGTCTGATTTTTCCATTTGCATTTCTAACAGATCCTACCAGAAATGAATACCAGAGTATAAAACCTTTGGTGTCGTTTTGAACATTACCAATTCTCATAGTTGAATCCATAGGACACATTCCAATAAGGGCCTCTACTGTTCTGTTTCCCTTTTATGCAGAGCTGAACAGCTGGCCCACCATGGACCCCTCTTCCTTGGGGAAGTGACTTCTCTCATCACTACTAACAACTAGAAAATTTATTACCACTGATGTAAAATAATTTTTTTTGAGTGTTTAGATTCTTTCTCGTCTGAGCCCAAAGTTAAATTTTCATTGTCAACTCTGTGGAGCAGAGATTAAATAACCACCTCAGAGAGCCCACTATAAAATACTGTCTTCTCAGACCTCACTAGGGTAGGTACCTTTTGCCTTTGTTTAGTCTTTTGGTTCTTATTCCCACAATCATTACAACACTATCATTATTTACAGTAAATTATTTGAGCAGTGAAAACTTTCACCATTTGGAAGTTATTTAGAAAAGAATCTGGACTATTTAGATAGATTTTTGTAGTAAATCTGGTGACTTAAACACTGTAAAATCTTTTTAAACATTTACATGTGAATCCAGCATCCCTTTTTACTTTGTAAATGGGGCCAAGGATGAAATCCAGATGTTCTCCCTTTGTATTGGTATTATCTCTGTATGAAATCTAAGTATATCTAAGGAAAACTAAATTTAAAATTATTTTGCTTATTTCATATTAGTTCTTGCCTGTCTTCTGCAACATGGAATTAGCTTCTTCATCTTTGTTTCTCTAAATTGAATGTTTTGGGTCCCCTCCTCCTTTTTACAACTTTTTTCAGCTGTTTTCCCTTGAAATACTGATTTGGCTTTTAAAGATATAGTTTATCACAATTTCAGAAATTAACGGAATACTGTGTTGGATGAAACAGCTTGTTAAACCTGCTAACTGAAGCCTTAGACATTGAGCTATATGTAACCACAATTTGTTCTGTTTTCAGTAAAGTCAGATTCTTTGTGGATGTTACGTATGGTTTGAAACTATTTTAACATGAAATTTAGAGAAACAGCAAAAGATAAGTGTAAGATGTACAGAGCACATCTTAACAGGTTTGGTTAATCCTTCACAATTGACATTTATTACTTTTAAGTATGTCTAGCCAGTGATAGACACTCATATGCACTCAACTATAAAAGGTGGATTCAAGAATGTTGAGAACACAATGTGTTGGTTGGGGTTGACCTAAATTTACAAAGGCCCACGTTGTGTCCTGTGCTGTGCAAATTGTGGGAGCACTAAAAGGCTTGGGACTACAGTCTGGTTTTTAAGGATCTTGTGGAGGCCCACTGGCAACATCATTTCACATCCTTGGGCTTCACCAGCCCAGTGGCCTCAAACGCTAGGGATCCCACTTGTTTTCTTCAGGCCAAAGAGAAGAGTCCATCACTGATTCGGAAGAATGTCCAGTCCCAGGGCAACAGCCGGCCTTCTGTAAAACGCAGGCCTGTCCACTGAATAGCGCACCTCACCCGCAAGGGGTCAAGCATCCATGGGGTTGGGTCTCATCTCAAGTGGGTGTGTGAAGCACGAGGCCCTCACACCTCATTTAAAGCAGGAGGTGTCGGGCATGACCGGCCAGGTGTGTCTGCCCTTCCGGCTGCTGCCCAGCCCGAGAGCGCGGGCTTCCCAGCACGTGGAGCCGCGGGGCTGCGCGCACGCCCCCTCCCACCAGATGTAGTCCAGGCCCAGCTGGGCCCGCGCAAGGATCCCCAGCGCGGCCACCTGACTGAGTGCAGCGCGTGCTGCGGCCCTCTGCTTGTGCCTCCGCCGCCGGCGCTGTGGCCAGAGGAAGGCGCCCGCCGTGCACACGGGCCATGGAGGCGCACTGCGGCCATTATCCGCGGCGCCTCCTAGTGGGTCAATGGCAAATCCTCTTGGTTCTCGCGAGAGCTCCCCCTCAGTGGGGATTATATAATGTCCCTTAGGTGGGGGTGGGGGTGCTGATGCCACCCTCCCTCAGAAAAAGTTAGGAGCAAACACAGGTGGGAGTAAGAGTTGTCTATGGGGGGGAAGGGTACTGTCCCCCACTGCCCCCCTTAGTTAGCTGGACAATGAGTCCTCTTATGCTAATGAGATACTTACGTCACTTCCGCTCTTTCTCGGCCGCCATTTTGGCTAGGGCAGGTTCGGGGACTCGCTCCGAGGCGCTTGTATTGTCTGCTGAGGGGAGACGCGGGATCAGCCCCCCCTCCCCCGCCCGTTGCTGCCGCCGCCTCCGCCGGCCCGGTCTCCCCTCCGCCGCCCGCCGGGATCCATGAACTGAACTCCCGCCCCCCCGGCCGCCGCCATCTTGTGCCCCCTCCCCCTCCCGCGGGCAGCGCTAAGGGGGATTTTGGCGTCTCCTCAGACACAGCTCCCTCTCTCGGTCCCTGCTGCTGAGGAGTGAGAGGAGCGCGGCCGTCGCCGCCCGCCTGCCCGCGCCGGTGAAGCCGCCTCTCCCACACCCTCCGTCTCCTCCCTCCGCCCCTCCTTTGTCTGCACCGCTCGACGACGCTGCCGCCGCCGCCCGCGCGGGGACTGGAGGGAGCCGCTCGCGCCGCCGCCGCCGCCCGCCGCTCTGCTGCGCCCGCCGCGCCCCCCGGCAGCAGCCGCGGCCGCGGCGCGAGCCGGACCCCGCCGAGGCCGCCGAGCCGGAGCGCGACGAGGCCCCGGGCGCGCCCTCGCCGCCGCCAGCGCCGTGCCGCCGCCATCCGCCCGCCGCCGCCGCCCGGCCCCCGAGCACGCCGGCCCCGCGCGCGCCTCGAGGCCGAGTCAAGGTAAGCCCGGCGACCGCCGCGCGCGGACCCACGGCCGGCCCCGCGGGCGCATTATTGTTGAAACCGCCAGCCCTCCGGCCGCACACGCTCCTTTGCATACTCCGGTGCTGACGGAGCGCCCGCCCCGGCGCGGACCGCTACCCGGGCTCTTGCTCCGCGGTCCGGGCGCCTCCTCCTGCAGCCCGACCCCCCTTCCCCGCCCCGTGAGCCCGCGGAGGCCAGCAGCCGCCCTGGCCGCCGGAGCTTTTGCGGCTAGTGGCATCTCTCTCCACCCCGTCCCCAGCAAGAATCGAGCTTCTTCCATCCCTGGAACTACTCCCGCCCCCCGCCCAAAATGAGCCCCCCACGCACACCCCCAATCTCTGGGACGAGCTTTCTGCCAGGTCTACCCACCTTTAGTCGGGGGAGGGGGGGAATAGATTGGGGGGCGGGGAGCATGCATGGCACGGAGTGAAAGTCTTTGCCTCCCCTGTGCAATCCTTCCTCCCCAACAAGCCAGCTCCCCTCCTATCCTGACCACGGAGTCCTCCACCACCCCCTTTTCTCAATCGCAGCTGCCTGGTCAGCACGACCTCTTGCGAGCATTCTGAGCCCCAACTTTGCAGTAAGATGGTAAAAAATGGAAATCCAGAAAGCTGCGAAAGATTTTTTTCTTTTTTCTTTTTGTGTGTGTGTGTGCAATGAATGGGGAGTAGTTCTTTGAGCACCCTTTTATTCACCTCTTCTTTCCTCTGGGCTGCCTGCCTGCCTTCCCCTCCCCCCAAACCTGGATGCCTGTCTGCTGGAAAAGGCGCGATTGCTTCTCTTCCTCTTCTGCCCAAGACCAGGCGCTAGGGTCTAATAGTCTTTTCAGCCACACACATACCCACACTGAGTCTTCTTGATGTTCTTGCCTTCCCAATTCCTCTGGACAGTTCTTGCCATAACCCCATTTCTCAGACAAAGGCTTAGGAGGGAAAAGAACCAAACTGTTTCCTGTGTTTGCCATTTTGATGCTGTCCATCCCCACACACCCAATCTCTTTCCCTGATGCTTCTTGTGCCAGTGTCTTGAACCTTCAGAATGGGGAAAAAACAAAAACAAAAGAACTCCTGGGTAGCTTGATACAGTTTCCTTATAAATCCGCATTGTTGCTTCTGGTTTATGGCCTTGAAGAAAATACCAGCCCCCACCCAAAATGCACCGCAGCCAAGTCGGCTAAAGGCGATGAGTGTTGGAGTCAGTAGGGGGCGCATTCCCTGCACTGGGTAAGGCTGCAGAGGGGGGAAGGGCCCCAGAGCTAGAACAGGATGTGCTTCACAGCGCCTTCTACAGACCATGGGAAAATGGACCCAGCAAGACACACTCACACACTCTTAGTTGGTGAGCTGACAGCAACATGGTGAAGGATCAAGTGAGTCAAGAGCAGTGATTTTATTTCTTTTAAAGAATTTACCCTGCGTTTTAGAAGTTCTCTCTTTTTCCTTTTTCAAAACTGTTGACCCTTAGACAACCCACATTTGTTCTTGAGGAATCATCTTGGCACATCCTTGGTACACAGAAAGCCCCTTCTCTGGAATTCTTCCACCTTAAGCTTTGAATGTGTCACCATATCTTCCCAAGGTCAGATGGTAAAGGGAAAAGTTTAAAACCTCAGAGTAACAGGTTTGGGGGAATTGCTGATTACTTCCCTTCTTCATGGCCCCAACCTTTTCAGCTCTTTGAGAGTTGAAAATCCTTGAGGGATGTTAGATTTTAGTGGGGTAGCAATTTTCATAAGTATGTAGATGGGTGTCATGATTTGCAAAGCCTTGTTGGTAAACATCAAGCCCATGTTGAGTTCTTCATTGTCAGACTCAACAGAGTTGATTGTAAAGTTTTCTTTCTTTCCAACTTTGGACTTGCGGTTGCTGTTCATTATCTCAGTAGCCAACCGCCTTTGCAAAAGTGTTGACACCAGTCTTCTGTGAGCACCCACTTTCATAGGGTGTGTTGATTTCTATAGATTTTACTCCTCTTGTTATTTCCATAGGTGTGAGATGCACAATGCGAAACCTAGGCCCCAGCTTTTGCACCATGATGCACAGGGTTGTACTTTTTGTACTGAACTGATAGGTGGCCTAGTGGTTATGCCCTGTACTACCATTTTGAGGATCTGGACTCCGTTCCTGCCTTGCTCTTTGGACCACATTGTCAATTCACACCGGTGGGTATATTCATTTTGGAGGGTGGGAACTGCAGCAACAGGGAAGCCAGAGACTTCTTCCTCCTTGGTCACCACCAAAGCCAGCACTTCCAAAATTTCAGCCTAGCCACATTCCTCAAGGAACGGGTTAGAGCTGGTTGCAGATGTGGGTTCTGAACAGAGAAATGACTTGTGCCTTGTTTAAGAGAAAATTTTGAAGTTGCTAATATTGTTTTAATCGTTTGCATTCTGCACTCTTGTGTATAAAATATGTTAAGTATTCAATTACTGCTGTTTTGATGACCCAATCTCAAGAGTTGCTAAGCATTTAGAAACCTTAAAGATTCTCTGATCAGAACAGGCCTTTCCATGAACAGGTACTTGCTACCAAAGATGGATAGTGGTTGTTGATACTTAAGGGTACTTTTAAGACTTTGTTGCAGGTATTTTATAAAGATACACCAAGATAAATTTATGGGAAAATGAACTGGTGTATTCTTTGATACATAACCAGTTGGTCCTTAGGGGAGAATTTGCATTGGACATTTGCTACCAAGTAACATTTTGGTGAGTGAAAAGGAGGCAGCTTGGTTCAGGTATTCCACTAGAGACTTAACTAATTGCTTTTACAATTTGTTTAGTAATCAGAAGAATCAGATATATAATTTAAAGGGTATTGTAATCTTTAAATGCTTTTTAGTATTAAGTAGATATAATTTTGACTTGAATTTGTGTTTGATATAGAATTATACGACTTTTTAAATGAGTAATATGAATAGCATTTCTTTGAGGGTGTGTTGGAGGTGAAGTTTGTGAAGGTGCTTTCGTTTGATTTAGCAAATTATACGTAAGATATAATGTTAACCGATGTCCTTAGTGGTAATAGCCATTTTCCCCCTACGGGAAAACTTACTGTGAGCTCTTAAAAAGCATATATTCTGCACTTTCAAATGTTCCCTGATTTTGGCATTCCCTCTCCCTCCCACCAAAAAAAAAGAAAAGAAAAAAGGTCGAACAATTGGACTTGAAGGCTGGAATTTAGGTAAACTGTGAGGGTTCATTAAAAAGCCTCAATTAACTAGAGGGTGGGGAATGGGTATTCTATTTAATTGAACTTTAAGTAGAAGTTCCTTCTTTGTCTTGGCCCTTGTTGAAAATTTCCTAACACTGCCTTATTAGAGGCTGCTATACTTCGAACTAACTAAATCTTTGCTTTTTGGCTCTTATAGTCTCTGTGTAGGAAATAGAGGAGATTGGGCTATGAATCTCTAAAGACCCTTGTTCCTGTTTATTCTGAAAGTCATTGATTTTAAACATATCCACTGTGAATTTGTTTTGCTTAAATTTCTCTTTTTTTCCTTAAACCAGAGTGCAGGAAAAGTTCTAATACTATTTATATTAAAAATAAAACGCCACCATGTTGAACAGACTAAGTGTCAAGTAAGTTCTTGATTATTGTTATTTTGATGACCCAGTCTCAAGAGTTGCTAAGCTTCTAAAAACCTTGAACATTCTCTGATCAGAACAAACCTTTCCATGAACATGTACTTGCTCCCAAATAATCAGTAGGCTTTTATCAAGTAAAAATGAATTTTTATTTTTATTATTAACATACATGCCTACATTTATTATTTATATTTGATTGCTGAAAGCATAATTATATTAGGTACATTATATATTAAAGTAACTGCTTATAAATTTTGGAAAATGTTAAAAATAATTTTTAGAATTGTGAAATGTTAAATATTTAGCAATCTGGTGGTTAATATATTTAAGGTGATGTACACGTTTTGTGACTTCACATTTAATTGTGAAAATTTCAGTTTAACAAGGAACATAGAGCTATTTTGTTATAAAGGAGCAATTAGGGATCCCTACCTTAGAGGAAAAAAAGAAAAACTTCAGAATTTAAGTAGTATTTTTTCTTTTGAGAACCATGCATAAATAACAAATTGCATAAGTTGTAGTAGACCTTGATTTTGTTAATGGCTGGGTGGGTGTATACATAAAATACAGTTCACTTTTTTAGTGTTGAAATGACATTAAATACAAATAAAAGGTGCAAATATTGGCGATAATGTTTGGAAACAATACATTTGTGCAGAGAAAAAATCAAATGTCGGAGTTTTTTTACTCTGTTTAAATCTTAGATAAACTTTTTAAAAATGATGTGAAACTACAAAAGTTTTTTTGAAATTCTTATTAGAACCTAATTTGTAGTTTACATCAAGGTGCCCAGTACTGTTGTGTAATGAGCTACTTGTTCAACCTAGACTTCCAAAGGACTTTCACTTTTAAAGAATGTCATAAAGTCTGTTATGTCTTCCAGAAGGTAAAATATTTTCCACAAGAGTGTAACTTTCGTCTACTTGCCTAAGAGGCATGAACATTAAGAAAAATGTTGCTCACCTATGTAAATAATTTTAGTTAGATTCACAGAGCTTGATGTGTTATTAGCATCACATGAACTTACAAAATTTTTTCCTCCCCTAGTTTTGTGAGAACTTGTGGTATTAAGTCTGGAGCAAATGCCATGTTTGGCTGATGTGCATATACATTTTATGTTGTTAGTTTGGAAACTTGGCATTTGAAACTGGTATGAACCAAAGCCCCACACTAATTAACTGAATTGGTATCTTGAATGTAGAGGCTGTTTCTTGTTTACATGTTGGCACTTTCCACCTTGATCGTTGAGACACTTTATAAGAACAGCCACCCATGTTTTGCCCAGCATGAGTGGCCACAGTTCCATGTGACTGCATTTTTGTTGTTGTTTGTTTGTTTGCCTGATCTTGTCCATTAGAAAGTGAGGAGAAGGATGATTGTGCTCCCTCAGCCTCTTACGGTCTTAGTACCCCTTATACCTTTGTTTTGGTCATGACCTACCTTTGATGTCTGCCAGTTTCGAGGTCGGCTTAAATGAGAATCCACATTCTGCCTCCCTGGAAAGAGAAGGCTCTCTACATATTAATAGGCCTCTTAGATTGGGATATATATATATCAACTTGATTATATGGGGATATGCGTGTATATATAGGAAGTCAAGGATAAAATGTGAGCCAACTATGTAAAGTGAGTTTTGATTTAGGGGTGCACATTTTTGTTCTAATACGTGTAAAATGCAAAATTCTTTTCACTGTTTCCGTGCTTGGTTCTCTCATCTCCATGTATGTGTTCCTGTCCTTTGCCTTTGGGACTTCTTTGAGATGCACTCACAGTCCTCTTTGGTTTTATTGATCCCTAGCTTAGTTCCAGGACAGCAGCGAGAGAAATCCTGATATCTCAAGAATTTTAGCAGTGTTCCAGAAATAAAGGTTTGGAAATTAAGAGAAGAGCATAAAAGACTTTGAATAGAATTACCAAGGGAAGGCTGCCCTGAACATATGCCACAGTTTAAGATTGAGTTATCATTCAAAAACATGCACGTGATCTGTAAGAGACTCCTGCATTGACCATCTCTTAGAATTAAAAATAAATCCCTCCACATCCTAATTTCTTTTCCAGTAAGGGTATATAGATTTGTACTTGAGTCACTTAGCTTTGGGTTGTTTGTGTTTGTTACTTCTCATATGACTTGGTTGATGTCTTTAATAAGGATGAACTATAAGTGTACAGGCCCCCTTGCTGGCCTTTATGGTATTATAATATTAATAATACTGGTGTCATTTTTCTAAGCACTTCATAAACCATTCTCAGTTCTCTCAGGACTGATTTCACAAGTAGGGAAATCAAGGCACTACCGTGTGCAGTGATGAAGTGAGCCATGGAATATGTCTGGGCTGGTTCCCAGGTCTGTGTTTGGAACACAGGCTTTTATAGGGCCCCTGTGAGCTGTTTGGCTAATGAAGACCCACATGAGTGCTTCATGACTTCTTAGTGATGTTTTGTGCTTGGATGTTAGCTAACAGCCAAGGATCCCAAGTGGGCTCCGCAGTTAAAGCAGTTAGCTTCACTAGCTTCTTTACCAGTGAATTGTGCTGGTGGTAGTTAGTTGAAGTAGCAACTGTATAAGGTTTGAAGTTGCCTGTATAAGGATCTAAAAAGAAAGTTTGTTTATGGTCCATTGCTTTTCCCAGTGTTTTGGTTTAGGGCAGTCTTGTTCCTTCTCTCCTCTGAGCAGTTATTTTTGCTTAGACAGATAATTGCTGGCTTTTGCCCTCTGCCTTTTCTTTTTCTGAACCCTCTGTGCTCCATTTAAGAGCTTGTGCAACCTGTGCTTCTCTTGAAAATCTGTAAGGCTTTCCTTTTCTGATGGGAGCTGGCAACAATTGAGGACCTATATGAGTGGTCTCTTGAAACTTGATATATCTGAAGAAACTTCTATCTAGTGGAAATGTGGTGGAATTTATTAAATGTACGTTTAAGTCAACAATTAGAATTCTTGCTCTTGTGAAAGATATGAACTGAGACTGGGTGTGTCCTAATGCAGGGAGTGCTTAGAATCCTGGTTTGAGATCAGAAAAATATAAATAAAACTTCTGTGGAAAGTAAGGATTGAGCCATCAAGTGGCAAAACCTGCTCTAAGAATAATGCTTTCGCTTAAGCCTTGACTCTAGGAGATAGCTTAGAAAAACGTGAGAAGGTGATTCAAATAAATTACATATTTTGTTGCTCAAGAATGGTGAGAAAAATATATTTCCCATTACTATGGGAAAATTATTTTGAGTAGTTTTGAGACAGCATGGAACACTTATTAAGGGATTGAAAATAACCTACTTTTTGTCTTAGGCCATTTAGATGAAGACCAGTAGCATGCTTCTGGAATGGTTATAAATGGACATATCTGGATGTTCTCTTAGGCCTGCTCGTTAATTGATTTCCCTTTTTCACACTTCTCTTAAGCCAGGTTGTTCACCTGTATTGACAGCAAGCAGCACTAAGCCTATGGAGTTCTTATGTAGGCAGCATGGTGTTGGAATCACTCCCACAGTATGTCTTGCTGGAATGCCTATTTAAAATGGAGTAAATTGGGAAATGCTTCCCATCTCACAGTCTCCCTGAAGCTAGATTGGGATGTTAGAGATGCTCTCAATCCTTTTTGTCCTTTTTTAAGTAGTGAGGTATCTTTCCCCCTTTCAAATAAAATTTTATGTGAACTCTAGTATATAAAACTGATTAAAGGGGCAGCTCTCACATTGTCCCTTAAATGTCAACTTCCCCTCCATCTGTATATATCTCTTACAGTCTCTCAGCACACTCTGAGAAGTACACCCTGAAAACCGTTGGTTCCATTAGTGTTCTAGAAGTTCTGGTGGTCACAGCTAGGGTTCTTGTCTGAAATCTAAATACTCAAAAGCAACAGGATAAGCAGCAGCCATAATAACAGTTCCTAGTTGTAGGCACTAGTTTTTTAGTCTGAAAGCCTTAAAAGAGGAGTAACCCAAATTTTATATTATATAAATATATATATATATTTAATGAGCAGACTCTAGGTCACATCTTTATATTTCTAAGTCACCTAGGTTTATTTTGGGTACTTGCGAATGTTCTATTGCATAACCGTTATAAGTGCCACAGAGCTTGTAAAGTTAGTATGCTAACTCTAACATGAATGGCTCACACGAATATATAAAAAACACTCTTACGTGTAAGTATAAATGCACATTGTCATGTGTACAGGAACAGATGTGTGGCAACCATATCTGATTCTCAGGAATAATGATAGTCTGTGCTTTTTAAGAGATTATATCCTGGTATGAACTCATAGATTTCAGAGTGATTGCTCCAGTATCTGACCTGGTTTAAGGTAATAATAATAATAACTGCTTTAAGTATTAATTGGCATCATCTTATTTAATCCTTCTGACATTTGAACAGTAGAATGGTGTTATACTGGTTATACCATAGGAAACAGACCTCCAGAAGTAAAGTAAGATTTTTAGAGTCACAAAGCTAGTAAGTGGCAGAGCAAGGATTTAAACACAGATCTGTCCAGCTCTAGAGCTGTATTCTTTCTTACTACATTGTACCATCTTTTCTAGCAGGGGAAAGCTTTACTGTACTATGTCACCCTACTTATTATAGAAGTTTAAAGTTATGAGGGAAAAAATCTTTACACGTGGCTGAGAGGTAACCTAAATATTTGTTCATGAAACCAGTGTAGTCCTACTGGAAAACACAAATTTTGATGTTGGCTATAGGCTTTATACTTAAACTTTTTCTCCCCGTCCTTGTGCTGTCATTTCAGTATCTTGTTACCTTATACCTAAAGTTCTGGCTATTTTGCAGATGTTTCAGATTGAGTAGGTAGGTCTGGAATGGGTGTGAGCTCCCTCAGGTGATAGTCACAATGGCTAGGTCTGGTATCCACTCTTCTACTTAATCTACTTACTCCAGACCTTTTTTAATGGGACCTGCCAAACACAACCAGATTAATTCTCTCAAAGCGCCATTAAAATTGTATCACTTCTCTACTCCAGTAACTGCAGCATCTCCTCAGTGCCTGCTAGACATGGCAGCAGGCTCTAGCTTCACACTCAAGGCCTCCATTCTATCCCCATCCTGCCTTTCCAGCCTTGTCATTTATTACTACTCAGAAGCTTGACACAGCAGCCATTCTGACTCTCTGCAGTAGTTCCTAAAACTCCTTGCTTTTCCACCTCTGGAAGTGTGCCAGTGAGACTTTTTTTTTTGCAGTGAGTGCAGATTCTCCAACCTAACATAGTGGCCGCAGCTCAACAGCTACTTCCGCCCTCTCCTGACTGCCCCTGCTGAGAATGAACTGTCCCTCTTACAAAGCCTCAGAGCATCTAGTTTGTGACACATCTGACATATTGCATCTTTTCCTGTATATATTTATGGGGTGTCATCTCTATAAGACCTTTGTAGGCAGGGACTGTTCATTCATTCTACACTTACTGAGTGCCTGCTATGTGCCAGCCAATGAAGAACGTGTTAGAGAATATACCAGGGGAAAAAAACCAGTCAGGGTCCTTGTAATGGACATTCTTTGCCTTGAATAGTGAGATGGCATCCTTGTCCTCCTGCATATTTTAAGAGTTCTATTTAGCCTATCAGTTGAGATAAGGACAATCTGCGCCGAAAAATGATTCATAGTGATTCTAATTTAAAGACATAAATATCTCTTTACCAGTTGTATGAATTATACTTTCAGGTCATATTTTACTAAATCTCTTGAGATCACCTGTGATGAGCATTTAAAATAAATTAAAACTTTTAAGTCACAGAGTCATTGTAATTTTGGTGATTGATAACGTGGTGAACCAGGCTTTTTATTTCCCATTAGATTCTTGGTTTGTTATTAATGAGCCACACCAATATGAAAGAAAATAAAACTTGCGTAAAGGACTAAAATTAAATTTTTCCTCTTTCTGTTACCTTTGAAAAGGCTTCCTGTTTTATTTTTCCTGGGACCTCTCCCCTTTTACAGTTCTATCCTGTAACTGTTTGAAAGAAACTTAAGGTGATTTGAAAATTTAATACATGGAAATTCTGTGAAAATCATTTCTGTACTGCTGCTTCATGCTCTAGAATCATTTCAGTTTTGCAAAATTAAAAATAATTGAATTCATTAAAGTAACTCTAGCTGGATTAAACTATTAATTAAGGCAGAGTGAATTTGGGCCTTTGACGTTGACAAAAGTGATATATTCCTCTGTTTCTGGCCTCTTGGAGTGGAGCAGATTTGCCAGGAAGGTGAATTCTCTACTAAGATTTTTTTTTTTTTTTTTTAAGTGCTTAACAGTTTGGGGGCTGTTGATATATTACCATAGAGTCACTCGTTTAAAATTGTCCAAAATGGTCTGGAAATTTGTAAAGGCCTTCAAAGTTGTTCTGTTACATCCAGGACTTGCTCTAGAGGATCCATCCTGTTCAAAGGAATCTTAAACAGTCTTAACAGATGCTTAATATTCATAGTTTTGGCAAAGAGACCCATCAGTGATAAATGTCTCTGATTTTGAACCCAGATTGCCCTGCTGATAAAATTACAAGCAGCCTTATCTGGTTCCATATTCACTACTCTTGTCTTATGTTTTCTAGTAGCCACTTTTTTTTCTAACTTTATTTTTAATTGTGGTAAAATATACATAACATAAAATTAATTTATCATGTTAACCAACCACTTTTAAGTATACAGTTCTGTGACATTAAGTATATTCACATTGTTGTGCAGCAGTTACCACTATCCATCTCCAGAACTTTCTTCATCTTGCAGAACAGAAACACTCTCCCCATTAAACAGTAAATCCCCATTCTCTCCTCCCCACCAGCCCTTGGCAACCACCCTTCTACTTTCTGTCTCTATGAATTTCACTACTTTCAGTATCTCGTATGAGTGTAATCATGTAATATTTGTCTTTTTGTGACTGGTTTATTTTGCTTAGCATAATATCTTTGAGGTTTATCCATGTTTTCAGTAGCTACGTTTTTAAAAATAAAATTAATTTTAATTTTTAATCCAATATATCCAAAGTATTGTCATTTTAACATGTAGTCTATTTTTGGAAGGGTATTTATGAGATATTTTGCATTTTTATCATACTAAGTCTTGGAAATCCCAAGTATATTTTATGCTTAAAAGCATATCTCAGATGGAAAAAAAAAAAGCATATCTCAGATGGGCAAAGAAGATGTATAAATGGCCCAAAAGCACATGAAAAGATGCTCAACATCACTAGTCATTAGGGAAATGCTAACTAAAACTACAATGAAAATATATCTCACACCCATTAAGATGGTTACTGTTAAAAAAAAAAGTGTTGGTGAGGGTGTGAAGAAACTGGAACTGTACACTGTTGGGAGTGTAAATGGTAGAACCACAGAATTACCATGTGATCCAGCAGCAGTGTCTTGAAGAGATACTTGTACACCCATGGTCATAGCAGTATTATTCACAATAGCTGAAGGCGGAACAAGTGTCCAACAGGTGACTGGATAAATGTGATACATACATAGCATGGAATATTATTCAGCCATACAAGGAAGGGAAATCTGACATGATGCTCCAACTGGATAAACCTTGAAGGCATTGCTAGGTAAAATAAGTAGTCACAAAAGGACAGATACTTTGATTCCACTTATGTGAAGTACTTAGAGTAGTCAGAATCATAGAGGCAAAACGGAGTGGTGGTTGCCAGGTGCAGATGGGTGGGGAGAAATGGGGAGTTACTGTTTAATGGAGATAAAGTTTCAGTTTTGCAAGATGAAAAGAGTTGTGGAGATGGATGGCGGTGAGGGTAGCACAATAAAAGGTTAAAGCACCTCAATTCAGTTCAGACTAGCCACATTTTAAGGGCCTAATAGCCATTTGTGGCTAGTATCTGCCGTATTGGAAAGCATAGTTCTTAAAAATGAATTTATAAAATTTTCAAGCAACGTTGGTTTTCTTGCTGCTTGAGTAAATACTGAAATACATCTATTCCTTTTGTTGTTTGAGAAAAATTATGCATGCATAAAATCTGGAAGGATAAGTATACCCCAGTATTTACTATTGTCTTTGGGTAAAATTATTTGTGTTCTTTGCCTTATCTACATCTTGTAATCTTATACTAGGCCTAATTGCTTTTTTTTTTTTAACAGCTTAAGATATCTTTCGTATACCATACAATTCACCCATTTAAAGTGTATAATTCAATGTTTTCTAATATATTCAGGGTTGTGCACCTATCACCACAATTAATTTTAGAATATTTTCTTCACAAAGAACCCAGTACCCCTTGGCAATCACCCTCTATTCCCCCCCCCCCCCCCCGCCTATTTCCACCAGCCCTAGGCAACTTTAATCTCCTTTCTGTCTCTGAGATTTGCCTATTCTAGATATTTCATATAAACGGAATCATACAATAAGTAGCCTTTTGTGACTGACTTTTTTCACTTGGCATAATATTTTCAGGGTTCATCATGTTGGAGCATATATCGGTATTTCACTCCTTTTTATGGCTGAATCATATCCCATTGTATCAATACCATGTTTTACTTAACCATTTATTAGTTGATGGAGATTTGGGTTGATTTTCCTTCTCGGATATTATGAAGACTGCTGAGAACATACGTGTACAAGCTTTTGTGTGGGCATATGTTTTCATTTCTCAATTGCTTTTGTAACAAGAATGAACGGAATTTGGCAGGGGAAAGGAGACTAAGAGGTAGTTAGTTGAGAGCCGACTAGTCTCCTGCCTACCCCTGCCCTTTAGAAAAGGAAAAAAGATGACGAAAGCCTCTGCTTTTCCCAAGCAATTTTCAGAAGACTGTGCTTTGAGTATTGATAATGGATAACTGGTCCATTATCAATAGGAGAGACAGGATATATCTGGTTTTTGAAAAGGTATTGTTTTATTGAAGGATTCTAAAATTGTGGTTTTCATTTTGCAAGATATTACCATTACAGGGACTTCCCCGGCCGTCCAGTGGTTAAGACTCCTTGCTTCTACTACAGGGGGCATGGGTTTGATCCCTGGTTGGGGAACTAAGATTCCACATACCCGCACGGTGTAGCAAAAAAATTTTTTTAAAAAAATTTTTTTTAATTAAAAAAAAATATATATATATTACCATTACAGTTTGGATAGAAAGATATCCGTCAGATGTGACCATCTAGTGACTGTTGGCATCCACGGTGATGTTAAAAGCGCTTTAGGGCAAGTGGTCTCAGAGCTGAGTTCATGTTTCACTTCTTTGGATGTGATGGGACCATCTGACCTGAGATATGTGTGTGTATTCTTTTTTTTTTTCTTCCGGTACGCGGGCCTCTCATTGCTGTGGCCTCCCCCCCTGCAGAGCACAGGCTCTGGACGCGCAGGCTCAGCGGCCATGGCCCACGGGCCCAGCCGCTCCATGGCATGCGGGATCCTCCCGGACCGGGGCACAAACCCGTGTCCCCTGCATCGGCAGGCGGACCCCCAATCACTGTGCCACCAGGGAAGCCCTGTGTGTGCATTCTTTTTTTTTTTTTTTTTGCGGTATGCGGGCCTCTCACTGTTGTGGCCTTTCCCGTTGCGGAGCATAGGCTCCGGACGCGCAGGCTCAGTGGCATGGCTCACGGGCCTAGCCGCTCCGCGGCATGTGCAAACTTCCCGGACTGGGGCACGAACCCGTGTCCCCTGCATCGGCAGGCGGACTCTCAACCACTGCGCCACCAGGGAAGCCCTCCTGTGTGTGCATTCTTAATCTCCGTATCTCCACTTGAGCTGGTTTGGCTGAATTATTTATGGTTATTTCAACCTTGGGTATTAAAGTTCTGGCACTTTCAGATGTGTGTATATAACATGCTGTTGTTTACTTTTAATTAATGTCAGAGATCAGAGCTTCATCTGCATGGATAATGGGAAGAACACTGCATTCTAGGTCTGAAGATGACCTTGAGACCCAGCTCTGTCATTGACATGCTCATCACCCTTAAGCCAGTTGCTTCACCTCAGTTGCTAATCTGTAAAATGAGAAGAGTTTAGATTAGGCAAAACCCTAGGTTCTTTTCAGTGATTCAAAGTGCTGCTTTTTCATAACTGATTTTAGTTGGAATATGAATCTCAATCTCTTGTCTCCTAAGGCGTGTACTTTGTTCTTCATTTTGGAATTAGAATGTTCATGCCCCTTCAATTGAGAAGATACTTAAAGACTGTTGATAGTTATTTCTCTTCTAATCAGACATGGATTCAGAATAGCATATCTCTCATCAGCTAAACCAGCTAATGCTGAAAAAGGCAGCACATATGCAAAAAAAAAAAAAAGGATTGACTGTAGTTATATGTGTAAAGTGGCTGCCACCAACACAAATGCACCTTTTAGGAGCATTAATTTAAAAATAATATCCAGAATTAGAGAAGTGTTGTCCCACTTGACCTGATTATGTCACATCTGGAATAACAGTTTATTCAGGGCACCACAGAGATTGACCAACTGGAGTCTGTTCATTGGAGACTGGCGTAGGCGATAACAGAAGGAATGGTGAAAAGAACTGAGCATGGTTAACTTGGAGAAGGGGAAGTCTTGAGAGGGAAGGAGGAAGTGTCTTAAAAACTTGAGAGGCTGTTAGGTGGCTATGTAATTAGACGTCTGTAGCTGAACTGAGAGTTGTGGGCAGGTTACAGAGCATTGTAAAGAGTAAACTTGTGAACAGAGCTGTCCAGTGTGGGACAAGATGCCTGGTGGGGTTTGTGCTTCCCTCACAAAGTAATCAGGCAGAGAGTCTCTTAGAGCAGGGTTGTTTGTGGAAAGGATTCACACATTGTTCATAGAAAGTGGCCAAAAGTATTACTGTGATAAAACATTTTTGTACAGGATGCTGTATTTAGATGAATACACTCATTTTGCCTTGCGTAAATATAGTCTACCTACCAAAGAAATAGTTACGAAAACTTTTTTCTTTTTCTTTTCTTTTACATCTTTATTGGAGTATATTGCTTTACAATGGTATGTTAGTTTCTGCTTTATAACAAAGTGAATCAGTGATACATATGTTCCCATATCTCTTCCCTCTTGCCTCTCCCTCCCTCCCACCCTACGAAAACTTAATTTTAAGGAATTTAATAATTGATTTGGTTAAACACTTGAAGAAAACCTTTTTTTTCGGAAGTGGAGGCAGTTTTATATTTGACACTTACTCAGTTAATTGGGTTTCTTTTATTACCAAACTGAAAGAATAGTAAAAAATTAATGCAGTTAGTAGTTAAGAACAGAAGAAAAATTAGTTACATTCCCTGCCTGCTTCTTATCTTTATTAACAGTGTTCTGATATGATTATCCTAAGCAACATAATTGATGTTCATTATTTAAATTTAGCTTTTGGTGCAAGTATGTCTTCATTGGCAAAGTAGTTTCTCTTTCTAATCCTTCTCGGCTTTCCAAATACTCCCTTTTTTAGCCTCAACACTACTGAACATTTTCTGGTGAGATGGAAGAGAGGGAAGACTAAAACTTTGCTTTTTTACCTCTGTCATGCTGCACAGTTTTATCTGCTAATCCAGAAGAGCATTCTGCCCCTGGATAGTCAGACAGTTCCTTGTTTCGTGGTATTTGGGATTGAGGAAGAGAGGAAAAGGAGGAGACCGAGCTGCCTTTATGTGAAGAGCCGAGCCTGTGGCATCCAGAAGGTCTTTTGCCAAACCTTATAGGAAATTGAAAGATAAGCTGCTTCTGTTCAGGACTGTGTTTTAGAAAAAGATTGAGTAGGGTGATTGCTTCCAGACTGAATGTAGGCTCTAGGGTCTCGATGTGTTCACTCATCGGAGGGTGGTTCTAGAAAGACTTTACAAGGTTCATTTTTTTTCAAATACAAATATTACATAAAGCTTTTTACATCTGGTTTAATTTAAATGTAGGGCTAGTGACATCCTGAAAAGCAAATAAGGTGTCTGTGTTCACCACTTTGGATCCCAGAATAGTCAGGAAAGATAAACACTTGCTGGTTATAAAAACAAAGTGTTTTACAGTGACCACACTTTTTTTTTTACTCAGTGAGTGATATTGACAGGTATTAAATATGTTGTTGAGGGGGTAGCAGGAGGAGAAAACAGCAGAAATATGGGAATGATTTTTTTCCTTCTGCCTAAATAGTTTTTAACTTAATGGGTTCAAAATCCACAGAGATATCACAGATTTTTTTAAGTGCCATCATGGGTAGCAATGAAGTAACTGATGCTTTGATTCTCTTCGTGAGAATCTTCTTAAAATGCCTGTGTCTCTTAGAAAATAGCATAACTTAATATTTTTAGTTAGATCAGTGATTTATAGAAACTTCAAATATCTGACTCTTAAACCCCAGTGTGGATTATATAAATATGTGCACCAGCATTAAGTGGAGTATTGTTTTAAGGATTTAGGATCTGAATTTCTTACATATTAATTTGGGTTGATGATGTACCAAAAATGAAATTGTTTATATTGTAATAGTTTGAAAGTCTTCCTAATTTATTAACTTAGAAAATATTGCTGCCTTTTTTCTTCACTAGTAATGGCATCATTTCCAGCCTTTGATTCCCCCCCGCCCCCTACCAAAAAGGTATTTCCAGAGAGGCTGTATCTTTCTTCACAGCTTTAATGTAGAAATGTTTAAAAAAACAACAGAGTATAAACTACGTTCTAATCCTTAGGCTTACTGTGGGCTTCCTATAACCATATTCTGATCAAACTGTAATTTAGGGGAGATTTTCAGTGAACTGTTGGAATTCTGCTGTAGCCATCAAACGTCATGCTTTGGTTGACTGTCCGCTAGGTCCAGATTCTACATTTCAGTAGTCTGCCACCTTGGCATAAATTTGTATTATGAGCTTAGTTTAGACAAGTAACTATTTCAAGGAGATACTTGGAAACGGAGAACTTTTCCTTCTTCCTCTTTCCATCAACCTGACCCCCTCCCTCCACTTTTTATCTTTTTTATATTTCAACTAAGATTTCTTTAAAAACAAGGATTTCACCCCTTTTAAGGTCAGGTGGGGTGGTGGAAACCACTGGTTTAGTCTAAGTAACTTGTGTTTAGGTTTTAGCAGGAAGAAGTATCTATCCTGGTCTAGCTCTCAGTACAGTGTTAGAAATGTTTTTTTCTATGAAAATTCTAGATTTGCATTCACAGTATAATTGATGCAGTAGTTGTCATTCTGGTATATGTTCAAATTTCAGTTCCCAAATATTAGAAAGTAGCAGGGTTATGCCTGCAGGTGATGGAAACTAGGACACACCATCATATTTACTGGCATGTTAAATTAGCACCATATGTTCTTATTAGGAACTTGAAACATACAAGAATGCACGTAAAAATATGAAGAATTTGTATACTGGAAAATGCCACGCTAGATCCATACTTGGAGTCGTTTAAAATATAATCTGTAGAAGTTTGATTTGGAGGCTTTTTTTTTTTCTCCTGGCTTGATTATCTGTGCCTAGTCAAAGGTTTAAGATTGGGTTTTATGGGGGTTATTTTTGTTGTTTTGTTTTTACTTTCTGATGGCACAGTTATAAATACTTCTGCCCCTAAAAACAGGGACTAAATGATGCCATCCTTGATATGGTGGCTTTGCAGAGGAACTGCGATACACAGACAAGCCCCATTGACTGTTGGTACATTAGGTCCTGCAAATCTTGCCTTAAGCCTGCTAAACTAGTCCTCTCATCTGTTGGGTTCCCCTCCATCTTCCTGACCCAGATGAGCCTGAGTACAGCCCCTGACTAGATCCAAGCCTTTTGGCAGAGCTCTGGTTTCATAAATGATTATAATTACGTTTCTCAGTTAATGACCTCTTTGCCTAAATGAAGTTCACAGTCATTGATGTTGTATCATCATCCTTGTACAGTCCTCTTATACAGAGTTGGCTTGTAGATATTTCCTCGTGAGATAGGTTCTCTTGGCCTTTATTTACCCTCTTTGTACTTGGTGTAAAGGAGTACTTTTGCTTTTCGTATTTGGTGAGAAAAGAGGTACATGTATTTGATCAGTCTTACGTATTGTTATAATTTATATGGTTTTAAGTCATCATGGCTACAGATCTCAGATTTTCATTTCAGCCATCTGACTCTTGCTTTCTGAGGAAGGAATTGCTTTCTGAGTGGGAATTTGGCCGGGATTATTGGTAAAACTTTAATGTTTTGGCCCTAATTAGTAGGTGTGGGTATAATTTGCAGATTGATAAGGAGTGTGGCTGAATTATTCAACAGTGAATTTAAATCATTCTCAAAAATAAATAATTTAAGTCTAGTTCATCATATGCTTAACCAAAAGTTACTTAACTTCAGTTAATAAATCGCAGATGTTAACTCCATTATTAATGGGTTTGAGCTTTCCCCAAAATCTTTTAGAATTTACAAAATGTTTTACTCTTTCCATACAGTGTTTTTGATTAATGAAACGATGGGCCAACGCCTCTTTCAGAATAACTGTATCTCCCTGACAAATTCCTATTCTTCCTATTAGTCCCAGTTCACAAGAATAATTATTTTGCATAAAATTCCCCATCTTCCCTTACTTATTCACTTCACTTCTTCTCTGTCCCACTACCCAGTGGGTCTACCAGAACTTTTGTTTGCAAGTAACATGAACCAAAACTTAAGCAAAATTGATCATGTGTTTTTGTTCTTGTTCATGAAAAGTTTGGGGGAGGGATGGTTCAAGGGGGCTATCTTTCAGGCACAGCTAGATTGAGGACCTTAAGCAGTATCAACAGGAGTGTTTCCCTTTCTGTGCTTTTCGCATCGTCACTGTCCGCCCTGTTTGGGGCACATGTCCAGGTTTGTACTAACCAGTGTCTGCAGAGATAGAACACTAATTGGTTAACCTGTGTCGTATGCACGGTGGAGGAAGGGCCTCTTAACTGACAGCACCTCCACTGCGGCAGGAGTGGCTCCAAGAGGAAGTTGGGCAGGGAGAAGCAAGCATCTTTACTCCAGTGACCCAGTGCCTGCTGTATACCCCAGAAGCGATGGACTGTTGAAGGGGAAGAGCTGTGTCCTGTTCAGCTTTCTGTTTCTAGCACATTAATGGGCAGGGTGCTCCAAAAATGATTGATGAACAGTGGTTTCGTTCTATTAATTTGGATGTTTTTCCCTTTTTTATGCCATGAGCTGAGAAATTTATGGTTTGGCTGAAGGGAGCTCTCCTTGGTATTGGGAAATGGTGCTGACCTCGTCAAAATGGCCATCCTGATAGCCAGGGAGGCTCAAGAGAAAGGTTTAGCCACTGGGGACAAATGTGGAAAGTAATCCCACCCTTCTGCATTCCTTTCAATGCCCATCTCTAGACAGTTTTTGACATTATTGTAAGACATCTTCCTCCCTAAGAGTAAGGATTGTAAGAATTTGTTTTCATCTCTTCCTATTCAAAAGTGAGGAACGCCCCTTAATCTCAGGCAGTCAACTTCCTATTTACTCTGTCCTTACCCCTCAGTTAACAGAGTAAATAGAAAGGTATGGGCCCCAAGAATCAGATAGATAACATCAATGAACCCTGAAGGCAGCTGTTGATTTGAAGTTGTTTCTTAACAGCAGGTGATGGGCTGAAAAACAACAACAACAACAACAACATAGGGCCCTTGAGTTCTTTTTCTTATCACCCATGATTCTAACATTAACTGGTAAGAATTTGTTGGAGACTTTCTTACAAGGAACGTTTGGCTTGTTACAGGCATAGAAAAGCTTAAGAAATAGACACAGGAAATGGAGGATGGGAGTAGGAGGGAGCCTTCTTTGCTTATTATATTCCTATACTACATACCTGCTTTATATACTGAGAGAAGTGTTTTATTTAATAAGCGAAAAACCAGAAGAATCTCTAAGTGCTTTTGAGGATGCCAACACATATGAATGTGTTATTCTAGCTCCAGATGGACAAAATCTTGGAAATGGCCTCCGCAGAGGGTACCTCCATCTGGGGAAAGGGGCAGATGATAGAATTCCCAAGGTCATTAGAAATGTCAGAAATCTGCTTATGAAGACAGTTATAACCTTAACTCAGAATATTCTACATTTTTCAATGTAAACTTTTTCTCTCTTTTTTTTTTCTTGGCCGCACTGCACGGCATGCGGGATCTTAGTTCCCCAACGAGGGATCGAACCCGCACCCCCCTGCAGCAGAAACGTGGATTCTTAACTACTGGACTGCCAGGGAAGTCCTGATGTAAACTTTAACTTGGATTCCTCCTAGCTAATCATAGAACAAATAACTTTTTTGTAGCATTTTCCAATAAGCAAGGTAACTTTTATTTATAAACCTGTTTAATTCAACTCAAATAAGTAAACTTAAGATTTATTCTATTGCTGAAATATCACTGTCTATAAATAAGTTTTTTGTAACTAAGCTCCCTTAGAGCATATTCTTACTTTTTCAGAACCGTAGGTGGATAAATTGGGTACAACGAAGCAGCGAGGTGCTTCACTTGGAGGTCTTGAAACAACTTTGTTAGCTGTGGGTGGGCACTTAGAACACCTGGTATTTTCCATAGGAAACTGGGTTTTCCTTTATCCTGAGCTGCAGTTTGGCTCCCTAGGATGTTTTCTGTAGGGCGGGGGGGGGGGGGGCGGCATTTCCAAATCTGTGTGTGTGTGTTTTGCTGTGCTTATCCAGGAGGCAGGGAAAGCCAGAAAGGGCTGCCTCTGGGGTACGTCTGTGCTCTGAAGTGAAACAGGATTCACATGGGATGTTCCAGAAGAACTGGATTTTGACCCGTGGAGAGTTGATAAAATGAATGGAGAAACAAAATGTCTCTTTTCAGAATTGGGTGTTTATGGACATTCATTTTGATGCCTGGTCTCTTCAGAATTAGCCTGTAACACTTCCTGTATTTCTGGAACACTTTTCTTGTATTTCTGAAACATTTTTCTATCAGGTGGTTCTCTCTAAATGACCTAGTTTGTGCGAACCTAGATTTTTCTTTTTAATCAGTTTATTAAGCAACTGATTTTTTTTTAAACCATCCAAAAGATGGTTCAGAACAATTTAGGAATAAAATTTCCACAAGGAATAATGGATTTGGCCTTGAACGCACACTAATTTGTATCAGAACTGACTTCTAAGTCTGTTAGCTAAATGATACACAGATTATTAGATGGCAGAGTGCAGAGGATACCATAGTCATGCTTCATAACTAGGAGTTCCATCCTGAGGGTGTGTTTTGCAGTGAACTGCATTCATCTTTTGGCCTCAGGTATACGAAGTTCTGGTAACATATTGAGATTTAGAATTTCTAGAAGTTGCTGGGACATTTTGGTAGGCTTCATTTTTTTTTTTCCATTTTTCATAGTTAATATTGATGTTTGGATTTGAATAATAAGTGAGGTAACATGATATCTTATTACATGTGTATTAGTTGACTTTATGATTGTGGTTTACAGATGGTAGTGGTATTATAGAGTGACAGCCTTGATTAATTAGAAAACCAGATTTTCATGTATTGAATACTAAATTTTAAATCCAGATGCATTGGCTTTTGTTTCTGCCTGTTTTTGATTTTTAGAACTACTTTATATCTTGCAAAATTTATTTGGATTATTAAGTCGATGATTAGTTTTTACACTATTTTGTAGGAAACATTTATGGTCACATTGGAAGCCATACAAATTCTCAGCTGCCCAAGTTTTATTAATTTTATTTTCTTAACCTTTGTTTTTAAGGAACTTGGGAAAGTGGGTCTAAATTTCTTCTTTAATGTATTGGGTCATTTAAATAATTTTTCAATTCCCTCATACACACATAAGCTTTTCGTTTTTCAAAAGGGACCCCCCCAAAGTCTGTAACAGTTATTATTTGCTCTGGTGCTGAGTGCCCAGCTTTCCCCGTCTCAGCACTCATTCCGTGGCATTAGTGAGTGCCTTTGTCCAGGTGTGGTGCTGGCTGGGGGGCAAGTTACACAGCCATTCTTGTCTTTCGTTTGGGTGGTGTGCAGAAACTTACGGTTACCACAGCAATACGAAGGGTAGCTCCCAGACAACAGAAACTTATTTCCCCTGGCACTCAAAATTATGTGGTAATGATGCTGAAATGGTGAACATTTTTCTGTTCTCAGAGGTTCAGCATCACAAGGAGAAAAGCACTCACACTTGATTTTGAAGTAATCGGTTGGTATATAAACCTCATTCTCAACTTTAAATAAGCTCATCACCAAACTAGTTTTTTAAAAGTCTAATCAGAATTGTGCCACATTAGATTCATGTTACCTGTGATATAAAATGTCCTGTTAAAAATAGAAAAGATCAGAGAGTACTTATTTTGCCTGCCTGCTCTAAGTATTCAGAACATGCTGGATAAGGATATCTATTCACCTTTTTTGTCAGACTGGGCCAGGGTTTGTGATCCTACCATCAGTGGAATTAGTAAATATCACAAGTTGTACATGTTTTGACTTGACTTAAATTTTTTTTTCCAATAGAAACTATGTTCCAACTTCCTGTCAACAATCTTGGCAGTTTAAGAAAAGCCCGGAAAACTGTGAAAAAAATACTTAGTGACATTGGGTTGGAATACTGTAAAGAACACATAGAAGTAAGTAGCATGTCATTTTTTTAATTTTAACATGACTCAGCTTCTGATCCATTACTTTGTGTCAGTGGCCAGGATCGTTAATTCTTTGGGGTGATTCTGTATTTTAACTGCAGCGTTAGCTTTGCCTGAGCTTTCTTAAGTAGCCTAACTTGTTCCCTTCTCCCTAAAATGGGCTTTTTCATCTTTGCATCCTGGAGCAAAAGCAGTTACCACTGAGGACGTACCACATCAGTCATTTTTTACTAGGTGCTTTAAAGTGGTCTCTAAATTCAAATCCTTAAAACAACCCCTAGGGGATATAGGAATTCTTATCTCCAATTTACAGATGAAGAACCAGTAAAGAAATAGGTCCACCTCACAGCTGAGCATGTGGCAGGGTCTGTCTGTGAGACTCCAGAGCCTGTTCTCATTCTGATATGCCTGAATGTTCTGATTGGCCTTCTGATTGTTGAGGCGTGGTGGTTTGGGTGCTTGTTGTCTCTTTCCTTGGGATTTGAGCATTTGTTGGCCCTTTTGACCCATCGTAGACTATTATCTTCCCCTAGGTAACAGTTTGGACTTCACAAACTGTTTTTCTAGCCTTTTTATTCTATGAGCTTTATTAACAGCCCTGTGGGATAGCCAGTGTAGTGGTCTCCTCTTCTAGATCTCATTACTCCAGGTCTTGTGGTTAGTTGATCAACAACCTCTGATTGGAAAGAAATGTTTAAAGCTATTTTCCCCACTAGCCTTTTAAGTTCCAGCTGGCCAGGGACCTTAACTACCTTGTCCATCTTTGTATCCTCAGCACTTAGCACAGTGCTGGGCACGTAATAGGCACTCAGTAAATGTTTGGATGGAATTGAAAGTAAAAAAGCAATTTCCTTCATGCAACAGGTTTTCTTTTCCTGGTTCCTATTAATCCTACTTTAGGGGTATATCATGAAGACTGAAGCTTCTCAAAATTGGATTTCTCTAGTTATGTCGTCCCTGGTGTGGCAGTTCAGTCCCTCAGTTTCAGGTAGATCTGCCTGATGAAACAGTCCATTTACTTCCCATGCAGTGGGGTAATCTTCACAAGAATAAATAATGCAAATGTTAAAGGTACCTTTTCTATCCTGCATTTGATTTGTTCCTCCCATTATTGCGCCCACTACATACTCTGGAATATATGTGTACTTGATTTTCCACACTGAACTGTGACCCTTTTAGGAACAAGAGGAATTTTACCATAAAACTCTTTATGTTCCTGTCTCAGGGTGGAGGGGATCAAATTTTTACACAAGAGTGTAAATTTAACATAATACTACTTGCTTTCTTTGAATAGCTTTCCTCCTTTTGGGGTTCAGAAATCCTGAGTTTTCGTTCCAGTCCAATCCCACCCCACCCCCATCTCCCACAAAAGACTTTTCTTGCACAGAACCAGAATATCTCATCTGTAGCACTATAAGTGAATGTTGCTCTCTTACACTCCATTCTAATATTACAACTGATGAGTTATATAGTACTCTTACGAAGGGTGCTTTGGTATTAATATGTGGCTGAATTTTTTACTTACTTAGTTAGAACTTCCAGTGGTTTCTTTGGAAACCTGGTGACCATCAGGGGAATGATTAGTTGACATAAAAAGTTCAGTGTAACATCCATATGCCCTTTTGTATTTCCTAGAGCTTTATCGATCCTAGATCCTAGTTGAGTTCTCGGTGGTGTCGATTTTCCTATGCATCTCCCCAACCCTAGTTAGAGATAGGATTTATATGTAAAGTTGAGCTAGAGTTGATACAATGTTTTTGAAACTTCTTTCACTGTTTTCTAGGATTTTAAACAGTTTGAACCTAATGACTTTTATTTGAAAAACACTACATGGGAGGATGTAGGACTGTGGGACCCTTCACTTACAAAAAACCAGGTAAGTGGCACAGGAGACTTCCCCAGTTCTATTCAGTTCTATTTTTCATGGTACTGCATTGTTGTAGGCAACAACCTAACGTGGGAAGTGTTGAAACTGATTGTTTCATATATTCCTAAGAGGTAGGGAAAATTAGGAAGAACTTTTGGTCTTTTTTTTGTCATTGTACTGAAACTTCAAGTGTAAGAAGAATAGGAAAGTTTGTTACTTAAAAGTTGTGAAGCCCACTATATACCAGCATTCCCCTCTCCTCCCCTAACCCCTGTCAAAAGTTTTTTGGTTCTAATTCTAAAATGTTCCCTCCAGCATTCTGTTCACCTAGGGTATCCATCATTTTTCTGTGTTGCAATCCTTGTTTTTTCTAGAGAAGTGAAGACAGGGCTCTTGCCTCCATTTACGTTTTCTTACTCATCTGTGTTGTCACCCAACCTCTCCGGGTAGCCTAAGCCAGCACATGGGGGATGGGACACATGGCTCTGTAGGATGGCAGAGTGGTGCAGCTTAATTTTTACAAATTGGAATTAAAAACAGTATTAGGTAATCAAGGGCACCAGCTATGCCGGCAAATATCAATAGGTGATGATATAACAAAAATGAAGTTATAGGTGATTTTTTTTCCACAGGGAGAAGTGATTATCAATTCAAACTGTACCACTGTTTATTTCAAGTGATTGTAGTAATTCTGGATTATTGATCTGTTCATCTGTTGGAACATACTTGGCAGGGAATCAGTACTTTTAAAATCCACCTCAGAAATTTGATAATATAGTCATATGTTTCTTTCTTAGAAATACCCCAAGAAAGGGTATTAACCAGCAGTCTTAAAATATGAAAGCTTTCCAGTGGGACACATCACTTAGTTAATTCAGTTTTACAAATACTAAAAAAGGGTTGAGCTTAAAGGAAAACCAGAGTATTTCATTTTGGTTTGAATTGGTATCTGAAACAAGGTAGGTTTCTTAGGTTTCTAGGGGAAAAAAGATCACCTCTCACCAAACTTGTGTTTCACCTATCTTCAAAGGACCAACTGCACAGATGTTAATGAGCATGGTTCTGTAAGTTGCTCTTTGATACCACTATATTCTGCAATGCTTTACTTTTTTATTGGCTTTTTAACACCTTGCTTTCCTCACAGTCCGTAGGAAATTTTTATTTAATTTCTTAATTTGAATCAAAGCAGCTGTCACTTCATTACTTCTTTTGAAGCTGCTCTTAAGAAGGAACAGCATGGCTTGTAGAAGAAAGCCGACTTTTCAAATCATTAGTTTTTTGATCTCAGTGAAAACTGAATACTATACTTTGATCAGAGGGGGGAAATGTTTTGAGATTTTTGAAGATGAGCCTTTTTCTCTATGAAAATTTTTCCATGATGGGGAGGATCAAAGGTGTGTCTTTATATCATATGCCTAATTGCACTACAGCACTCTGGGCCCTGAGTTTTACTATATAGTGAATCTGAAGCCTTCAGCAACTTACCAGTTCACAGAGTAATTGTAGTGATTTCACCTAGCTTATTCTTATCCTTTCTAACTAAAATGTTTATCTTGAAGCCGTTTGTCTTTGGTTTCTCTAAAACTAATGAGCAAATGTGACTGGTCTTTTCTGAAAACACTGAGGAAGAACTTTGAATGGAGTTTTTATTTACACTGTGATGCCAAAACAAGTGTTTCGTTTAAAACAGCTTTCTCATTTGAATATTTTATAAATTTATTTTGCATTTTGCAAAAGGAAAAAATGATACTCAAATCTCAGTGCATTATAGAGTTTCAGTTCTAAAAATAGCATTATGTCTCTTAAAGACTGTCGGTGGGGGGCTTCCCTGGTGGTGCAGTGGTTGAGAGTCTGCCTGCCGATGCAGGGGACGCGGGTTCGTGCCCCGGTCCGGGAGGATCCCACATGCCGTGGAGCGGCTGGGCCCGTGAGCCATGGCCGCTGGGCCTGCATGTCCGGAGCCTGTGCTCTGCAGCAGGAGAGGCCACAATGGTCAGAGGCCCACGTACCGCAAAAAAAAAAAAAACAAAAAAGACTGTCTGGGGGAAAATAGCCTAAAACCTGTTACTGCTTATCTGAAGTGGCATTCTGATTCCAGTTTTTGTCTTTTCTTTAGGACTATCGGACAAAACCTTTTTGCTGCAGTGCTTGCCCATTTTCTTCAAAATTTTTCTCTGCCTACAAAAGTCATTTCCGGAATGTCCATAGTGAAGACTTTGAAAATAGGATTCTCCTTAATTGCCCCTACTGTACCTTCAATGCAGACAAAAAGACTTTGGAAACACACATTAAAATATTTCATGCTCCAAACGCCAGCGCACCAAGTAGCAGCCTCAGCACTTTCAAAGATAAAAGCAAAAGCGATGGCCTTAAACCTAAGCAGGCTGACAGTGTAGAGCAAGCTGTTTATTACTGTAAGAAGTGCACTTACCGAGATCCTCTTTATGAAATAGTTAGGAAGCACATTTACAGGGAACATTTTCAGCATGTGGCAGCACCTTACATAGCAAAGGCAGGAGAAAAATCACTCAATGGTGCAGTCCCCTTAGGCACAAATGCCCGGGAAGAAAGTAGTATTCACTGCAAGCGATGCCTTTTCATGCCAAAGTCCTACGAAGCTTTGGTACAGCATGTCATTGAAGACCATGAACGCATAGGCTATCAGGTCACTGCCATGATTGGGCACACAAATGTGGTGGTTCCCCGATCCAAACCCTTGATGCTGATTGCTCCCAAACCTCAAGACAAGAAGGGCATGGGACTCCAATCAAGAATTGGTTCCCTCGCTTCTGGAAACGTCCGGTCTTTACCATCACAGCAGATGGTGAATCGACTCTCAATACCAAAGCCTAACTTAAATTCTACAGGAGTCAACATGATGTCCAATGTTCACCTACAGCAGAACAACTACGGAGTCAAATCTGTAGGCCAGGGCTATGGCGTTGGTCAGTCAATGAGACTGGGTCTAGGTGGCAACGCACCAGTTTCCATCCCTCAACAGTCTCAGTCTGTGAAGCAGTTACTTCCAAGTGGAAATGGAAGATCTTACGGACTTGGGTCAGAGCAGAGGACCCAGGCACCAGCAAGATACTCGCTGCAGTCTCCAAATGCTTCGTCTCTCTCATCGGGCCAGTTAAAGTCTCCTTCCCTCTCCCAGTCACAGGCATCCAGAGTATTAGGTCAGTCCAGTTCCAAACCTGCTGCAGCTGCCACTGGCCCTCCCCCACCCAATACTTCGTCAACTCAGAAGTGGAAAATATGTACAATCTGTAATGAGCTTTTTCCTGAAAATGTCTATAGTGTGCACTTCGAAAAAGAACATAAAGCTGAGAAAGTCCCAGCAGTAGCCAACTACATTATGAAAATACACAATTTTACTAGCAAATGCCTCTACTGTAATCGCTATTTGCCCACAGACACTCTGCTCAACCACATGTTAATTCATGGTCTGTCTTGTCCATATTGCCGTTCAACTTTCAATGATGTGGAAAAGATGGCAGCACACATGCGGATGGTTCACATTGACGAAGAGATGGGACCTAAAACAGACTCTACTCTGAGTTTTGATTTGACATTGCAGCAGGGCAGTCACACTAACATCCATCTCCTTGTAACTACGTACAACCTGAGAGATGCCCCTGCTGAGTCTGTTGCTTACCATGCCCAGAATAACCCTCCAGTCCCCCCAAAGCCTCAGCCAAAAGTTCAGGAAAAGGCAGATGTTCCTGTTAAAAGTTCACCTCAAGCTGCAGTGCCCTATAAAAAGGATGTCGGGAAAACCCTTTGCCCTCTTTGCTTTTCCATCCTAAAAGGACCCATATCTGATGCACTTGCACATCACTTAAGAGAGAGGCACCAGGTTATTCAGACGGTTCACCCAGTGGAGAAAAAGCTTACCTACAAATGCATCCACTGCCTTGGCGTGTATACCAGCAACATGACCGCCTCGACTATCACTCTGCATCTGGTCCACTGCAGGGGTGTTGGAAAGACCCAGAATGGCCAAGATAAGACAAATGCACCCTCTCGGCTTAACCAGTCACCAGGCCTGGCACCTGTGAAGCGCACTTATGAGCAAATGGAATTTCCCTTGCTGAAAAAGCGAAAGTTAGATGATGACAGCGATTCGCCCAGCTTCTTTGAAGAGAAGCCTGAGGAACCTGTTGTTTTAGCTTTGGACCCCAAGGGTCATGAAGATGATTCCTATGAAGCCAGGAAAAGCTTCCTAACAAAATATTTCAACAAGCAGCCCTATCCCACCAGGAGAGAAATTGAGAAGCTGGCGGCCAGTTTATGGTTGTGGAAGAGTGACATTGCTTCCCATTTTAGTAACAAGAGGAAGAAGTGTGTCCGAGACTGTGAAAAGTATAAGCCTGGTGTGTTACTGGGCTTCAACATGAAAGAATTAAACAAAGTTAAGCATGAGATGGATTTTGATGCTGAGTGGCTATTTGAAAATCATGATGAGAAGGATTCCAGAGTCAATGCTAGTAAAACTGCTGACAAAAAGCTCAACCTTGGGAAGGAAGATGACAGTTCCTCAGACAGTTTTGAAAATTTGGAAGAAGAATCCAATGGAAGTGATAGCCCTTTTGACCCTGTTTTTGAAGTTGAGCCTAAAATCCCTAATGATAACCCAGAGGAACACATACAGAAGGTAATTTCTGAGGATGCTTTAGAGTCTGAGAAGCTAGACCAAAAAGAGGAGGATGGTTCAAAATATGAAACTATTCATTTGACTGAGGAACCAACCAAACTAATGCATGACGCCTCTGATAGTGAGGTGGACCAAGATGACGTTGTTGAGTGGAAAGATGCTGCTTCTCCATCTGAGAGCGGCCCTGGTTCCCAACAGGTGTCAGACTTCGAGGACAACACATGCGAGATGAAAACAGGAACCTGGTCCGATGAGTCTTCCCAGAGTGAAGATGCAAGGAGCAGTAAGCCAGCTGCCAAAAAAAAGGCTACCATGCAAGGTGACAGAGAGCAGTTGAAATGGAAGAATAGTTCCTATGGAAAAGTTGAAGGGTTTTGGTCCAAGGACCAGTCACAATGGAAGAATGCAACTGAAAATGATGAGCGCTTATCCAGCCCACAGATTGAGTGGCAGAATAGCACAATTGACAGTGAGGACGGGGAGCAGTTTGACAACATGACTGATGGAGTAGCCGAGCCCATGCACGGCAGCTTGACCGGAGTTAAACTGAGCAGCCAGCAGGCGTAAGGGCCAGCTTCTCTGGCATTGGTGACAGATGCTGCAGCCTGGAACTCTGTGCTCCTTTCAGTATGACTGCAAAGCTGTATTCTAACTGGTACCGCCTTTTGAGTGCTGGGTCATCAGGCTGTGGGGACATGTGGCCACTCTGATCCACGTGGTTATTTCTAAGTCTATGACACATGATTGGCTGATCTTGCTTTAGAACGTGCTGTGACAGGCACAGTAACTAAATGTGAAAAACCAGTAAGTTGGGGGCTCATGAACGCACACGAGAAAAAGCAGAGGTTTATTTTATCTGCCTTCTCAACATTTCTTTCCCTCTGTAAAATGTTTGGTTGGATGTCCTTGAGAAGCGTTCTCTTGATTCAAACGGTAGTGTAGGGCCAACATACAAGCTACCAGTCCAATGTGTATAGTAGACTTTGGGGAAATTGATTTTTTTTTCATGTATTCATTCTGAATAGTTGAAATGTATATTTGTACAGTCTTTTAGACCTATTCAAGTGATGCTTCTGATATTGTTATTGTGTACCCATCATAGATTTGTTTCTTTTTTTAGTGTTGCCCTTGCTGTGTTAATAAGCGCTGTATCTAGTTGACCTAGCAAAAGCCTGAAACTACGCTAGTGTGGACTTCGGGACAGACTTAGTTTTTGCACATAACCTTGTACAATCTCGCAACAGAGGCCAGCCACATAAGATATATATCTGGACTCTCTTGTATTATAGAATTTTTCTTGTTCTGAATATCCTTGACATTACAGCTGACAAAAACAAAAACTGGTATTTCAGATGTTTCCTGAAATCTTTTAAGCTAAAATCACATGCAAGAATTGACTTTGCAGCTACTAATTTTGACACCTTTTAGATCTGTATGAAAGTGTGTTGTGTTGAAGCAGCAAACCAATGACTGCTGCCTTTTGGATATTTAGTTTTCTCTTTAGTTAAACACCACCCTGGTGTAGTCATTTATACCATCTAATATATGACACACTGTTGTAGTATGTATAATTTTGTGATCTTTATTTCCCTTTGTATTCATTTTAAGCATCTAAATAAATTGCTGTATTGTGCTTAATGTAAATATTTGCTTTATTACACATTACAGTCCTGTGTGTCCATTATGTCTTGTGCCAGTTGATGCCATGGCTCTCTTTCATCAGAGATGGAGGTACAGCCACTGAGGAAACTTGTGGAAGACCAAGATTTGCTGCCGTTGGCATAAAGAATGCTTTCTCTCAAGGCACCTGTTGCAAATTCTTTGGTTTGGTTTTTGTCTTTTTCCCTTTTTACTTGCTAAAATAAACATCCTCGAGTTTTTTCAGTTCCCCTTTTGTTAAGGAGCAGAGCCTGCTTATATATGTAAATGTATCGATAAAAGGATGTAAACAAGTTAGCATTCATTTGCAAGCAGAATCTTAATGCCCTGGTGTTCTTTTGTCTAAATGAAGTAAATGTTAGTTTTCACCTTATAATGGGAACAATTGTACTAAACAGTCAGCTATTCTCTGCTTTTGTTATAACTCTCTGGACCATCTTGCTGTTATGAAAAAGGCTTTGGAGATCACACGTTTGGAGGGCTGTCAAGATACAAGGAGCTGGTATGATGCGTCTACTATGCATGGATTCCCAAGAGCCAACCCCGTACTAAACAGAAAGTTACAAAGAGGCAGAATTAGGCCGATGTTTTTGGCAGTTAGGACAGTGATGGGATGGATGCTCCAATCCATGCAGAGGCTGGTCAGTCACCTCTCAGGGACATTGGCCTAAAGAGTTCTGAAGTGGCTAGTTTCCATGATTTCTGAGACTCTTCCCAGAAGGTTCATCTTGTTAATGCTTTTGCTACACAGGAATAAAGGTTTGACCGACGTTCCCCTAAGATGTAAAGTCGTGCCTCTCAAAAAACAATACAGGAGAAAGCACAAAAATAGACTAGAACCTTTAGGGTGTTCGGGGCTGGCACGGAGCTACTTTAACTCCATTATACAGATTATAAATTCTGTGGACACCAGCTAGCATTTAGGACAGGATGTCCCCAAGTTAAGAGGCTACAGATTACCCAATCAGAAAAACCGGCATTGAGAAGGTCTCTTTCCCTTGAGGACAGTAATACCAGCTGCATTTAAGCCATCTCACATTTGTTTTGAAATTAGACTGCCTAATTAAAAGGTAGGAAGAATTTAGCCTGGGCTTATGAGGCCTACATGGAGTGCTAGTGAGACTTGTGCAAAATAGTGGGGCGGGGCGGGGTGGGGGGATGTTCCAGGTTGGACATTTGAACAAAGATAGATGAGTATGCTTCCTTCCTGAGGTGGTGTGAATGGGCCTTGTTGGCATATGAGAAGAGTTTAGCCACCTAAGAACTGGAAATAAAGAAGATTTCCAAGTAGAAATGTTGCAGAAGCCCTAAAAGTGTCTCAATAAAAGCCATTTTTAAAAAATGCTGTTGCTACTGTTTGCTTTTGGAATAATCTGGAAATAAAAACTGGCATTCTGCCATCTTCTAATTAGAGAAGGTCTATAACTGTAGATTGAATAATCCTGTAGATTTGCTTTTTAACAAGGAAAAACAAAATTCCAGAGAACTTTTTGCCCTTTCAGTTTCCTGTGGCCATGAGTTTCAGACTCATATTGAGTAGCACTATGGTTTCTCTCCCTTTTCAGCACCTTGAAGCATTTTCTTGTCCCATCTTTGGTTCCCTGTCATTGAGCAGTACAGGGTCTTCAGCAAACAGCTCTCTGTCCCCTCTTAAATTCCAAGTAAAAAAGGATCTGCCTCCTTTTCTCCCCTGTGGCTGTGTTTCTGTCTGCTCGAAATGCCTACCCACTTGCGAAGACGCACAGTACTTCAGGAGGGGACAAAGTAAGTGCCTGACTCGAAAATGCTCCATCAAGACTGGGCGTGCCCCGCCCGAAACACTTCCCCGGGAGCCATCCAGCTTGCTTTTGCCAAGTGAGTACTGCCACATAGAGGCGTGGTTCCCCACATTGTGGGCTACCAGCACCCAACCTTGAGATGGGAATCCCAAATCACCTCTAGGTGATTATGTGCCACGCGAGCTGGAGAACCACTTAGCTTGAGTGATGGAAAAATCTACTTTTCACCAGCGAGACTAGGTAGAGCATACTGAATCTGGATTCCACAGAGCAGCCGGTCAGCCTTCTGCCCCTCCCTTAGGCAATGATCTTTTCAAGCCATTGTGACCCTTAACTGCCAACCCACCCTGTAGCTCACTGGCCTGGCACCAGTAGCAGGCAGGTTTCACCAAAGTGTCATGTAGGAACATTTCAAACTCCTAAACCCCCAGAGGACTGAAAACAAAAGGAAGAGGCTGCTCTCACCATTCTGAAATGCATTCCAACATACCAGTTATTAACTGGCCACCATGATGTACGTGGTCTAGGGAAATACTCAGCTGAGAGAAACTAGACAAGTTAGAAAAAAAGGTGTTTTCTGCCAACTACTACTAGAAGGCTAGCTCAAAAACGGATCCAAACTTGGATCACCGTTTGGTAATTTTTTGCATCCTGCTACTTCCCATCAACTTACTCCACTTTAAAAAGTTAACTTTAACATTCACTATAACGAATCCTAGTGGAATTACAGCTTAATGGAGTTGTGTTCAAAAATTGGCATATAAGGCAAAAACTGCATGTATCCTGAAAATCCTTAAGTCATGATTTCAAAGTGCTCCAGCTAAGAGGACACAGGAGGGAAAGTCCATAGTCATTTCCAGGACACATTCTCTGGTTTTTTCCAGCTATGTACAGTGTTATCAGTATACCTTAGAAAGGTGCGAGGCCATTTAAACCTAAACTGGTTTTTGCAATAAAAATCTTGCTGTACCTTTATGAATGTCTTATTACCAAGTGAAGCAAAATGGATAGCCTAATAAGCAAATTGTTCAACTTTTGGGAACTGATAGAGCAAGAGGCTAGAAATAAAAGGGCTTTTCCAATGCATTTGATGTCAGCGCCATACTGGCTGCCATCTAGAATGGAGCAGAATGTGACAGCTGTGTACATGGGGCAGCCATCTGGGAATCTAAAAATTAAAAGACCTTGCCTTGGGGACCATTGGCGAAAAGATCACTGCACGACTTGCTGGTGGCTGCAACTGCTGGCACACAGCTCTACGGGCTTCCCCGGGAAGAGGACTCCGAGAGAGGCTTAAACACAGAGCCCTCCAAGAAGGGGACCTCCAGGCCAGGGGTGAGATTACACCTTTCCTAGGAGTTCAGCACTGTTCCTGAAAATGCCTGGGGCTCAGCACACATCCTGAGTACATATTTACTCAAGGACTTTCCAAACATCACAGAAGTGTTCCTGGGACTAGATGTAGGGCATTAGATTCCAAGATAATTTGAGTCCTCAAAACAGTCCTGCCCCAATTCCCTAAACCACCCCCCAACACAAAAAAAAGTCCTCTAAAGGGAGTATTAGTACTAGGTTTTGGGTTTCAGGACATGAAGTTTCAGAGAAGCCAACTTGTCCCAAGATTCCAGCTGGCAGAGGGGAGATGCTGACTTGGACTCAGGATATCTGAGTCCACAGCCCCTGGAATTCCCAGCCGCACCATCCAGCCTTGATCTTGGCTGAAGACTATCCTCTTAAGAAAGGCTTTCCCTGCTATGAATGCAAAGACATGTGAGCCTTGGTTTCTAAACCAACACATCATAGTTTCCCTGGCACAGCGTTTCCCAAACTATACTCGTTCACATTGCCATCTTTGTCACTTTTGCCACATCTGCCTAACAGCTGCTTTACATACTTAGTACGTTTCAACTCCCCTTTGTGAAAGGGAAAACCATCTCTACAAAAAAAGAACCACCAGCATAATTTGCCATTAATGAAGGCATCCCTAAAAACACATACAAAACGTTAGACTAAAAATGTGCCACCTGTCATTGCTTGCTGAGGGCTGTGAGCCTGAGACTTGCTCTGTTTGTTAAAAAGGAAAATCAGAAGGGCCCAGGGCACACTAGCACCAAGATGAGACTTTTTCCTTGGCCCAGACGAGACTGGAAGAATTGGATGTGTCTCCATGGACTCGTGTTACCTGATGCATGCCAGGTGGCACCAAACCATTTGTCAAGAGATGGCTCCGGTTCAGAGTGCTTCCCAGGGAAGCCTTTGCCCAGTCATTACCCAGCTCTTCTTACCTGGCTTTACACTCCTTTTTATGAAATAGGGCTCTCACTGGCAGTAACGGGAACTCCAACTCAGATTGGGCTTAATAAAGGGGACACAGGTAACAGCTGTGGCCGAGGAGGGCAGGCTGCTCAGTGATGTCAGCAGGGTGTCAGGTCCGTGCTTCCGTCCTGCCACCCACACGGTCACCATCCTAAGGAGGGACCCTGGTGTTCGTGTTGCTTCCCATTCACCTGCCCTGAGAGAGGGTTTCCCTTCCCTTACCACAGAGGGAGAGTCCTGAACTTGGAGCTAATTGGACCACTCCAGAACTAGTTTCTGTGGCTGGTAGGCTTAGGCCAGACCTAAGCCTCGGTGAGTCACTGTGAGCTAGGATTACCTCGATGGGCTTAGATCAGGCAATACCCATCTCTGGAGCTGGGGTGCAATCAATTCAACCCAAACCAGAAGCCACCTCAAGCCCGATTCTACCCACTACACTCAGGAGGGTGTGAGACGGATACTGGGGCCTCTACACTCTTCAAAGGAAACCTCCTTGAAAAGTCTCTTAACTGCTATTCTTCCAAAGCACGGATTCCCAGACCTGGCTGCATCTTGAAATCACCTGCGGATTTTTAACACTTAAAGAGGCTGGGGACCCTCCCCCAGAGATTCTGATGCAATTGGCCTGAGCTGTGGCCCAGGTGACTCCAATGTGGTTCCCAGGCAAACCTGAGAACCATCGTTCTAAAGACACAAGGACCAAGGCTACAGCGTGAGCCTTCCCCTGATTCATGTATTTGCTACCAGTGGTCTCCCGTTTAAGACCATTTATTCTATTTCTCTCCATTCAACAAACACGCACTGCCGGACAGCCTAAGAACCCCCATCTCTACACCCAGAGATGCAACTTGTGTGTAGAAAACAATGTTACACGTGTAAGCTAATGCCCTGAGGTCTCGCCGGTTCCCCAGGAGCAATGATGAGACCGCGGGCCTACACGGGTCGCCCTGGCGGGGTCACCGCTGCAAACAGTCCCAGTCCTGGTGCCAACAAAGGAAAAGCACAAACCTCATCGTCCAGGGCGCTCCCGCAGGCCTCCTCCCTCTCCTGCGCCTCGGGCGCGGCTCCCCCAGAAGAGCCTTGCTGGCGAAACGCTGAATGCTACATTTATGACGGAACTGCTCCCTGGAAGACCCAATGAGAAAGTCCTTCCGGTTGAGGGGCCGACCTCCAGCAGAGTCAGGCTTGCCTGGTTTGGTTCTCTGAGGGAATCATGTGATTATCCAGAGCAAGTACACCTGCCCACTGCAGTCGGCTCCATACTCTTTCCTCCACCTCAGCAGCCCAGGCAGCCAGCAAAGCACACTCCCCAGAAGTCCCCGCAAAGAAGGCAGAAATAAGCCTCAGACCGCTGCCCGTCCCCAGCGGCTTGCAAGCCTAAAGTGCATCCAGCTGGTGCTTACCGATAAGAATTCTGATGCTTTAAATCTACAGCGAGCACACAGGCCTCACAGAGGAAATTCTGTGACAGCTGCTCCGAGTCAGAATTGCTTTGAATTCTTTCAAACCCAAAGATGGTTGTGCTCTTGACCATAAGACAAAGCGGGGGGCTTCCCTGGTGGTGCAGTGGTTAAGAATCCACCTGCCAATGCAGGGGACACGGGTTCGAACCCTGCTCAGGGAAGATCTCACATGCCACGGAGCAGCTGGGCCCGTGAGCCACAACTACTGAGCCTGCGTGCTGCCACTACTGAAGCCCACGCACCTAGAGCCCGTGCTCCGTGACAAGAGAAGCCACCGCAATGAGAAGCCCGCACACCGCATGGAAGAGGAGTCCCCGCTCGCCACAACCAGAGAAAGCCCGTGCGCAGCGACGGAGACCCAACACAGCCAAAAATAAAAATAAATAAAATAAATAAATTTATTTTTTTAAAAAAGACAAAGCAGGATTTTGCTTTAAGATGGGAAGGAAATGCCTTGATGCCTCCAGGTGCCTGGGTCAACAGGTCATCTCGAGAGAACCGGTAATCCTGGAACAAGACCCCTTTGGGGGTGTCTGCCTAGCTTCTAACCTCTTCTCTGAGAACTCCCCTTTCCACCCCAAGAAGTAGAGCTTTTATCATGAAGGGATGTTGGATTTTGTCAAGTGCTTTTTTCTGCATCTCTTGAGATGACCATGTGGGTTTTTTTTACTTTTATTAATCCAAGTGTGTTGCACTGATTGATTTTAAGGTGTTAAACCAACCTTGCGTTCCTAGGAGAGAGCCCACTTGGTCATGGTGTGTAATCCTTTTTATATATTTCTGGATTCAGTCTGCTGCTATTTTGTTGAGGACTTCTGCAAATGCAAATACCTGTGGGGCCAGGCAGTAAAGAAATCAGTGAGATAACTTAGATACAAGAGAGACCCGGAGGGTGCGGCCCTGCTAAAGGGACTCAGCTGTGGCTCATTCTTGCAAGAATATGAGCCCCATATTGCCTTATTTTCGTTTTTGAAGAGAAGCTGGAAATCCAGTTCTTAATGTGAACTGCCCTGATTTTTAATTGCTGGCAACTGATTTTAATTGAATTTTTTGAATAGGGAAACACCAAAATACCAAAAGTTTAAAATAAAATGGAAAGTCCACTTCTCACCCACAGTAGATATTCACCATTCTCAAATATTTGTTTATCCTCCCAGAGAATTTGAATGCTTTTCTTTCTCACACAGATGGTAGCATATCAGGTACCTTTTCCTCCACTTTGGCTTTTGTGATATCTCCATACCAAGTCACAAAGAACTCTCAATCCATTTTTACATCTTCATAGGATTCCACCCATGCATGCATGTGTGGGGGTACTGTAACTGAACCAATCCCTAACTGATGGATACTTAGGTTCTTTCCAATCTTTTGCTATTTCAATGAGCAGTGAATAAACTTTTGCATTTATTGTTTCTCTTGTGTGTGTATATATATTGGGAGGCTAGATCCCTAGGGGCGGAATTGGGCCCTAGGGGTCTAAGGGTATATACATTTCTAATTTTGATAGGTACTGCCCATGGACCTCCATGAGAATCACGTCCCACCACCAACGTATGAGAATGCACATTTCTTCAAAATTTCACCAACAGTGTCATCAAAAACGTTTTATTTTTGCCTGCATAAGTGAAAACTAATTTCAATATTCTTTATACTTACAGATTGAGGTTGAGTATCTTTTCATATCTTTAAAATGACTTTTGCATTTTCTTTTCTGTGAAATACCTATTCCTAACCTTTGCCATTTTTCTGGGGGTTTTCCTCTTATTTATTTGTAAGAGATGTTTATATATTAGGGAGATTACCCCTTTGTAATACAAGCTGCAAATATATTTTCCCAGTTTGTCCTTTGTCTTTTTGGTCATTTGTCTTTTGAATTTGCTTAGGATTTTGTCGTTCTGTTTTAAGATTTTTTTTTGGTTGAATTTTCTGTTTGTTTTTGCCATGCAGAGGATTTTCAATTTTTTAATATAATCCAATTCTTCATCTTTTATGGCTTCTGGATTTTTTTTTTATGACTCTCCAATGTTTCTGCCTCCTTATTCTATAAATTCATTTTACACATTTAACTCCTCCTTAATCCATTTGGAATTTTGGAACCGTTCCTGGTGTACAGAATGAGGTATGGAACTCGCTTTATTTTTTCCAGATGGTTACCCAGTTGTCTCAACATGAAAATCACTTTAAAACAGTTCAGGGCAAACCATACAGTTCTGCCAGCCTGTGGGCCACCGTCTTGAAACCTCTTACTTTGAACAGACGTGAAGTTCACATCCACGGGGCAAGTGGGAATGATCGACCAAAGGGCCTTGCTCTTATGAAGACTTGCAATGGCCTATACCCTGGTGCTCCTGTCCAAAAACAGCCACCAGTGAAAGAAAAAGAGAAAGAAAACGATCACCCTTTCGTAGGCTGCAAAGTGACCCTTGCCGTGGGCTTTGGGTTTGACCCTCTCAAGTCAGCGTCAAGGCTTTCGCTGATTTGCTAGGAGACACATCCGACACTTGCTCTAACGGGGGACACCCATCAGGTCACCTGGCACCAGGACAGAGCACCAGCAGCTCAGAGGACTGAGGTCAGGAATTCCTGGCAGGCTCTGTGTCCTGGCTTTCCCTCCCCTTAAGTGTCTCCAAGTGTCCCTGAAAGTTCATTGTTTGGCACTGCAACTCCAGGAAACTTGGAAAGGCCAGTTCTAGCTCATTAGTCACCTTTTCCCCATAGATATTGTCATACAACCTTACCCCTCCTCACTGCCTTGTGGGGGGGTATCCCCAAAAGAGTCCCAGGACAGCAAAACCAGAGGGTGCGAGTTGGACTCTGGCAGCTCTCACTCTCCCGTGACTCGTTCTTACTCTGAAATGTAAGGCAGTTCTGAAGCCACTCCCTGCTGAGGCTCTTGGATGCCACGAGCCAACTGAGAAACGCAGGACAGCGGGCCTTTCCCCCACCCAGCCTGGTCACCATCACAGCCACCTGTTACCCAGTGCCCTTCGCCGGGCCCTGACACAGGTCATCTCATTTCCTCCTCAGTACACCCCAACAGGCAGGTGCCATTATTCTCTGTCTCTTACTGTGGAAGATCTTACTGAGGCTAGTCTCAGAGAAGGTAAGCAACTAACCCAGGGCCACACAGCTGAGATGTGCAGGAAATGATGGCGCTGCCCAGGCAGGCTGACCTCACAGCCTATAAGCTCTTAGTCACGGTCCTGGGGTCTCTATTTTAGGACACCTCTGTTGCTGTGGCTTAATCCTGTGACATTCCCCTTCACCTCTCCCAGACCCTTGGTTCGGCCTCTGGAAGGAGAAAGAAGCCTGGGCATCTTCAGCAATCAACATATACCCGGTTTTCCAGAAACTGCTGTCCTCACCACTTGTCTGAAAAAGGAACTTTCCATTGAATCTCTGCTCTCCCTGAGCAGACCAGGGCACGGGGAAGATCTAAGCTTCCTTCGTTAAAAACAGTCCCTATCAATACATCACGGCCACGACAATGAACGGTCAGTAGCCACTGGGATGCCGCCACAGGCTCAGTGTCCGCCGGGGGAGCCAGGGACAAAGCTGACACGCCGAGTATACACACGCCACTCCGCCTCCAGTTACAAGGTACAGAAGCCGGCGACACCAGCACCATCTATGCTGTGAGATGTCAGGGTAGTATTAGTTTGGATGGGGGTGGGGCACTGGCTGGAAGGGAGCACGAGGGGGCTTCTGGGTGCTGATCATGCTTGTGTGTTTCTAGATCAGGGTGAGGGTTAAGCAGATGTGTTCAGTGTGTGAAAATTCAGTGACCCATACACTTAGGTGCACCTTTCCGCCTGTAAACTTTACTTCAATAATTTAAAATAACGTCTTGACATTTTTAAATAAAGAATTATGTTTACTTTACAACAATTATCTCCGCAAAACGCTGGCTGTACTTGAAACAAGGGGTTCACTTATATCTTTTAGTTCAAAAAATTGTCCTAAGGAACTGCCCTGGTGGCGCAGTGGTTAAGAATCCGCCCGCCAATGCAGGAGACACGGATTCGAGCCCTGGTCCGGGAAGATCCCACATGCTGCGGAGCAACTAAGCCCGTGCGCCACAGCTACTGAGCCTGTGCTCTAGAGCCCGCGAGCCACAACTACTGAGCCTGTGTGCCACGGCTACTGAAGCCCACACGGCTAGAGCCCGTGCTCTGCAACAAGAGAAGCCATCACAATGAGAAACCTGTGCACCACAATGAAGAGTAGCCTCTGCTCGCCACATCCAGAGAAAAGCCCACGTGCAGCAACGAAGACACAACACAGCCAAAAATAAAATAAATAAAATAAAAAAGAAAAAGAAAAGCCAAGTGATTTGCTTATAAAAAAAAAAAGAATCCTCCTGCTAATGCAGGAGACATGGGTTCGAGCCCTGGTCCGGGAAGATCCCACATGCCGTGTAGCAACTAAGCCCATGCGCCACAACTACTGAGCCTGCGCTCTAGAGCCCACGAGCCACAACTACTGAGCCCGCGTGCCACAACTACTGAGGCCCGCACGCCTAGAGGCCGTGCTCTGCAACAAGAGAAGCCACCGCAATGAGAAGCCCCTGCACCGCAACGAAGAGTAGCACCCGCTCACCGCAACTAGAGAAAGCCCGTGGGCAGCAACGAAGACCCAAAGCAGCCAAAAATAAATAAAATTTAAAAAAATTGTTCTAAAATTGGCAAGACTCAACTCTTTTTTTTGCTTTGCTACCACTATCTCACTAGATTCATGATGTCAGATTTCCTTGAAATTCAAATGCTGGTCTGCAATACAGGGGTGTGTGTGTGTGTGTGTGTGTGTGTGTGTGTGTGTGTGTGTGTGTGTGTGTGTGTGTGTGTGTGTGTGTGTGTGTGTGTGTGTGTGTGTGTGTGTGTGTGTGTGTGTGTGTGTGTGTGTGTGTGTGTGTGTGTGTGTGTGTGTGTGTGTGTGTGTGTGTGTGTGTGTGTGTGTTCTTGGCTCTGGGAGGGATTCCAGAAACTAGAAATATCCATCACCAAAGTGAGGAATCCAACATTTCAGAACAATAGCAGGAAACTCATCTACATGAGAAGAAATTAAAGCAAACACACCTTGGAGGACTCCAGGGAATCTGAATGATCTCTGCATTCTGCTGGGAATCTGAAGGCCAGCTGCACCCTCCCCTCAGGCGAGGGGCTTCATCATAAGCAGATTCTGAGGATCAGGCTTGAGCCGGCGGCAGGAGCACCCATCAGGGAAACATTTACATCCAGGCGACCTGGACACGTTTATTCAGACGGTTCACAGGGCCAGTGGGCACTGGGGTTCACACAAACCGGCCGACACGTATGGACCTGGAGCCACGCACCCTGGGGGCACCGCGCGAGCCCCTCACAACCTCTGTGCAAAGCCCTTCCAAGGCAAAGGGAAATCCAAGGCCCCACAGCCCATCCCCCTGGGTGACCACCTTGTCCAGAACACCAGGCAGGACAAACGCCGGTGGAGAAGGCCTTCTCCAGCTCATCTCTGAGGCACTGCCCACCTGTGGGTTCTAAATGCTTCTCCAAACCCTGTGGGCCCATGTGAAGCAAGGGGGAAAATTCAGAAAACGCATCCACAACAATAAAACAAAACAAAACAAAACGAACAATCTGCGCGGCACACAGATTTCACTTCCCGATGTCCCTGACGGCAGGACCGCAGGGCTCACAGACGCCTTTGGCAGCTGGGGGCTCGGCGTGTTGCCTCCCCGGCGTCCACAGGAAAATAGTCCTCGGTTCTGTACAACGCGGGCAGCTCGAAGGTCGGGGCCGCCGGCGTCCACAGCTTCTGGAATGACAGAAAACCAGGTGCCCCATCAGCCTCGTGAAGCCACTTGTTCTGAGACCCAAGAACTCCACTTGCAGGAGTTCATCCTGCAGGGAGAATAGCCCAGTTGACCAAAGACTCCATGATTCTTTGGTGACACTGCCTGTGACAGCCAAAGCCGGCCCATTTGAAACGTGGTGGGGAGCTAGGTTGGCAGGGCTGGTCCGTGTCCACGGAGCCCTCCGCAGCATTAGAGAGAACCGGGCTCTGAGGAGGGATGACTGAGAAAGCCAGGTGTACCTCGTGCCACCGCGTGCCAGGAAGGGCCTCGAGCCGAGACAGCACCGTGGGCCAGGCCCTGGGAAAGCTGGGGTCGGGCCGATGCTTCTTTGAATGTGCGCCCATCTGTGCTGCCCGAAGGCTGGGCCACACGCATGTGTTACTTTGTTTTTTTTAATTGAACCATTTTAAGAAGTGCTTACTTATTTCTGGTGTGGATTTTTGCTGCAGGGAGGTTAGGGAGGGGAGATTTTGCATCAAGCAACCCTCCTCAAGCTCTAGTAACCCTGAGGGTTACCCAGGCATCTCAAGGTCAAACCAGTTTTACAGAGGACGGCCTCAAACAGTGCTTCTCAAATGTGACTGCACAGGGAACCTCCTGGGAGACTTATGGAATGCTTATGCCCAGGCTCCGCCCCCAGAGTCTGATGTCGTTGGTCTGGGGTGTGGCCTGGGCATCGGGGTATTTCAAAGCTCTCAGGTGATTCTCACGCAGAGCCAGGGCCGATCCCAATAACTGTGACCTGCTCAGAGGAGGGAGGGTCTGCTAGGCTCCGGGGCGGAACAGCAGGGAGATGGGCAGGAGTGTGGGGCTCCAGGGGTGCAGAGGGAGGAGGGCTCTGCACGTCTCCACCTGGGGTCCCTCTCACCACCCTTCCGCCCTCCCCCCGCAGCTCCGTCTACTGTTTGGTCTCCAGGCCACCTCTGCCCGCTCAGCCCAGAGCAAGCTCTGCTCCAGCCTTCAGCTGCAGTCACAGGTGCCAGCGCACAGGTGTGTGGCTCCAGCCCGTAGTTAATAACCGCTCCCCCAAAGCCCAGCCCGTCCATGAGCTCTGCGCTGCACTGGGTTTGTACTTACCCACCCCCATGCTTCTTCCCCACGGTGACACCGTGACCATCCCCCCTTTCGTGGGTGGTCGGGGGAGACTACACGCCGGGAGGTGCCTTACCCACCTCCCACCTGTCCGAGTATCTGTCCACTCAACCACTACCTCATTGAATGCCCAGGGCCGGCCGAGGGCACAGCTGTGAAGTAGACGCATCCCCAGCCATCAGGGGCCTCCCTCTCTATCTGGAGACAAAGGAACCAACAGGACAACACCACCAGCGTGCGCTGAAGCACCAAGGCCCCTGGAACCCAGAGGAGGCCCATCTCATCCCGGAGGGATCAGGAGGTATTCAGAGGCTGAGCACCTAGGACCCCAACCCCCGGCCGGAGGGGCTGCGTGGAGGGGTAGCCGGAGGTGCGGTGGTCCAGGCTGTGGACACCCTGTGCACAGTGCAGAGTGGTGTGGTGGGCCGCGGGCACTGAGGCAGCTCAGTCTGGAGTCAGGCCGGGTCAGAGTGTAGACAGGGATGCTGCTGCAAAGCAGGGCCGGATGATGTGGGCTCCTGGAGGCTGAGCTAAGAACTTTATCCTAAGAGACCAGGGACAGGGAGAGAGGGAGAGAGGGAGGGAGGGAGGGAGGGAGGGAGAGGGGGGGGGAGAGAGAGAGAGAGAGAGAGAGAGTGTGTGTGTGTGTGTGTGTGTGTGTGTGTGTGATAAGTGTTTTAGAAAGAGCAGAGACTAGACTGTAGGGGAAATGGGACCAGAGTGGAAGCTGTTGCAGGTAGGCATCCCTTCAAGGTGAGAGTGGCTGGATTTGGGGTGAGAGTGAACAGATTCTAATGTCTGAGCCCCGAAGCCCTGAGCTACCGCACCCCCCAGCCCTCTCTCTGCTGCAGAAGGAAACCACAAAAGGGCTTCAGATAAGGTGGACCACACTCGGGCCCTCAGGTGCCTGGGGACCGCTTACCTCCCTGAGTCTCCACGCACATCTGGAAGGCCAGGACGAACAATTCACCTTGGCCAAGGGTCTGCCTCCCAAAAGGGCACAGGGAACATTGAACCAGTCGGCCCCGGGTCAGCCACTCGGCTCAGCCCGCTTGGGGGATACTTGGGACGCGTTTGTCCCCCCTTCTCCCAGCACCTTCCCGGGGCTGCCACCCACCCCTGTGGGCTGGACTTGAGTCCTCTGACAGCGCTGTGACCAAAGCACAACGGGGAAACGAGCCCCAAGATGCATCTCACAGCCTGAGGGATGCAGTCTGTGGATAAGCCATCGTTTTAGAATATCCTCACCCAGTTCCTCCTGAGAACTGGCCGTTGTAGTATCTAGAAAATGCAAGATTCAAGTAATGACAGTTCAAAGACCAGCTCCCTTGTCCTGACACAAGGCTTGGGGGCCAAAGCACATTGGTGATCCTGAAAAGACAGGTTCCTTTCTCTCCTGATCTCAGGACCCAGGCAAGGCCTCACGGGCCCCAAGGGTGAGTGGCCAGGCCGGGCCAGAGCCAGTGTCCCTCTCCTGGAGATCCTGGGCCTCTGGACTCCCTGTTCTTTGTCAAATGGTTCTTCCAACAGGGATGGGGCTTCTGCCTCCTCCCTGAAGGAGACAGCCTTCCGAAAAAGGAGAAAATCAATATAATTACGAAGGAACCAAGGAGAAGTAATCCTAAGAGACTCCTTAGCAGCTTTGGATATAATCGTATCTTGAGTTCCAGCGAGATCTAATGCAAGCAGTGGTGGCGTCTTTGCTGGTGATGGAGTGGAAACGTCCTTCCCGCACTCAGAAAGCAAGGAGAAGGGGGACGCAGGGAGAGGTGAGCCTTGTGCCAGCGCCCAGCCAGGCGGCACTGTGGTTATTAGACAGCAGCTACGCGTGCTCGCCAGGACCCCACAGGGGCCCAGGAGAATGAGCCATTCCAAACGAGCTTGCTCCTTTTCAAAGGGGCCCCCAGCCGGGAAGGTGGCGAGGAAGGCCGCAGAGAGGCTGGTGCAGCTCTATGCTGGCCCTGGACCAAGCCCCTGCCAACATCTTGGGGCACGTGGAAAATCTGTGGGAAAGTGACTCACAGCTCATTGGAGATCTGGGCCTGCAGTCAGCCAGGAAGGGGGGCCCTGAGCTGAGCCAGGGGGCTCCGAAAGTGGCCACTTCAGCCCCAAATGCTGCTCTTGGAGAGCGGGTGGGCATGGGAAGGGCGTGGGATGTTATCTCGGCCTGTGCAGCCTCCACGTCCCATTCTGGTATCAGCATCTTGGCCGTCTTGTGGAATCACTGCTGCCAGCTCCCCAGCGGAGCTGCTCTGCCCACCTCCACAGCTGAAGGATGAGTGAGAGGAGGCCTGACCCACCTGGGCCGTGATTGGTCCAGGAGTGAGCAGGTGACCCCAGCTCACCCCATGAGAATCAGCCTTGGGACTCTGGCTCTTGGGACAGGGCTGCTTCCTGCCCCCGTCCCCCCTTCCCAGGTCCCAGTGAGGACGCACCCGTGAACCTGGCAGTCACTTCTGACACACTGAGGGGCCTGCCTGAGAGTGAAGCCAACACAAGGAAGCCAAGTTGGGAGGGGAAGCAACAGAGTCCTGACAGTATCATTTGAGCACCTGAATCGAATTTTGCCCGAGGTTAGTGTCACCTTGGGACCTGTCCTGTTCTTGAGACCACGGGATTCTCTTCTTTGCTTAAGCCAAGGTGACCTGGGCTGTTGTCACCTGCAACCAAGCCTCCTGCCTAAAGCGACGAGTAAATCCACAGTAGTGCGGACGAGCGCTTGGAAACCAGCGGCGGAATCGGCAGATGAGGGCCGGCGTGGGAGGCTAAAACCAGCCCGAGGCCCCAGATGCTGTCAGGGTAAAGCAGGACCACACACCGGAGGCCAGGCCCCAGTCGCAGGCACCCCGGACGCCAAGGAAACCCAGCCCTCTCACACCCAGGATGACCTGCAGCAGGAGGAGTTGTCCCCATCTCAGAGGTCACAGGGGCCAGGGAACCACAGAGCCGGGGTCCACTCAGGCCTCTCTGGCTCCAGGTCCAGCCCCCGCCCATCGCCCTACTGGGCTCCTGCCTCGAGCCCAAATCCTGGAGAATCTCAGAAGGGACTTCAGAGAGCTCCCCCCTCCCCACTCACCTGCAGCTGGTACTGAGATTCTGCTCCAGTGGCGGCCAGGTAAGCTAGGAGGACTGTCCAACTCCCTGGCGCTTGCTCCAGGCTCCCACTCTCGCCTGCAGGCGAGAAGGTTCCACCAGCGGGACAGGATGGGAGGCACAGAAACCTGACACCACAGGTCCAGGGCTCCGCTGCCCTCCCTCCCAGTCCCCCATGCCCCCATCAGCCCGAGCTCCCAGCTGGAGGAGGGTCTCTGGAGCTGGGGCGCTGGGCCTGGCATGCTCTCCTGGGTCTACACAGCCTCCCACATCTTCCTCACTTCCACCCCAGACCCCCGAGTTCCCAAACCTGCAGCCCACACACCAGATGCATGTGTGTGCTTGGTCGGCTGCATGGTTTTTAAAAACTGGAATTAACTGCAAACATGTAAAAAGTCAGCAGATTTCTCAGGAAAACCAGACTGCCAGCTAGCTACTCTTGGAAAATCAGATGATCTGGAAGCTCCCGGTGGCTGGGCAGAGGAGCTACGGGTGCTCCCCTGTGGGCCTCAGGGCCCACGGGGCCACGTCACCTTTCTGGAACCTGCCGCTTCCGGTGGTGGGTGCCTCGGGGTTGGCCCTCTGGGCTGTCTGCACCACCAAGCAGCTCCTTTCCTGACAAAGCCCCCAGAGGGCTGTTGAAGCACGTGGCAAGGGGGAGCCTCGGGCCAGCCTGGCTTCAGGGTCTCTCCTCTGAAGCCCCCCAGTCGGATCACTGTCTGCCCACCCACCTCAGGGCCTGTGCCATCTGCCCACTCCTGCCCCCAGAAATCCCGCACGGCTCCTCGTGAGTCCTAGCCTGCCTCGTATGTCCCTCTGGGAAGCCCCAGCTGCATCTTCCCGATCCTGGGCTGCTTTCTCTTTTTTTTTTTTAAATTTTACTTATTTATTTTTATACAGCAGGATCTTATTAGTTATCTACTTTATACATATTAGTGTATATATGTCAATCCCAATCTCCCTGGACTGCTTTCTGTTCAGGCCAGGGTCAGCACACTTGTTCTGCAAAGGGCCAGATGGTAAACATTTGCAAGCCCCACAGTCTCTGTCACACCTACTCAGCTCTGCCCTCCCAGCACCAAAGCAGCCACAGGCAACGTGGAAAGTAATGGCATGGCTGCGTGCCAATAAAACTTTATTTACAAAGATGGGGGCAGGCCAGACTTGTTTTTTTCAGTTTGCCCCAGAATTAAATCTATCTTCCTAAATAGAACAGGAATGACAAACCCATCTCTGTATCTCCCATGCAAGTGGGCACTAAGTGATAGGTCACTAGACACAGGCTGCAGGATTTAGGCCCAGGCCCACCTTGCTGACTGTCCCCAGGCCGGAGTATTATTTGGTTGGCTGCTCTTGGGTCATCACTGCAACTCCAGCCTGTCCTGGCTAAGCATCCTCCACCTCAAAAGAAAGGTCACACCGCTGTCCCACGTGTGGGCCAGGTTCTGAGGTTCCAAAGTGTGGGTCATCCTCTGGGAGGCTGAGGCCTCAGGCTGACCACGGGTGGAAGCTCAGGTAGCCAGAGACTCACCCTCATCCCCCAGGTTACCAGGCACCTCCAGCCCCAGGGGACTTGGGAGAGGCCCATCCTACTGGGAAAACAACAACTACACTTCCTGTGGCCCAAGTTGCACACATTGTCTCTAACCCTCCAGCACTCCTTCGAGGCAGAGGTTTCTCTTCCCCTTGAGCCTCACTTTCCTCTCTGTAAAATGAGGACAATATCGTCGACTTCATGGAGTCCTGCCTGGGGCACAGCAGTGATGCTGGAGGTGCTGTACCCACCTTGGGACCATGAGGACAAAAGCCACCGGCTAAGGATGGTAGGGCAGTAGCCAGGAGAATCAACTGGCCACTCAGGACTTCTTGTCCCATGAGGGAAAAACACAAACCCTATTTGGTTAAACCACTTCAGTCAGGTTTCTGTTATGCCGCCGAACACAGCCTGATGGACACGTGCCATTACTCTCACCATCACTCCAGTTCATAGCAAGTTGCCCAAGGTGGCACAGGTAGTAAATGGGTGGAGCCAGGACTCAGCCCAGGTTGTTTGTATGATGAAATGGAATGATCACCAAAAAAGTGAAAACTTGTAGATCTCGCAATAGTTCCAAAAGGTAAAATGGAATTCCAAATAACTGACGTATGCATTGCCCCCTGCAGGAGCTCCACTCCCCTTGAGTGGGCGCCGCGCGGTGACTTGCTTCCACAAAGTAGAGCAGGGAGGAGGGGGTGGAGGCGGGAGTAACAGCCTGGTGGAGACACCTGGCAAACACTGCCTCGGCCAGAGGGTCATGGTTAACATCATCAGAGCTACGTCACGCTGACAGCATGTCCCCTGGATCTGATGTGATGAGAAGGTACTTCACCTCTGTGGTCTTCCTCCCCCAAACCCATCACCCCAGTCTAACCACGAGAAAAACATCAGATCAGCTCTAATTGAGGGACAGTGTACAACATACCTAACCAATAATCCTCAGAACTGTCAAGGTCATCAAAAACAAGGAGAGTCTGAGAAGCCGTCATAAACCAGAGGTGGCTAAGGAGACGTGACGACTGAATATAATAGGGAACAGAAAAGGACATTAGGGAAAAACTAGTGCAATCTGAATAAACCGCGGAGGTTAGTTAATAGCCGTGTATTGACGTGGGTCCTTTAGCTGTGACAACGTACCACAGTAAAACAAGATGTTCACAATACAGAAAACTGAGTGAGGGACGTATGGGAACTCTCTGTATTATCACAGCAACTTGTCTCTAATTCTAAAATAAAAGATTCTATTGGGTGGGAGCGGCGTGGAGGGAAGCAGACAGAGAAAAAACATCTCCGTCCATCAGCACAGACCAAGCCCCCGGCCTCTCTCACTTCAACCACAGTGACTGAGTAGTGAGCACTTCCTGAGTGCCCAGCCCGTTGGTGGGCCCTGCAGGCTCCCGGCCCATTCGTGCCCACAGCCGCTGAGAGAGGCAGGTGTCCCTACTCCCATTTTCCAGAAGGGGAAACTGAGGCTCAGAGAGACACTTGCCCAAGATCACCCAACTGGGAACTGGCAGAGCTGAATTCAAACCCAGGCCCACCCTGCCCCAGCACTGAGCCAGGACACAGGTGGCCCTGGGGCTGAGTGGGGCTGGGGGCTGAGCTCTCGCCCAGGACCTGGGATGTCCCTCCAGCGTCTGCTTGCCAACCTTGGGACCCTCGGGAGCGCCCCCTTTAGTCTATTCAGAGATCACAAACGGGCGGCCTTTGGGGAGCGTCTGGCCCGCAGGCATGACTGGATGGGCTTATGCAAATTTCAAAATGAGTTACCTGAGTCCTGCTTCAAAAGCGCTTGGACGGAACCTGGCGCTCGTCCCCGGCTCCGGCCGGCCGCTCAGAGCCAGCCCTCGCCACCACCTTACAGCGCCCTCCGACAGCCCCAAGGTCCCCGCCACCGCTTCACCTCGGCCGCCCGCCACGACGACCGCGTCCCCCTCGCAGGTGCGCCAGAACTACCACCAGGGCTCGGAGGCCGCCATCAGCCGCCAGATCGACCTGGAGCTCTACGCCTCCTACGTCCACCTGTCTGTGTGGTACTATTTTCACCGCCATGATGTGGCTTTGAAGAACTTTGCCAAATACTTTCTTCACCAATCTTGTGAGGAGAGGGAACAGGCTGAGAAACTGATGAAGCTGCAGCACCACCGGGGTGGCCGAATCTTCCTTCGGGATATCAGGAAGCCAGACCGTGAGGACTGGGAGAACGGGCTGAGTGCAGTGGGATGTGCGCTACACTTGGAAAAAAGTGTGACTCAGTCACTACTGGAACTGCACCAACTGGCCACGGAGAAAAATGACCCCCATTGGAGTGACTTCATTGAGACGCATTATCTGAATGAGCAGGTGAAATCCATTTAAAGAACTGGGTGACCATGTAACCAACTTGCGCACGATGGGGGCCCCCGAACCTGGCACGGCACAGTATCTCTTAGACAAGCACACCCTGGGAAATAGTGATGATGAGAGCCAAGCCTTAGGCTGGCTTCCCGTAGCCACAGGGGTGGCCTCCCTGGTCCCCAAGCCAGTGCATGCATGTCTGGGTTACCTTTACCTTTTCTGTAAGTTGTACCAAAACACCTACAAGTCCTTTCCTTAGTACCATTCCTTCAAATAAAGTAATTTGGTACCCAGGAAAAAAAAAAAAAGAAGAGTTGCCTGCCAACATGGAAGAACCAGGATGGTTCAAATAAACATCAAGGGCTTCCCTGGTGGCGCAGTGGTTGAGAGTCCACCTGCCGATACAGGGGACACGGGTTCGTGCCCCGGTCCGGGAGGATCCCACATGGCGCGGAGCGGCTGGGCCCGTGAGCCATGGCCGCTGAGCCTGCGCGTCCGGAGCCTGTGCTCCGCAACGGGAGAGGCCACAGCATTGAGAGGCCCACGTATCACAAAAAAATAAATAAATAAAATTAAATTAAAAATCAAGTTCCTGTTTCTCTTGAACAATGTAGCTACCTGGCCGCACTGGGCCCATATTCCTGCGGGGTGCGTCCAGCTGGCCCCTCTCCACTGGGCATGTGCTGTCAGGCTTGCCACCGTCCCCGCCAGGCCTGACTCACTTGTCCGCAGCACCTGCCGCGCCCCGCGGGCATCTGAGCCGGCAGCGGCTCCAAGCTCACGTCACCGTGGGGCTGTCGAGGAGCTGGATGCTTCCCATCCATGGCCCAGGCCCCCTGGGGTGGGGACGGCCCGCCTGGGCCGCTGCCGAGACCAGCGGCTGCTGCCCTATACCCGAGGTCCCCTCCAGTGCACTCCAGGGCCCAGGAGGCAGGTATGGCAATGGGGCCGTTTTGTGGAGGGGAAAGCTGGCTCGGAGGGGACAGCGTAGGCCGCGTGCCCAGGGTCACACAGAGTCAAGCGGGCTCCTCTGAGCTCCTGGCACCGGCCCCCACCTCAGCCAGCCCACACGGCCCTCACCGCGGGTCCTGGCCTCCCTCCTCGGCCCCCCTCACAGGCTCTCTGCGCCTCAGACCACGCCTGCCCGTCCTGCCTGCAACGTCTGTGTCTGCTCCAGGGCCCCCAGGCTTCCACCCTGACAGCTGGGAGCAGAGCCCCTCCCATTTCTCTTAAGCAGCCCTGCGTGTCCGCTCCTGCCGGGAGGGCTGGGCTGGCCGGCCTCATGGTGGCTGCACAGGAGCTGCCCTCCTGCCCCTGCCTCTGCCGTCCCGGTCACCTCGGCTGCTGGTGGCAGCGGGAGGCTGCTGCAGCCCTGGCGACAGGAACAGGGCTGGGGGCTCCCAGATGGGGCAGCCCCTACCCAGGGGGACCCCAGCAGCAGAGACAAGCTAGTGTAATCTTGTTAGAGGCGGTGCTGACCCCGGCAGCAGCCCTAGACGGCTTCCAGGTCCCCGTGGATTCGGCTTTTAGCTGGACGAAAAGCTGTAACACGGAAACCAGCAGAGAAGGAGCCCCAGAAGTTCTGCCAAGATACTGGCTACTGAATTCAAACTCATATGGGGTCTAGGAGGAAAGACAGGACACCAGGTAGGCGGAGTCATGGCACAGACCCCTCCAGAACTAGGTCTCTGACCCGGAGTCTGATCTCTCCAACCTTGCCCCTCTGCCCACCGCCCTGGGCCCTCTGCCCTCCCAGCACCATCTCCTGGAGGAGGGAGGTGTCTGACCTGGGCTTTGCTTCTCACCACCTGGCCACTGAGTGTAACTGTCTAATTACCATGGCCTTATATGTATATTGGGCACCTGCTACATTCCAGAGACTCAAATCTGAAGATCACAAAGGCTCTTTACAGACGAGCAAACTGAGGCTTTCAGGGGTCAGTTGACTCACTGTGGGTCCACCCACTAACCGGAACCTCAGTCAGGTTGCCCAAACCGGCAAGCTGGGGGCCACCCAACTTCCCACGACACATCCAGCCCATCCTCAACCCCCTCTGCTAATTCTTCCCCAATCCCTCTCCCCCTCGCCACTGCCACCCCGTCTCCCAGCCGCTGCTCTTGCCCTCAACTCATTCTCCACGTGGCAGCCTGAGGGGCCGTCGTAAAAAACAAGTCTGATCCTCCAGTAAGTCCCGCACTGTAGTTAGAATAAAATCCAACTCCTCCACGAGGCCTTCAGGCCCTGCCACCGTGGTCCCCAACGCATGAGCAGTCCTCAGGCGTGTCCTGCTTGGCTTCCACTGGGCTAAGTTTACTAGGACTGTTGTCTGTTTGGTTGTTGGTGTTCTCATACTTTTGAACGAAATGCCATTTCTCTTTAAAAAAAGGATTTCAAGCTTCCCTTTAAAAAAATCTCAAGCTCTGGGCCACTGGAGAGTGATGGGCAACCGGCACTGAGCAGCGGCCCCTCCTTCCAGGAGCTGCGTGCTCTCGCCCGTGCGGTCCGCCGGCCACATCGCTGTGGCCACCTGTCTGCTAGCTGTCTGCCACCTTGGAGCTGGGGGGATCTGACCCCAGACCCACATGATCCAGCCTGATTCTCTAAACTCCGTCCGTCACCTGCCATCACTCACAGCCCTCCAGCCTGGGGCCTTCTTTCTGCTCCTGGATCTCACCAGGGTCTGCGTGACGGGAGACCTTGGCACCCGCGGTCCCCTCAAGGCCTTTCCACAACGTCTTCCTCTGCTGGTTCCTTCCTTCCTTCAGACTCTCCTAAGGGAGGCCCAGTTTCATCTGTGTCACCTTCCCTCCTTCACGGCAGCACTGTGGATCCTAGCCTGTTTACCTCTCTCCTCGGTTACCACCCGGCTCCCCACCAGGCCGAGCTCCGTCGGGACGGGCATCAAGCCAGTCGTTAGGGCCAGGGCCCCAGCAGCAGCTGGAGCCTGGTGCACAGGAGACACTCAGGCAACGGGAAACGGATGAATCTTCTCACCACCCCGGGCAGAGCAGGAAGGGCCTGGGGGTTGGCCTTTCGCCAAGTCAGGGCCCCGGAGCCTGAGACCAACGATGACAATCACGTCTCCGGCTGAGGACTCCCGGTCGGACCCATTCTGGAGTCTCGGGGTGGCTCAAGGCTGGGGACCCCACCCTGGCCAGATCTGTGACCCACATTAAAAATAGAGCACACGTAGGGGCTTCCCTGGTGGTCCAGTGGGTGAGACTCTGCGCTCCCAATGCAGGGGGCCCGGGTTCGATCCCTGGCCGGGGAACTGGATCCCACACGCACGCCGCAGCGAAGATCCCGTGTGCCGCGACAGAGATCCGATGCAGCCTAAATAATCATTAAAAATAGATAAATAAATAAAATGCACACGTAGGGGCTTCCCTGGCGGTCCAGTGGTTAGAACTCTGCGCTTCCACTGCAGGGGCACAGGTTCGATCCCTGGTCAGGGAGCTACGATCCCGCACGCCATGTGGCGTGGCCTAAATAAATCAATAAAGCACGCAGTAAAAGCAATGCACTGCCCTGGACGGGAGCCTGGAACAGACAACAGACAAGGAAGAAAAATCCGGTAACATCCAAAGCCTGGTGTTCAGTGAACGGTACTGGACCAATGTGCGGTCTTGGTCTTGACAGCTCTCCAGGTGACGCGAGATGACAGGATATGGGAGACGGAGTGAGGGGGGCACGGAAGCCCTCAGTAGTACTGTCTTTACAAGTTTTCTGCAAATCTAAAAGTATTCAAAATAAAAGGTCATTTAAAAATAAATAAATAGGGACTTCTCTGGCGGTGCAGTGGATAAGACTCCACGCTCCCAATGCAGGGGGCCCGGGTTGGATCCCTGGTCAGGGAACTAGATCCTGCATGCATTCCATGAGCCGCAACTAAGGAGTCCACGTGCCACAACGAAGGAGCCCCCATGCTGCAACAAAGGAGCCCTGGAGCCACAACTAAGACCCCATGCGATGAAATAAATAAATATTTAAAAAATAATAATAATAAATAAGAAAATAAAACTCATCCACGGCAGCATATGTGAAGCACTGAAGGGAACAACACAGATAATGAGCTATTAAATAATAATACTAATGTCACTGATAATAATAATAATGGCAGCTAAACCTTACATTATCTCAGTCACTGTTCATGACAATCCTATGCAGAGGATAGGACTGTAAATCCCATTTTACAGATGTGGAGACTAAGACGCAGCAAGCTTAAGATCCACTCAAAGCATGACGCTTGCAAGTGACGGGCAGGGCCGGCCTCATGGCTTGGTCTGACGCTCTGCTGTTACCGTCTTGAAATTCTTAGTAAGTTCTGACAAAGGGGCCCCAGATTCTCATTTTGCTCTGCACCCGCCAATTCTGTAGCGGGTCGTGGTGACAGAGGTGGATTCCAAACTGGGAATGGTGTTCTCCATCCTCAGAAAGGTCACTCGGGATCGGCTCCATGCACAGCGCGGAGCCAGCGCTCCTGGCTAAGAAAACATCATGGGGCAAAGGGGGGCCGCAGGATCAACGGCAGAGTTTGGGGGGACATCAGTGGATGGCTTTGGCTGGGGCTGGGACTGTCATACTCTTGGCTTAGAGCAGGGAGAGGCAGACCCTCTTCCAGGCCAGGACAACACACCAGCTGCCCATGCCCAGTGGCACGCTCTGCCGGGCGGCCTCCCCGTCACACGGAGATTCTCCACGTTGACGTCCGCGAGCCCAACCAACAGCTGGCCAGGGCCCAGCAGCCGGCGACTGTCACACCAGAGCCGTACATTTCTCACTCTGGTGCTGATTATCAAGAGAATCCTCAAGGTTTCGTTGGCTGACCTCGAAGGTGGTTGACTCCACAAAAGGATGTTAGAAATAGCACCGATTAGCTCTGGGAGGCAGAAAGCAAACACAGACACAATCGACCCTTCTGTCGGGATCCCAAACACGGGCAGCTGTTCTCCATTAAATAAACAAGCCAACAGGGCAAAAACAGAGGCGTCCACCGGGACCAGCAGGCGTTCAGGAGCCGCCCACGGGCCCACCTCTCGCCCCTGCCCAGAAAGACTCTTCACCCAGGACCGCAGGGACCTGCTTCTGAGGCAACGCCCGGACTGTCACCTGGGCCCCTTCTCTCCCACTCCAGGCATCTGGGTGGCCTCAGGAGCCCTTCCCAATCCACCCTTGACTCAGACTCCGGTGCCCTCAGAGCTCCAGCCTGGTCTCAGCCCCAGCCCGTCCTTTGCCACCGGGTGGCCCATGAGCCTTGGACGGTTACCGTCACTGCACCAATCCCATCTCTGCAGCCCCAGGGGCCCGGGCACTGATTTCACGAAGCCCCTTCACAGGAACTCACCTCATGCGCTGTCCTGGTCGGACCAGGACGTTTCATCCATTGGGCCCCCTGAGCGTGGAAAGGGGTGGTTTCCAAAGTCTGGGAAATAACGTTTGAGAGCGAGAGAAAGGGAAAGAGGGAGAGACAGAGAGAGCCTGGTGGAAACAGAGATGAAGGTAATTAGAGCAGGAGAAGGAGACACAGACAAAGGGAGGTAGAGGCAGGAACAAACGACCAACAAACAAAACCCAAGAGAGAAAAATATAAAAGAGAGAGAACTGAAATCGATAGAGATGTGGAAACCAGAAAAGGGGGGTGGGATTCAGAAAGAGGGAAAATGGATGAAAAGGAGGAGGAAAAAGATGGAGGAGAGAGGGAAAAATGAGGAAATAAGAGAGGAAAGGAGAGGGAAGCGATGAGTAGCCCTGACAGAAAAGTGAGGCAGCCAGGAGGCAGCGGCAGTGGTGGGGACCAGGGTGTGGGGAGCGGACTGTGTTGGGAGCTGGGGAGTCGGTCCACGGGTTCAGGGCTTCTCCGGCCCCGAACCCTGTCTGTGCACGCAGGGACACTGAAAGACTCCCCACCCTCACCCCGCCTTAAACCCCATCCCTGTGTCAAAGAAATAACAATATTCTGAAAGGACAAAGGCCGTCTCAGAAGGCAGGTCAGTCTCTGTTGAATGGACTCCATCTGGCCTGAGGGGCAACACTTTGCTCTTTTCTCACTTTACTCAGGACTCCTGGAAGCCTCTCGTCTGCATCCTCCACCCCAGGGAGGAGCTCTTGGCCTCATCGGGGTCCCCACCTTCCCTGGCTGCAAAGCGAGAAAAGAGGGAGAGAGATCCTGAGGTGCCCCCCGCCCATCCCACCCAGCCCAGGCCTCCAGCCCCGCATCAGCCTGGCGGCCCCCACAGGCACCTCTTCCCATCTCTCAGGCATGGCTGCATCTCCTGCGCCTAGAACAGCACCTGGTACACAGCAGACGCTTAATCGGTAAGTGCTCACTCCGCCTCCCTGGGTGATCCCATTCAGCCTCAGAGCTAAGGCCTCGGGCTCCATGCTGGATACCTCCAGCCCTGAACCCCACACTCCAACCCTGGCTCCACCTGCAAAGGCATCCAGACGGACTCGATTCACAAGGCAACTTGGATGAATCTCCGGGGAATTACGCTGAGTGAGAAAAGCCAATCCCCAAAGGTTACAGGCTGTATGATTCCATTTATAGAACATTTTGGAAACAGCGAAATTTTATACATGGAGGACAGATTCGTGGCTGCCAGGGGTTGGGCGAGGGCTGAGGGAAGAAGGGTGAAGGTAGTCATGAGAGGACCTGAGAAATCCCTGTGGGGTTGGGACAGTCCAGAGTCAGGAGACAGGAGCCTAAATAAAATAAAACTGTACAGAATGGATACAACTGTACAGAACTTAAAACGCACACAAGTGAGTCCAGGTAAAACTGGGGACATCCCAGCATGAGCAACACATCGTAACCAGGTTGATATCAGGGTTGTGACGTTGTACCACGGTTTTGCAAAATGTTACCATTGGGGAAAACCGGGCAAAGCGTACGAGGGCGCTGTCTCTGTATTATTTCTTATAGCTGCCTGTGAATCTATAATTGCCTCAGTAAAGAATTTCAGTTAAAGACACACACGCGTTTCCCTACCTCCACCCTGGTCCCTAGCCCAGGCCACCAGCATCTATCTCCCTCTGGACCATCCCAGCAGCTGCAACCACCCAACCTCCACCCTTGCACTGCCAGCATCTTCCTCCACATTTCAAAACCCTCCAGGGCCGAGTCCTTGCACGGGCCCCACGCCCTGCTCCATCCACTCCCCACCCCACCCCAACCTGCACCTCCAGCTCCAACACGCCGCCCACCAGGCCTCACCGCTCCCCTTCCAGCCCAAGACACCTGTACAGCCCCCTCCCCACCTCCCCCAGGGCGCCAGCCACCTCGTCGCTGTGCTCCACGTTACCTTCTCAGTGAAGCCTTCCCTGACCACCTCCTGCCCCAGACCCACCTCTCCCTGCCCTCCTTCACCTTTCTTTCTCCCCGGGACACTTTATATATTACACTAGACTATCGGCTGCTGGAGAGCGGGAACATTCTCTGTCCTCCCTGGGTTCCGAGGATCTGAAACAGCACCGGGCTCGTATAGGTGGTAGATGACAAGTGTTTGTTGAGTGAATGAATGAATGAGTACATGAATGAAAAGAGGGGTGGTGGGTGCAGATTTGGCATCAAAGGAGTTAAGCCCGGCCCAAGGGCTGGGGAAGGAAAGGGTAAAGGTCTGGGATTGCACACGTGGCAGCTCCTCGAGCAGCCAAGAAGGACTTAAGGGGACCGTAGGGGGAGGAAGAGGCCGGTATGTGCGCAGTACAGAGGGGGATGGGCGGGGCTGTCCTCCAAGCACAAGATCTCTCTAGGCCTCCAGGAGCAAAAGCCCAAGGTACGGAGGGAGAGAAGCCAGGGCAATACCCTGCAGGCCGGTCCACGCTGTCCACCCAACTCCCGCCCCGCAGGCTCTCAAGAGAACCAGAAACAGGCGTTGGGGTGGAGGCCGAGCTCACTTTCTGGGGCCTCCGGGGGCCGAGGGGCCAAGCCTCAGCGGCTTCCCACCGCCTGGCCATTCCCGCTGAAGTGCTGCGCTCAAGCTGCTTGTGGGAATGAGGGTGGGCGTGCGGACAGGGGTCACAGAGGACCTTGGATTTGCACTCTTAACATCCCCTCCAAAGCCCTGCGTGGGGCTGCCAGTGCTGAGAGGAGGATCCCTTCCTCCAGCACAGTAAACGGCAGTGGTCCCTCTGTCTAGCTGTGTTACCTTGGCCAGGTCACTTAACCTCTCTGTGCCTCATTTTTCTCATCTGGAAACAGGGCTAATAATAGTTTCTACCTCATAGGGTGCTTTGCCCAAATAACCCAAAGTGCTTAGAAAACAGTAAGTGCTCAATGAACGCTGGGTAATTTCATTATTATTACGGCCCCCTGAATTCTTTTAAACGATGTCATTAGCTTGTGAACAGCCCAAGCGTACAGTTTTGTAACACTGCGTTTTTAGTATTAAATGCATTCAGCTTCGAAACATGAACATTTAAAGTGAATCACAATTGTGGAAGCCAGTCCAAGGAGCCTCAAAGATTATCCAGAACATCTCTCAACCCCTCAGAGGCACGGCTCATCCTCAGTCAGGTGGCCAGGCTCGCCGCAGATGCTCAATAATGCCTGCTGGCCAGTGACAGATTACGGGGGGCCACACCGGGCACGAATATGCTGGCAACCAGCCCTGCGAGCAGCCCCCTGGCCTGTGGCCTCTGAGTTCTCTCCCAGCAATGACTGCTGCCATCTGAGCCCCTCCTGCCCACACCCCCCACACACACACACTCCTGGGGGCACTGTCCATGGCCTCCGGAACCAGGTCCAGGCCAGCAAAGAGCTGCCAGACACGGGAGGGGAAGGGGCAGTGACAGGGCCACAATGCTGAGATCCCCAACCCAGGTAACCACGGGCACCTCCCAAGCGGTGCTCAGTGATGTCCGGCCCTGAAGCAACCACCTCCCTGCTCTGGCTTCTTACTCCATGTAAAAGCCAGGATTCCCCCCTCTCTAAATTTCCCAGGTTAATTATTAGGACCCTCCAAGTAATGGGAACTTTGGTTTTGACATTCCGTCTGGCAACGTGACAAGGTGTGATGGTATCAGCTGGAACACGCACCTGGATGAATTTACTGCTTAATGAGACGTGGTTTATTTTCCCAGCAGAAAGCTGACCATGAATGGAGCCAAGTTCAAGAACTTCCCAGGCCCCTTAGGCATTAAAGGGATCATCACACTTTCTCCAGATGCCGCAACTCCAGCTGCAGGCATCACACAGGTTTCTGCACTAAGGAGGGACTCACCTCCCTCCACTCATCACGTCACCCGGAACCTGCAATCGCTGACGGGAGCTGCCTGTCCTCTGCGCGGCCCTGCCTCGCTCAGGAATGCCGTGCGACCCAGTGCCAAGCTGGTGCCACGCACTGGGCCATGCTGTCCCCTGCCACAGCCCTTTCCTGGCCTCTCTTCTCCCTTTTTACTTTTTTTTGTGTGTGTGTGCACTGCGCGGCATGCAAGATCCTAGTTCCCCAACCAGGGATCGAACCTGCGTCCCCTGCAGTGGAAGTGCGGAGTCTTAACCATTGGACCACCGGGGAAGTCCCACTCTTATCCCCTTTTCTGTCATGCACAGGAGTCAGAAGCACGCAGCCCACCTCATAATTATCTGCTGCAACGCCCGCCTCTGGGTGTTTACTTTCTGGGGTGACCTAGAGCTCAGGCAGGGACCAGTCTCATCACTTCTGCATCCTCTGGTGCCCAGAGGAATGCTCGGAGATGCAGGCGCTGAGCCAGTTAGCTGGGGGCATCCCGGCTGCTCCCCATCCCTCCCCCAGCCCATAGTGGGCAAGTGACTCTGCCTCTTCCTGCCTCAGTTATCTTTTATAAGATGAGGCCAGTGATGGCAGCCCACCTCACTGCAGCCAGCAGAGACTGAGTCACGCGCACCGAGGTCGGCCCAGGGCCCTCAAGCACGGCGATTGCTGTGTAGACATTCTCCGTGCACCTGGCTCCTCCTTCTGTGATCCACAAGCCTCGGCACCTGGAACAGGGCCCACGTCACGGTAGGTGCCTGACAGAAGTTCACCGAATAGAAAGGGAATCACGCACGTCCAAACCCTCAACCTGAACCCCTGTGAGCCCCATTTCACAGAGGGGAAGCGGGGACCCTGCTCCAGGCCACGGAGCTAGCAAGCAACACCGCCAAGGTACAAACCCAGGGCCACTGGGCTCCAGAGCCCATGGTTTCATTTATTTTTAAATGTTTTATTCCGGAAATTTTCCATAGTCATAGAACACAAGCAAAAGCCAAGAGGGGGCTATGATGAGCCCCACGTGCTGCTGCCTGGTTTTGACGACGGTCATTCATCCGGGCCGGTGACGCCTAACCCGGGGCAGCCGGGCCTCCAGGGCACATTTGGCAACTTCTGGACACCTTTTTTTTTTTTTTTTTTTTTTGGTACACGGGCCTCTCACTGTTGTGGCCTCTCCCGTTGCGGAGCAGAGGCTCCGGACGCGCAGGCTCAGCGGCCATGGCTCACGGGCCCAGCCGCTCCGTGGCACGTGGGATCCTCCCGGACCGGGGCATGAACCTGTGTCCCCTGCATCGGCAGGCGGACTCTCAACCACTGCGCCACCAGGGAAGCCCTGGACACCTTTTTGATTGTCGCAACCAGGGGGATGGTGCTACCGGCATCTAGTGGGTGGAGACCAGGGATGCTGCTAAACACCGTACAATGCACAGGACAGACCCCACCCCAGAGAATGGTCTGGTCCCAAATGTCAACAGCGCCGAGGGTGCAAAGCCCTGGTTTGAGTCCAGTCCATGCTCTCAACTACGCCCTCTCCAAGTGCTGCAGGAGTTTGGTCTACACACTGGGAGAAAGGGGAGAGGCCTGCGCCATGATATTGGGACCTGGGAGGGCAGAATCGCTCTAGGAAGGGTGATCTTGAGAGTGATGCTCTGCTTAGAAAGTGGGTATTGGGAGCTGCATTTGTCAACACTTCACATAAGACTGAGGAAATTTCAAATCCTCAGAAAATAAGGATGCCCGTGGAGAGTACTTGGAGAGGGCCCCACCAAGTGCCTCTGCCGGCACTGCCTCTGGGGAGAACCAGCCCCTTTCGAGAAGAGAGCTCGTGGCCAGCCCTGGGCCCTTGTAGCCCTCACATCTGCCTGCTCAGCACAGCCTGTAGCTCTCCAGGCCCATCCCCGCTGCTGTGATATCAGCCCCCTCTCTCCCTCCCTTGGTAAAGGGGCATTGACCCTCCAGACTCTGTAGTAGACACCAATTTACTGTAGGTCTTTGCCAAGACATAGATGGAGGCCTGTGAGGCAACAGGCCCCCTGAGGAGACTTCTTGGAGGCTCTCAGGCAAGTTTTCAAAATCAACTGATGTCACATAAAAACCTGCATCCCCAACCTCCCTTCCTTAAGAAAGAGCACGGTCAGGCCACTCTGAGCCTTTGTTCCCAGCTGGAGGGGAGGGCACCTGCCTCTCCCATTGGCCACCGTCCCCACACAGCCCTTGGGCCTCACTCAGGGCTCTACCTGATTCCAGGGTTCGAAGTCGACCCCTGGGGCATGAAGAATACGGGGCTCTGAAATCAAATGGGGCCAATGCCTGGCTCAGACAAAATGTTCTAACTCCTCTGAGCCTCAGTTTCTTCATCTGTAAAGTGGGAATGTTGACAGTACCTATGTAACAGGTGGGCATGAAGATGAACCAAGCTAGGGCAGGTAAAGTGCTAGCTTGTGTCAACCCAAAGAAGAGCCCAGAAAACTGGCTGCTGGCCAGTTACTGTCGTAACTACTATTAGTAAGTCAAAGATAATACAGTCCTTACCCTTGAGAAACTCTTAGTCCTGGGGAACAACAGGTGAAAACACAGATGACTCCCCGAGGTGCTGTGCCAACAGTGGAATGAACAGGGTGTTGGGGAGTCCAGAGGAACGTTGCCTGGGGGAATCCCGGTGGCTTCCCAGTGGTGGTAACATTCAATTTAGCCTTGAACAATGAATAAACATTGCCAGGCAGGGAGCAGGGGACCAGCGTATGCAAAGGCCATAGGCAGTGTCCACCAGATCCAGGGATGGCAGGACTGGGCTTGAGGATGCTCACGGGGGACGTCCCTGACAGTGGCGGTGCTCGGAGATGGTGCACTGTGTCCCTCCAACCACAGAGAAGTTGGGGTGCTCCCACGTAGGCCTCAACAGTGCCCCCCAAAATAAAAACTCCTCCTTGTTGTAAGGAACTTCCTCCCCACTCAAAATCTTAACAAAAATGCAACACTTAAAAAAAAATCTGACCCCCAAACCAGCCTGCCAGGGGCCCTCTGTCCCTCCCCTGCACGTGTGCCACCAGATATCTGGAGTCAAACAAATCTGTTAACGTGTGAGCGCTGAGTGACTCCCTGAGAGCCAGGCTGGTGGGGGATTGGCAGGGGGGCTGGGGACCCAGCACCACTCGGCCTCCATTGTTGCGTTAATATTTGCCATCTGCTCATGTTGCATTTTTACCGCAAGGGATGATGGGGGCAGAAGCAGAAGGAGAGGCCGCTGCAGGGCCGGGAGAAGGCGCCATGGAATCTCCTCTGCCTTCTTTGTGTTGCTGCCTTGCTAGGCCTCCACCACTGAGATAAAGCCCCGGCCAGGCTGTGCCTCCTTCCGGGAGTCACCCCTCCAGGGGGATTGGGCAGAGGGAGAGGGAGGGGGAGGGGGAGGCGGCCCCAGCCAGACAGAGCCTCCCCCTTCCCTGGGTGGGGCGGGGAGGGGAGGGGAGGGGGGGGTCCGGGTACGGAGCGGGGAGGGGAGGAGGCGCCGAGCCTGGCACTGACGACTCCTACAGGCCAAGCCTGGGCAGGACAGCTCCGCCCACAGCCTCTGCTACCTCCAGGAAAGCCCAGGACGCGGCCCCAAGCCGCTGCGGAGAGAGGCAGGCATGGACACTCATCCCAGCTCTCCACGGCCTGGAGACCACCTCCGGAGAAATCTGGGGGACAGGGGCTTCCAAGGGCCATGGAAGCCTTCAGAGCATCCATTGACTAGTATTTATTGAACACCTACTGCATGCTCAGCCCGGCTAGGAGACTCAAATGCCCACAGGCAGGTAATGACAATGGGTGTCTTAGGCCAGATGGCGGCTCAGCAGGGACACTGCTCAGGGGCCGAGACCTCTGCTTTTTCAAGCGAAAGCCAGAGGTGTACATTCTTCTGTGAACTTCGCTTTTCTAAATGCTGGCAACTAATTCAAATTAAACACATGCATATTAAACATATGCCAAGCTGGCCAAAGAATGTATGTGGGTGGGGCAGACTGGGTCCAAGGACCTCCAGCTGCAACCTCCACCTTCTAGGTTGTGGGTCCTGCACTCGGGAAGATCACAGAGAAGGGGAGAGACACTGAACGAGGTCTAAGCTGGATCAGATTCTGGCTCTGCTGCCTATGCTGTGTGACCCTGGGCAAGTGAACGGCCCTCTCCGAGCCTCAGGTCCCTTTCTCAAATGATATCATTTACCTCTGAGGTTGTTACGGGTAGTCGAGACGAGGCACCGAAAATCCTTCATGAATGCTCTCAATACAACCACCATAGTTGGAGCAATAGTAGATGTGTTCGTCATGCTGCTCCCAAAAGCTGAGGGCTCCTGCTGGGGCTGGTGCAAAGTGAAGGAAGACGCCATGGGCTTTCCACTCTTCCCTGGTCCCAAATGCCTCTGAAGGCGTGGGGCCTGTGGGATACAGGCCATCAGCCTGAAGTCCAGAGCTGGGGAGTGTGCTGGGTGTGACCCACAGGCGCAACAGACTTTTCTTCCCCAAGATGTTTAACATTTAGAAAAATTAGTTGCTGACTTTTAGACATTAGAAGATTCATATAAAACTCCACATGCCTAGCTTTCTCCCCAAAATAGAAAAATCTAGCCATTCTTGATCCCATTTCTGCAAGGCTGCTTCTGGAAATCTCCACCCCTATAAGTAAGGCAGGGGCTCTGCAACTCGCCACAGTCCCCACCGCTCCTTACTGTCTCACACCTGGCAGACACACTCATTTATGTTACCAGATCGCCCCCTGGGTATGTGCGGGGTGAGCCGGGCAGGCCCAAGGCCACAGTCCACCCCGGCAGCCTGGCTCTGTGCGGTGTCAGGACTTGGCCCCAAGTGGTTTTGCTATTAGCCAGAGAGCCTTCCTTGGAAAGCACCTGACTGTTATCCATTGGAAAATTAATCAAAATGACACCTCGAGGGACTTCCCTGGTGGCACAGTGGTTAAGAATCCGCCTGCCAGTGCAGGGGACACGGGTTCGAGCCCTGGTCCCAGAAGATCCCACATGCCGCGGAGCAACTAAGCCCGTGCGCCACAGCTCCTGAGCCTGCGTTCTAGAGCCCGCGAGCCACAACTACTGAAGCCCATGTGCCGCAACTACTGAAGCCCGTGTGCCTAGAGCCCGTGCTCCACAACACGAGAAACCACCGTGATGAGAAGCCCACGCACTGCAACGAAGAGTAGCCCCTGCTCGCCGCAACTAGAGAAAGCCCATGTGCAGCAACGAAGACCCCATGCAGCCAAAAAATAAATTAATTAATTAATTAATTAAAAGAAAAAATGACACCTCGTCAACACGATGTTTTGGCTCGGCGGAAAACAAACAGCGGTCTACAACAACTTAGCGCGGCTCTTCTGTGCCCCTGGGTGCGGGCCCCGAGCGGAGGGCCTGGCGTGGTCAGAACACCTGTGGCAGCCACTTGGCCATGACCAGGCCCGGACCGAGGGGACATGGGGCCACCTGACATGGTCTCCACACCCCTCCAAGGCCTGCGGCCCGTACGGCTCCACCTCCATCTCACTTTCGCTTCCACATATGTCTGAAACCGTCTCCAGATGAGAGGGGCCCTCTATGTGCAGAGACAGGGCTGCCTCCTCAGGCAGGGTCTCTGGGACCCAGACACATGGCCAGGAGACCTGGGCGCCCTGACTGGAGCGCCTTTTCTCTCTTCCAGTTGGACAAAGGCCCCGAGACCCGGCAAGGCGAGGATTCCAGTGATCTCAAGGCACAGCATGAGATGTTTCCAGGCCGAGGAAACGCACTCCTAACCGTTGAACTCTGAGGCTTGAAGGGCACCTACGCACCCTGCTCAGCTCTCATGGTCAAGTCTAAACAAGACATCGCTGACCCTAAATGCCAGCCTTAGCTCAGGGTAGAGAATGTGCCCTGGAAATTCCCCAAGCAAAGCAAATTTACCAAGTCCCTCCCCTGCTACGAACCCTTCCATGGCTTTCCATTGCCCTTAGAATAGTCCAGTCCCCCTGTGTGGCCTGAGACCCCGCCCAACCAATCTGGCCCCAACCTCGTCTCCCACACTCCACCCCCCCCCCCCGGCTCAATCCCCATGCTGGACTCCCCGCTGCTCCTCAAGCTCAGTCCCACCCCAGAGCCTCGGTGCCTGCATCCCCACTGCTGGGTGCACCCTTTCTTCTGACTTCAGGCTGTTCTCACTCACCATCCAGGTCTCAGCCTACACGGCCCTTCCTCGGAGGCCATGCCTGGTTCCCTCAGAGCAAGCCAGGGCCCTCTTTAGAAATGACTAGCTACTGAATTTTCTTAGGATTTGGTCATTGCCTCTATTCTTCCACTGGATACATGCTTCCTGAAGTAAGAGATCACAGCTCTCTCCCAAGGCAACAGAGTTAGGAATGTGGGTTCATATCCTGATGCCCAGCTGTGTGGCCTTGGGCAAGTTACTAAACCTCTCTGTGCCTCAGTTCCCTCACCTGTAAAATAGGGATAAAAATAGCACCTCCCCCGTGGGGTATTGAGGGTTGAGAACAGCACCTGGCGCTGCAGGGCTGGCTCTGTCACCACTACCGATACCTGCTCACCGCTGAGGGATTAGGCAGTCTGTCTTGAACCGTTATTTAAAGGCAAAGCTGGCTTTTCAGACCCACCAATGCTCAGAACCCTCCGTCTGAGAGTTCTGGAGTCTTTTACTCCCCACAGCTTTAGTGGAGGAGGCCCTCTTCATCTCACAGCAAATTGAAACCAGTTTTCTAGCAAGCAGAGCCTTTCTTGGTCAAGCCCGTGTCAGCCAACTGACAGTTAAGCTGTCTGAGGCCTGCAGAGGCTAAGAGACTTACCCACAGTCACACAGCTAAAAAAATGCCACAGCGGAAGAGAGGTACAGTTCTGAGTTAAAATCTTGGAACATTTTAAAAATCAATGTAAAAGTATAGTTGAAAACTTCTTTGCAGTACAGCATGGAAATATGGACCTTTGTACCATGAAAATACGTATGTTAGCATTAAAACTGAAGCATGGAAGCATGGACATTTTTACGTCCGGGCGCAGAGGGCCCAGGGTGCCAGGCCAGCTCTCACCCCAGTCTGGGCACTGACTGCGCGCTTCTTCGGCAGCTCAAGTCAAAGGCCAAAGGCCTGGCCTTTGCGGGGGATCTCGTGACGAGGAGGTACACTCAGGCTGGCATTCCCGGCCGGCCCAGGCCTCGGCCAGCACCAAGTCACGTGGGCAGGGGCGGCTCTGGGCCTCTGGTGCTGGGGAGGGGTGGGGGGCTGGCGGACTGCTTCCCAGCCCCACTCCTGGTGTGTTGGGAGACCCTAGCCCCGGCGCTGCACACCCTCCCTGGGCCTCCCCACTACAGCTGCAAAGTGAGGAAGAGGAGGGAGGGAGAAATGAGGCCAGCAGGGCAGAAGGGGCTGGCAGAGTTAGAAAACACACAGACCAATTTTCTCCCCATCTCTCTCCCTCCCCAGGAACTCCTGTTCCAGCTGATGGAGCAGCAGGGAGGGTGGAAAACACACCCCCAAAGGTCCCTGCCCGGCGCCAGGGGTGAGGGCTGAGGGCCTCCTGCCTGGGCCCTGTGAGGGAGTCCCCACTGATCCTCCTGATTCTGGGAGGGCCTGGGGGCAGCAGTGAGTGGCCTATTTCCTTTGGGGGGATGGGCTTCCACAGGAGTGGGGACAGGACCCTTCTGCGCAAGAGCCTCTGCCCCACGCCAGCTCCCGGAGACGGAGGAGGGCGGGTGGAGACAAGAAGGCAGAATCTGGGCTTGTGCGGAGGGGCTTCCCACTGCTGGGGGGGCCTGGTGTGGACGCCCAGGTACGGGCAGTGGTCAGTGAAGCGTCCACCTTGGGTGGGCACTGAGGGGAACCGACTGGAGACAGTGTGAAATCCTGGCTTGGTGGGTTCTTCCAGGTGGAAGAGACGGAGACCCGTCCAGGTGCTCTTCAAGGACCCCACCCCCCGGACTGCAGCTCCAGTGGTCGGAACCAGGCCCAGAAAGACGCAGCAGGGCCAAGTGGTGCAGATAAAAAGCCTCCAGCTCCAGGCCTAGGTCTCACAGGTTCAAATCCCAGCTCCACCACGTTCTGGGTGGGCAAGCACTTCGACCCTGTAGTGCCTCAGTTTCCTCATCTGTAAAATAGGGACAGTGACTAGACCTATGTCACAGGGTGGGATGTGAGGTGCCTGCCGGGTCAGAGCCCAGTACAAGCCGTGACAACCATTATTCTAGAAGGGCCGCTTCAGCTTGCACCCCCGGGTGCAGGTGCAGCCCTGGAAACCCTCGGGTCTGCACACGCGTGTTGCCTACATTGCCTGCTCCACACAAAGCCCTCCCAGGGCCAAGATCAACACGCGGGGTTGCTGAATGACTCAGCACCCCTGGCTGGGACGCATTTCCTGGAACAAGTCACTGCAGGTAGGGCTGGGGGGCCCCGAGTCCGGTAGAGATGAGAGGATGCAAATCCCCGCATGCCCAGCCACACCCCGATGGGATCCTGTAACAGGAGTGGGCGGTGGACCCCACTTCACAGCCCCACGGGCCTGAGTTCCAACCCCGGCGCTGACCTTGGATTCGCGACTCTCCCCCTCCAAGCCTTGGCCTCTGCCACTAAATGAGGACACTAGTGCCAACCACAAAGGGACAATTGTGCAGGCTATAGAAAAAGACTGTAAAGTACAGAGACCAAGGACCCAGCAGGCCCCACTGTTAGGATTCCTGCTGCAGACCACGGGCAGCCAAGGTCCTCTGTCCTTCCTCCCCCATGGTGCTTCTAAGCCATCAGTGGGCAGAGCACTGTGTGACTGGGGGGCTCCTGGTCACCCCGGAACAGTCACCATAACTCAAGGGACCAAGAAGACAACTCCTGACTTCACTGAAAGGCAGGAGAGACCACATTTGGCTGGAGAGGGGGCAATCCCAGAGGGCTTCTCAGAGGAGGTGGTATTAAGTTGGCTCTAAAGGATCAATAGGAGTTCCGAGATCATGAGATCTGTGAGGCCATTGTCTAGCTGCTACTGGCCTTGGGCAAGTCCCTCACCTGGAGGCAGGCAGGTAAGCAGCACATGCCTCAGGCAGGTGTAAGACAAGACAGAGCAGTGGGGTCCTGACAGGGACTGGAGAGTGACACCCAGGCAGGCATCCCAAGCCAAACAGAATGAGTTCACACGGGGCCAGAGTGGCAACACTGCAACTACTCCGTTTCCTCATCAGTCAAACGGGGATAACATTCATTCCCAGCGTACACGATGATCGGGAAAAGTAAGTGAATTAATGCACATGAAATACCTCAGCAGTGCCTGGAACACTGTAAACGCTCGATATATGAGCCTTTGTGAGAACACTAAGAGGAGACAGGGAAGGGGGGCATGCAGGAGGGACAGAGAGAACAGAGGAGCAGAGGGGGACCCCCAGGCAGGGCCCAAGGAACAGTGAGAGACCCCACTGGGGGGCAGGACAGAGCAGCTGGCTGAGCAAGACCCCTTTCCTGGAAAGGGCAAGACCCTGGAGATAGGTCAAGCAGTGCTCCAACCTGGCCTTGCTACTTGAGGCAGCGTGGCTTCGGACAAGTCCCTTCACCACCCTGAGCCTCGGTCTCCGCATCTGTAAAGTGGGGAAATGACAAAAGTGCCTTCCTCCAAAGACTGGCATGAGAACCAGGTGCCATATACAACAGCACACAAAGTGCTTAAAGCAGACCTGACATAAAATTATCAAATCCAGCTTAGAGTGGGGTTTCTCAAACTCAGCACTCCTGATGTTCAGGGCTAGATAATTCTCTGGTGTGGGGGGCTGTCCTGTACACTCTAGGGTGTTTAAAAGCATCCCTGGTTTCTACCCACTTGCCTCCAGTTGTGACAATTGCAACATCTCCAGACACTGCCCAATGTTCCCTAGACGAGGGAATCAGTAAGCCGGAAAGACAGAGGTGCTTAAACACTGAAGGTCTCTGCAAGGCAGGATCAGTCTGGCCTCAGTTTCTCCATCAGTAAAAGGGACACAATGACCCTTCCTTTCTTATAGGGAGGATCCCAGGAAAGCAGCGATGTGGGAGAGCGAGGCCTTTGCAAGCTGCGGGCCGGCTGCCCCTCTCACTGTCCCCTGTTTTCTGGTCTGCTAGAGGCCAACTTGTGCCTTGGGAAGGGGGACCCCGCCTAAATTCTGGAACTCACTCTGAGCACGTCCTTAGGTGTGGAAGGAAGGGACAGGAGGGCAGGGGCTGCTTCTTTTCGCCATGGTAACCCCAGATGGACCACACTGCTTGGCAAACAGCAGCACTTACTAACTGGTGGGTGAGGCGGCGGGCAGTCACGGCACCGAAGCACGCAGCTCAGGGCACGCAGGGGCGCACGAGGGAGGCACTGCAACACTCCAGCCACCTAGCCAGCTCCCCACCGGCTGGCCAGATGCTGTTTCCTGTCTGCAGAAGCCAGCCGTGCCCTTTGAACTCCTGTTTCCTGAGCCCCTCTCCCTGCTCCAGGGTCTGGGAGGGGGCAGGGAGGTAGGGGATACTCACGTTCCCGAAGGCGGGGAGCCCCGAGGAGCCCAGCCACTTCCGCAGGGCCTGTGAGAGGGCCCCGTGGTCCCGCTCGGCCTGAAGCACGTGGGCTTCCAGGAAGGAGACGTGGTGCCCGACCATCTTGACAAAGGCCTGGTGGGAGAGGGGAAAGCAGTGATGCCACATCTGCGCAGACTGGGGTGTGCTCCTGGCTGCCTCCCTCTCACCTGGCCCCATGGACTCCGGGAGAGTTCAGGCAGCACCTGCCCAGCTGGGGGCACCTTCAGAAACCCTGACAGTAACAGTGACACTCCCCCTTGGAGGCCTGGCCTGGCCGAGCCTCCACTGGTGTCCTCTCACCTTCTCCCCCTAGTGACCATCTGTTTAGCCTCTATTTTACAGAGGAGGTAAACTGATGCTCAGAGAGGTTGGACCACCTGCCTAAAGTCACACAGCCAGGAAGTGGCAGAGAGGGGACTCAGGCTGCACAGCCTTCTTTATGAAAAATGGAGTTTTTAGAAATCGCTCACTTTAATATTTGATGGATATTGGGGGGGGTCTCAAACTCAGAAGGTGCCAAGGGGCAGGCAGGTGACAAGCGGGTGAAGTAGGATGAGTGCGGACAGGGTGAACCGGAACGCCGGGTCCCGGCCCCCAAGGGGCACTCAGCTCTGGGTCTCTAGTGCAGAACCTCCAATTTCAAAAGAAAAAAAGAGAATGCTGGGGTCAGATTCTCTGGACTAGAATCCAGGTTCTATCACTTACTAGTTGTGTGCCTTTTGGCAACTTACTTCATTTCTATTATCCTCAATTCTCTTATCTGTAAAATGGAAATAATAATAATTAAGTGCTTAGGGTATATTAAGAGCTCAATTAATATCAGATAACATCATTTAAAAAGAAAAAAAGGACATTCAGATGTTATGAAAAGTGTCCAGTTTTTAAAAACGTTAGCAATAATTTCACAATTTAAGAAAGTACCGTGCAGGCCCGGTGAGACTCATTTGTGACTTCTGGTGTGCCTGTGTGTTTCCGTGGGTACCTACGTTTGTGTGTTGTGTGCATGTGTTTGTGTGTGTTGTGTGTATGTTTGCGTGTGTGCCCATATGTTGTGTGCATGTGTCTGTGTGGTGTGTACACGTGCATGTGTTTGTACAAGCACTGCACGTACAGCCGGGAAGGCCGCCAAAGGTGGCGGCTCCGGTGCCATTTCAGACAAGCCCCCCTCTGCGGAGGCTTTTACTGTCGGAACCTCCCTGTTCCAATAGTAAAATGCAAGAGATTTTCTTGCACCAGGAAGACGCAGGAGACCCTCTCAGTGCTGGGCCCCACGAGGGAGCCTCCCTTCACTGGATGGAAAGCCCCGGTCAGCCCATCCAGCAAGGCCCACCACCACCCAGCCCTGCCTCTCCCCGTGTCCCACACACCAGCCACACAGGCTGCCCTTTTGTTCCTTGAAAACGCCAAGCCTCACCCTCCACAGGGCCTTTGCACCAGCTCTCTCCAGACCGGCAGCACTTCTTTGTTCTCGATGGGGTGAACCCTGCTTGTCTCTCAGGCCCTGGATCCACTGTCCCCCGACAGAGAGGCCTTCCCCAACCACCTAATCTAACATGCCCCACGTCACTGCGGAGCCACCCCGTTTCCCCGTCTTCCTAGCTCTCCTCTCCCTCTGAACTTCCTGTCTGCTTGTTCACGGTCCATCTCCCTCTAGATGTGAGTTCTGGAAGAGCAGATGCTGAGTCAGTGTTGTTCACAAGGCCACAGCCAGGGCCTGGTCAGCTGGAAGGGGCTCAGCTGGATGGTGGAGGCACGAATGCACGCAAGCATGAATGAATGAACGAGTGCGCACACACGAATGAATGTATGCATGGATGAATGCATGCACGCGTGAATGAATGCATGCGTGCATGTATGAATCAATGCACACACAGGAATGAATACATGCAAGCATGAATGAATGAATGCACACACGAATGAATGTATGCATGGATGAATGCATGCACGCACGAATGCACACGTGCATGGATGAATCAATGCACACACAGGAATGAATACACGCACGCATGCACGCATGGCTGCATCTTTAGCAAAAAGACATTGGATGAACACAAGATGGTGGCACTGCTGTGCTGCCGCCGCCCTGTGGCTCTGGCAGGGGCAGAGCTGAAAGGCTCTGAATAAGCCACATCAAGTGTGTGTGTGTGTGTGTGTGTGTGTGTGCACGTGTGTGTGTGCGTGCGTGTGCGTGTGCGTGTGTTGGGGGGCGGGGAGACGGAGCCACAGGCTGGGCAGCTTCCCCTGGCCTTGCTGGGCCTGCACATCTGGTTGTAAGACACAAAAGAAAGTTCTACAGTCCCTCCTCCAGCCGATTCCAATTTTACGCTCCCTGCGTTAATACCGTTAATACCGATGTGGCGGGGAGTATGAGGGATGCTGAGGAATGTGCGCTCACGAGGTCGGAACCGCCTCCAAAGTGCCTGCCAGAGAGGGCAGCCCGGCCAAGCCGCAGCCAGGGAGAGGCCGAAACCTGGCCAGGAAAGCTGATCCCGGGAAACTGGAAAGACGGACACGCATCCACACAGAGAGGGGAGGAGAGGGGACAGAGGAGGGTGAGCGCTCATCGGGACCACTCTTGGGACTATAGGTGACTTCTATATAATTTTCTCTACAATGAAAATGAACCACTTTTATTATCAGAAGGGAGGGAGGGAAGAAGGGAAGGAGGGAGGGAAGGAGGGAAGGAGGGAAGGAAAGAAGGAAAGGGGGGGAGGGATGAGAGAGAAGGGAAAGTCACATTGTTTTAAATTTTATTTGTGAGTCCTGAATGATGTATCTGAATCCTTGCGGCAAAGGCCCCCAGCTTCAGAGCAGGGCCCAGTCCAGACAGGGTGCCAACGCCGGCACTGACTTTTGTAATCCCAGCTCCACCGCTTCCCAGCTGTGTGACCTTGGGTAAATAACCTTGCCTTTCTGTGCCTCAGCCACTTTCTCCACAAAATAGGACGAATAATGGGACCTTCCTCATGGGGTTGCTGTGAAGGTGAAGCAAGTTGTTTCAACTAAAGCACTTAAGAGTCCCTGGCTCATAGCAGGTGCTCAGTAAATGTTAGTTTTTTCTGGCCTGAAAGGTCACCCCCATGGTTCCCAAGCCTCCCCTGCCATGGGTCACACTGATTTGAGAGCTGAGTGGTCTTGGGCTCCCTGGAACCCCCTGACATGTTAGGCCCTGGAGCCCCCAGTCGGCTGGGCCGGGTGCTAAGCAGGCATCCCAGATTCTGGCTCTCAGCCTGTGGGCAATGGCCACCACCATAGTGATAGCCTGTCCTCAGCGAGCATCTACAAGATGCCAGGTGCTGGACTAACACCTTCACGATGACATGGTCACAATTTGCAGAGGAGGAAACTGATGCTGAGAGGGTGAGTGAGTTACCCAAGGGGCAGATCTGAGGCCCAGGTGGTCTGGCTCTGGAATCCATCCACCTCAGATTGGGGTCTGATCGGGTCCTAAGTTTTATTGTTCTCATGTCACATGCAGCTTAGTGGGAAATACATATTCTCCCATTTGCCTTGAAATCCATGACCCTCTTGGACTAACTTTTTCTTCCTTTTTTTTTTTTTGCGGACGCGGGCCTCTCACTGTTGTGGCCTCTCCCGTTGCGGAGCACAGGCTCTGGACGCGCAGGCTCGGCGGCCATGGCTCACGGGCACAGCCGCTCCACAGCATGTGGGATCTTCCCAGACCGGGGCACGAACCCATGTCCCCTGCATCGGCAGGCGGACTCTCAACCACTGCGCCACCAGGGAAGCCCTCTTCCTTTTAATGGAGACGCAGTTACAGAGAAATATCTCTAGTCTAAGGAAAGCAGCAGTTCCGGGGGGTTGACAAGAGGCAAATGCCACTTAGCCTCAATGTTGGGGAGACTCTAGGGCAGAGTGGGGACTGTGGCAGCCGAGAGATTCACACCCCACTGAAGGGGAGCGTTGCTTCTCAGCTCCAGCTCTTCCCAGAAAGTAAGGGGCTGTGGCTTGGGGTTGGTCTTCTAATACCTGACTGCCCAGTACAGTCCTGGATCCTGCTGGCATCTGAGTTTGCAATCTCCATCTAAAGCTTACAATAACTGCTGGTGGGAGAGTAAAATGGTGTCAACACTTTGGAAACCGGTCTTGGCAGTTCCTAAAAAGACTTAACCACATGACCCAGCAATTCCAGTGCTAGGTATTTACCCAAGAGAAATGAAAATGTATAGCCGCGCAAAAACCTGAACATGAACGTTCATAGCAGCCTTATTCATAACAGCCCCAAAGCAGAAACAACCCAAGGACCCATCAACTGATGGATGGATAAACAAAATGCGGTACAGCCATCCCTGCAATGGAATACTATTCATTCATAAAAACGAATGAAGTTCTGACACGTTCCAACCTGCATGAACCTTGAAAGCATTATGCAAAGTAAACTAAGCCAGACACCACAGGCCACATATGATATGAAATGTCCAGAGACAAATGCATAGACTCAGAGTAGATGAGTGGTTGCCAGGGGCCAGGAGTGGGGAATGATTGCTAACCAATGAGCCATCCTGTGTCTTCAGTGGCTTCCTACTCCTCAGGAAAAAGGCCACCATGCTGACCTGGGAGTGGAAGGCCTAGACAACGGGCCTCCTGCTGCCCAATGTCTGCAGCCCCGCTCAGGTCATGACCTCCCTCATCCCTGTAGCCTGGCCCTCCCCGGATCCTTCCAGTGTCCCCGTCTCCTTCCTGCCCCAGAGTTCAGATGCCCCCCGCCTCTGAGCCTCTGCCCGAGCTGTGCCCTCATGTGCCCAGCACAGCTCCTTCCACTCACCCTCCGGGGGCCAGAAGGTTCCGCTCCTTGCTCGCTACTTCCCACCAGAGCACTCGACTCCCTCTAGGTCACCCTTGGTGAATGTGGTCAGCAGAATCACGGGCCCCCAAAATATCCCATCCTCATTCCCAGAACCTGTGGCCAAAGGGACTTGGCAGGTGTGAATAAGGATCCTGAGCTGGGGAGACTGTCCTGGATTATCCGGGTAATCACAGGCATCCTTATGAGATGGAGGCAGGAGAGTCAGAGGAGGACAGAGCCTGGAAGATGCTACGCTGTGGGCTCTGAAGGTGGAGGACAGCACCATGAGCTGAGCGACGCAGGCGGCCTCCAGACACTGGAAAAGGCCAGGACGTGAACTCTCCCCCAGAGCCTCCAGAAGGAACCAGCGCTGCTGACTCCTGCTGACACATTTTGGACTTCTGACCTCAAGAGCTGTAAGATGCTAAATTCATGTTGTTTTAAGCCACTATGTTTGTGATAACTTGTTACAGCAGCCCTGGGAAATGCTATGGTCATGCTTTGTTGCTGTGTTTCTCCTGGCTGGAACACACCCTTGGACTCTGTCTTTCTCACTGTGAGAGCCCTGCAGCGGCGCATAGTAGGTCCTCAATAAATGCTAGCGGACTGAATACTAAGGGAAAAATTGGGCTTGAGAGTTGGGCCAGCCCAAGCAAGGCAAGAACCTGGGCTACAAATCTTCACATTTTCTTTCCTCTTTCAAACATGTGGAATAAAATTCAAATGAATCAGCTATTCCAAGGGCAAAGTTTTAATTATATTCCTGCCTCATTCTCTGCTGACAAGAATGTTAATTCTCTGTTAACTCTAGGGCCCACTGCCGGGCTCCTTTCCTCCACAGCTCAGAGGGACACACATCCCCTTGGTCTAGGTGACAGCTATTAAATTGCAGGCTCCTCCAGCCTCCCGGTCCTTCACTGTGCAAGAAGCCAGGCGCCCAAGCCAAGGGCCCCAGTTTGAGTAAGAGCTTGGGCTCCAGAGGATGTGAGCTGCAGTCCCAGCTTCACAGAATTAGCTGTGTGACCCCAGAGAAGTGGCTTACCCTCTCAGAGCTCGTGTTCCTCCTCTAGGAGACGGGACGGTGAGGATACTGACGTTGCAGTGCAGCCAAGAGGAAATGAGATACCATGCACCTTAGCCTGGTGCCCACACAGGTAAAGGGCGGGTGAAATAAGTCAGCAGTGAGGCAATAGGGCATGGTGTGGATTGTGGTGAAATGCAGAACACATGTCTCGTCTGAGGGGCGGCTGCCACCAGCTCTACCAGAACATAGCCTAGGGGTTGGAGATGTTCTATTTCTCAGTTTGGGTCATCTTCACCTGGGAGTTTATATGTGTAAAAATTCACTGAATTGTACACTCACTATGTGTGCGCTTTATGTATTTATACCTTAAAAAATAAACAGAATAAAGTATTTAAAGAGAGGTGGGTCTAGGGTTATGAAAGCTTCTGAATTTCCAAAAGCAGCTGAAGATTCAGATTTTTGTATAAAGTACCCTGATTTTTAAATGGGTACTTTATATAAGTTCATATTTGTCATATTTTAGAGACACTGTGTAGGCCCCGTTTTGGCTACCACCCCACTCCACTGGGTCTAAGGCCTGACACGATCAAGGCCAGATCAGCATCTTGGAAGAGACAACGAAAGAGCCAGAACAAGCCCGTGGAGCTCACAAAGGAAGCTCATTGCCCTGGACTCACCTCCAGCTGGTCCACTTTGGCGTAGATGCCACGTATTTCCATCACCTTGGCCTTAAGGAGGGGGATGTTTTCCTCCAAGATCTGTGAGGTATCGCTCCTGATCTGCAGGGAACAAGACAGCTCATCAGGCTCTCTGGCCCAGCCCCGCGTCCTCCTGCTGCCCTGGGGGCGGCCAGGCTCTTCAGAGACCTCGCTGATGGCCGAGACACCGAATGCCATCCTGCCCAGGGACAGGCCCAGGAACGACCCATAGTCCCGGGTGGGGACCAACCTCACTGCCTCTCGGCACCCAGACCCAACCAGGTATTCTTTACTGAACTGCAAATTAATTGTTCCCCCTGACCAAACACCCAACACCACCAGCTCCAAACTAAATACCTTTATACTGTAAACCAGTGAACTGGACCAAATGGAAAGAATCAAAATCTCTTCTCTAAACTGAAGTCGAGGTAAATCAAGTTTTTGTTACACTGGAACTAATAATGTCAATGAGAAGAGTTAACAATAATCATTAACATTAATGACGAGTCTCGTCATCACGCTGCTTCCTACACGCAGCCACTGTGCTAAGCATTTCCTGCGCATCATGCATCTCATTTAATTCCAAGATTCTTCTGCTTGGAAGGACCCCAAAAGCGACTGAGAACTTTGGGAAGCCACATCTTTCCCTTGATCACTGAGATCGGACACTTAAGCCTCCGTTTTCCTGCAGAGCCAAAAGTGCCAAGCCTAACCCTTAAGTGTGTGTGTGTGTATGAGAGACAGAGAGATTCCATTTCCATGTTACCATGTCCTGACCACACAGAGAGGCAGAATACATACCACTCTCAGATTCTAGGGAGCATGTGGATCCCCTGGAGGGAAGCCTGTTAATGCTGACTTGAAGGCTCCTCCAAGTCTGGTCTAGCTTGCGTGGGGGTGGCGGGCAATCTGTTTTCTGCCAAGCTCCAAGGCTGTGCTGGAGTGGCGGTCCGGGGACAGTCAGAGAAACACCAGTGGGCTACTAGGACTCAGACTGGAGTTTGAATTCAGCTCTACCCACCATGAGCTGTGTGACCTCGGGCAAGTCACTGCACCTCTCGGAGCCCTCCTTTGCTTGTCTGGACAGGGAAGCAATCAAGACAGTCCTTGCTTCCTTGGAATGTAGTGAGGATAGAACGTTTAGCAGGCTGTTTGGCATGGCGTGTGCGGGAAGCTTCTGACACGGTCCTCAACAAGCCCCACCTCCTGGTGTTCATGTTTTTGTGTGATCCCCTCCCCGAGACCATTGCCTGGATCTAGAGACTGGCTCCTAATGAAGAGGAGTCAGCCAACGTGAGACATGGCCCTCCTGAGACTAGAAGACTGTCACTCCATCTTGCTGGCGGTCTCTCCCACCGCCTGGTTCATGCATGCTTCCCCCCACCCCCTCTTCCTTCTCACTTGTCCTCTCCTGCCAGCTGTGAAGAAGCAAGTTGCCGTGATGGAGCAGCCCGCCTCTGGCCAAGGGCCAGTGAGGAACTGAGGGCCTCAGTTCAATGATCATGAGGAGCTGGATCCTGCCCAGAAACACTGACTTTGCCTGGAGGCAATCCTGCCGCAGTCGAGCCCTGAGGTGACAACAGTCCTGGCCAACATCTCGATGGCAGCCTGTGAGAGACCCTGACCTACAGGACCCAGCTAGGCTGTACCAGAGTCCTGACCCACAGACACTAGCACATAATCAAGATCATTGCTTAAGTCACTAAGTATGGCGGGGTGGGGGGGGAATTTGTTATGCGGCAATAGCTAACTAATACAAGGTGACAACTCAGCAAAAAATTTTAATTTTAAAAATGTTTTTGAAAACTATACCCATTTTCCCTCCTCTTTCTGCCTAAGTATATGAGACCTCTGGTTCTCCTGCCATTCCGCTCCCATCACTGTTCAGGATGACACTTCCCTCCTTGCCCTGGGTAGCCATTCCATCACCTGCATGTCTAAAACCAAACCCTTCCTTCCTGGTCCCCCTCCTCTGGTCAGGGCACTGCCATCTCCCTGGACACCTGGCTCCAAGCCCACTGTCCTGAGGCACACTCCTTTCCCATGCCCTGACCCCCTGGGGCCAAAAAGCAGCCCCAAGAGGGTGGCATCTGGCACCAGGCTGTCTGGCCTCAGTCTCTGCCCTGACCTCTCTGTGCCTCGGTTTCCTCATCTGTAAAGTGGGGATCAGACTAGTGCTTCTCTCGAAAGGATGCTTTAGGGATTATACAAGATCGTCCATGTCTGCATGTGGCCCACATATGTGGCTCATTTGGCCCACAAAGTGTTTTCGTGTTTAAATTTGACTTAATTTCCAACTTTAAAACTCAAGTGGGGCTCCGAGGAGAAATGGCTGATTCTAGGGTTGGGGCAGGGAACATATAAAAGCCTGGAGCATCTCATAGTGCCAGAAAGTAAGAAAGTGTTAAAAAAAGAAAAGAAAAGAAAAGAAAAGAAGGATGGGGCAGGTCAAAGGAACACAAAAGCCAACCTGAAAGAGCCACATGGCCCAAACTGGGACAATTTGAGCAACAAAATAATGTAACATTGGACGATATCCCCAACTATAAGATAAATACACACGAATGTGACAGGAACAAGGCACTGAACGGGTCGCAGAAAGGGGGATGTGGTGATGCTACTGTGGAGCCAGGCCACCAGCCCAGTGATGCCGTGTGGGTGTCACGTGCCCCTGATGTGATGTGATGAGAAGGCGCCTCAGCTCTGGGGATTCTCTCCAGAAACTCACAACGCCGTCTAAGCACAAGAAAACATCAGACAAACCCAAACTGAGGGGCCTTCTACAAAATACCAAATACCCCTCACAGCTGCCAAAGTCATGGAAAGTCAGGAAAGAATGAAACTGTCACGGACTAAAGGGGCCTAAGGAGACCTGACAATTTAAGGCAATGTGGTGTCTGCTGGATCCTGGAACAGGAGGAGGACATTAACGGGAAGCTGGGGAATCACAACCAAGTGTGGCGTTCAGTGAGTAGCCAAGGATCTGTGCTGGTTCCTTGGTTTTGACAAAGGTACGAAGGTGAGGTTAACAGCGGGGGAAACTAGATGAGGGCTGTGTGGGAACTCTTTGCAATTTTTCTGTAAATCTAAAACTATTCCAAAATAAAATACATAGATATGGCTTTAAAATATTCAACAGATTAAGTGCGGATTTATAACTTCTCTTAAAAGTCAGCAGCTTTGGCGACACTGGGCCCGTCTCCCCAGGCACCGCAGGCTAGGCTGGGTAGCAACTGCTCCCTCCCAATGGCACGCGCGCTCCCAGTTTCTGCAGTGGCCACCCATCCCTAGCGCCTCGCCCCAAGCCCCTGACTCCCTCCATATCCTGCCTGGCTCCTGCAGGCGCCTGCAGTTGTTAGCTGGGATAGGGAAAAGGGCTCGATATCCTCCCTTGTTTCCCCCAGGCCAAATTTCTAGAGAGAAGCCCATCCCTCAACAAGGCTAAACTCGGGAGAAATTGCCATGATGCGATGAAGAACAGAAACTCATGACAAGGTCAGAGCACAGGGAATCAAAGGCAGATCTTTTCTTTCTGTTAATTTCTAAAGAAACAAGCAGCGGAGCACAAGTGAGAATCAGGAGGGACTGGTCTCAGCAACCCACGGGGGTGAAGGGAACGCGGCGGAGATGAGATTCTGGAACTCTGCCCGCCTCGCCTCAGATCCTCAGGAACTGGAGGGCCAGAGGGTCTGCGGGCCGAGCAGGAAGGCCCCTCTCTGCAGAGGCTCCTCCCCTGGCTGAGACTCAGGGCAGAGCGAACTCTCTACGCCTGCCCAGAAGGCAGCCTGCAGGTCCTTGGGGGGAAAGTAGAGGGTAGTCCTTGGAGTCTGAAACACCCCCAAACCTTCCTCTTGGCTCCCCCAAGAGCTGGGAACCGAGAGACAAAAACCAGGGTATTTAACATGGGCTGGGGGCGGGCAGGGTACCAACACCCAGGAGCGTTCATCACGTGCTGGGAACAGACCCTGTGGTACAGGAATTGCTTTCTCTTCAACCTTGATTTATAGGTGATGAAACTGAGAAAAACTAAATGAGCTGGGCAAGGTTGCAAACCTACAAAGTGGGAGATGGAGGATGCTAATCCAGGTGGGTCTGAGGCCACCTCCTAACACCAGAGGTCTGCAGACGTGTTCTATCAGGCTCACGCAGAACCAGCCTGAAAAACCGAAAGTACCACCAAGCGAGGTGCCAAGATCTAAAATTAAGGATATTTCCCTTAGAAACCCAGATCTCTGGCTTCTTGTGAGAAATCAGAAGACCCGGCCACACTGACATGCCACATGTTCCACCTGGCAACAATCAGCGGGCGCTGGGTGACAACAGCCCGCTTTGGTTCACCAGAGTCTCCACCACTACCTACAGTCTCCCCAGCACGGCGTCCGTGGCCACCCCATGCCCTGTTCATCTTACAGGGGAGTGGAAGGAAAGGGACACATTTCTCTTCTCACACCCATCCCACCTCACGTCATCACATCACAGGCATGCGCGTTCACGCTTATGCATACTTCTCAGAAGAACAAAGATGTCAGGGAAGAAGCAGTGCTTTTTGAGCCTCTAATGGGATGAAACTCCAGCCAGGTCTATGGGCCGGGGGGGCCTGGCGGACCCTTCCCCAGCCTGTCCTCCCAGCTCCCCGGAGCTGGCCTCCGGAGCCCAGAAGCCTGGGTAGTGGATGCAGGGGGTTATCACAGAGCAAACATGGCTCTCCAGGATGATGCAAGGCCCAGGAGGAAGAGCCAGACGCACTTGACCTAAGAACGCACACCAACGCCAAATGCAACTGCTGGGCAGAGGCCAACAGGAAATGTTCTCCATTTATGTGAGAGATGGGAGAGTCGCTCCCTGCCAGAAGGTGGGCCCAAGGCTACTAGGGTTTCCGAGGGCCCAGACAAGCTGCCCAAAGCCCCAAGGGCACTGAGCTGAAAGGCCTCACAAATCCAGTCTCTGTGGATAAACTCGTCTGCGTCACGGCCCTCTGGTGCTTTAATATTGATGACGATGATGACCTCAGTAGCTACTATTTATGGGTCACTTAACACACAGCAGGCACCATGCTAAGCAATTACTTTTGATTGAGTGTAAATGACATACGGTGAAGAGCCCAGGCCTTAGCGGACAGCTCGATGAATCGGTATGTGCGTTTACATCTGTGGAACCACCACCCAGACCAATGCATGGAACATCCCCTCACCCCATAAAGCTCCTTCTGGCGTCCTCCCCGTCACGACCACCCTCCCAAGGCTAACCTCTACCTGACTTCCGTCCCATGGACTGGTTTTGCCTGGGTGTGAACTTCATATGGTGGAGCCTCACACAGGAAGCACTCGTGTGTCTGGCTTCTGTCCCTCAACAGCACATTCGTGAGAATCACCCACGTTGCCGTGTACGGCAGGTCGTTCTTTTCCACTGCTGTGCGTTCCAGTGTATGAATAAACAACTGTTTATTTACCCATTTCCACTGCCCACAGACACCGGGGTTGCCTGCAGTTTGGGGCATGATGAACAAAGCCGCTATGAACATTTGTGTGCGAGTGTCTGCTCCACACGGCTGTCCCTTTGTGCGTTTCCACCAGCCAGTGAAGGAGAGTTTCAGCTGTCCCGCATCCTCGTCCACACTTGCTAATGTCTGTCTTTTTCCTTTTGGCCGTTCTACTGGATGTAAAGGCACATCCCTGCCTTGTCTTTTCCTCGCGATCACTCTTTGGAGATAGGTACCATTTGCAGTGGATGACTGATGGCCACAAGTTCTGCAGAGGGGTCTATGTCCTTTCCCCTTGGATCCGGTGGGCCATGTGGCTGCTCTGACCAATAAGATACGACAGAAGTGACACTGTGCTAATTGCCATACCTAAGTCTCCAGAGGCTTCTACTTCCCATCTGTTGGAGCGCTGGCTCTGGGAGGCCAGACGGCCACGAGGAGAGGCCGCATGGAGGAGAGTGATGCCAACTGGTCCCCAGCCAGCCAGCCCTCCCAGCCCAGACATCAGACAAGTGAGGGAAGCAGCCACCCTGGATGTCCCCAGCCCGGTAGGTGCCACGGAGCTCGGATGAGCTGTACTCTGTGCCCCGTCCCGGCCCACATAATAAACTGGTGGTTGTTTCACCCCACTAAGTGTTGGGGTAGTTTGATGCTGCAGTAGATAATCAAAGCCACCACCTCCATTTTACAGAGGAGAAAATAAAGGTACAGAAAGGTGATATGCTGTGCCCAAGGCCCCACTGGGAAGAGTCAGAGCTTGAAGTGATGGCAAGAGGCGTTATATCTAAGGTTAGAACAGGTCATGAGCACATGGTGTGAATGCTGGTCACTTAGAGTGATCCGGGACAGACTGGCAGAGGACTTAATACATCAGACAGGAAGGTGGACTCTCACTCCTAACAGCCTGATTTTATCAGAAAGAAACCATTTCTCTCTGGACTGTGCACCAGGGAGCCCGGCCGTTCTGGGACCTCTAACTTGATCAGTGTTTCCAAAGGCCAAAGCAGGGCCCTGGGGACAGTGGTCCATGGTGTGACATCACCTGCCTCCCAGAGGTCCCCACTCATCCCTGGCTTGGATCAAAAGAGAAAAGGAGGTCCCAAGCCAGGGCTGATAGCTGGACAGCTCTCTCTCTGTACCATGGAGCCCATGACACCTGGGCACAGACACACTAGGTAAGCTAAGCACCAGCTGTGGGGGCCAAGAGGGTTTCTATAATCGAAACGGCATCAGCACAGAGCCTCACTGTAGGGACTGCGAACACAAAACACCTCCATGGGCCACAAAAGCATCGTACCAGGCGCATTCTATTATTAATGTAGACATGCTCATTTGCATATAAACACACTGAAATAGTCTTCACTTCCCGGGAAGTGCAATCTCTTCCATTTCTTAAAAACATGGGACTCTCTCGGTCTGGTGGATATCTGCCTGCTTTCAGTAGGGCCCGAAGTACAGAGAAATGTTCTCTCCCATAAAACACACGCACACAGCACAGGACGGATGCACCTGGCAGGTGG